>NC_044310.1:203915839-204524061 GCF_007474595.2 Lynx canadensis
TCATTTTGGATAGTCCCTGGTGTGGTGAGGACCTGCAGGGCACTTCCCCTGTGCTGTGGTGTATAACAGGAGTTGGTGGGCGGGGCCGCAGTCAGTCCTGATGTCTGCCCCCAGCCCACCGCTGGGGCCACAGTCAGACTGGTGTGTGCCTTCTCTTCCCCTCTCCTAGGGGTGGGATTCACTGTGGGGTGGCGTGGCCCGTCTGGGCTACTTGCACACTGCCAGGCTTGTGATGCTGGGGATCTGGCGTATTAGCTGGGGTGGGAAGGCAAGGTGCACGGCGGGAGGGGGGGCAGGCTTAGCTCGCTTCTCCTTAGGTGATCCACTTCAGGAGGGGCCCTGTGGCAGCCGGAGGGAGTCAGATCCGCTGCCGGAGGTTTGGCTCCGCAGAAGCACAGAGTTGGGTGTTTGTGCGGAGCGAGCAATTTCCCTGGCTGGAACCGGTTCCCTTTGGGATTTTGGCTGGGGGATGGGCGGGGGAGATGGCGCTGGCGAGCGCCTTTGTTCCCCGCCAAACTGAGCTCTGTCGTCCGGGGGCTCCGCAGCTCACCCTCCCTTTGTCCTCCAGCCTTCCCGCTTTCCGAGCAGAGCTGTTAACTTATGACCTCCCAGACGCTAAGTCGCGCTTGCTGTTGGAACACAGTCCGTCAGGCCCCTCCGCTTTTGCAAGCCGGACTCGAGGGCTCTGCTTGGCTGGCGAGCCGCCCCTCCGCCCCGGCTCCCTCCCGCCAGTCCGTGGAGCGCGCACCGCCTCGCCGCCCTTCCTACCCTCTTCCGTGGGCCTCTCGTCTGCACTTGGGTCCGGTGACTCCGTTCTGCTAATCCTCTGGCGGTTTTCTGGGTTATTTAGGCAGGTGTAGGTGGAATCTAAGTGATCAGCAGGACGCGCGGTGAGCCCAGCGTCCTCCTACGCCGCCATCTTCCTGTCGCTCCTGGAGCTCCTCTTTATAGGAACAATGGGTTCAGTATTCGCAGTGACTTTATAGAACATTACTGTGAATCAGCAACTCTGTGTAAAGTGTCTGTATCCTGTGAATTTAAGCCTGTTTTCAAAACTGCAATGCCTTGCAGACAACTTGGTGTTCCTAGAATGTGATTCTCTCCATGTTATCAACTTCTGTCTGTCCCAGCCCTATCCTATATCTTTTTTCATACTGTGGAATGGATCATACTTTTTTTTTTTAAAGCACATTTATTAAGTATAGAAAGTATGCCAAACACTATGCTAAGAGATAGATGCTCTAAAGTTGTTTGGAGATTTTCTGGGAAAATAGAGACATAAATATCAATTCACCATAGACAGGGCTGGTGCTGTGATGGATTATGAACCAAGTGTGGTGGTAGCACAGAGGCTGGGCCAGCTGATTGTCTTTGGAAGAGAGGGGGGCACATTAGTCACAGAGGGCTGAACACGGGATGTACTATTTCGCCTCGGCTTAATGAATATGATAATGTTCACCAAGTAAACCGGCTAAAACCAGAACAAGCAGAGAGAATTTTGTGTCCAAATACACAAAGGCATAAAAGAGCATTGTGTGGTCAGTGAAGCTGGAAGATAGAATGTGAGTTGAGGGAGGGGAGGGAAACCAGAAGAAGGTTCAGGGAGTGCTTAGAGATGAGGCTGGCAAGAGAAGCTAAGGTTGTTTTGGGTGGACCGGCTATCCAGAAGAATATAATACAGACTTCCAGGCAGGTTTCACAATCATTGTTTTTAACGTGAAATAAATACTTATATTAAAAAGGCATAAAATGTAAATGTATGGCTTAAAACATTCTTTAAAGTGAACACTCACAAAACCACTACCTCGTTGAGGAAACAGAAAATTTCCACCCCCCTTAGAAGCCTGCTTCCGCAGGCTTCTTTTTAACTGCAACCCCTTCCTCCCTCCCTTATTGAGGTACACTCTGTTTTGACTTTCGTAGTCTTTGCTTCCTTGAGTTGCTTCATAATTACCTGGGGTTTATCACCTATGGTGGTCAGAGTAAGGCCCTCCCACCCTGCCCATTTTAGGGAGTTCATGTCCTAATATTCAGAACCTGTAAGAAAGGTTACCTTACATTGGCAGAAGGGACTTTGCAGATGTGATTCAAGTAAGGATCTTGAGATAGACTATCTTGGATTACCTGGGTGTTCCCAGGTAAGATCCCAAGTGTTCTTATAAGTGAAGGCAGGAAGTAGGACAGTCAGGGAATCAGATGCAAGGACAGAAGTAGAGGTTGGAGTGATCTGATTACTGGAAGGGGGCCACAATCAAAGGAATACAGGCAGTCTCTGAATGTTGGAAAAGAAAGAACAAATCCTTCCCTAGTGCTTCCAGAAAAAACCCAGCTCTACTGACACCTTGATTTTAGCTCAGTAAGATCCTTTTCAGACTTCTGAGCTCCGGAACTGGAGGATAATAAACTTGTGTTGTTTTAAGCCACCAAGTTTCTGCTAATCTGTTCAAGGAGTGATAGGGCACTAATACACCACCCAAGTGTGCATCCCTAAACATGACATATTTTTAAATGTTTTTTAAAGTTTTGATTTATTTATTTTTGAGAGTGAGAGAGTATGTGAGCAGGGGAGGGGCAGAGAGAGAGAGGGAGAGAGAAAGTCTAAAGCAGGCTCTGAGCTGTCTGTGAGGAGCCCTTGCAGGGCTCCATCCCATGAATTGTGAAATCATGACTTAAGCCAAAATCAAGAGTCAGACCCCAGCTGACTGAACCACCCAAGTGCCCCATGACATATTTTTAAAAACTTTCTCTAAGTGTTCTTTCTGTCTGGCTGCTTCTTCTGCACTTCCTGCTGTTAAACATAGGCCATTAAAAAATGTTTATTTATTTTTGAGAGAGAGAGAGAGAGAGAGAGAGAGAGCGAGCCCGAGAGGGGAGGGGCAGAGAGAGAAGGAGACAGAATCTGAAGCAGGCTTCAGGCTCTGAGCTGTCAATGCAGAGCCCGAGGTGGGGCTTGAACTCACCAACCGTGAGATCATGACCTGAACCGGTCAGACACTTAACTGACTGAGCCACCCAGGCACCCCAAACTTAGGCCATTTTTAAGGCAGATGAGTGACATACATGACTAGATCTACATTCTAGAAGTTTACCTTGACAATCGGTGTTCTGCCAGTAACCTGGGGAGCCAACAGGATGGGGTTAGTGAGAACTGGCAAGAGGCAAATGCAATAGGCTTGGCAAGAGATGGCCAAACCTAAAAAAAAAAAAGACAATGGAAGCAGAATGGAGAAGAGGGCTCAGGGCTGACAGGGGTTTGGAACATAGAATGGATAAGGATTGGCATCCAAATAATATAGGGATGAAAGAACAGCTAAGAATAATTCCAAGTACTGTAGCTTGGGCAGCTGTCGCCATGGAGGTGGTGAACACAGGATGAATAACCAGGATGAGGATAACATCTTGAGGTTGAGGTATTTGGAACTCATGCTGGTGTATGTTTCCAGATGTCAGAATGTTTCTCCTGGGGATAGCATTCTCAATGCTGGGTTGACCTTCTTTTAGGTCATGTAGATATAGAGACAGTAACAGAAACACTGATGAATGAATCCAGCCTTAAAAATACAATGAAGATGTCCTACCTTATCTTCAATAATGGATAATTACTTTGTTCTTCAATGGAAGTTAATTCCTACTCCCCCTTTTCTGCTCCTATCACATAATAGGCACAATTATATCTCACACTCAGGGTGATATAATTAATATCAGCCTTTGTAGAGGTGCATTACCAGAGAGTCTTCTTAGGCAGCTGATTTAGGCACTTGTCAGGTTTATCACACAATAGATACATGTTTTCTTCATGTAGCTTAATATAACAGGGTATCTGTCTCTGAATAGCAGTGTTTCTAGATAGTCCCGGCAAACGGTCCGTTTATTGCATCTGACAGCTTTATTGCTTTATCAGTTATTTGCTTAGAGAGGATTTTATTATATGTAAAATACTGACATAAATTATGGGGAGGAGAATTGATTTTTTTATATAGGTTTGATTCATTTTTCATTGTTTGTAGGTGCCAAATTTGATATTGCACGTTTCTTCCTAGTGTATTCATTTAATTTACAAGTTATTTCCCAGGTTTTACAAATACTGGTATTTAGTTCTCAATTCTTTTATTCCTGTTATTTCTCTTGTTCTCAAACTAAGCCACATTTATACTTAATAGTAAAATATAGTTATATACATTTGCATATAAAATACAGAGCTAATATAAATAAATTGACTCTAAGAGGAGTTCTAGGTAACTCGAAGAATTCTGCACTTCAAAACTGAGACATGTGATGCCATTTTTCCCTCTTCCAAGTGAAAGAAGAGTAGAAATAGATCCTGGCTGGGGTAGCCATATGGATTAGCAAGGTTGGGTAGATCCAGGTGTCTTCACTTGGCAGCCTGGGAACCATTCTCATGGACACTGGCATGTTGAGGTCTAGGCTGGAAGACACATCTGGATCTCAAGCCAAATGGGGCTAAAAATAGGTAAAATGTGGTCAGGTGTTTAGAAAGTTCACATCGGCAGATATTGAGTGTGGAGACATGGAAAGTAGGCAGACAGATTACACAATTTCATAGAAGGGTTGGAGAGGGCACGTATTGTTGGCTTGCCCACAGACTCTCTAATCTCCTTTACCAGTTTTTTGGACCCATGATCTTCTTCCAAAACCTTCAGAGATTGACCTTATGATCTTGGAGTTGCTTCACCCCATGTGGAGAGCCTGATGTTATCATAAGGCACACCTCCTAAGGGCAGTTACACAACCCTCTTGCCTCTTAACCAAGGACAGACAGGTGCATGAGTTCAAAAAGCCCAGAGACTTTGCCTTGAGATGGGACAGATTCTGAGCTATACTTATGTTTCAGAGATCCTTCTGAGATAAGGCTGAAGTTGGACTTCACCTGAAATTACACCATTCTTTGACTTCTTTCTCGGTCTTATTCTGTCCCCGTAACCACAGACCTGGTTTCTTCTAGGAAAAAGTTGCTTAATAAATCGTTTGCCTTTGAATCCTTGGCTCAGAGTTGGCTTCTGGGAAAAATCTTCCCTAAGTAAGTTAATAAACCAATAGCCAAGACAATAGGGTTATAAAAATAAGGATAATAATGATTATGATAATAATAGCTACACTTGAGTGATTCTCACTCATTTCCATGTGTAGTAATAATTGATTACATACAATTTTTCACTGAATGTTTTCAAGAGTCACTTGAGGAAGGGGTTATTATCACCTCCATTTTACAGCTAAAAAAATTGAGGCTTAGAGATATTAAGCAACTTGTTCAAGATTTTATGGCTAAAAAATATGAAGTAAGGCTTTAGAGAGAGGTCAGTAGGACCGATATGGCATACTAAGTGTTGAATGTTAGATTTAAGACTACTCGTCTTTATCTTCTAGCCCCATCCCCATCCCAGTCAGACTACGTCTGGCTCTAGCCTCTATGTGGAGTGATGTAGGATTTATCTGTGGAAAAGATGAACTCTTGGGATAGGAAACAAGGCTGATCATTTCAGTGATTTCTGTCACAGTCTTGCAATTTAATCATCTTTTGCTTATAAGGAAGGTTTGGGGCAAATCCAACACTATGGTTAGAACAAAATGATGGAAATGCTGCTTTGTACCTAGTAGGCAGATGCTAATTGTATTGAAAAGACCACGTTGAATGTGTGAATATATTCAGGTGATTGATATATACAATGCAGATAGCGAACAGAGAGTGAGAAAGAGCTTGTATGCGTGAAGAGTGGTGAATGGATGGAAACCTTAGATTTCCCAACCAGGTCTGGACCACTTTCTCTGTAGGCAGCCTAGATGTCTGGGCATGGAAACACCCACAGTCTGGAAGTATCGCAACCAGGGGCTTTGTCATTATGCAAAATATTTTGAATTTTTATATCCTCAGTGGAAGAATAACAATTGTGTTTAAAAACCTTAAAAGCTATTTTATAGAGAACTCAAGATGTTTTCTTATCCAAAGAAACATCATGTGGTCCAAGAATGCTAGATTGAGTCATGGGGTTTGGTTTCTAGTCTAACTCTACTAACATATAGGTAGTTAACCTTGAGAAAGCCTTTTTTACCTCTTCGAGGCTGGATTCCAGGGTTCCTTGTAAAAACAAATTATAAGTGCCATTTAGAAAAGGTCGCCTGTGACCCTCAACCTTCTTCCTTTATGAGAATGATATGTGTTTGATATCAGTATATCTGATATAGTGCCATCAATCAAATGTATTATCACTAATTTGTATAAATTTAGTCAAATGATTCATTGAAGTATAAAATAACAGTGAAAATAGTGTTTATAGCTATAAACTTTTTTGTTGGTTCTTTTGATGAGCATTTTTGTGATCTATACCTAGTAATTGCAACACGCAGATATTTAGCTGTGTGCATAGAGCCAAGTAGATTTCCAAAGGTGATTTTACAAGGATAGTGCACTTTAACATATAAAAAGAAGGAAAAACGTCCCTGGGCACATCAGAACATCCCTCCATTGGTAGCTGGTGGGAATAAACCAAGAGTGATTAGTAGTCATTAAGCTAAAGGTGAAATGGCAGACAACAGGAATGAGAAAATGATGCTTACTAGTAATGCACCTAGTTTGTTGTGGGAAGGCAGGTGATCTGCCAGGCTAAGAAGAGGAATGAGGGGCAGTCTCCCACAAGTAACCAACATGAGGAAGGCCTTTATATCTGGTTTGCATGAGCACCCAGGAATCTGGACCTCTGTGTTGTATTGAACCATCAACTAGGAGCCCTGCCTTCCCCTGAGAAGGAGAATTGTCCAGAACTGGCTAGTGAGCATGACAAAAACAAGCCCAAGCAGGGGAAGACAGGTGATTGAGGCCAAGGATTGTACCTTAAGATCTGGGGTGCTATAATCCATTTGGTCTGAGAACCAGAGATGTGGTTAAGAAACAATTTGTAATGAAGAATAGATAAAACCACTGTGGTCGTAATTGTTCGAGAATGTTCCTTATATTCGTTCTCCCTATAATTGCCTTTACTTAATGTTTCTAAACACATGGATAGCTTTTTGTGTGGTTTCTGCAGTATAGAAAGTAGAGTGAGTAATTTGCAGACAAAGCAAGACAGTCAGCGGGGAGACACTGGTAACAGAGCCTTGGTGCCCTTCTGTCAACCCTGCAGATCTAGGACTTTGAAGACAAGAAGAAAAGCGGGGTGGAGGGCTGGGCAACTTTTAGAGAGAAAATATTAACAAATAGGCAGGCACTGGGAATACAGAAAAGTGGAACACCCAGTAACATTAGTAAGCTCTCTCTTGCCCACACTCCGTTAAAGCGTATATCGCAGAGTATATTATTATGTACTAGTAATGGATTTGTTTCATTGACCTTCTAGTAAATACATGAGTATCAATGAGTTCCTATTGGATCGGTGACAGACCTAGAGTTGACAATTGCTGCGTGTTTATAAAACCCATAGAAATAAAACAAATTCAAAGAAAAACAGGAGGGCTGCTGTGGGGTGAGTGTAATGAGATGAGAAACTATCTGATGTATCAAGGTCATATACTGAGAAAGGGGCGGAGGCAGCTGTTCAGGTTATTCCTTGGTCCTGTGCCTCCGTTCAGCCTGTGCAGGGGAATTCTTCTTCCTGGGTTCTCAGTATTGGGTTCAGAGTTCAAATACAACCACAATGTATTTAGATCTCTTAAGGCCTTCATGTGGGGGAGGGAGATTGCTGAAGGCCAGTGCGATGATTAATTTTATGTGTTAGACTGGGCACAAGGGTCATGCTTTTTGTGTTATTCTAAAACAAAATCTTTGCTTAATTCAAGGTTATAAAGATTTTCTACTTTGGGTTTCTAAAGGGTTTCACACTTTGAGGCTTTATACTCAGTCTAGGATCATCTTGAGTTTAATTTTATATATGGTGTGAGGTATTGGTAAAGTTCATTTTTGGCATGTATCCATCCAATTATTTCAACCCCATTTGTTGAAAAATACTCTTTCTGAGTTGCCCTTGTGCTTTTGCTGCTAATTAGTGTTCATATACAGGGAGATATATTTTTCAACTGTGTATTGTTTTTGCTTCTCTTTTTCCGTTAGTTCTCTATCTTTATGCCAATGCCACATTATCTTAATTACTGTAGCAATTAAAACCAGTCTTGAATTGGGAAGAGTTATCTTTTTTAATTTACTTATTACTTTCAGATTTATTTTGTTAATTATAGTTCTTAGAATTTCCATTTGGATTTTAGGATCAAATTGTCAAGACCTTCAGAAAGCCTGTGACATGACTGAGATTGCTTTGAATCTACAGATTAAGTTGAGGAGAATGAATATCTTAATAATATTTAATCTTTTGATTCAGGAATGTGGAATATTTTCCCATTTATTTATGTTATCTTTACTTCTACTCAGCAATGCTTGTAGTTTCAATATATAGATCTTGTGCATCTTTTGTCAGATTTGTCCCTTAGAATTTCATATTTTTGATAGCATTATAAATGGTATTGTCTTTGTTTATTTCAACTTCTAATTTTTTTATTACTTGCATAAAGGAATACTATTGATTTTCTATATTTGTAGAATATCTTGTAGCTTTGTCACATGAATTAGTTTTAATAGTTTTTATTAGCTTCTTATTAGTTCTAGTAGCTTTTGGTGTGTGTGTGGTGTGTGTGTGGTGTGCGCGCACGCGTGTGTGTGGCATTCCATCAGATTTCCTGTATATATGATCATGTCATCTGTGAATAAAATCATTTTACTTCTTTCTTTCCAATCTGGATGCGGTCCATTTATTTTTCTTACTTTCTTGCACCGTCTAAAGCCTCCAGTACAATGTTAGTGGAAGTGATGAGAGTAGATATCCTTGCCTTGTTCTTGATCTTGAGAAGAAAACAATCAATATTTCACCAGTAAGTAGAATAATATTGGATTTTAAATGCTTTTTCTGAGACAGCATACTTGTATTTATTTTTCAGCTTGTATCTGATGAGTTACATTAACTGACTTTTAAATGTTATACCAACCTTTCATTCCTTGGAATAAATTTCACTTGGTCATAATGTATTATCCTATTAATTTATTATTTGTATAAATTTATTGGTTTTCCTTGTGGACAGGTTTCAACTTCAGGCTTGGTTTTTAAAATAGATATAGTGCTTACTCATGCTTATTTTCCTTATTTGAGTGTTTGTAATTCTGTGTTTTAAAAATGTGTCCATTTTGTCTAAGTGTCACATTTATTGTTATAGAGTTATTCATAGTATTTCTTTAGTATCTTCTAATTTGAATAGAATCTGTAATGACGGTCATTTCTCTTATTCCTGATTCATTTTTGTGATTAGTTTGGCCAGAGGTTTATCAATTTGTTGGTCTTCTCAAAATATCAGCTTTAGATTTTGTTGATTTTCTCTATTGAGTTTTTCTGTTTACTGTTCTATTCATTATCTTTCTGCTCTTCATTATTTTTCTTATTATTTTTGTTTACTTTAGCTTTAATTTGCTCTTTTTTTCCTAGTGTCTTAGGGTGAAGGTTGAAGTTTTGATTTATTTCAGACCTTATTTTTTTCCTCGTATAGGTGTTTGGTGCTCTAAAATTTTCTCCATGTACTATTGTAGCATAATCCCACAAATTTTGATATGTTATGTTTTTATTCATTCACTTAAATCTAACTTCCCTTTGATTTCCTCTGTGACTTACAGGTTATTAGAAGTATGTTATTTTGTTTCTAAATATTTTGGGGATTTTCCGGATATCTGTCTGTTATTGAATTCTGGTTTAATTTCATCATGGTCAGAAAACATATTTTGTATTCCTTGAATCTTTTTTAGTTTATTGAGCCTTGCTTTATGGCCCAGTATATGGTCTGTCTTGGTAAATGTCCCATGTTCACTTGAAAAGATGCATTGTGTTGTTGTTAGGTGAAATATTACATAAATGTCAATTAGGTCAAGTTGGCTGATAGTTTGTCCAAGTCTTCTATATCATTACTGATTTCTATGTACTTACATTGAAAGAATAGTACTGAAATCTTTTATTACACTATGCATTTGTCTATTTCTTATTTAGATATCTCAGGGTTTTCTTTCTTTTTTTTTTGTTTTTTTTGTTTTTTTTTGAGATGGAGAGAGAGGGAGATAGGGAGAGAGAGGGAAAAACAAGCAGAGGAGAGGGGCAGAGGGAGAGAGAGAAAAATCTTAAGCAGGTTCCACACTCAGCACACAGCTGGACATGGGGCTCAGTCCCACAACCCAGGGATCATGACTTGAGCTGACATCAAGAATCAGATGCTCAAATGACTGTGCTAACTGAAGCCCCTGAAATCTCAGTTTTTAATTCTGTATTTTGAAGCTCCATTATTAGTTGAAAAACTTTGGAGTTCTTTTATCTATGAATTGGACATCTTTATCATTATCAAGTGACCTTTATTCATAATCACATACTTTGTTCTGAAATCTCCTTGCCTTGTATTAATATAGGCACTCCAGATTTCTTTTGATTCATGTACACATGGTATATCTGGGTTTATCCTTTTACCTTTAACTTATTCTATTTATATTTATGTGTTTCTTATGTTTATTAGAGTCTTTTTTTAGTAGGTGGTGTGTTAGTAGGGTCTTTCTTTTCTATCAGATCTGAAAATCTCTTCCTTTTGTTTGGTTCATTTAGGTCATTTACATTTAATGTGATTTTTAATATGGCAAAGGTTAAGTTTATGATCTTTGTTTTGATTTTCCATTTTTATCAATCTTTTCCTTGTTCCTTTTTTCTGCCTTCTTTTGAATGTATTGAGGTTTTTATGATGTGATTCATTCTTTCAGTTTATAATTATTAGCTATAATCCTTGTTTTGTTATTTAGAGGCCTCCTTGATATTATGGTATACATCTTATCACAGTCAAACTTCAACTATATTAAGCCATTTCACATAGAGTATGAAAACCTTACATTTCATATACTGTTGACCCTTGAACAGCACAGGGGTTCAGGATGCAACCTCCCATGCAGTTAAATCTGTGTATAACTTTTGACATCCTCAAGAACTTAACTACTATTAACCTACTGTTGGCCAGATGACTTACTGATAATATAAATAACCAATTAACACATATTTTGTATATTATAGTATTATAGGCTGTATTCTTACAATAAATTAAGCTAGAGAAAAGAAAATGTTGTTAAGAAAATCATAAGGAAGAGAAATATATTTATGGTACTGTCTTGTATTTGTAAAAATAATCTATGTATAAGTGGACCCATGAAGCTCAAGGGTTAGCTGTACTTTCATTCTTCTATTCTTGGTCTTTATGTTTTTTGTTGTCATATATTTTCTTTCTATATGTGACACTACCTTTTTATAATGTTTGGTTAAAATTCATTATCTGTAAAGAGATTTAAAGTAGGAAGAAACAATTTTTATATGTTACCCATGCCTTTACCATTTCCATTGCTCTTTCTTTGTGTAGATCAATATTTCCACCTGGTATACCTTAGCTTCTTCCTGGAGGACTTCCTTTAATATTTCTTATTTTTTTTTTAAGTTTATTTATTTATTTTTGAGGGAGCCAAGTGAGCAGAGAAGGGACAGAGGAGCGTAAGAGAGACGAGAATCCCAAGTAGGCTCTCTGCTATCAGAGTGGAGACCTGATGCAGGGTTCAGACTTATAAACCATGAGATCATGGACCTGAACCAAAACCAAGAGTTGAACGCTTAACCCACTGAACCACATAGGCACCCCTTCACTAATATTTGCTATATCGAAGGTCTGCTACAGATGAATTCTCTTCAGCTTCTGTATGTCTGGAAAACTAATATATCTATATATATATATATATAATTATCCGATATAGTAGACATATATATATATATACACACACATATATATATATATACACACACACACACACACACTTATACCACACACACACCACACAAACACACACCACACACACATATATTAGGTTAGGGAGCCATTTTCATCCCAAAGCTTCTTTACTTTTTGTTTTAAATGTTTGTTATTTTGATGAGATGGGGAGAGAGCTGGGTCAGGGGATGGTAAAGAGAGGGAGACAGAGGATCCAAAGCAAGCCCTGTGCTCACAGCGACAAGCCCGATGTGGGGCTCGAATCATGAACGTGAGATCATGACCTGAGCCAAAGTTGGGACACTCAACTGAATGAGCCATCCAGCTACCTCGGAAATATTTTTATTTTACTTTGATTTTTGAAACATGATATGCTGGATATAGGATTCTAGACTGACATTTTCCTTTCATTGTTTTAAGGTATGTTTCTCCGTTATCTCCCCAATTATGTTTAATAAGAAATCTGCCTCTCATTCTCATATTTTGTTCCTCTGCATGTAATGTGTCTCTTTTCCTAGTTGGTTTTAAATTTTTTTTCTTTATCATTTGGCTTAAGCAACTTAAATGTTATGTATCTTAGCACAGTTTTCTTCATGTTTTTGTACTTAGAGTTTATTGAGCTTCTTGGATCTGTGGGTTATATTTTCATATTGAGGAAATTTTGGCTATTACTCATTCAAGTATTTCTTCTACCCCCCATGTATCTATCTTTTCCTTCACTGAATCCAGTTTAAACATATATTAGATGGATTGCTTTTAAAAATTGTCCCAAGTTCATTGAAAGGTTATTATTTCAAAAATTGTCTTTTCTTGAGGCACCTGGGTGGCTCAGTTGGGTAAGTATCCGACTTCAGCTCAGGTCATGATCTCACATTTGTGAGTTTCGAGCTCTGCATCAGGCTCTGTGCTGACAGCTTGGAGCCTGGATCCTGTTTTGGATTCTGTGTCTCCCTCTCTATCTGACCCTCCCTGCCTCTGCCCTGTCTCACTTCTCTCTCTCAAAGACTGGAGAATAAATAAACATTAAAAAATGACAATTGTTTTTTTCTTTTGTTTTATTAAATTTTTTCTCTAGTGCTGTGTCTTCGAAGTCACTAATCTTCTTCTTCACTATCCAGTCTGCCATAAATCTCATCCAGTATATTTTTTCATCTCAGGCATTGTAATTTTCACCTCTGGGAAGTTCAATTTGGATCTTTTAAAAAAATCTCCCTTTTTCTGCTACTTTTTTGGAACATGAGACATATTGTTATAATAGTATTTAAAATCCTTGTCTGCTAATATTTTTTTTTTTTTTACGAGTTCAGCTTCTACTTGAAACAGGTTATGGAAGAGATTTAGTCAAAAAGAACAAAGCTCATGTTCATCATCAGACTCCTCTGATTCTTCTTTCTTGTTTCCACTTTCTTCTCCTCAGTTGGGGCAGCAGTGGTGGAGGGGGAAGGCCTCCTGCTGATGCAGAACCAGCTGCTGGGGTGGGTCCATTCAACCCCTATACTGCATAGGCTCCCCATGTTGACATATTGGCCAGGGCCCTATGCAAACAAGCCCGACCTGCCAGAAAGTTTCAACATTTACACCCGCTGCTTTAATGAGGGCATGATTTATCCTCCAGGATCATCACCTCATGTCATGCAGGATGAGGGTCAAGTAGATGCAGGCGAGCTCAGAAATGGAGTATCGTGGTGTTGGCGCCAGGTTGGGTGTGCTGAGCAGGCGCTGGTTCCAAGTCGCTGGATGAAAGGAGGGCCCTCACCCCAACAAAGCCTTGGCTTCTCCGAAGGGCTTTGTCCGCTACTTTAACATCCTTACTTATTGGGCTTTGTTTGGTAATTTTCTTCTATCGTGGGCCTTGTTTTCCTGCTTCTTTGTGTGCTGGTCTGTTTACTTCTTATTTTTATTTTATTTATTTTTTATTGGATGATTGACTACTGCGAATTTATCCTTGCTGCAGCTGGCTACTTCGTGTGTACTTATAATTTTTTTGTAATGTTTATTATTTTTGAGAGAGACAGAGACAGGATATGAGTGGGTTAGGGGCAGAGAGAGAGGGAGACACAGAATCTGAAGCAGGCTCCAGGCTCCAAGCTCTGAGCTGTCAGCACAGAGCCCGTCGCGGGGCTCAGACTCAGAGCTGTGGATCATGACCTGAGATGCAGTGAGACGCTCAGCGACTCCGACTGCCCACCCAGGTGCCCCTACTATAATGGTTTTTCAACTTTGTTATGGGGCACAGGTAAGTTACTGGTAATAGTTTGATTCTTGCATTTTAGACTTGCTAGGTAGTGCAATGTGTATTATTTAGTCTGGGACTAATCTTTCCCCCTATGGAGCCCAAAAATTCTCCTGGGTACTCTATGCAATGATCTGTGAACTATGGGTTTCCATGGCTGGACTGGTGAAACGGGATGTTCCCAGGCTTTTATGAACACAGGGTACATTACTTCTGATGTTTTAGTGGTTCTTTCCCTGACTTTTGGTATGCTTTTCATGTGTTATTGCACTGATCATTACTTTTCTGAATTGCCAAGGAGAATCCTTTGCAGATCTCCAGAGTTCTCTCTCTGCAACTCTCTCTTCTCTAGCATGTGAATGCTGGCAACATTGGTGTCCCGAAACTCTCAGCTCCATTCTCTCAACTTAAGAGAGTCTCCTGGGATCACTTGAGTTCTCCTTCTCTATACCACAGCCTGGAAACTCTTTAAGGCAGTGAGCTAAGGCAGTCTTAGGGCTCACTTTATTTGTATCCTGTTTCTCAGGAATTGCTATCCTTTGTTGGCTAATACTCAGGGTCTTGAAGAACATTATTTCATATATTTTGTCCAGTTTCCTTAGAAGTTTCAGGTGGGATAAAGTCAATTCCTTCTTTTTAATTTTGTCCAGAAGCAGAGGTACTCTACAGACTTTTATTTGAATATAACTGCTATTAACTTTGAGTTTTTGATTTTTGAAAAGAGTTTGCCAATTTCTGACACTATGTTAGTGGGTCACTCTTACTTTATCCTGTCCTGGTCCCACTTGCCTTTTGTGAGTTGAAACTGTCCTTTATCGAAGTGAAATACAGCAGAAGCTTTTTCTTTTCCAGCCATAGAAGAGGAATGAGAACACTTCTTAAGGGTGGTAAGAACAATTGCCCCTTTGGTCTATCCAACGGAAACTTCCATTCAAAGCAGTATCCTTGCTGTGTGTCCTCCACATGTTTCTGAGGAATGTGTGTTTGTCCTTGAATTAGGTTTGAAAGGGGCTAGGGTAGGAAAGGAAATGTGTGGAAGAAACCTGCGGATATTCTGACAAGATTCTTCTGGCTTCATATTCATCCCTATGGGAAGAAAGATGTTAGAAATGCTGACTCCTTCACATGAGAGACTGTCTCAAAAGCCATGGGAAATGGGTATGAATTGATTATCCAGATATACTTATGTGATAGATACATAAAATCATTCTTTGATATTCCAAGCATGTTTTAGAAGGGAATTTGTATGGCCAAAAAATGATAAAATAGATGTCCTAAATATGCCATGAGCATAATACTGAAAAAGCATTTTTTTCCCCCACAGAACACAGTTCTTATCTCTGTAGTCAATATTTGATGCATGCTCATTGCTATTTCCTCATATTCAGTCAAGGAGGGAAAAGGTGGATTCATCTCTAAGTGATTGATCATCACAGCTTTACTCTGCAGCAGTAGGAGAAAGATGAATTATGGGAGTATGTACACTTTAAATAGCAATTCTGATTCCTCAGAGGTCTCCCGATGAAGTCAGAAGGATGGGAGTGGAGTTTTCAGAAGCTCTGACATTTCTTCAGGATGCATCTTCTATCGTGAGGATAATTGATACACCTTGCAAAAAAATAAAAATACTGCTAGTAACTCCAAAAAACTAAACAGGGAGTAAAAAGTAGACTTCTATTTGCCTTTTTAAAAGGAATCCCAATTAAAAAGTCCATTTTAGTTTTATGGGTGTGTGTGGTGGTGTGTGTGTGTGTGTGTGTATCGACTGAATTGGAAATTTTTTATAGTATCCAAGAAGCAGAGAGGTTAGAATGACAATGTAGAGTCTGTAATTAATTGCAAATAAGAAAAACCAAGTGCCTTGGCAGAAATGAGACTTGGAGGAGATATCTCCCAAAGCCACAGCAGTTTCTTATAAGAAGAATTTGTCAGGGTCAATATTAACCTATCCTGGCTGTGTCTGATGTGCTGGCCAGGAGGTAACTAAAGAAACGCGAGACATTCTTGCTGTCCAAAGACTCCAGTCTGGTTGGAGATAGCGGACACAGCCTTAAGAGATCAGCAGTCTCAAATGTGAGCCTCTGGAATTCTGGGAAGGGATTCTTATTCTACCTGAAGGAACAGTGTTTGTGTTCTTAGTATTGCTCAAAACGTTGAGTATTAGTGGACCTACCAACAGCTATTTTGAGCTACAACTGTGTGCGAAGTAATGGTCTAGTAGCTGGTAACACAGCAATTAGGAAAAGAAGACTTGTTCTCATAAACTTTAATTCCAGGGGAATTAATTGGAAAGCTAGAAAAACCTTGTATGTTCAAGGCAGAATCAAGCAGAAGAAAGTTTGGAAACAGAGTAGGACAAAATATACTTCAAAAAATATTCTTTCTCACGGATAAAGGACTGAGACAGTACCATGATCACAGTTGGCATCTATATACGAGATACTTTATGTACATCATGTCCCTTCTTCCCACTTACGAATGAGAAAATAGAGTTCCAAAGTATGCTGTGTAGCTAAGGTGAGGAAAGCTTGGAATCACATCCGCATCTGTTCGATTCCAATGCCTGTGTTCTCAGGACACTCTGCTGCCTCTGATGGGAATCTTGCAATATTGCGTGATTTTCCGTGGGTATCTCAGCCAGGTCACCATCCCTGAAGAGTCCTCTTACTCAGGCTCCTTTGAAAAGATATCGCAGGGCTTAAAAGTTGCAGTCTCCTTGCACGATGGGCCAAAGAGGATAAAACAAGAGACCAAGGAAAACCAGGAGAAAGGTAACGGAAGCACATCCCCAAATCATCCACAGAACAAGGCTCTCACTTCCTTTGTCATGATGTGAATGATTGCAGGCACCGAGTGCTGAGAGAACTTGGCCTTGGCTCATTTGGCCTGGAAAGCTCTCCAGGGTCGGTTTGGATGATTCATCAGGAAATGAAGCTCCCTCCTGCCAGTGGTTTGGGGAGCAGTGGGGGATGATTGGACTCTTGCCGATCACTTCCAGAATGGGAAAAGTTACCGTGCTCATATTAAAAACTCAAATGTAGGGCACAGGCTGGGGAATATTTTAAGTTGGTTATCTATCCAGAGTGCTGTATGATACAGACCTGATTTAATTGCCCTCGTGCCTGCTTAGGATAATTTAAACGCGCATAAACTTTCACGAAGGTGGGTTGATGTCTTCCCGAAAGCTGGTGAGAAGTTTTCAGTGGCAGCTAGACCGGGGGGCTCTGGGAAGAAGGTGGAAGGGACTCCGTGGTGGAATGCCGGGGGTCCTTTCAATTCGGAACAGTCCCTTTCTCTGGTTTTTAGCTCCATTCCTGGGGGCTGCAGGGCAGCGTGCAAGAAGCCATACTTCAAAGCACCCAAGAGGCTCCTCAAACCTAAAGGAGTCCCATGACCAGTAGGGATCTCTTTAAGAAACTGTAAATGTGTGACCTTCAGGGAAAGGTGCGCTTTCGTGAAGAGAAAAAAGCCCCCATGGTAGCTGGCAGGATATTGAAGCCAGGAGAGTCTGACAGCGTTATCAAGCTGAGCTGTAAATCCCAGACATTCACAAGCCCCGGGCTGCAGAATCTCTCCCGAGTTTTGCTTTGTTTCCTATCAATGGTGTTAACAGCTCTGCCAATGTTCAGCAATTGTACGAGGAAGACAATACTCAGAGAGAAAAATCAGTACGGTATTGTTTTATTTTTATGCCATATCCAGACAGAAAGATCTCATCTATTCATTGTAATACATTTGTCATGTTCGTCTGAATAAATGCAAGGCTATGAGAAAATGCTGATACCAGTTGTCAGAGAAAACTATTTACAATTGTCCCTCCCTTCTTTCTTTGGGCATTTTCATTATAATCTTTTCAGCTTCACAGAGAGATGAACAAAACTCGTGCACTGAGTGTAAAGCGGACGGCTGAACTGCATTGATTATGACCTTCACTTTTAAGGTTAACAGTGGGAAGAAAAAACAAATTGTCGACTTCAGGAGTTTGGTTACTCTTTTCTGAGGGAGGAAGTGCTTTTTTCTTTCCTCTCATTACATTTCACTCGAATGGGTCCTATATGGAGACCCAGTGCCTTTGTTCATTCATTTATTCCCTCATTCAAGACTTCCGAGCGCCCACTATAGGCAAGACATGAATTAGACCCTGGAGATACAGCGGTTAACACAACCTCTGAGGTCTTAGAGGCTGGAGAGCCTAGGGCGGTGATGGCTCCAAAAAAGAAGAGAAAATCCTCTTCCCCAGATCAGGGTCTTTCAAAGCAGGCTCTAGTCCTCTCTATCAGACAGCCTTATCCATCTCTTTACCAAGTGTCCAATGAACTGAAAATAAATCCCTGACTTTTGACCTTCTATTTCCAGTCAAAATTCACTTGTTTTTGTAAGTTTCGGGATGAGTCACTTTGAATAGAGTGTATGAGAGGCAAGGGATCAAATTTTGTTAACTCCTGTTTTACTTTTGTTGAACACCTTTTGTTCTTTCTTTTTTCTATGGAATAAAGAAAACCAATGTCGTTAATAAACAACAGGTCTTAGACACTCTAAAAATAGCTCTTGAAACATCAGGCGATTTTTCCTTGTAGGCTTAATACCGATTTCATGTCCATATTTTTCTCTGATATCTTTATCATCGCACTTGGGACTTACTTGAGTCCTTTGTGTGGTTTTGACACAAATCCTTGCTAGACCAGCCTTTGCCAAACTTCAGTCATTTGTATAAAACCTTAACAATTTTTTTCCACGTGCTCACATTAGGTCTTTTCTTCTTCAATTATTTTGTTATATATGCATATCATGTCTACTACTACCTATATATTTATTTAAATTGACATCTCTCTCTCTTTCTCTTTCTTTCTTTCTTTCTTTTTCTTTCTTTCTTTCCTCTCTTCTTTCTTTCTTCTTTCTTTCTCTCTTTCTCTTTCTTTCTTTCTCTCCTCTTTCTGTCTTCTTTCCTCCCTTCTCTTAAACTAGTTTATTTTAAAAGGAAACTTCATATGATTACCACAAATGAAATAAGTTTTGCTTATAATAAACGGAAGATAATGACAAAGCAAATAAAATGTAAACTGATATTCCTAAATTGTACCCGGGTACAATCAGAAGGTTCAGAGTCTTTTCTCTCTGTGAAAAAGGAAGATTAGCCCATGATGGGTGATGTTAAAGAAATACTCCGACTACCCGAGACTGACTCTTGTATATAAAGAAGACTAAAAATAAAATAACGGTTTTCTCACTATGTGATTCAGAGTATTTAACGCCATGTTTGGGTATCTCCTAAGGTCATCTCCTGAACTTGTTGGGACATTTCAAAGGGCCACAATATGGCCACGCTCCAGAATCTGGTGGAAAATTGCTGCCTTTCCCATCTCCAAGGGGGTTCTGTTGTAAATAGAGGCAGTGATTGTTTCAAACAACTGATTCTGTCCCCCAAGATCTACAATAATTGACTTCATTCAACTATTTGGAGATATGAGATAATTTAAGAAATTCATGTATCTTCTCAACAGACGTTAGCACCTGTAGCCTGTGACATCTGTCACCACCTTTCGGGGCATGCTTCCTGTCTTCATTATCCGTCTCTTTAATTAACAGTTTAATTCTTAAAAATGAACTGTACAGTATGTGGTTAGGAGTGATTGTTTCCAGTCAGCACAACAGAAGGCAATAACACTAGATCATGGCTGAACTCCCTCCAATCATATCCTACCCGGTAATAATGACAACAGGAAGCTGTTCATCAGGCCTAGGTTTCTCCCATTTCATCTAGAAATATAAATATCTTCTATTTAATAGAGAGAAAGATGAGCTGAGAAGATGATGATGGATCCGGGGGTGACACCACGGGCCAGCCAAAGCTTTTAAATGTGACATTTTTCAAGTCATGGGAGAAGAGAAGAGCGAGGGAGGAAGGGAAGAGAATATCAAACTACGTTTAAAAACAGCAGGCCAAGCTACAGTGCTTGCACCTCACATTCTTCCCTGAGCCTAAGAGCAAATCTGACGTTTCTTCAGATCTATCCATCCCATGACATTGTCACACTGCAGAGAAATTGACTTTGAATCAGAAATGACTGTTTGTTGACAGTGAAAGGGAATAGTCAGTTCCTTCCTACAAATTCATCATGTGGTATCTTTACAGAGGGATTTTCTGTTTCAGGAAAATAATAAGTGTAGAGAAGGAAATTGCTAAGGATGACCTAGGTCACACAGAGAAAGACTATCCAGGTATGTGCTAGTAAAATATGGGGACAGGCTCTGCGAGGAATATCTCAGCTTTAATAGATGGTGGAGTGTAGATGATTCTCGGTAAGTGTGCTCGCGACACTAAACTGGGGGTTTGGATCGTAGCTTAAAATAACAGAATCACTTAATAAAAAGTATTTTCCTAAAGAAAGAATACTTTGAGAAATGTGAATGGGGAAGAAAGAAGTGTGGAGTCGGGCTAATGTTTGCAGTAATCCTTTTTATTTTATTTTTTTCTTTCCTTATAGAATAAAATATTCCTGTGGATGGTCTTTCTAAGGGCCTCGGTTGTCTCTTTCCTTTCCGGTGATTCTTGGACTAAACACGAAAACAACAACAACAAAAGATGAAAAGTGACTGCGGGAGCTCCTGAGAGTAATCAATCAAAGGAGAACATTTTAACGAAGTGATCTCATTCGACCATTTGCCATATTGTGTCTGTTCCTCATTTGCAAATAACAGAACCACAGTGGGAGATGGATTCTTAAAGGTTCTACACGGTCTTCAGACTAACCAAACTGTAGAGGATCAAGGATGATGGATAACCAGTTACATGAAACTTTCATCTGGAGGAAAGGGATGGGGG
Organism: Lynx canadensis; assembly: GCF_007474595.2. Classification (NCBI taxonomy): domain Eukaryota; kingdom Metazoa; phylum Chordata; class Mammalia; order Carnivora; family Felidae; genus Lynx; species Lynx canadensis. The sequence goes on from NC_044310.1 coordinate 203,936,719, forward strand.
GCGCTGTTTCAATTATCCGCTGATTTTTTTTTTAAAGAATGCCAAGCAAAGCCTTTGGTCAGGAAAACAGCCTCTAGCAAGCAATGCATTTTACATAAAAGAAACCTTCCCAGGAAAGATGGCTATGAATTTAATTATAAGCTCTTCTCTTTGCATAAATTTGATTCAGTCTAAATAAGAACTTGAAAACATGGAACAATGTCCATGGAGTACAATTCACCAATTGGTTACTTTTAATTATGTTCACATGCATAATTCATTAAATACTGCATGGACAAGAGGAAAGAAAAGATAAGAAGGAACAAAAGAGATGAATTTTCCATCAAACAATACTATATAAATAGACAACATATTAATACATTAGTTAGCAAAGTGATTCTTTGTTCTTGCCAGTCTGGGGCTTAAAAATTTAAAAGAATCCCCAAACATAACATTGTTACATTTTACTAATGTCTCTCTTAAATGAAAGAACTAGGAATTATCATTTTTTTATTTAAAAAAAACAAATTAAAAAAATCGCCCCCCTTAACTGTGGCGATATAGGTATGGTTGACATAGTATAACATTATAATAGGTACTATTATAGTAAATTCTAGTGTGATCTCTTAATACAGAAACATTTGAGAATGACATTTACACCTCGTTAAGAGAGAGTCTTTTCTTAGGTTAGGTTTGTCATTTCATGTTGCTAATAGTATTTGGGGGGTGAATGGGGTGGCTCAGTTGGTTAAACTTCTGACTTTTCATTTTTGGCTCAGGTCATGATTCAGGGTTTGTGATTTTGAGCACACTCCCCCTCCCCCCCACCCCCGCCCCCATGCTGATGTGCTGACAGTGCGGAGCCTGCTTGGGATTCTCTCTCCCCCACTTCCTGTCCCTCCCCTGCTCGCTTGCGCTCTCCATCTTTCTCAAAATACATAAATACGCTTTATTTTTTTTTTTTAAATTTTTTTTCAAACGTTTATTTATTTTTGGGACAGAGAGAGACGAGCATGTCGGGGGAGGGGCAGAGAGAGAGGGAGACACAGAATCGGAAACAGGCTCCAGGCTCTGAGCCATCAGCCCAGAGCCCGACGCGGGGCTCGAACTCCCGGACCGCGAGATCGTGACCTGGCTGAAGTCGGACGCTTAACCGACTGCGCCACCCAGGCGCCCCATAAATACGCTTTAAAAACAAGCAAACAAACCAAAGTATTTATCTGGTATAATCTTCTTAGTGGTACACGCATCCTACTGGGAAAGAAAGAACTGTACCAACAGGTGTGGATACATTGCCAGAGAGTCCAAACTGTTTCTTCAACGATATAATTTGTATGAAAGCATTTGATGTAATAGATTCGAGGGTAGTCCCATTCCTGGAATTCAAGGATTAAATAAAATATCGCTTAGCAAAATTATGCGCTAAATACAGAATTAAAGCTTTGTACTTAAGTTTAAGTTTGCATTCTTATTGCAAATTCTCTTCTATGTAGAGACATCTTTTGGTTCATGGCTCAGTTTTTAGGAAGCACCCATCTGCCATGAGCATTTTCAGAACCAATGAGAGCTATACAAGGAGTCTAGCACATAGGGACCAAAATGTCAGTTGCGTATCCAGCGGAGCTGTTGAAATCTTGGTTTGGGTATGTGGCAACACTGTACTACTTAATACTGAACTTTAGAATTACACACCTCCAACTGTGGCTCTCCTCCAGCTCGTCAGCTGGGTCCACTCTGTTAAACTGAGGTTGGAAGAGGTGATCCAAGTTTCCAGATGCTCTGTTATGAAAAGGAAGAGGAAGGCGCCGAACCACACATGCTCAGATCCTTCTCCTAAACCTTCCGGTAAGATACGTTTACTCTTCCTACTCTAGGGGCAAGAGTAGTGGTGAGGGATAAGACAGAGCAATAATCTAATAGGATGCCCTTCCGCACAGAGCTGAGAGTCAAAAATCTATAGTTAAAGGCTGATATTCCTGCCTTATGGGTGGTTAACATTTTTTAACTATCCTACCTGCTTCATGTGGAAGGAGAGAAACAATGTATGCATGGAATACTCTTTTTATTTTCATCTTTATTTATTTTGAGAGAGAGAGAGAGAGAGAGAGAGAGAGACAGAGTGCGAGCGGGGGGAGGAACAGAGAGAGGGAGACACAGAATCCGAAGCAGGTTTCAGGCTCCCAGCTGTCAGCACAGAGCCCGATGCGGGGCTCGAACTCAGGAAAACGTGAGATCATGACTTGAGCTGAAGTCAGTCGGACGCTTAACCGACTGAGCCACCCGGGTGCCCCTGGAGTACTCTTTAAAGAAAAGAATATTTAACCCCAATTATCTTATGGAAATCAGAATTTAAAATAAACACCAGTCTATATGTCACAGCCATGAAAGGGAACTTTCTGCATAAAAGTTTTGGGGGGCTTTTTTTGTGATCAGAATTTGGCGCCTAATTTTCTTCTACTGTAAAGTGATTATAACAGTATGCATCTCAAGATTCTGTCAAGTGTTAAATGGAGTTGTACGTGTTAGTGCTCTGAAGAGTGACTGGCACATTGAAAGTCCCCAAGAAATGTTAGCTGCTATTGTCATTAGTGTGATTACTGTCACCACCACCACTACCACCACTGGTGTCCTCATCCTGACCATTATCATCATCACCATCATCATTTTGCCGCTAAGGTGACAACCTGTGAGTATGCGACAAGGACTTGAGAACAGGTCCGTTGGAAAAGCTGCTTTTGTTCATTATTTGGCCAAGAAGCAATTAAGGGCCCACAGCATGCCTACTATTGCTGTGACCATGCACAACGACACACAGTAAGTGCAAGATATGACATCTATCTGTTAAAAGCTTACAGTCTATATGATTGTAGTTCAGCCAGTACTCAACATGGTTCAGGAAACAGAGCCTTATGTGGGTCCTAGGATCCGGGACATTTTAAGGCTTTAAGGCTTTCTATCTGCCCTTGAACTTAAAGAAAAGATCTGCATGAGCAAAGGCAAAAGTTTAGGAAGGAACATGGGTGTATAGGGGCTAATGAGGGGACTGGATTGATTGAGCACCGTTGGCCTCAACAGAGAACTCCAAAACCAAAGTTTGCCCTGGAGGATTCGAAGGGGGAGATGTTTGCTGCATCTTTTCTCTCCCACTGCCCTTACATGGGGCTCCTTTAACCCTGTGCCCCCTTTCTCTCGAATCTCCACTGTGTCCTAAGCATGGCTCTGTCCCCAGCATCTAAGCCCATTCTCATGTTCTTCCCCTGGCCCACTCCCTTTCCTTCCATTTCGCTCTTTGAAGGTGGACCTTTTCTTCAAGGTCTGATTTTTGTTGTTTACTTGCTTGCCTTTTATATATTTAAAGTTATCCCTTCAGTAATTCTTTCTGAGCACACTGTTATAGACATTACTCTCTCTCCTAAACTCATATACTTATCTTTTATATTATTATTTACTAGTACATATGTCCTGTAAGGCAGTGTGGTATACTGGTAAGAATATAAAGTCTGTGTTCTTGGGGCGCCTGGGTGGCTCCGTCGGTTGAGCATCCGACTTCGCTCAGGTAATGATCTCGCTGTCTGTGAGTTCGAGCCCCGCGTCAGGCTCTAGGCTGACAGCTCAGAGCCTGGAGCCTGTTTCAGATTTTGTGTCTCCCTCTCTCTCTCTGCCCCTCCCCCACTCATGCTCGCTCGCTCTCTCTCTCTCTCTCTCTCTCTCTCTCCTCTCTGTCAAAAATAAATAAACATAAAAAAAAAAATTTAAAATCCGTCTTCTTGCCCAGACTATCTGGCTGTCCATGTGGCCATAAGTAAGACACTTTGTCTTTCTGGGCCTCAGTTTCCTCAACCACAAAACAAATGATTTGCATTAAATGATTTCTAATGGCTTACCCAACTTGTTAATTTTGTCGTAGGATTTTTTCTATTACATTTCCATGTGACTTTATTCAGTTTTATGACAAGCGTATCCTATTTTCTTCTTGGGATTTTAAACCCATTGAGAACAGTGATTCTGATAGCAGCCCATTACCTAATCCAGTGACTTGTGATTATAAGCATTAGCCAAATACTTGGTGAAATTCACTGCTACATATTCCTACCTATCTGCTAGTGTGAACCACATCTCTCTGCCCCTCTCCCTGCCTCCCCAAATGTCTTCAATCTGTGGCCTCTTCATTATCCAAACAACAAGTATTTCATATTGTCTTGTAGTGGGCATTGGTATTTGTATTTCATAAATAATGAGAATTAATTAGCTATAACAAAGGCAAGCATTATGATGGGGGACTGCCAAGATGTGTCTATCATTTGCCCTCATTCAGCAAGTATGACACGGTGCTGTGAAGCAGTGAAAGCAAAGTAAATCTCAACTCTAAATAAGACCTCAAAAGGCCACCTATCATAGCTGATGTATTTATTTCCACAGTGTTTCCACATGGGGCACTGCCTTACCCTTTGGGCACCAAACGCTGTCAGAGTTTCAGAGAGTTTTGTTTTTAATGCCAAATCCTTTTTATGCCAATTAGAGATAATCTCCTTGGGCTCTTAAGTAATTTGTCTGTGTAATCTCAGGCACACTGAAAAGAGTCACAAATCCTTTGTTGATTGGATGACAGAGTGGAAACTCCTCAGGCACAGTTAGAAATTAGTCAAAACTTTTAAGTCAATGTGATGTCTTTCCCCACTCTTCTGTTATCAAATAAAGAAATCTTCCTGCACAGATTGATGCACAAATTAATTTGAAACAGGTTCATGGAGACTTTTCTTTGAGCTTGCGAAACACACACACACGCACACACACACACGCACACACACACACGCATGCACACCCGTGTGCGCATGCGGGCCCAGATTGCCCAGAAATGAACAAGCTTAATGAACCTAGGAATTAGGAAGTTTTCCCAAGAAAACAAAATATTTTGGTTGAATTTGAGAGGTTTTCACTTTCTTATGGTATTTAGAAGGATTAACAGCTGAGAGTTTATTAAAAACTTTACTTCCTTGGGTGACAAACTTCTGTAGAATGAACAGACTAGAGTGGCTTAATTAAATTAATGACTGATTATAATAATTATATCTTTTCAACCCATGTTTATTTATTATCTTAAAATACCTGAAAATGCTCATATTGCCATTTAAAGTGTAACCCTCACCCAGAGGAGTGTAGTTTATGTTAACAAATTAGTAGTTTTCATTATATATTTTTTAAATGCCTATTTATTTATTTATGAGAGAGAGAGAGAGAGGGAAGGAAAACACGAGAGGGGGAGGGGCAGAGAGAGAGGGAGAGAGAGAATCCCAAGTGGACTCTTCCCTGTCAGCGCAGAAGCTGATGCGGGGCTCAAACTCACAAAAGGTGAGATCATGACCTGAGCCGAGATTGAGAGTTGGACGTTTAACCGACTGAGCCACCCAGCCACCCTGATCTTTAAAGGCTAGTTTGATTAGCCTTTCACCTAAAATAAGGGGAGTGGGCTCTGACCTGAGTGGTGCCTACTCTGTGTCCCGCTGCTGCTGTGATCATGTCAAAGACCTTTACCCCGTTTCCTAGTAACCACTCATCCCAGAATACACCTCTTTGGCAGATTCGTTTCTGTTGAAATTCTTGATTCATAATGTGAATTTTACTTACCTTTGAGTCCATAATTGATGTATGTCACCGTTTAAGATCCCAGATCTGTCAGCACCAAACAGAATTCATGGATTAGTGCCCCTGTTTGAGCAATTCAGCATTCTTTTGCCTTTTATGGGGGTAGATTCCCCATCATCGCTCTTTGTATACAGAGGAAGCTAGTGCTTTTGTGAATAGAAGGTGGATATGACTTCTCATTTATTCAAATTCTGCTTTATAATTTATATTCATTCTTTTAATAAACATTAATTGGGAACTTATTACGTGGCATACACTAATAATGTAAGCTAGGCATCCAAAGACGTGCCGAAACAGAAGGCCAAAAATATCATTCAACTTCTCCTTGTCTCTATCTATACGTACACATAGACCAAGGAGGCCCTCCCAACATCTTGAATGTTATCTTTCTTTGCTTCTGTCTTCTCTTGCATTTTTAGTTGTTTTGCATTCATGTCTCCATCTTTGTTCTCACCTGGCAAAGATGTGGGCTTGACTGAAGAACCATTAGGACTAATTACAGTTCAGTAAAAAAAAATAATAGATAAAGCATAATATCTCTCAAATACACCAGCCGTAACCTGTGTGGAAATAGGAAGACTGGATTCCATTCACGAGAGCAAAGATATAAAAATGCTCAGAAAAAAGATTTTGAAGAGTATGGGAACTTTTCAGTTTTATTCAGAAAATGATAGAATTTCTCTGAGGGACTTAACTCAAACAAATAAACATAGGGACATATTTTCTAGGTGGAAAGATTGAGTATTTTAAGTATACAAAATGCTTCTAAGTGTCATTGAAGAATGGTTGCAATTCTTATTCATTACATGGGGCTGTATTAGTTGGTGTAGGAACTTGACAACGTGATGTGTTTATCCACCTCCTTCAGAAATAAGGACTGGAAACACACCAATATCTTTACAATGACACTCTCCCAACACCTTTAAGTCTCAAATTTGCTGCTGTAAACATATTTACCTGCTATTTGATGTTTTTTCTGATTACAAAAGCATGTTTTTGGCAGCAGTGGAATGTAAGAATCTGCATACCTTTCCAGATTTTAGATTTCTGCAATGATGGTATGGCGTAATGAAGGGTGGGAGTATCTTGGTCAGCATTATAGATGGGACACTGGACATGTGGCCTTTTGAAGAATGTGCAGAGTGATTTGGAGGCAATGAATACAGAAAACAAGTATTTTTGGATCAACACAAGAAGGAATTCCAATTAGCAAAGGACAAGAGAAGTCAATAGGGCAGGGGAGGGACATAAATCACGGAAGACTTCTCTAGGAGAAATGCAATGGCATTCGTAAGGAGGTGGAATTTGCTGCTCTTTTCCCAGACTAATTTACATAGGCTAGTCTCTGGACAACCCTGGTGAAATAGGTACCAAATATTGGAAGGGATGGCGGGTCATTTTCTGCACATGCAGAGGGAGGACGTGTGGACAGAGGGTGGGATGAAGTGTGTAGGGACTGTGTGTGTAGGTGGACGGTGTGGAAGAAGAGGTAAGCATCTGTCTATCTTTATCTGAAGCACTTTTAACCATGAGGGATATTCAGGCAGCACTATTTTATTTACTTACTTATTTATTATTTATTTATTTAAGTATTTATTTTCCAGAGTGAGAGAGACAGAGCGTGAGCAGGGTAGGGGCAGAAAGAGAGGGAGACACGGGATCTGAAGCAGGCTCCAGGCTCCGAGCTGTCAACACAGACCTCAAAGTGGGGCTCGAACCCATAAGCCGATCATACCTGAGCCGAAGTCAGGTACTCAACCGACGGAGCCACGCAAGTGCCCCCAGGCAGCACTATTTTAGATTATCATCCCTGCAACTATTTGTTTCATATACACGCAGTGATCTGATTCTTTTTGATCTCAAATATCATTAAAAAAAAAAAAGAATTTGGGGCGCCTGGGTGGCGCAGTCGGTTTAAGCGTCCGACTTCAGCCAGGACCGATCTCGCGGTCCGTGAGTTCGAGCCCCGCGTCGGGCTCTGGGCTGATGGCTCAGAGCCTGGAGCCTGTTTCCGATTCTGTGTCTCCCTCTCTCTCTGCCCCTCCCCCATTCATGCTCTGTCTCTTGCTGTCCCAAAAATAAATAAACGTTGAAAAAAAAAAAAATTTAAAAAATAAAAAAAAATAAAAAAAAAAAAGAATTTATCTAGGTAACAAAAATTCAGCAGCAATTAATTACAGGGAGGAAAAATGGTCTGCTCTGAGATGTTCCACTCAGAAGAGCATATCACTAGTATTATTTAGAAAGACAAAAATGGAATCCCTTTTTCTTTCTAAACACACTAAACAAAAATAATTTCACTCATGAACTGAGATGGCAACTGTCAGCTCTCACGGAGAGATAAGCTCTACCAACAATGATGTCACTTCTGAGAAGCGAAGCTCAAAATAGAAGCACTCCCAGAACTTCAAATGTCTCCATTCCAAGTGATCTCCTCTAATAGTTCGTGTATGAATTTGTAGGTCAGCTGAAAGAACAAGAAATCACGTTCCTTTATTTCTCTTCAGGTTCCCAGGAGGCCACTCAGTTTTATGTAACGCAAGAACACTGACATTTGGGGTGGGAAGTCTTCACGGCTCCAACAGGCGGGCTCTTTGGGATTTGTAGCACTGTTTTAGATTTCAGCTTCCTGCTTCACATTTCTGCTTTGGTTTTCTGACGTTTCACCATCACACCAAATGGCTTTGCAGAACAGAGTTCTGTCTAAGCGCTTTCCTTTATTAAATGTGGTGCGTTTAGCATGGCTGGATTACATTACACAAAACTATGTTGGCAAATTAATTACTGAGCATCATCGTGTCATGGCAAACTTAAATGTGTGCACATACAAATGTAATAAATCACTGGTGTGGAGTAAATGAGTTGCTATAAAACATGTACTTCTGCTGTTACAGGAGTTGTAATTACTTTGTCATCACAGACCTCCTAGGTCTACCCAATAGGACCGCAGCTGTCTGGACAACCAAAAAAGCAGGCTACCAAACAGTTCTGTTGATATGCACAAGACAAAAAGATCAGGTTGAATATTCTCCACCCACTGTCTCAAACCTATCAGAGTCCTTGTTACCATGTAGAAATAACAGAGGGCCGAGGTCAGACAGATTCTCTTACACTAAGCTTTCCCGGGGGGTGTGTCTCATTTTTTTAAATATAATATTCTTTTTCCTGCATATCTAATCACCTCTCAAGTAGGGCTATGGTTTTAATGCTTATTTTATAATACTTTGTTTTTCATGATTTCCAGCAACTAAAGATAATCCTACAGATTTTGAAAATAACACATTAATAATAATTACTTGCTAATGTATTTATAGTAGCAGTTAAAAGTATACTGTTATAAGTAGATTAGCTAAAGTCACTTCACAAAGTTAGTAAAACAGAATTGATTCTTATGCATTTTTACCCTAGTCACTACTTTCCGAAAGCCCAGATGTCAGTAGAATTTTTCAGATGAGAAAACTGAGGGTACAGAGAGATTAAGTAAATTATCCGGACCACAGAGCTAGTGAATGATAGGGCCAGAGTTCAGAGCCCTGCTCATAGCCCCATGCTGGACCTTCACCTGCCTCTGGCTCTCCCTGACCCTAACACTCTTCACACTGCCGTCATTATTCAGCTGTGTTGCCACCAGATTAACAGGTCTGCAGGCAGGGTCTTGTCCTGTACACCCCTGTAATCAGTGCAAGGAACTGGGGTGGGCAGATCGTGGGCTCTTAGTAAGTGCCAAATGAACAACAGATCAATAACAAAAGCGTTGTTTCTCTGGTTGAAATTGTCTTTAGGCGGTTCTGTGCTGCACATCTGTGCTTGGGCCCTGCAAAGTGAGATATATGAAAAAAAAGCAGGAGAAATCCATAACTTGGGGAGCCGGGGTGGGGGTGGGGGGTGGCGTTGCTACTTAGAGCTTCTTGATGTAACTATGGGTGATACCAAGATGGAGAGGAAGTCAAAAGGTACATGCAGCCTCTTGGATACTGTGGTTATTATGGTCCCTCTGGGGACAGCTGACACTGACACCAGAGGGACTCAAGGCCACCATATTGGCACCAGAAGGAAGGGCAACAGCATATCCTCTCAGGACTATTACTAGACTATTGAATGAAATCCCAGTGTTGCTGCACAAATGGGGTCAAGACCTCACTGGTGCAGGCGACATGGTAACGAGGCATGGCTCTGGGATTGTGGTCCTTCCCAGGATTCCTGGATGGAGGAGGAACTTCACTATACTTTCTGGGCCTGGAGACTTTGTTGGTGGGCATTTGGGCAGGAAGATGGAATCGGAGGAAGAAAAGGAATTACAGAATTGTGTAGGGTAGGGTGTGTGTTTGGAGGTGGCAAGGACACAAAATTAAACAAAAATAATAATTAATTTCCTCACCCTGAAGCCAGAGAGCCTTGGGTTTTGGAAACATGTGTTTGTGTTTCATGTCTATGTGTGCTATGATGGAAACATGGAGGCAGTGAAAGGGATACTTAGGTCATGTGACTTACTGGCTACACACCTAAGTAGCCTGCAATGAAAGAGAATTTAATTGACACAACTATATTTCTGGGAATACATCAAGTTTATCTTTTAATAAAAGTGAGAAATTGCTTTCCCTTAATTAAAGTGAGTAGGAGGGTGCACAGGAAATGAAACCAAGGTGTTGGATCACGGGGTCAGGGTGTGAGTTCTAGAGCCTGTGAGGATTGCGCTTTCCCTGGGGTTCTCACTTGGTGTTCTCTAAAAACACAAACACACCTTGCTTGGTAGACCAAGGCTATTTGGACGCTCGTCTTCTTGGCAAAAGTTTTCCTCAGATTGGAATCTGACCGGGAGTCAAGAACTTTGTGTAACTGGGCAATTGTGTTTGTGGAAGGTAGTAACGTCTCGTTCTATGCACAAGGGGATCGAGTCAGGAGAGAAGATAAAGATGTCAAAGGTATCACATTTCATAGGGAAAAAGAAATATTTACAAGGGCATTCCGAACCTCATGTTAAGGAGGAGGGGCTTATCCTTCCAACTTTCTTGCTCCAGCCTTGTCTGATGTGGCTTTCTACACAATTGCCATCTACGTTCCCAAAGCTGCACTAGCCGCTGGTGAAAGCCTTCGTACGTAGTTGCAAAGACTCCTCTTCTTTTCTGTTGCTACTGCTTGTCTGTTCCCTGTTTCTGATTTCTATTGTTGACAACCCTGGAGGGCTTTCTGTTACCCTTCTCTTGACCCTCATTCTCCACCTCTTCTCCATGCTGATCCACAAGGATCTGGAAGTGTCCAGGGTGGTAGAACTGGTTAGAGGTGAGGAGCTAAGGAAGGGCGGGGGGAGGGGGGAGGGGGGAGGACCCTTCTTCCCTTTGCTATCACTACCCCACCCCTATGCTTAGCATTCTCAGTAGCTTTCCCGGTCCTATCCCATCAATTCATCCCTTATGCTCATATTTGAGAAACCCTATCCATGCCCATCCTAGCACCTGGCCTTTGCATCGATGATTATATACCTGGCAAGCTAGGTCTAAGACTGCCTTTTTCTTATAAAATGAGAAAAACCTTACTGCGGTCCTTATATACCCTACCCAGGGGTCTCTGCACATGGGAAAGAGACTTCCCCTTCGAATCCTTTCCTTTGCAAGTTCCAGAACTACCACATTTGAAAATTGCAAAGATTGCTAATATGCCGCAAATGAGCAAAACAGAGAGATGCTGGCAACAGAGGTCTTGCCTCCCATTGGCCACAGAAGGAAGGGGGCCTGAGCTGGAAGTAGTTGATGACGAGATGGGAAAGAGACAGACTGCATTCTGGGACGTTCTTAAAGAGAAGGACACTTGGGGAGTTGAGCTTGAACTGAGGATAATCTGAGGGAGATTCAGGAAGGTCTCACTACCTATCCTTTACTTTCCTCCTTGCCTTCGTCTGGGATTGCTGCTGCTACGGACTTCGGCCAGAGTGGTTGCTATCCCTTCTTTGCAGGGAACATGAGGGTTGGGATGTCTCCGGGCACCTGGAAACCCCCTATCCCACTGGAAGCATTCTGAACATTCCAGAGCAGAGAAATTCTCATAGATTGTGGTATCAGAAAGTTGTTAATATAGATTTACATCCAATATTTATGGAACACATGTTGTAGAATAAACAGACTTTTCGTGGGCTTCCCTGAGAAACTAATTATGTAACAGATGCACTGTTCTGAGTTCTAAACAGCTGGCTTTCCAGAAAGGAACCACTTTTAAATCAGAGGTTGTCCGTGATAGGCAACATAATACATTTTAAAAAGATAATATAAGTTATTATATTTTTCAATATGTTTTCTCTGTATATTTCTTAGGAAAAAGCATTTTTCTTTCTTCGTTATTTAAATATTTGAGATCCATGATTATATTGCCATTTTTTATCTTGAAAACATATTAATAGACATAATCTAGCCAATCAAGGATTAAGTTAAAACCAGGGACAAATTTACTGTGAAGCTATTAATGCTTCAGCTTCAGGGCCTGTCCAAGACCCTAGGAGTGTAAAGTGAGTGAAGGATGTTTTAACTACAGTTAAAATATAGACCACTGTCCCCATCCACTCTGACATTCCTTTCATGACATGTCTCCTCATGGCCAATGACTTTGGGGAGGCCTTGAACATTATTTTTTTTCTAAATAAATATTCACTTTCATACCTAAGTTTGTGTTCACAATTGGATATTCTTTTTCTTGAAGTGTTCTCCAAATTTTTTAAGATTCCGCACTCCTCAGAATCTGGATCTGCTCTAATTAAACCAAGAACTAGGATTTTTATTTTAATATTAAAGCACTGATGGTGAAGGTTCATATTAGCACAGATAGAATTAAAACGAAATAGTTTTTGAAATATGCTGAAAAAGTGAACACAAATGTATACATATTCCTTGAAGAATGTTTTAAATCATATAAAGATATTTATGTCATGCAATGGATCAGAGTATAGTCCTCTGTATGTAAGTCACCAATTAAAACCTACTTTTAGGGGCGCCTGGGTGGCGCAGTCGGTTAAGCGTCCAACTTCAGCCAGGTCACGATCTCGCAGTCCGTGAGTTTGAGCCCCGCGTCGGGCTCTGGGCTGACGGCTCGGAGCCTGGAGCCTGTTTCCGGTTCTGTGTCTCCCTCTCTCTGCCCCTCCCCATTCATGCTCTGTCTCTCTCTGTCCAAAAAATAAAACAAAAAAACAAAAAAACAAAAAAACAAAAAAAAAACAACCTACTTTTAAAATTCTTCCCATCTTCCTAATCCATCCTGTGGTCATTTGGTCTGCAAGCTGGGCCACAATCATACCTTTATAGTGAACAGTTGGTGCACATAGATATACTTAAGGTTTTCTTTAAATCCCTGCTACTCAAAGTGTGGTCCACGAATCAGTAACATCAGCATTGACTGGGAATCCATGAAAAATTCAGAACCTCCCACCTCAGACCTACTGACTCAGAATCTGCATTATAACAAGATTTCCAGGGGTTTCTTACACACATTAAGCATTTTTCTAAATGCCTGCTGCATTTTTGAGGGGCAAAGAGTATTTGGAAATTAATTAGTTCTTTTAATTTATATAAATGTGGCAATCTTACTGTTGGAACACAGGGTAAAATTTATCCCAGAAATCTGGACCTATTATGGTTGTTATATTAAATTGAAAACTTTGTGAACTCTGACTCATTTTCTTTCCCCTTGAAATGCTAGTCTTCTCTCCTTTTTCCCCAGTTTTCAACATGAAGAAGGAAATCTCTTGGTGTCAAGAATCCTTGTTCGGGATTCCAAACAAACAAATCCAGTGAAAGGAGTGTTCTGTGGTCTTTCTTCCTGTGGTTCCAGCAACTGATTGCCAATGGTTTTCGTGGCCTCCCTAGTGCTTTTTTCTTTGGTGTCTAAGTTGACGACAGAACTCTTAAAAGTTTGCAGTTTTAGATCGTGGAGAAGGTCTCAGTTAGGTAAGGATTGGGAGCGGGTTTGACATCTGACTCATTCTGAAATACCCATCCCTGCTTCCTCTGGGCTCCCATACCATATTGCTTATTCGTCTATTAGTAGTGCTTATTTTGTTCTGTCTTTCATTATATTTGTTATACGGCTGCCTCTCCAACTGGATTATAAACTCCGTGGGGGCAGAAAGAATCCATATTCATTTTTATTCCTCCCATCACATTTACATCCAGTACCAGGCCTTCTAGTATCACATACTTAGTAAATTCACATGTCAGAAATTTACTATATACAGATCTGCATATGCACTGCCAATCTCTCTCTTTATAAAATTAGTTGTGTTGTCACGGAGACAGCAATGATTATGACTTGTATATTAGAGGCAGGAATTGGTCATTAAGTCTTGGTTATTGACTAGCAGAATGCAAAAGTTATATTTCCACAGCCCCAGTTATAGCAGATGGACTATAGCACTCTAAAATTTGATCTGGTAACATTCATTAAAATCTGTGAATGAACCAGATGGTAAAGAGTTGTACTGGGGAGAGTGGGCTTTAGATGCAATAGAACAATAATTTTCTGATAACTTTTTTTTTCCTTTTCAAATTTTGTGACCTTTTCAAATGCTGTGACCTTTCAGAGGGTTTCTTCCATCTTTCACTTTATTATTTCACATCATCCATAAATAATGAAAGGACACGGTGGCCTCCCTGGTTTAAATCCTGGTGCCATCACTTACTGGCCCCCAAATTGCTCTGTGCTTCCATTAAATTTTATAAAATAAGGATGATAAATGTATTATTTAAACAATGATTAATTGAGCCATAGAACAGTGTCTGACACATAATAAGTGATACACACGTGTTTGATGCTTTTATTATCCTTCAATGAAAAGAATAAAAATAGTAAGGCTGTGGTTTTGCTTGCAAATGCAAACACTCGCATACTTTGCATATTCATTATGCTTCAGTAAAACCTGAGGGTGCAGACTGAGAGATCCCATCCACTCAGTAAAAACTATAGCCAAGGGGGCGAATACTATTTTTCATAGATCTGAAGTTCCTCCTCAAGGCTGTGAGTTCTAATGTGTTTTGGTTTTGTTTTCCAGTTAGTGCGTGTGGCAGACAGACCCTAAGGGGTTTCCTGTGAGGTCCTGCCTCCAGATGTCCACACCTTTGTGCCATGAATCCCCTTTTCTGAGTGTGTGTGGGAACTGTGACTTGTTTCTAACCAATAGAGTATGACAAAGGTGATGGAATATCACTCCTGTTATTAAATGGTGCTACATGACTCCATTTTGGCAGACTGCAAGGAAGGAGATTCTCCTGGCTGGCTTGGTGGAATAAATGGTCATGTTGAGAAAGCCATGCAACAAGCACGGGACTCCTTCTAGGACCCGAAGTGGCCTCCAGCCAGTAGCCAGCAACCAGCCAGGGCCTTCAGTCCTGTGACAACTGACCAATCTTGGAAGCAGATTCTTCCCCTGTCCAGACTTCAGATGAAATGCAGCCCAACTGGCATCTTGACTGTAGCCTATAAGACCCTGAACAGAGGACCCACTCATGCCAAGCCTGAATTCTGACCCACAGAAACTGTAACACAGTAAATGTGTGTGGTTTTCAGTCACTACTTTGTGGTAATTTGTTACATAATCATAGATAACTAATATAGTATAATCACCAGCATGTAAGAGGGACTAATATTGGCAATGGGTCCAGCAGTCTACAACCTTCTTTGCTATGTCCTCTCAGTCTTCTTGTAGGGATTGGGGACCTTTAAGGTGGGCTTGAAAGACCCACCTTAGTTTGATTCAAACTATCTTTAGGCCAAATTCTACTTCATAGTAAAGAGTTATCTTGGAGTTGTGTTGGAGCTAAAAATAATTTTTTGTTAGATCATTCTTTTAGTTCCTATAGCCTTTAAAAAAAAGCAATAGAGGGGTGCCTGGGTGGCAGTCATTTGAGCATCTGACTCAGTTTTGACTCAGGTTATGATCTCATGGTTTGTGGGATCAAGCCCTGAATCAGGCTCCATGCTGATAGCATGGGCCTGCTTTGGATTTTCTCTCTCTTCCTCTCTTTCTGCCCCTCCCTCTCATGCAGGCACACTCACTCTATCTCAAAATAAATAAACATTAGAAAAATCAACTTAATTTTTTATAACAGATTCAGCTTTATAGAATGAGCAAATAGCCCAGAGAACTCCCATAACCATCCCCCCCCCCCCCAGTTTCCTCTATCATTAACATCTTGCGTTAATGTGGCACATATGTTACAATTGATAAGTCAACATTGATATATTATTATTAGTAGCTATTTCTTAAGCAAAGTACAATGTCATGTATCCACCATCATGGTATCACACACAGTAGTTCCAGCACCTTAAAAATTCCCTGTGTTCCACCTATGCATCCCTCACCTTTCCCAAACCTGTGACAACCACTAATCTTTGTACTGCCTCTGAAGTTTTGCCTTTTTCGGAATGTCATGTGGTCAGAATCATATAGCACGTGGCCTTTTTGGATTGGCTTCATTTGTTTGGCAATATGCATTGTGGTTCCACCAGGTCTTTTTATGGCTTGATAGCTCATGGTTTTTGCTGAATAATATTCCATTGTAAAAATGTAGCACAGCTTGTTTATCCGTTCACCTACTGAGGGACATTTTGCCTCCAGTTCAGGGTAGTTATGAAGAAAGCAGGTGCATGTTTCTGTGTGGCCATGTTTTCAACACAATCAAGGAAATATCTAGGAATTTGATTTCTGGATTTTGTGGTAAGACTATATTAGTTTTGGAAGAAACTGCCAAACTGTCTTCCAAAGTGGCCGTACCATTTTGCATTCCCAGCTGCAATACGTGAGAGTTCCTGTTGCTCCCCACCCTCATCAGCATTTTGTGTTGTCAGTATTTCAGATTTGGGCCATTCTAATAGGTATGTAGTGATATCTCATTGTTATTTTAATTTGCAGTTCCTTAATGACACATAATGTTGAACATTTTTTCATATGTTTGTCATCTATCTTCTTCGATGAGGTGTCTATTGAGATCTTTTGCCTACATTTAAATCCAGTTGTTCATTTTCTTACTGTTGAGTTTTAAAGGTTGTTCATATATTCTGAATAATTGTCCTTTATCAGATGTTCTTTTGAAAATATTTTGTCACAGTGTGTGGCTTGTCTTTTAATTGTGTTACGAGTGTCTTTTGTAGAGCAGTAATTTAAAAATTTTAATTAAAAGTGATTGTTTTTCAGTATCATGAGTGGAGTGGGATGACCTTTCAATGGAGGAAGCTCCTGACTTTGAGGGGTCTGGGAAAGAATGGCAATGTGTTACCACCCATACTTGTTCCTGTTCGTCTCCTTCAGAAACGTACATTATATTTTCAAGTACATGAAGAACAGAAGTTTTTGTTAAAACTTACAATTGAAACTCAGTGTGACAACTATGTAAGTCCCCAGTGGTGAATATATAAACGACACTTTGTCTTTTCCCTTCTTAAGTGAATATTTTTTCCTAATAATTCAACTGTAATATGATCACGAGTTAAGACCATAGATAATGTCATCTGTGTTCTCAAGATTTGAATCACTTTAGCTTTTAAAGTAATTATTAGAGAGGAACTAAGTAATTCACTCTAGTATCTTTTCTTTTAGAACAATATAAAGAAATGGTAACATTACAATACAGTAATTATTTGAGAGTTGGACTTCGAGGTATTTTTTTTTTTTGACAAAAGGAAGATTGCTGTAAGTTCTGCATGCGTCCCAAACTGCTTTTCATGGTAAAAAAAACTCTCCATATTTGGCTGTAACTTTCTTCCCAGCATTATTAACTCCATTTCCACTCTCCTTACACATATTTGGTAATGCCAAAGTTTTCAGTTAATACTTTGGGCTTTTGCATATACTAGTTTTGCTGCTTGAATCTCTTTCCATCCAGACCTTTTTCTTCTTCTGGGAAGTCTACTTATCCTTAAGACCATTTCAGTGACCACTTCAGACCAGAGTAGACACTTCGTATAGACTTACCCCTACATCTTATATACTCTGATAAACCTTCCATGGTAATTGTTTACCTGTCAATCTTTTGTTTGGAGAGGAAGCTCTTAAAGGGGGGGGGTGGGGGAATTTTTTTTCCCATTTTTTGTCTTTCCAAATCTAGTACATTTGATTCGTAGTAGTTGCTCAATAAATGCTTGTTGAAAATTACAGTTAGTAGAAATATCTCTGGCAATTCCTACGTGTTGTGAGAGAAACGTCATGTGCTCTCAGCTCATGAAACTTCATGACAGCAAGTCACAGCAGAAACAAAATCCTTCCAATGATTACCTACTTTTTTATATTTTATATTTTATATTACTGGAGAAAAGAGGATAGGACTTAAAAAGCCAATTCTGCCAATTGTTCACAGATGCTAGTCAGTTGTGCATTGATGCCAGTTACATGCAAGATACCAGATTTTTTTTTGTTGGGCAATCTTAAAGATAGATTAAATAATAAATAAATAAATAAATACTGCAAATGAAAACCTTTCTGTAGGACTATGTGTATTGGTGACCTGATTAATAAATAAATAAAATTTTTGGAGGGAAGTAAATATGGGAGAAAATTCCTTCTTGATGAACCTTTTATTGTTAATAGATATTATTTTTTGGCCCTAATTTTTTTAATATTTAAATTTTTTTAATTTTATTTTTTTAATTGAGTATAATTGACATACAATAGCTATTAGTTTCAGGTGTACACCATAGAATTTGACAAACTCTATACATTACACAGTGCTCACCATAAGTGTAGTTACTATCTGTCACTATATAGCATATTACAATGTATTAATTAATTCCCTATGCTTTACATTTCAGTCCCCATGACTATTTATAATGATAGACGGTACCTCTTAATCCCTTGAATGTACATATTTCATTTATCCCCCCACTCTATTCCTTCTAGCATCTACCAATTTGTACTCTGTATTTATGAATCTTTTTTTCTTTTTCTTTTTTCTTTTTCTTTTTTTTTTAAATTTAAATCCAAGTTAGTTAACATATAGTGTAATAATGATTTCAGGAATAGAATTTATAGATTCTTCACTTACATATAACACCCAACATTTAACAATTACAAGTGATGTAATTTTAACATTAAAGTGATGTAATTTCTAGATTCATCACTTACATATAACACCCAACATTTGTTGCTCATCCCAACAAATGTCCCTCTTAATGCCCCTCACCCATTTAGCCCATCCCCCCACCAATACCCTGCCAGCAACCCTCAGTTTGTTCTCTGTTATTTAAGAGGTTGCTTGTGGTTTGTCTCCTCCGTTTCTATATATTTTTTCTTCCCTGTCCTTATGTTCATGTTTATTTCTTAATTCCACATATGAGTGAAATCATGTGTATTGTCTTACTCTGATGGACTTATTTGCAAGCATAATACACTTTAGTCCATCCATGTTGTTGCAAATGGCAAGATTTCATTCTTTTTGATCCCTGAGTATATTCCATCATATATATATATGGTATATATATATATATATATATATATTCCACTGTATATATTATATATATATATATATTCCACTATATATATACTATATACCAAAGATATACCATATATATATATATATATATATATATATATATATATATATATACCACATCTTTATCCATTCATCAGTTGATGGACATTGGACTCTTTCTATTGTCAATGTTCTATATTCTATTGTCCATAGTGTGCTGTAAACATTGGAGTGCATGTACACCTTCAACTGCATCCTTGGATAAATACCTAGTAGTGAAATGCAGGTCCATAGGATAGCTCTATTTTTAAATTTTGAAACTTCCATTGCTTTCCAGAGTGGCTGACCAGTTGCATTCCCACCACAGTGCAAAAGTTCCCTTTTATCCACATCTCACCAACAGTCTGTTGTTGCCTGAGTTGCTAATTTTTAGCCATTCTGACAGGTGTGAAGTGGTATCTCATTGTGGTTTTGATTTGCATTTCCCTAATGATGAGTTCGTGAAGCATAATGTGTGTTATGGAATGATTAGTTATGTGTCTGTTAGCCATCTGGATGTCTCTTTTGGAGAAGTGTCTATTCATGTCTTTTGCCCATTTCTTCCTTGGATTATTTGTTTTTTGGTGTTGAGTTTGATAACTTTGACCCTTTATCTTTAAACCCTTTATCTGATATGTCATTTGTAATATCTTCTCCCATTCCATCAGTTGCCTTTAGTTTGCTGATTGTTTACTTCACTGTGTAGAAGATTTGAACCTTGATGAAGTAGCAATAGTTCATTTTTGCTTGTTTCCCTTGCCTCTGGAGACATGTCAAATAAGAAGTTGCTATAGGCCGAGGTCAAAGAGTTGTTGCCTATTTTCTACTCTAGGATTTTGGTGGCTTCCTGTCTACGTTTAGGTCGTTCATCCATTTCGGTTTATTTTTGTGTATGGTGTAAGAAGCTGGTCCAGGTTCATTCTTATGCATGTTTGCCATCGAGTTTTCCCACACACCATTCGCTGAAGACACTGTCTCTTTTCCATCGTATATTCTTTCCTGCTTTGTCAAAGATTAGTTGGCCGTATGTTTGCCAGTCCCATTTCTGGGTTCTCTGTTCTGTTCCGTTGATCTTGCGTTTTTTGCGACAGTACCATATTGTCTAGATGATTACAGCTTTGTAATGCGGCTTGAAGTCCAGAATTATGATGTCTCCAGCTCTGGTTTTCTTTTTCAGGATTGTTTTGGCTATTTGGGGTCTTATTTGGTTCCGTGCAAATTTTAGGATTGTTTGTTCTAGCTCTGTGAAGAATGATAACATTATTTGATAGAGATTGCATCGAATATGTAGATTGCTTTGGTAGTGTCCACATGTTAACAATACTTGTTCTTTCAACCCATGAGCAGGGAATGTTTTTTCTATTTGTTGTGTCTTCTTCAATTTCTTTCATAAATTTCTATAGTTTCAGCATACAGATATTTCATGTCTTTGGTTAAGTTTATTCCTAGGTATTTATGGTTTTGGGTGCAATAGTAAATGGGATAAATTCCTTGTTTTCCTCTTTCTGCTGCTTCATTTTGGTGTATAGAAGTGCAACTGATTTCTGCACATTGATTTTATATACTGCGACTTTGTTGAATTCGTGTATCAGTTCTAGCAGTTTTTTTTTTTTTTTTTTTTGGTGAAGTCTTTTGGGTTTTCCACATGGAGTATCATTTCGTCTATGAAGAGTGAAAGTTTGACTAACTCCTGGCCAATTTAGATAACCTTTTATTTCTTTGTATTGTCTAATGCTGAAGTTAGGGCTTCCAACACTATGTTGAATAACAGTGGTGAGAGTGGACATCCTTGTCGTGTTCCTGACCTTAGGAGGAAAGCTCTCAGTGTTTCCCCAGCGAGGATGATATTAACTGTGGGTCTTTCACAAATGGCCTTTATTATCTTGAGGTGTGATCTTCTATCCCTACTTTCTTGAGGTTTTTTATAAGAAAGGATGCTGTATTTTGTCAAATGCTTTTTCTGCATCTACTGGAAGAATCTTGTGGTTCTTATCCTTCCCTTTATTCATGTGAGTGCCACATTGATTAATTTATGGATATTGAACCAGCTCTGAATCCAGGAATAAATCCCACTTGATCTTCTAATGTATTCTTGGATCTGGGTTCGCTAGTATCTTGTTGAGAATTTTTGCATCCATGTTCTCAGGGAAATTTGTCTGTAGTTCTTTTTAGTGGGAGTCTTTGTCTGGTTTTGGAATCAAGGTAATGCGGTCTTGTAGAATGAGTTTGGAAGTTTCCCTTTCCATTTCTATTTTTTTTGGAACAGCTTCAAAAGAATAGGTGTTAACTCTTCTTTAAATATTTGGTTAGAATTCTGGAAAACCATCTGGCCCTGGACTCTTGTTTGTGGGAGATTTTTGATTACTGATTCAATTTCTTTACTGGTTATGGATCTGTTCAAATTTTCTATTTCTTCCTGTTTTCAGTTTTAGTATTTATATGTTTCTAGGAATTTGTCCATTTCTGCCAGATTGCCCAATTGTTGGCATATAATTGTTCATAATATTCTTTATATTGTTTGTATTTCTGCATATTATTTGTGATGTTCCCCTTTCATTTCATCATTTATTGGGGAGATCTTTTCCTTTTAGTTTTTATCCACCTGGATGGGGGGGGTATCAATTTTGTTAATTCTTTCAAAAAACCAGCTCCTGATTTCATTGGTCTGTTCTACTGTTTGTTGTTTTTTTTTTTTTTTTGATTGTGACATCATTGATTTTTGCTCTAATCTTTAATATTTCCCTTCTGCTGGTTTGCTGTTCGTTTTCCAGCTCTTGTAGTGTAAGGTTAGGTTGTGACCTGTGACCTTTCTTCATTCTTTAGGAAGGCCTGACTGATTGCTATATACTTCCCTCTATGACTGCCTTTGCTGCATCCCAGAGGTTTGGGTTTTGTGGTGTTATCATTTTTGTTTGGCTTCCATGTACTTTTTAATTTCCTTTTTAATTTCCTTGGTTAACCCATTCATTTTTAGTAGGATGTTCTTTAATTTGCAAGTATTCACCGGTATTTCCAAATCTTTCTTGTGGTTGATTTTGAGTTTCATATGTTGTGGTCTGAAAATATGCTAGGTATGATCTCGATCTTTTTGTACTTGTTGAAGGCTGATTTGTGACCCAGTATGTGATCTATTCTGGAGATATTCCATGTACAACTTGAGAAGAAAGTGTCTTCTGCTGCTTTAGGATAAATGTTCTGAATATATCTGTTAAGTCCATCCGGTCCAGTGTGTCATTCAGAGCCATTGTTTACTTGTTGATTTTCTGCTTAGATGAACTGTCCGTTGCTATAAGTGGGGTGTGGAAGTCCCCTACTATTATGGTATTATTATCAATGAGTCTCTTTATGTTTGTGGTTAATTGATTTACATATTTGGGAGTTTTATGTTGGGGGCATAAATATTTACAATTGTTAGATATTCTTGGTGGACAGAATGCTTAATTATGATATCATGCCCTTCTTCATCTTTGTTACAGTCTTTAAAATCTGGTTTATCTGATATAAGTATGGCTACTCCAGTTTTTTTTTGATGACCATTAATGTGATAGATGGTTCTCCATCCCCTTACTTTCAATCTACAAATGTCTTTAGGTTTAAAATGAGTCTCTTGTAAGCAGCATATAGATGGATCTTGTTTCTCTTATCCATTCTGATACCTGCGTCTTTTGACTGGAGGATTTAGTCCATGACGTTTAGAGTGATCACTGAAGATACGAATTTAGTGCCATTGTGTTACCTGCAGAGTTGGTCTTTCTGGTGATGTTCTCTGGTCCTTTTTAGTCTTTGTTGCTTTGGGTCTTTTTGTTTTGTCTTTTCTCCACTCCAAGAGTCCCCCTTAAAAATTTCTTGCAGGGCTGGTTTAGCGCTCATGAACTCCTTTAGTTTTCATTTCTCTAGGAAACTCTATCTCTCCTTCTATTTTCAATGATAGCCTTGCTGGATAAAGAATTCTTGGCTGCATATTTTCTGACTTAGCACGTTGAATATGTCCTGCCGCTCCTTTCTGGCCTGCCAAGTTTCTGTGGTTAGGTCTGCTGCAGACCTGATCTATCTTCCCTTATAGGTTAAGGACTTCTTTTTCCCTTGTGGCTTTCACAACTCTTTCCTTGTCTGTGTATTTTGTGAATTTGACTATGATATGCCTTGGTGATTGTTGGTCTTTGTTCAATTCAGTGGGGATTCTCTGTGCTTCTTGGACTTTGGTGTCTGTGTCCTTCCCCGATTAGGAAATCCATTATAAGTTGCTCATATAAACCTTCTGTCCCTTTTTCTCTTCATCTTCTGGGACTCCTATAATTCAGATGTTATTCCTTTTTAATAAGTCACTGAGTTCTTTAAGTCTTGTGATCTTTTGCCTTTGTTTCTCTTTTTTTCTGCTTCATTATTCTCCATAATTTTATCTTCTATTTCACTGATTCACTGCTCTTTGTCCATCCTTGCTGTCATGACATCCATTCGAGATTGCATCTTGGTTATAGAATTTTTAATTTTCATCCTGACTGGATTTTATTTCTTGTATTTCCGCAGAAAGAGATTCTATGCTTTTTTTCAACCCAGCTAGTATTCTTATTATCATGCTTCTAAATTCTAGTCAGACTTATATCTGTATATATCTGTATCTATATCTATATCATCTATATCTATATCATCTATATCTATATCTATATCATCTATATCTATCTATATCTGTATCTGTATCTGTATCTGTATCTATCTATCTATCATCTATCTATATTTGCTTATATCTGTGTTGATTAAGCCCTTGGCTGTAATTTCTTCCTGTTCATTCTTTTGGGGTGCATTCTTTCATTTTGTCATTTGGGAGGAAGAAAAAATTAATAAAATAAAAACAATAAACTAAAAAGCTTAAAAAAACCCCAAAACAAATAAAGGCAGCTAGATCCTAAGTGTGTTTTGGTCTGCTGTTGAAAGAAGCTTGATAGAATAGAGAAAAAATGGAAAGAAAGAAAAATAATGGTAAGAAAAAATTAAAAATTAAAACATATATATAATAGGATAAAATAAATAAAATGAAGAAAATGAAATAGAATAAAAATTTAAAAAATAAAAAACAAAGTACAAAAACACAAAATTTTCTCTTTCTGTATCAAAAAAAATGAAAGAAAAAAGAA
Organism: Lynx canadensis; assembly: GCF_007474595.2. Lineage (NCBI taxonomy): Eukaryota > Metazoa > Chordata > Mammalia > Carnivora > Felidae > Lynx > Lynx canadensis. The sequence continues at coordinate 203,960,951 of NC_044310.1, forward strand.
AGCAATGTAAGCAAAAACAGAAACAAAGAAAAATGGACAAATAAATGAATCAGCAAACAGAATGAAACCTGAATGAAGTTATATCCGGTTTCCCCTGGAACTGAAACTTGAAGCTCTTGATAGTCTAAACACTAAGCAGGTGGAGTGACTTGTGCTGGCCTTCTAGGGGATGTGCTTGGAGGGTGGTGCAGTTGAGAAAGGCTTGGTGTAAGGGCTCCGTTCTCCACTAGGTGGTGCCGCTTAGCTTACTGGTGTGGATAGGTGTGGTTGCGCATTCATGTGTGGGAAAGATGGACATGGCTTCACCATCTCCTAGTCTCTGACACAGTTGTGCTCTCACAGATACAGGATCAAGCACCCTTCCTTTATCTCAGGCCTCTGTCCACTCCCTGCTTCCACTCTGTGTCCAGGCTGTCTACTTTCCAGGGGGCTCCTCCTCCAGAGTTTTATCTCAGATAGGGTTGTGTTTCAAAACCCCACACTTCAGATACCCCTGTGGCTTGGGCCAGTGTGGACTCTCTGGGGCAGGGGGAGAGTCTTTGTGAGCAACGGCTCAGTGCTGGCTTGACCCAGAAAATGTTTGTGTGGTGGCGCAGCAGCAGAGGTTCAGAGATCATGGCAAATCACAACACACAGCTGGCACCAGGTTTTGCTGCACTCTGGCGACTTTGTCCCCAATACCAGCAAATGTGGCTGCTCTCCAGGGTCCACTGGGACCACTGCCTGGGGGGAGACCTACGGCCTTTACCAAATGCACTCCAAGCAGGAGAATCTCTTCTCCCCATATGGCACACGGAACCCCTCAGACCCTGATGCCTGCTCTTGGGGATTTGCCCTCCTTCCTTACCAGAACACCGCCAGGCACTGAGCTCTGAAATGTCAGACTGTGCTCCACTGTTTATAGAATCCTGGTTGTATTGAAACCTTCTCCTTTCTCCCCATTAATGGTTTTGGGGAACAGATTTCTTGTTCCGTCCCCTGCAAGTGTTTTCACGCTTTTTCTTTCTTTCTCTGCAGCTACTTTCCAGGGATTGCATTTATTGCACAATCTCAATTTGCTGCACTCTCCCCCTTTGTCTTTGTCCTCTCTGTGCAAAACAGCTCCCTACCCTCCGTGGCTTTTCTCTCCCCCAGTTCACCTCTCCGCGCTGCATACCTGCCAAGTTCTGTGGCTCAAGTTATGCAGATTGTTGAATTAATCCTCAGATCAATTTCCTAGGTGTTCAAAATGGCTTGGTGCTTATCTAGCTGCGTTTCAGGGACAAGACAAGCTAAGAGGCTCCATGTTGCACTGCCATCTTAACTCCTCTCAATAGATGTTCTTCTAAGTACAATATTACCCATCTGCTTTGTTATAGTATTGTGAAAATACACAACTCCAGTCTGACTACCTCATAGATAGCGCTTGACATTACAGTCCTAGGTGCTCAATAGGTATTTATTGGGTTCACAGAGATGGATGAGTGAATTAATGAAGTTGGAGAGTTCTTCGTATCCCGCATCCTTTCTCAATGAGTGTGGCAGAATTAGTTTTAGATCTTTCCTCTTTTTAAGGTTTTCTTCTGAGGTCAGAGGGTTGTAGAGGATCAGAGGGAAGTCATAACACCCTTGTCTCTTACCTACAATGGCTGAAGCATTGGCTGCACCCATCATGGAGTAGTCGATTGAGTTTTGTGTCTGGTCTCTGCCCAGTCTTCGGATAGGTACTTGAGAGATTCAGTAGGTTGACACATGGTCACTACTCCCCAGAGCTAATCACTTAGCCATAGGGAACACAGAATGACTTTTGGAATAAGTAGAAAACCATTTCAGGAAAGCAGCTGGAGATGAGAAATATGGGAAGTAGTTTGACTGGCACTCTCCCAATCCTACCCATTGTCCATCTGACCCAAGTTCACTGCTGACCATTTATCTTCTAGTTTATTCATTCATCTGTTCATCATTAACTAAATATGAATTGTCCACTCCTGTATTTCAAGTACCTTGCTGGATACAGGAAATATAGTCGTGGGTAAAGACAGATGCCATTCCTGGTAATAAACAAAGAGCTGTATCAATGAATATAAAATTGCAATTGTGGTAAGAGCTGCAGAGAATGAGGCAGCAGGAAGGCTGAAGACCAGCATATGTATCTTTGATCCTCAGTGTCTGGTGCCTCACAGGTACTTAAAAGGCTTTAGGGATGAATTAGGACACGCTTTGGAGGTAGTGACAGAAATCCCAGTTACTTTGCCCAGCACCTACCCACGTATGCTCTTTGAATGATTGTTCACTATCCTGACCGTAAATTAATTAATTAATTAATCTCCCTTGTTTTTTCTTTAAGAGTCTTTAATTCATTATGAGACCAATGGCTTTGGTCTTGAGCTTCTCTGCCACCTCAGTAACCACTCGGTTCTCATGTAGTGCCCCCTACATGGGCAGTAGAATTGTCACCCTAGCAGAAACTTTGACCATATTGGGCAGGAACAAAGTACAAACACTTTGCCATTCTTCTCTTGGGTAGATGTCCTGAGAAATACCTCTGGATCTTTCCCTAATTTGTTTCCCACACCACTCATTCCCGCTCCTAGGACCCACTTCCTAATAGCACACTGTTTGCCTCAAGTTCTGCTTTCTAGCTGAACCAGGCTAAGATAACCTGCCTTCCATTTCTTGGGTTTCTATCTTGTTTCGTTAGAGAAAGGTGCTTCCAAAGAGAGGGCTTTTTGGAGGGGATAGAGTTTTTTTTGGAACCTTGTGATGTCTGAAAATATTATAACAATTGATAAGAATTTGCTTTGTATGGAATTCAAGGTTGGGAACAGTTTTCCTTTGTTGTCCTGAAGGCATGATTCTATCTACTCATTTCCAGCTGATGAGAAATCTAAAAAACATTTCTGACCCTCACGCAACTTGATTGTTGTGTGCACCCTTCCTGGAGGCTTTCTGGAGCATCTCTTTATCCCAGTCTGAAATGTAGGACTCTGTGCTTTGGTGGTCCTATCATCCATTGTGCTAGGAATTAAGTACCCTTGGGTTATTTATTGCTGATTCCTGCCCCCTCCCGCCCCCCGTTTTGTGTTTTCTCTCTCTGGAAGCCTTAATGTTCACATACTGAATCTTCTAAACTTGTCTTCTAATTTGCTTATTACTTGTGTGTCTTTTTTCCTTTGCTCTATATGCTGGGAGATTTCTTCAACTTTATCTTGCAAACATTCCAGTGACTTTTTAGTTTCTCTTTTCAAATTTAAAGTTTCTCAAAACCTCTTTTTCCTTGAATTAATAAAAAAATATGTCTGTTTGTATCTATTGTTTGTCATGTTTTTTTCTTATCTTTACCAGCATTCTGAGGGGTGAGTGGGATTGACGTATGGAGTTGTGGGTAAGATGTCAGCATCCTGTATGCATCTGTTCCTTTGACACCCTTGTTCTCAGTTCAGAATTTCCCTCCTGATCATGGTCTTGTAACTGAACTAATGTGAGTTTGCTCTTGGGTGAATTACAGGGAGAGACTACAACAGTTAGAGTTGTCACACAAAGGAAACTTTATTTGCGGCCAATAAGGAGATTGCAGGGAATAATTTCCAAAGCCAGGACTCCCCAAATATGGATGAGTTGGTTTCTTTTATTAGGGTTAGGATAAATATTCAGAAAGGGGAGTTTTGTCAGAGTATGTGGAGGTGGGCATAAGGCCAAGCTTGTGTCTTAAGCAAAACCGCCTACACATTGTATGTTATGCTAATGAAGTCTGTGCCCCTCACTGGGTGGAAATTTTAACACTCTCAGGGAGAAGTGGTCACTCCATGGTCCATATGCACAGGTGTGAAGTTGGAGATCAAACTCATCCAGGCCTGCTGGAGCCCTTCCAGTTGTGTGCCTCTAAAAGATAAGGTGAGGGGTGCCTGGGTGGCTCAGTCGGTTAAGCATCTGACTTAGGCTCAGGTCATGACCTCACAGTTTGTGGGTGGGAGCCCCACATCAGGTCCTGTATGGACGACTCGCAACCTGGAGACTGCTTCCGATTCTGTGCCTCCCTCTCTCTCTGTTCCTCCCCACTTGTGCTCTCTTTCTCAAAAATAAAGAAATAATATTAAGAAAAAAAGATAAGGCTAACACTCCTCTGAAGAAGAAAGAAGGGTGGTTATTGAAGTCTTGCTAGCGATAGTTTGGTGTAGCCCTTCCAAAGAACCTCTGCTTCTCTGTCTGCAGAGGGAGAGACACGGGGACCCATTAACCTGGAACGAAGCACGGATCTCAGCCTGTGATTGCTCCCTGAGCAAACTTTCAACCAAGTCTCTGTACCTTCTGCATTAGGTTCAGCCCTTTTTCCTGGGGAACTTGCCCATTCCCGAGGCTTTAGAGAATTCTTTGGTGAAAATCAGGTTGGTTCTCGGCTTTTCTCACAGCTATTTTAAGTTTTGCTTTTGTTTTTTGGTCTGCTAACATTTACCACACTGTTCCATTTGCTCCCCCGGCTTCCAAAGAATTGCGACAATCTCCCCTGCCATCATCCCCATTCTTGTAGGGTTATATCTTCCAAAAAAGATGGCTGTCATTTAGTTGGCTTTTGAGAGTGTGTAAAAGTAGATGATTATGTTCAATCAGCCATCTTTACACAGAAGTCTTTAGAGGGTCTATTTTATGGATTTTTTAATAAGGAAATTCAATTTTAATAATTTTAATGTTTATTTTTTGAGAGAGAGAGAGAGAGTGTGTGTGTGAGAGAGATTGAGAGAGAGGGTGAGCAGGGGAGGGGAAGAGAGAGAGGAAGACACAGAATCTGAAGCAGGTTTCAGGCTCTGAGCTGTCAGCACAGAGCCCCACGCGGGGCTCAAACTCGTGAATTGGGAAATCATGACCCGAGCCAGAATCAGAGGCTTAACCGACTGAGTCACCCAGGCGCCCCTATTTTATGAATTATATTCGCATAACACAATAACATCAAACATATAGCCTACAGATTTACTTTTTGGAAGAAAAACATATTTTGAAATTCTAGTTGATTGTACTCTCTGACACAATAACATATATTAAAAATGCAAATACTCGATGTCTAAACCTGAAGTGGCCTAAAAATGCCTGCCTGTCTCCTAAGTTTATGAACCTTGTTTCCGTCTATTTACCACATATTTCCATATGGATGGTGTCGCAGGTAATTAAACTTGTTCAAATGTCCAAACATTTAAAAAATGCAAATGTTTAGACAGTCTCTCAGAATTAAAATTGTACATTTCATTAAGTTATTTAATGGGACTATGGGAATTTCATTAAATAGAGGAATTGGGATGACAGTGTTTCTCAACCTCAGTACCACTGACATTTTGGGCCAAATAGTTAATTCTTTGTTGTGGAAGATTGTTGTGTGCATTGAAGAATGTTTAGTGGCTTCCGTGGCAGCAACCCAATGGGATGTCATTAGTACCAAACTGAGACAACCAAAATGTCCCCGGACATTGCCAAAGGCATCCTTGGGAGCAACATTGCCTCTGATTGAGAACCAGAGGTATGGTGTACCATAGGGGCTGACAAACATGTTCTGTAAAGGGCCAGATAATAAATATTTTCAGCTTTTGAGGTGATATAATCTCTGCTGTTGTGGAGGGAAAGCAGCCACAAACAATATGTAAAAAAAAAAAAAAAAAAAAGGCCATGGCTGAATTCCAATAAAACTTTGTTTACAAAACCAGGCAGCAAACCATGCTTGAGCAATGGGTTTCAGTTTGCCAACCACTGGTATAGTAGAAAGAACAGATGTTTTGGAGACAGAATTGCATTTAATTCACTTACGAGCTACATGATCTCGGGTAAACTTAATAAAAAGAACGATGCCTATTTCTCGGGTTTGCTTGTAGGACCGGTTGGAAACTTAAATGAGAAGATTTTTAAGATGTAGTAATAGTTATTTACTTTTTTTGGTCCTTGTCCAGAGGTTCAAAATTAAAACTATTAATGTCTATCAGTCACTCCCTTGTAAAGTCAAGTGTACCTTTTCCCTGCACTAGATGGTGAACTTCTGGAAGTCAGCAGATGAGTTATTGACACCTTTGTATGTCTTTCCCCTCAGTGCCTGGCACAGTGTTGGTATTAAATGTTGGATGAAATAATTCAGGGCATCCTACTGTACTTGGTGCAGTTTTATTTCATAGTGATATGTGTACCATTTCAGAAGAAGAAACACATTTTCAACAGGACTTTAAAAAGATAATCTTTGGGGCGCCTGGGTGGTGCAGTCGGTTAAGCGTCCGACTTCAGCCAGGTCACGATCTCGCGGTCTGTGAGTTCGAACCCCGCGTCAGGCTCTGGGCTGATGGCTCGGAGCCTGGAGCCTGTTTCTGATTCTGTGTCTCCCTCTCTCTCTGCCCCTCCCCCGTTCATGCTCTGTCTCTCTCTGTCCCAAAAATAAATAAAAAACGTTGAAAAAAATTAAAAAAAAAAAAAGATAATCTTTGCTTCCAACGCTAATAGATAGGATAAAATATTTCGCCTGACAAATTATGGATCAAATGAATAACTGTACGAAACATTTTGTACTTTGCCACAGCCTCCAAAAGGGCTGGAATGAACCATTTTTACACTAAGCCTATGCTATTAGGAACACAAAGACATAAAAATATAATGTTTATAATAGTCAATTATCTTTAGCCTATTAAAATTGTGCACTTCTTATTGTTTCTACTTAAATTATTAAAATGGACCCTCATTCTAGGGTCTAGGAATCTATTGCAAGTATTTGTGTTACATTTTTTCCTATTGAAATATATATAATAAATTCTAATTGTTCAGAAGAATTGAAATATTGAGACAGACTTAACATGCTGTTTACTAGAGGTAAACTGAGTTAAAAATGAATTAAAAAATAACGGAACTGGGTCAAGGGCTAGCAGACTTTGGGATTCCAGCACCATGACTGGATTTTAATTTTTCTATATTCTTTTACGTCTAAGAAAGGTATGCAATGTGAAGAGATTTAGCATATTGTCAAGTCTTGGAAGAAATGAGTGACTTTATCTTGAAATAACTTTGGGGAATAGAATTGGGGAGAGTATGCTAATTCTATTAAGTATTAAGAGAATTGTGTCCTGTCTTGGGAATGAAGTAAAATGTAGAGTGCTTAAAAAACCCTGATCCCTCTAAATTCTTAAAGGTAGAAACAAGCTTTGATATTGTTCACTTCTACTTGTTGCTTTCTTAAATTTTTTTAATGTTTATTTATTTATTTTTGAGAGACAGACCATGAGCGGGGGGGGGGGGGCAGAGAGAGAGAGAGAGAGAAAGAGAGAGAGAGAGGGAGACACAGAATCCGAAGCAGGCTCCAGGCTCTGAGCTGTCAGCACAGAGCCTTATCCAGGGCTCGAACTCACTAGCCACGAGATTGTGACCTGAGCCAAAGTTGGATGCTTAACCGACTGAGCCACCCAGGTACCCCTCCTTGTTGCTTTCTTGATGTCTATGGTGAAGGAAAAAAGTAAGTAACACTAGGTATAGGAAGCGTCAGAAATCAGAAGCCAAACTCAGCAGAACAACCACTCCCTGTGTGGGAGAATCCAGATCTAGGATAGGATGGGTAAGCCAGACAACGGTTCAAAATACCAATCTTCTAGGCACACTACACTATTATTGAAAGAAAATTAGAAATGTGGTGCCGTGTCTCCCCATGATAATTTATACAGAGATAGTGGTATGACACAAATAAAATTTAAGTCTCCTCCTCCTTCTTTCCTTCCTGCCCATACCCCACTCCCACCTCTGTCTCCTGTAGCAAGATTCCCAATGACCATCTTTAGAAGCTTGGAGTTGGCAGTGTGTCTTCTTAGGTAGGAGTAGACTCCTTAGGTAGCGGTATTTCCTTTCCTTTTCCTAGAAGAAAGCACAGGACTTTGTGATCCTAATACCCAGGACCATCAAGCATTTTTTAAGATCCATAAAACTCTATTATGTGAAAGCACAGTGGAATGGAGAACTTTTGTTTGGAGATGGGATACGAAGAATGGATTGACCCATGAGGTAGTTGGATGGATACAGTAATGCGCCACTAAGTAAGCACCCAGAGCCCCCACTCCCACCCCAGGACCAGAGCCACTGATTGATCACAGTTGATTGACTCTCCAGGAAGTACCCTTGACTGAATGAAGCTGCTTCTTTCAAGGTTACACTTCTCTTTGGAACATGTGTCCGATGCCTGGTCAATGCAGGCATACAAAGGTCTGGTTTCTTTGTCTTAATTAAGGCAACTCTTCAATTTAGAAGTTCCTTCTGTAACGGCATCACAGTTCAACTTTTTTTTTCTCTGCCCCCTTGTCTTTCCTCACGTCTCACAGGTGTGCATCCCAAGACCACTTGTCTAGAGAGAGAATGCCATCTGAGTAACCATCTACATGTCAAGGAGAGAGGCCAGGAGCAATCCTTACCTCACCGAAGGGATCAACTTCCCGCATGCAAAAATCTTAGAATTTTATAATATTTTTTTTCCTGTTGAGCTTGATGTATGGCAGTTGACAACAGAAGTAGTCCTAGGAAGACTGTGAAATGGGATTTTGGAGCTTGGTCACTCATCAACAGGGGCAATTGCATTTGTAAGGTTTAGGGAAAATAGTAATTATAGGGATTATGGTATTGGGTGACTGTTGCTGGGGGCTACTGATGCATTGGAGAGGGATGATTAAAGGCTAAGAATGATTAATGGCAAATAGAAGGTGAAGTGAGAAAACCATAGGACCTCTGTATTAGTTTGCTAGGGAGACTATAACAAAGTCCCACAGACTGGATAGCTTAAACAACAGAATTTTATTTTCTCACAGTTCTAAAGGCCAGATGTCCAAAATCAAGGTGTTGGCAGGAAGAGTGGATCCCTTCGGTGAGATAAGGATTGTTCCTGGCCTCTCTCCTTGACATGTAAATGGCTACTCAGATGGCATTCTCTCTCAATACAAGTCTGTGTCCAAATTTCCTCTTCTTGTAAGAGCAGCAGTTATAATGGATTAAGGCCCACTCTAATGATCTCACTTTAACTTAATTACCTCTTTAAAGATCCTATCTCCAAGTTCAGTCATATTCTGAGAAACAGGGGTTTAGGACTTCAGTACATGAATTTTGAGGGGACACAAGTCAATCCATAACCACTTTCTTGGCTACACATAAAAAGAGTCTCATCTCCTGTAGCCAAGGGCATTGAAACCTGAATATTAGGCTCAGCAGCTATTCTAAGAGTAGCAGAGATCCAGAGAAGTTTGGCTTCTAAGCTGTGGCTGCCCTACATCAGCCTCAGTGCTCTGATTTGAAGGGATTGTGACTCAGAATGAATACATCTGAGTTGACATATTTAAAAAATCTCAGATTTCCTATTAATACAGTGGGCATGTAAAAGTGGACCATTCCTCTTTGGTAAAGGCTAGTTCTCCCCACTTGCCTGAGTATGATACAGAGGGTTCTGTCTGCAAGATAATAAGCAACCCCTTATTTTACTTCCTCTTCTGGCTATCTGACCAATAACTACATAAGCCAGCTGGAAACATGCTGAGCCTGCCAAAGGGGAAAGGGTCTATACTCCAAGGAGCTGTAGGAACTAGTTAAAACACACTGGCAGGACCGGGAAAGAATGCATAGCACTGCATTGGTGAAGAAAATTAGTAGAAGGGAAACTCTATGTTTCTCCTCTGCTCTCAATACTTCTGGCACCAGACGTGTGGAGTTTTTCTCATGCCAAGCAATTCTCCATTTCTCAGCAGACATTGGGTGTCCTACGAATTTAACTCAATTCTCACACTAACAATCTGGAGTTAACAGAGCCCACAGGTTAATGGCTCAGTTCCATCAGATGCTCCCCCTTTAAGACACCAATCGTAAGTTCTAGTTGTTGTCTGCACTTCTAACTGACCAGCTATAAACTGGAGGTTCCCAAAACCCCCTATTGGGTTTGAAAATTTGCTAAAATGGTTCACAGACCTTGGGGAAACATTAACTTACATTTACCAGTTTTCTGTAAAAGGATACAACTCAGCAACAGCCAAACGAAAGAGATGCATGGGGCAAGGTATGGGGCTGGAAGGAATGAGTGAAGCTTTCATGCCTTCTCTGGGCACGTCACCCTCCCAGCAACCCAAAGTGTTCATCAACCCAGAAGCTCATTAAATCTCATGTTCAAGAGATTTTATAGAGCTTAATCATCAGCCCCCACACCCTCTTCTTCCCGGAGGTCAGTGGGTGGGGTTAAGAGTTCTATCCCTTTAGTCATTTGGTCAGTCTGGTGAACAGCCCCATGTTGAGGCTATCTGGGAGTCCCACCCTAAGTCACCTTATTAGCATAAATTCGGGTGTCTTCAGAAAGGGTTGTTCATTAATAACCAAAGATATTCCTATCACTCAGAAATTACAAGGGCTTTAGGAGCTCTGCGCTAGGAACCAGACACAAAGAGCAAATATGTTTTATACTATGTTACAGCAGGACTAGAACATAAATTTGAATAACAGTCATTGATAGGGCAACACTTTCCCGAATGCTGTATTTAATCCTTGGGCAAGAACACAGTGTTGCACACTGAATGAGTCTCCCTAAAATCCATATGTTGAAACCTTAACCCCTAATGTGAATGTTTTTGGAGATAGGGCCTTGAGGAGGTAAAAAATGTTAAATGAGGTCATGAGGGTGGCCCCTGCTCTGATGGGGGGGTGGTGCCCTCAGAAGGAAACAAAGCCAGGGATCTTTATCTCCACCATGTGGGGATACAGCGAGAAGGCAGCCATCTGCAAACCAGGAAGAGAGCTCTCACCTGAAACTGAATTTGCTGGCACCTGGTCTTGAACTTTCTAGCCTCCAGAAGAGTGAGAAAATACATTTCTGCTATTTAAGCTGCACAGTCTGTGGAATTTTGTTATGGCAGCCCAAACTAACATACCCAGAGAGAGTGTGAACACACTCCTCGAAAGAACATAGATAGAACTGGATCTCAAGGGTGTTGGATCAAGGATGAAAGAGTTTAAAGTTAAAGAAGACAGAGTTGATTGCCATGCGAACATGCTCCTGTGATCCAGGATTTAATACTGGCAAGGTCTCCAGAGATGCTGCTAATCTAACACTGGGTTGGCCCTTAAAAGCGTGGAAAAGTGTTGGCCCACAGTAAGTAAAGTAGAAGTGCCAGAACTTTTGTGTGGAGGAAGAGATCAAAAGCCTCAGGTAATTGGACCCACTCTAACGGAGTTACTACATATGGCCAAAACCCCACTAATTGATCATATTCAGTGGGAGAGCCTCAGGACACTTCAATTACTGAAACAATAAGCAAGGTCCTAATGAGAAGGGCAATCACATTCTTCGGGGGCTGTCCTTTGTAGACCAACACTGATTTAGGAAGAGAATGTTACAGAACTGGGCTCCCTGATAACAACATGGATATGGTTCTATAAAAATAGATCAGCTGATGGTGCTTACCTGTCAGAAGCAAAGTGAGTGTATTTATTATAATGAGGGGCCAGAGTCAAGTGAAACTAGGGGGCCTGACTTGAGCTATGGAGATGGTGAATATAAGTTGGTGTTCTCTGGGGCAAGATACATGGTCAGCCAGCAAGGGTACTGCCCAATTTGTGAACAAAAGAAAACAAGAATGGAGCATCAGCAGAGAGCAGACAACTGCTCCAGTCAGAAGTCATGGTCTGTTGACCAGTTCTCCAAACTGAGGCAGCTCCTACATCCAGGACCCATTAAAAAGAGGGAGATGTTGGGTCCTCACAGAGAAGAACCCTATAACACCATGGCAAGTATGTTTAGTAATGGTTACTCTAAGTCTTCCCAAAGACAACTATAATCGCTTATTCAAACCTCATATAATGAGAGTAGAAAAATGCGAAGATATTTTGATGACTTTCGGGCATAGATTCTGAGTTGACAGGATAGGGGAGGGACATGTGAAAACCAAGTAATAAAGGGAATTTTGACTCAGGTTTTCTGGCTCACAGGTCTTCTGGATCCATGATCGGGGAGTCATTTACCTTTGGCTTCTAAATGGGTGATTGGCATAGATATACTTGGTAGTTTGAAGAACTTCCACTTTGGTTTCTTACCATGTTTTCTGATTGACTGACCAAACAAAATGAAAAGCTACCAGTTGTGAGCAGTCAGGACAAGGAACTGCAGCGGGTCTAGCTTGTGATCAAAGTATATGCAGATTTTATGGTATTAGAGGTATATGTTGTGGGAAAGAGCACTTGTAATTCTTGGCTAATTGGTCCAGAGCCAGAAAGGGAGAGATTGGAGACAAGGGATCTTGGGAAGAAGCATCATTCCTTGAGGAAAATAAGTTACTTGGAAAGAATTTGATTAGATTAACCACTTCCGCTCTGGAAATGGCAGATATTTATTTTGTTGGAAATAGATTGGTATTTTGGATATGGGTTTGCCTTTCTGCCCAGAGGGTTTCAGACAGCACCGTTAAGGGTTAGACAGATCCAGTGGCATGGAATCTTGCATAATCTTGCATCAGGCCAAGAGACCTGCTCTGTAGTGAAAGAAATGTGGCAGTAAGCACATGACCATGAAATCCGTTGATCCTATTATAAACTATGGCCCTCCAAAACTGATGACCTTATACAGTGATTAAATGGTCTTTTGAGGGCCAAGATAGGTACCAGATTGGAGATGATTCTCTACAAGGGAAAGGGAACTCTCCTTTAGGCTGCAACATACACTCTGAATCATTGACTGTTACATAGTGCTGTGTCCCGAAGATGAGGAATATTTGGTCCAGGACCCAAGGGGTGGAAGTCAGAGTGGCCTTGCTACCACCACACTCAGTAAGTGATCCCTTGGGGGATTTGTTGCTTTACAACTCTAGGCTTTGTAGGTTTTGGAATTCTTGAGTTATGAAAGGAGAGCAGTTCCACCAGGGACAGTGAGCATCCCATGAAACTTTACACTATGGCTGCCTATGAATCACTTTGAGGTCCTTGGGCACAAGGACCACTAGGCAAGGAACAGAGTCACCAGCCTTGGTGATCATCTGGAAAAGGTCAAACTACTGTTATACAGTAAGGGCCGGGAAAAATTTTTTGGTGCTGGACAACCCACTGGGGCATGAACTTGACACACCTTTACCCATTTTGATGGTATTTGGACAAAGGCATGAGAAGGGCATGTTAACAGGAGCTCAGGCTCCTCAAGGATGAGAATCTTGGTTACCGCACCAGGTCAGTTACCAAGACCAAAAGAGGTACTACTCAAGGATAACAGAAATCTGGAGTGGGTGGTCAAGTAAGGAGTAGTACCAGTTGCATTTAAAAAACAGCTTCAGCGTGGGGGCTATAGTTTGTCTCATTAACCTTTCACTTGTAAATTTGTGTAGGAAAAGAGAACAACCCAATCTGGGAAAGTCCTTTTCAGAGGGGATGGGCTCTCTATAAGAGGCCAATGACATGCAAAGAGTAAATATAGTGGGTGCTGTGTTATGCCATCTGGATTCCCCTTCCGGACAGAGGACTCCTTCCCCAGCTGGCAGGAAGTTTAGCCATTCACAGTGCACAGCTGAGACCCTCTTCAGAAATTGTTCTTCATTTAAGGGAAGTTGCTTTGTCCAAGGTTACGCTCCCTCCGTGGAGGCAGCTCACATCCATAGACTGGTTGATGGGAGGGGTCCAAACACCAGGACCTCTGCCTTAGATGGAACAATTCTGAAGGGCCACTCCACCTCCAGAGCTCCTCATAGGGATGGCTGAGGTCTGTCCTGCAACCAGATCATAGTTCTTTTCCCAGTGCTAGTCTTGCATCCCACGGCCCTCCTCACCAGTGCTATTCCTCCCTCCCTGATGAGCCTTCTGCCTGCAAGTCTCAGTCTGTTTCCCAGGTAACCCAGCCTGTGACGGCTAGTAAAAGAAACTTTTAGATGCGTTTGGAAGAAGTCTTTGGAAGTATACCCCTGTTACTTGCTTCTATCCTACATGGGTGTCAGTGACTAATCCCTTCCAGTTAAAGGAAGAACTGGATGAAGTAAGGGAAAAACTGTGACATTTAAAATGTAATTCCGAACAAAGTTAAAGTCATACGTTAATTTCAGGAAAACACCATCGTTTTATCGTAAAGAAAGAAGAATATGATTGTTAGAAATGGAAACCCAGCTCTCCCTCTTGAAAATGAGAGTTGAACGACTATTAAGGAGCTCCACCCACCAGGAGAGAAGTCTAGAGAAGGGAGACTGAAAGAGTTCCGATAGGTAAGGTGTGGTCGGTCCCAGGATACCCAGAGCTTGGCCAGCATTTGTCCCCTCCCCCTAAACGCCAGGATTTCTCTGTGGGTAATGATCACTGGGGATTCTAGGAAGGAGAGAGGTTCCCAATCACATGCCTCCCAATGCTTCCAGCAGATCCTTCTGTAGGAAGGGAAAAACTTAGCGCTTAGATACTCAGTTGATGGCATAACCCATGACAGAGAGCAACATATATATACAGGAAGGTTATAGTCACCTATGCTTCCCTGTGTGGACTTCCAGATTTGAAACACTTAAAAAAAAATGAACACTAAAATTGTTCTGCATCCGAAGTCATAAATCTGAGGTCTATAAGAACCTGAGGTCCAGGACTCTGAACACAGACTCATCCTAGAATAGTAAAGAAGCCGGACGACTCGGAAGATGGGGCTGGATTGCCGTAGAGCCTGAGGCTTTCTCCGGACATTGAATACATCCCTGATGACAGCTTGTTTACTTGTCATTTGTCTCTCAAAAAAGAATGCAAAATGTGCAAAATGCTTTTGGTTTCTGTTTCTGTAATTGTTTGCAAGCCGGCTAAATGGTAATTCGCTGTATTTGATTGTCTGTGTAGAGATGCTACAGCTTCTTTAAAACATTTTCTACATTTTCTTCGTGTGTTGCCTAATACTGGGAAGTAACACACATACGCAAGCCTGCCTTCTCATCACATTAGGGACCACTAGAAGAGTCTATTTCCTAAAGAAGGAGGCAAGGATGGGGAGTAGGCAGAATGTGCTAAGAAACATGTTCCAGAGTGTGTTTCACCCACACAAACGGGAATGGAACGAAGGTTCTCTACCACAGAAGCAGCTATAGCACAGCTCTATCTTGATCTACTCTGCCTCCGTGTTTCAAAGTTTCACAACTGAGAAAATCGGGTTTGCGGCTCTTTAAATATGGATCACATAGAGTCAGGCTACGTTTACTTTTTTTTTTAGTTTTTATTTATTTTTGAGAGAGACAGAGACAGTGTGAGTGGGGGGGGGGCAGAGAGAGAGGGGGAGAGAAAATCCCAAGCGGGCTCCGTGCTGCCAGCGCAGAGCCCGACACGGGGCTCGAACTTACGGGGCTGGAACTCATGAAACCGTGGGATCATGACCTGAGCCCACACCAAGAGTCAGACGCTTTATTGACTGAGCCACCCAGGCGCCCCAGGTTACTTTCAAATTTAACGACGGCATCTAACCCTGGGAACTTAGACACCAATATTGTCAGTTGACTTCCTTCTTTCTTTGGTTTCTATATTCAAAAGTAAGCTGAGGATAAATGTAGCGAACAATCATCTAGGTTATGCCATGTAGACTCCACTTTGTGTGAGCACTAGAGACACCATGTGAAAGCTGTTTTCACTTCTCTGGATGCCATAGGGGCAACAATAACCTCACAGGACCTCTATGAGGATTAGTTTTTTTTTTTTTTTTTAATATATGAAATTTATTGTCAAATTGGTTTCCATACAACACCCAGTGCTCATCCCAAAAGATGCCCTCTTCAATACCCATCCCCTGATCTCCCCTCCCTCCCACCTCCCATCAACCCTATGAGGATTAGTTTTAAAAATTGATTTTAAAATGATACTTCTGCCTTTTTTGAGGCTAGCATACACCCTATGATGATCAGAATCATTCCATGTCTATCCTGGTTAAATTTTAACATTTGATGTTCTAATTGGTCTGTGTGTCTGATTTTTCTATCCCAAGCTAAGGAGTATGGTTAAACACATCTACAGCTGACACTACAGTTCCTGCAGCTTTCTGGAGAACAGGAATGCCTTGCATGTAAAGAATTTTCACAGCCCTGCCCCTCTTAGCCTTGAGAAGGAAGACTAGCTCTCTAGTATAAGTCCACTTATAGAACCAACGCAAAATAGGTAAAATCAGAAGGGCTATACTGACGAGAGAGAGAGAGGGAGGGAGAAATCAAGTTTTCCTTCTATTTTTTTGTTAATTTCATTAGCTTAGTGCGATAATCTAGGTGGTCGTTATGAAGATACTTCTTGGCAAATGAATTATATGACCACCTCCCCAATTGTAAGTAAGGTAGAAGTGTAATTCCTTCCAGAGTAATTGCGGGGTGGGGTGCTCAGAGCCCCACCCTGCAACTTTCTATCTTCTTCCTCTTTAGGCTTCTGACACTGCTCCTCAAGATTCTTGACCCTGAAGAATGATGGATACCGTAAAGAATTATTTGGAAAATTCTATTCTAAGAAATAATATCATATGTTTGTGGTCCTAATAACTGTGAGAAGTTTGGACACAAGGAGTCTCTGGGGAGTGTGATGTGGGAAGTGCCAACAATTTGTTGCTCCAAGAACCTGCATTTGTACCCTTCTGCCTATTGTTATTTGGCATTTCCACCTTGGAATCACTTCTTTGGGCTACAGCAGCATTATTCCTGAGGCCCTGAAAGGAAACAAAACAACACAAAACAAAAACTTTCTCTGAGACGATCACCATGGTCCTCTGGAATCCATCATTAAATGCTGACTGGGGATTTTTCCATAAGGATACAGAGCTGGGATAAACCAGTTCCACCAGCAAAGCTGAGTGTAGATGAAAAGCCAGTTTTAGGTTATGACTTTGTGAGGTCAGACATTGGACAGAGAGAGAGATGTCGAGTCGAGAGGCATGAGGACATGGCTGAGAGAGGAGATATTGTCAATGCAGCAGACTCTGCAGCTCTGGGTAACCATAGGGCAAAAGAAGAATCCGGCATTTCTACTAGAAGAAATGAAAGACAACTGGCATAAAGAAAAGAAAGATGGTTGGGGTACCCAGGTGGCCCTGCATGGGGCACTGTGCTGACAGCTCAGAGCCTGGAGCCTGCTCCGGATTCTGTCTCTCTCTCTCGCTCTCTCTCTCCCTTTCAAAAATAAAATAAATATAAAAAAAAAAAAAAAGAAAGAAAAAAAGAAAAGCAATATGGTGGCTTATAAACCAGGCTCTGAGTCTGTTATGATTTTGCTGAGGACTGGCTGACCATCATTTCTAAGTGGCAAATGGGGTTAATGGAAATTAGTGAATGGATTTGTTACTGGTCCCTGAAAAATATGATATTGTGTGTGTAACGTGGGCAAGCAAGAGTGAGAAGAAACTCTCCTAAATACGCAGAAGGAGGTTGGGTGAACGCGACAGATAGTTAATCAAAAATTTCAAGCTATAGATTTATTAGATTTGGGGCAAGTGAACTTCTTTTGAATCCTGTCTTAATATTCTATCTTTATTCCTTAAAAACAGTTATCAAATTTGTTTCCTTGTGTCTGCCTTTATTGATTGCAAATGTTCCCAAATGTCAAGACCATGGAAAATGGCAACAAACTATCAATTCCTCATGTTAACAAGCACCACATTTACTCCAAAAGATTGTGAAGAATAGGGGGAAACAACCCAGCACACAGATGACTTAAATCATGTAGCTTATAAAGATGTAGAGAAACAGACTTTGGTTGGGGTGCAAGCCACTCAGATTTGAATTTAATTTAAAGATGGACAGTTTTTCTACAGGGTTGGCATTTTGTCTTCCTGAAGCCAGAGTAGATTCCATCCAGATGCTTCATGTTTTTTGCCCTGAGAGCAAACATTTACATGGGAACGGAGCTGAAGGAGCTTGAACAAAGTAACCTTATAAATTCTAAATTTGGGCGATTGCATCATTAAGGTCCTAAACATGCTAAGAGTCAAATCCAGCTTTTATTTTTATCGAGCATTTGCAACTAATTCCCACTGATCAAAGACAATTTAGCCCCTCTCTCTCTTCAATTTTTCTCTTTGGCAAGTAAATAGTATTCTGTAAGGATGGCATGGGAATCACTCTTTTTTTTTCTTCCAACAGCTACTCAATTTCACTGTTGCAAGGGGAAGAGTGGAATGGTTGGAAAGGCAGTGCATTTTGGGAATTCATTAAGTGGCTGAATTCATTAAATGCTGGAAGGGGATAATTTAGACCTTTTTTGTTAACACCCTAATTTGCAACTGTGTAATTATCAGGGTTTGCTTTAGTCTGGGGCAAAATTTCATATTTATACTTCAATGAAAATGATCTACCACTTATCCTGACAAAAATAGGAGCCTCTTCGTTGTGGTTATTGGTAAGATGTGGGGTTTCAGAATCCCTAGCTTGCTTATTCTTAGTTTGGCTAGGGAGTGCAGTGCCGGGCAGAGGAGACAGATTGGCCAGCGTGGAAATGGTGCCTGCTGAAGGCATGCATCTTTTGTTTCTGTTTTTGTTTTTGTTTTTGTTTTTTTAGGGGGAGGAGCACATGAGAGGGGGAGGGACAGAGAGAGGGAGAGAGAGAGGATCCCAAGCAGCCTCCGTGCTGCCTGCGCAGAGCCCGATGCGGGGCTTGATCTCACAAATCCTGAGATCATGACCTGAGCCAAAATCAAGAATTGGACACAACTGACTGAGCCACCCAGGTGCCCCAACATGTGTCTTCAGCAGAAGCTCGGGGCTGGAGCTCAGAAGCTCAGATCATATCCCTGTTGTATCTCCTGTTTTTCACTTCTGGACAATAACGAAGACGCTATTGTTACGGTGAGCCCAGGGACAGATATATATTTTGAGGGTCCAGAACTTACACGTTTGAGAGGCCCTCTTTCAGGAAAATAATATAAATATTATAAATTCCATGTTGGGGATAGGGCATTGGAACGGGCCATTGCAATGAAAGGGCCCTGAAACTTAAGCTTTACTCCCTTCATGGCAAATCGCCTTCTGGGTGTTCTAATGTTCCGGGGGAAAGGAATGTGGCTTCTCGTGGGTTGCCCTGATAATTTCTAGAAGAGCTGTCATTTGTGCAGGCGGGGCTGCCTTTCCGAGGGAGGTAGTGAGGTTTTCCCTAGAACCTAGAGTGGGTAGAAGCAAGAGATTGCTGTCTGCTGATGACTGGAGGTTGTTAACCGGAATTCAAGGTGTTGTCCCCAACGGAGTCTCCCTGATAAGGCGACCTCTGTGATGTAAACACGATTACTCCCAGGTGTGAATTCCCTAGGTGGGGACAGTTGTGTGGTGCAGACAGCCATGGGATATCATGGGATCCTCATAACTGCCCTGCCAGTATTTGCAATCTCAATTTGCAGCTGTTGACTTGATCAACATCACAGAGTCGGCAAGGGAATGTGGAGTTAAGTGTGAATGTGACTAGCCCTGAAGTTGGCACTCAGCTCACCCACGCCACCTGAAGAGTGCTTAGGAGCTGCGGCCTTACTTGAGTCTCTGTAGTTGGCTTGGTCTCATCAACTGGTTGCGTGGACAAGCTGTCAGCCGGCCAAAACCACACTCTTCCTCTTGGGAAGATGACCCAGACACTCTTCGGCCACGGAGGGCTGTGCTCTCCCTTCTGGTCTGACAGCTGGTCGCTGGAATGTAAATATTTGCTCTGTAAGGTCCTGTCCTGGACAGAGGTCAACTTAACAAGAAACAATTTTGCAGTTTTGGGGCAGTAAATAACCATAAAGTGGTTCCATTCACTTCTTGTAGGGATATGTTGCAGAGCATGCTCTCATTCTGACACTGAAGAGCGCATTTCGTGAACTTCCAAACAGACCGGATTCTCAGAGTAGTAGTTACCTGCCCTGGGGATCACCAGGCATGGGTATTGCGTGGGAAGAAGAGATCGTGTTGCTAAGCAGAGAGACAAAAAGATTCGAACTCAGAATAGAGCTCTTTAATAAAGAAATCCGGCTTTTTCACAATGGCTAAGCCTTTTCTTCTCGGCCATTCCCCCAACCCCTTCCACTACTTCTCTCTCTCTCTCTCTCTCTCTCTCACACACACACACACACACACACACACACTCCTCATAGACAGTAACAAAAAAGGTACCTGGGATCCAACAGCATTAAGACTCTTACATTTCTTAAAAGCCCTCTCAAACCCTTGGGCAGGAACGGAGGTCTCTTTGTCACAGACTCATCTCTATCAATTTCATATTTGGAAATGTGATCTGTTGAAACCAGCACGTGTCCGTTATGCTCTGGATCCACGGTGATTGAGTACATATTTCTTTTTTGAAACCATTAAGAACCCTGGTTACTTCCCCTGAAGGTGGGACATTTCTAAAGGCAATTAAGTGCAGGCTTTTGATGTGGAGGCTTATGCAAAGCGAACAGCTCTGGCTCCTTCAAAGCTTTCCAGCCTGGTAATCAAACCAACTCACTCCCATTCTGGGACTGCTCTTAGAAGCTCGGAAACAATAACTGTGCTGGTGCAGGCTCGGAATACATTGAAATAGGCCTGTCAAGTGTCAGTTTATACAGGAGCGATGGCGTATGCGCTGACATCATGTAATCAAAAGGAAAAAATTACACCGTGTGTCTTGCCGGGGAAAAACAGACCGCAACTTAGCAAGTTGTATTTCATGCTCCTTGCACAGAGCTGCAATTCCTTCCTTTATTTACTCACGGAGCACCTATTTAACTACATGGTGGTGGTTTACAAATAAAGCGTGGGGCTGTTTTGTGTGTTTTTAAAGACATCAGCTCCGGTGGATCAGATAAAGCCCAACCCACCTCAGCAGGTACTAACTTGTTTAAGAAAACCAGCTGTCAACAGGAAAGAGAAACTCAGAAGGCTCACCAACTTAATCATTCTTTTGGCAGGCCTTGAGAAATTCACTGCTTGATTTTTTAGTAACGTGTTGGGCAAATGCAGAAAGGCAGCAGCTTCCATCAATTGGGAATCAATTATGAAGCTGATTGGGGTGTTTTTTTTTCCCCAAATTACCCAACCAGGTCAAGATTCAGGGAAGGAAAGAAACCTTAAGGCGGTTGCTGAAGGAGCATACAGTGTAGGGATAAGTTTGGGGCAGGCAGGTAGGGCTGGGGAAACCCTGGGTTCTCTCCTCCCAGACTGCAGTTTCAACAGTCTCCCCTCATGACCTGCCTCCGTGAAGACATTCATCTATCTTCTGGTGACCGCCACTGAGTTTTACCCTCAGGAGTTACCTGGCAGGGTCACAGGCAAAATTATTACAGAAATTCACTCTCTTCCATTGCTGCCTGAAACTTCCAGCCTCTCCTGGAAAAAAAAAAAAAAAAAAAAAAAAAAAACCAAAAAACAAAAAATAACAACAACAAAAAAAACCCTTTTCTGAATTATTATTCATTTCAGATGTGTAATGCAGATGCCAAGTGCATACTCCATGGGATGGCGCTGATCTTGTTTCTACACATATTTTTCATCAACCTTGGGATTCACAAGGTCTTTGTTCTTTAAGCCCCCAATATTATCAGCGTGGTGTTAGATTGCCTACGGGTCAGCATTTTCCTGGAAGGACTTTCAAAAGCATACCCACTTGGTCAGCACAAAGGGGTATTTTTATACTATAGATACAGCTTGTAAATGGTGAAATGTAACATACCTACCCCAAAAATGGGTAAGACAACGCCATAGGTATTTTCTTTAGCTAAGTCAAGAGGCTTTCTGGCAGGAAGACGAAATAGGATTATAGTATTTAGGGTAGGAATATTACAATCTAAATAGGAACCAAGGATATTTTGCATTTTGTTTTAGTCAGAGGGCATGGAAGTTAGTGGGAAGGGGCCAGGAGAAGAAAAAATCTTCTGCTGATCTGCCATGTGAGTGAAAATCAGGTCCTTCTCCAGCATGATATTTCTCAAATTTGTAGGATGTTGCTTAGTAAGTAAATCAGGATGGAGGGCTTGTCAGCTAAGAAGAGACCTAAGACCCAAGTCCCAAGCCAACACAGCAGCCAGATAGGGCCCCCTCGCTGCACAGTTTTCATGCAGAAAGCTGATTGAATAGAAGGTTTATTGAATCAAAGAGAAATGACAGGAAATGATGAGAAAGAAGCCGGACATGTTATCATTCAAAAGGCTTTGAAAAAAAAAAAAAAGAAGTTAAACAGGAATGCTCGGTGCCATGCAGTAATGGTGATGCATTTAGAGCATAAACCTGGAGGTCAGAGTGCTTGCTTTAGAATACAAGGCCTACCATTTTGTATCTACACGCCATTGGGTGATTTCTTTATCATTCAAGCCATAGTTTTCTTAGCTGTCACATGGGAGTAGTAATACACCTGCCTCCTAAAGAACATTGCACGTAGGAGGTCCATGGAAAAAAGTCTCTGCGTAGTGGCGTTTGGGAAATACGGTGACAGCCCTAACCCTATGTGATCCTGGCTCCCTTCAACGTCTAATAAAGAAATTCCTCTCACTTTTCTCTCTTTACTCAAGTTCTATGCATTCTGCTCCGCTTGACTCCAGTCCTCTGTCCAGAAGCCAATGCTTGCTTCCCAGGTCGTCCCTCTCAATTCAGGGGCCGCATGTCACCTGCCTCGTGTCGTTTGTTACCTGGACTTTTTGTGTTGGTATTGCCATGTTTTTCGAGATTTCTGCTCACGCTCAACTTGTCTGTTTTGATTTTATTTTACATAATAAGTCTGCAGCATGGCAACCCTTCCCTTTGGATCTACCTTGCCTGCTCAAGACCTAATAGGATGTAGGTTTAGTAAATAGTTCAAATCTTAAATTGGAACTTGGCTTTCCCTGCATCTAACTGTGAAGCCTCACCTACCACCTTCCCCCCCTCCCCCCCCTCCCGTTTCTTCCAGAACCGGTGCTGCTAGTCGTGAGTCCAGTTGAGGTAAATTGTCCCTTCCTTCCAATGTCTTTCCCACAGGACGGTATCTGCTCTCCACCAATTTGGATTTGTTGAGGAGAGTGTACTTCCTTTTTAATTACATTTATTTTCTCTGAAGTCAGCATTTCGTTCCGTTTCTTGATAATATCTTTTTCTGCCTCTTTTTCTGAAAGATGTTTTTTTTTTTCTTACATTTATTTATTTTTGAGAGAGAGAGAGACAGAGCATGAGCAGGGGAGGGGCAGAGAGAGGGGGAGACACAGAATCTGAAACAGGCTCCAGGCTCTGAGCTGTCAGCACAGAGCCCGACACGGGGCTCGAACCCACGAACCGTGGAATCATGACCTGAGCTGAAGTCTGACACTTAACCGACTGAGCCACCCAGGTGGCCCCCTTTTTCTCCCTCTTTAAACCATTTTATACTCGTCTTTATATTACCTACTGAGGCTTTGGTTTAACCGCATTTTATGGATGATTATTTGATCTGTTGTTTCTAAAATTGTGCCTGTTGGTGGAAAGCTAAGCTTACAAGAATAGATGTAATCCAGTTCATTGAAAGAGATTCAGAACACAGGCTCTTGAATTAAGATAATCTCACTTCAGCTCCATCATTTACCAGCGGTGTGACCTTGGACCAGTTAGTTACACTCTCTCTACCGTACTTTTCCTGTGTATAAAATAGACTTCCCCATAGGGTTGCTGTCAATATTAAATAAGACAAGGGAAGTAAGTCTTTTAGCCCAGGGTTTTGCACCCAATGAGGCTCATAGACATCGTCCAGAATTTATACACATTCTCTGCTTTCTTCAATCTCTCCATGCAGAGCAGAAGCAATGGGGGCTTTCGAAGGGGGAGAGATTTGAACAGGAAGTTACAGCTGTATAAGGGAGAAGTGCAAAGACTGGTTTTATTGGAGCAGAGAGGGAGATAAGGTTGGCACAGTAGATTGGAGACAAATAGTGGAGAGTTTTGAATCTCAAGTTATGAGTCAATGAATTTTATAGAAGATAGTAATACGTTCAGCTCTGTTTCAGGGAGCTAACTTTGGGAATGGTAAGGAGGAGGAATTGGAGCAGAGACAATCAAAGCAGAAAGACCAATTAGGAAATGAAGTTCCACCACTCGTTTTTTATTTGTTTCAGTTTCCCTGGTTCAGTTTCTTTTTATGTAATAGAAGTATGTTTTCCATGCAACTTCCATTGATAATCCTTGATGAGGCTCCCCTGGGACTTTTTAATCTTCCTCTATCTACTAGGCCTATTGGTTTCACCTGACGCCCAGGAATGTATTCAAAGACAAACTCGATCATACATTTTATGTTTTATTTATAAGCCTCCACTCCCATAGCGGCTGACCACCACCAGAATATTGCTTCAGAGAATCGCCATCTCTCCTTTCTTCCAGTCTGTGCTATGTGTTCTCAGTTTAGTGCCCAAATTCCAAGGGTGAGTGCTATGTTTATGCTCAAAAAAGAAAAAAATATATATATGGTAAGAGAGATTTCACTATCAGCTTCCTGCTTACAATAGATGCATAACCTCGGGAAAGCAGAGCTGGCGTTCTGTTCTGGAATCCTCTGAGACAATAACCTTATTTACGCCAGGTGCAGTTGTGTGGTGCAAACTTTCAATTCAGTTAGATGCTCCGTAGTGTCTAGTGATAACCTTTCAGCTGCTTGTCACCACCTTCCCGTTAAACTCTTGGTCTGCTTAAAATAGAGCACCTATACCTCTGGGCACCACACTTTTGAAAAAACAAACTAAGCCATCAGATAAGACCACAGGGACTTGGGCTTTATCTAATGCTACGCACTCTTAAAATGGAGTCACTTTTCTGCCAACCCAATATGTCCATGAAATAGGCTAGCTGCTGCTACAAGAATAATTATTACTCCACCTAAGGTGGCTCGTATGGTCTCAAGGCCTTGCAAGGGTCCATCTATACTGAGATGGATTGGAGATAAAGCAGACATGCGTTGGCACTTCAGGCAGACAACGATCGTCAGGCGTGCCACATTGTGACAGCTGGAGAACTGCCCTGTGGCCTGATGGGAGAACACACTTCTGTATTTCCCACAAGTATGCATGGAAATGTGCTAAATGTCGTCCAAAGACAGACAGCAGAAGGGTCCAAAAGACCTTCATAGCTGAATTGTCTAAATTTTCAGACCAACGGCAAACACGAAAGTGCCTATGGAATCTTCAAGTCACTTGTGCTGGGTCGTTCTCTATGATCGAACGCCAAGTTGCAATTAAATGTAATTCAAGATACACGTAATTGAGGCTCACCCCAAAAGAAATAGTGCCTGCGAGATACAAAATGAGAAAATGTGCAGAATCCTTGACAGGTTTCGTGGAAACAAAATTGATTTAAAGAGATCCACATGCATATGTACTGTAGTGATTGATTCATCCAAACCAAAATGTACTATTGATGCCAACAGAAATATAGACACAATGGATTTCTCAAAACAATATTAATGCCATTAGTGATGTGAACTGAAAGTGGCAATATCATTTCTGCAGCCATTTTGTAATTTATGTGGAACATCGTTCACGTTTGACCTTGTAAGGCAAAATAAGCGTTTCTACGTCTGCAGTAGATGTATTTGTATTGTATAGTTACAAATTAGTTCCCAGTGATTCATGAGGTCATCTCAGGCTAAATGTGAGAGATCCCTTAGGGGTATCATAATACACTTCCTAGTAGGGGAATAAGTATTAACAGCTGAAGCCATGAGAACAGGGACATCTATATTTTCAAGGAAAAAAAAAAAACTGACACAGGAAATTTCAATCCTATCACAAAAATGAGTTGCAACCGACATTCACTCTGCTCTTTTCCAGAGTCACTGAAGGATATCGACAGGAGGTAATTGAATTAATCAAACATTAAACATCAAAGACGTTAAAGTTGATCCTGTTCAATCAAAACATTTGTTTTGTTTATTAATTAAACTGTCAAATAAAACATAGTGTAAATGTTTGAACTGAATTCTAATCCAGTCAGTAGTATCAATCTCATAGGCTTATATTCTGACACATAAACCGTAAAGGTGAAGAATTCCGTTTTGTGTGTAAGGGTACAGATACAAAAGGTAAGAACAGAATTACATCAAGTTAAGTCTTTGACTTTGATTTCAGCGAGTCAGATAAATGCTTCTTTGTCGCAAAATGGAGAATCACAAGTAAGATCATCACAGGTCAATAATTTTGGAGCAGCAAATACTCATTCTGCCCAAATGAATCAGTTCCCCAGTTATTTGGAGTGTTGCCATTGCCACTGAGGGTCTATGTGGGTCCTGAGAGAGGGGGCAGGGCTTCTACTCAAGTGGAGAAAACCAAGTCAGTTCATTCAGTTTCAGGTCATCTTGAAAAATTCAAAGGTCTTCTGTGGTGCTTAGAGAATTCCAATTTTATCCTAGACATGCGCCTTGCGAGTTTCCAAGGGACTTCCAGTGACTGGATGGCAGCCATGGGCACGTATAGTCCAGCACTACTGGGAAGTACCCCAGAAAAGGCCAATGTTTACTTTTCATCAATCTGGTGACCTGCCCTCTACTTTTAGCATTGCAAGCTGACCAAATTAGAATGTTATGCCTAGCAGTAAGAGCAGTTTTTTATTGCATCTTGGATTTCAGTTTCTGCCAAGAATTAGATACTGAATTGGAGTTAACCACTCTCTTGCCCATAATCTCAGTGTACTTTGTTTCCATAACTTTTGAACTACTCATTACACTGTGCCTTCATTAGTTTAGAAACACAGATCTGCCCGTATAATTCTTCCAAACTTCATTATTTCTTAGCGTGGTGTTTCACACACTTCCTAATCTGGCCTAGCCCTGCACTTTCACTCTCTCCTTTCACTTTCTGCAGTAGAACTTGATTTCTTAGTCATACGAGGCTATTCGCTGTTTCCCACTGAGACATCGTTTTCTGCTTTTTTTTTTTCTTTTTGTGGTGTTCCTTCTACCATTGTTTGTCTCTTCATGGATATTCATATTTCAAGGACTATCACAAACGTTAGTTAGCCACCCCCTGGCACACTTTCTCGAACTTCTTGAGATAGAATTAATGAAATGCCTAGCTTTGTTTCTTTAGTACATTATACTGGTATTACCACATTATAACTAGTCTTGTGCCTTCAAACAAACTTTTCAAATTAGACCACCCCCCTAAGTCACTCCTTGCTTATACCAATGCCCTTACCACTCACCATTTTTATTTGATCCCCAATATCATATAGGGGCTAATTGGGCAACTCATGTCCTAATGTCTCCAGTGCACCAAGATTCTAGTGCTGGGTAGGATCACATTTAAAGAGGCTTGACCTCAATATAATACAATGTAATGCCCAAGACGGAGCTTGCAAAATATGTATATACTTCCCTCCTTGCCTTTACTTTGACTAGTTTATTTTCTCCTGAGAAAGTTCAGAAGTAAGAGGTGAAAAGAAATTTTTTGGCTCATGTTCACAGGAAGGGGAAAACATCCATGTAGCTTAGAGCCAACAAATCTTACTTCTTACCTTCTTACTATGAAATCATAGCAGAGAAACCCTAGACAGAGGTTAGGAAGGTTTTGTTTTTAAGTTTTGCCCAGACTTTAATTCATTGCATCATCTATGAATCACTACTTCTTGTCCCTGGGACTTCTTCATTGGGGAAATCAGAGGTTGGATTAGAGGGCCTATATCCCCTTCCAACTTGAACATATATGGATTCCATAAGTCCACCTCTGAAGTGCTATAATCCCAGGGAAACTGGCTACTAGGTCTTTGAACGGCTTGGTGTTCTAAGAATAACTTGTACAGTGGATCCTTCTGTTCAAATTCAAAACTGCACTTTTTAATTGTAAGATATGGTTTGGATATTTTTTTGGAATTTGCTTTGTTCTCATGCCTTAGACGTGTGTGTCTAGAAATGGAGAGAAGTGAGGAAAGGGGCAAGATTCAGAATTGAACAATATCAGTGATTTATGAGTGAGATTGTTTTGCTTTGTTGAAATCACATCCTTGAGTCCCTGGAAACCCAAGGAGGAATGTGTTATATATGTCTCAGAACCGGCTGCAGATGAATTCATTACCAGTGGGCTTCAAGGAAGTATGTGTTAACACTTGTTATCCAAGAGTGTCCTGTCCATAGAGTCCCCTCCATCACCTCACGGTCTGCCGTATCCCTCAGGCCACCAATGGTTCACCCCCAATAAGGAAAATGCTGCCGGTGAATGAGGTTTTCTACTTGGGTCACAAAGAAAGACACAGTGCAGCACTCTGGAGGTTTACAATGAATGGTTGTTTTTATTTATTTATTTATTTTGTAGTTTCAGCCGTTTGTACGGTCGTTTGTCTGAGCCGTTTCTATGTGACATTAGAGGAAGTTATTTAATTGTTCAGAGCTTCCATCTATTCACCTGCTAAAACATGCATATCAGCTTCACAGGGTTGTTGTGAGACTTTATAAGATGATGCTTATGAAGGCATATTTTAAACTGTTAGGCACAATGGACATGTGGGTTATTATAACCAGTTGGAGAAGTAATGGCCGATAAAGTTATTTTTCTTTCCTGACCCCCCCCAAGACAATAATTTTCTATGCACCAGATTCTTTTGTCATCATTGTCTTGTGAAGTATGGTCTGCTCCATTTACGTCTAGTAAATGTGCCAATTTGGTAGCTTTGGATCAGATTGACCACATTTTCTGTAAATCCATTCTGAGCAGGACTCCTTGTTTTTGTTGGAAATCTAGACCATTAATTGATGCTGGTGGCAGCCAAGACTTTACCACAATTGAAGAAATAACCATGGAAATCAGACTTACACCTGAATTCCTTTACATTTCTCCATTTAAATCTGATCCTCAAAGTATTTGTTTTACTCATTATACTGCCTAATGTGCTTAAAATAAATCAGGACCCAGTCAGCACTCAAATCCTGGGGTAATTGGAGTTTTTGATGTCAGCAGTAGTATTCACGTGTATTCTATCATGAATGCCTACAGTGTGTGTGTGTACAAGAAATATGTACTAAGAGAGTTCCTTTGCCTGCAATTACAAGTATTATTTGGGGGTATTTTTAGGTCCTCTATGAATAGGTATAAAATGCTGCTATCTAATAGGGATAAAAGGCTATTTGCTTTCCTATATCAGTCTTACCTGAAGAAAACAGGAAGGGAAATGAATTGGCTGAATGTATTCCAATTTATCACCGCAGAAATATGTATAATATTTCTCAAAACTAAATAAATGATTCCATATGCTTAGGAGACAAGTCAGCATATGGATATAGTGCTTAGACAAATTAATACCTACTCTGACATTAATTAATTAATGAGTCTTTAGAAGAGCAAGTAAAAGAACACACATAAGACAGAAGACATATTTGATTGTGTTGACTCGATAGTCAGTAAGAGTACCCTGTCTGCTTAAAGTCTGTGCAGTATTTTCTAATGAATAACAGTTGGGGAACAAGCTAAGAGGTAGGGATTCGGGCAACTAAAACTTTCATTCATTCAATACTATTAATTAAGGTGTTGGAGGTTAGGGAGCTCTCCTTTAGGGTTCTGAACAGAGAAGGCTGCACACAAAGAACTGATGTGAAGGAGAATCCACTGATGTCTGCCTGATCTATACTTTGGGACCTGGCTCTATACTGAAGGCTTCTCTTCACTTACCCACTCAGTAACCAGCAGAAACCATGGAATAGCAGAGACGTTGTGAGGCTGGCTACAATTTGGACCCCAATTCTGATTTGTGGGTTTTTTTTTCCTGCACCACCAAGCAATTCTTGGATACCGGCCGAGTGTCCTACAATTCAACTAATGTCAGACAACATTTATTCAGAGATAACATTGAATTTCACAAGTTAAAGGCTCAGTCTTAGAAAAATGCCCTCTACTTCAGATGCCAATAGGAAGTCCAGGTTGTTACCTATGCTTCTGACCAACTGGCTATAAATCAGAGGTCCCATGACTCCCTCCTTGGGTTCAATGAATTTGCTAGAGTGGCTCACAGACCTTGGGAAACTAGTTTACTCACCAGATTACTGGCTTATTACAAAGGACATAAAAAGACGTGTTTTGACAGCCGGATGAAGAGGTGAGGGTCCCAAACAAAGGTGCTTCTGTCCCCATGGGTTGGGTCTAGCACAGCGGCATGTGAAAGTGTTCTGGTCCCCAACCTAGAAGCTCTATGAACTCCATACTCGTAGGTTTTTATGGAGGCTTCATTACATAGGCCCGACTGATTAAATCATTGGCCATTGACTGAACTCCATCTCCAACCCTTCTCCCACCCAAAACCCTAGAGGTCTGGGGGTGGGACTTAAGGTTCTAACCCTCTAGTCACAAAGCTGATTGATACCTCTGGTAGCCAGCCTCCATCTTTAGATAGGGTCCAAAAGTCACCTCATTAGCATAACAAAATGTATGTTTACTTTCATCACTTAGGAAATGCCTAGGATTTCAGGAGCCCTGTGCCAGAATAAGGGACAAAGACCAACTATATATTTCATGATATGACACTCGTCCTGTGCCTTTGGGTTTATCATAGGTGGAAAGGAAGCAGAGGAGAGGGGCTGTGTGGAGCAGTGACCTTGGATACCAGCGAAGGAGCTCAGTGGTGGTCAGACCAACACCAGCAAGATCAGCCACTTCTCCCTTGGGGAGGATTGAGCAAGGGTACAGAGCCAGAGACAGGGCCCAGGTTCAGGCCAGTGCCCACTGTGGGGATGCGGAAGGACAGCAGAATTTTCCCTGAGCCAGGGCCCAGAGCTGAGTGCTCCAGAAGAGACAGAAATGCTCACAAAATGGTCCTGTGTTGAAGAAGCTAAATGGCCTATGAAAAAAGATACCACATGTTGATTTTTTTTTTTTTTTGCAGAGAATGAAGACAAAAAATAGTCCCATAGGTTCTAAAAAACAACATCTAAGAAAAATGTCTTTGGCATGTATAAGCTTTAAATCAAAGTCTTTAAGAGAAATTGGAGGACATTCTGAGTGGACAATGTTGGCATTTTGCAGAAAATAGGAATGTGTTTTTCTGAGGTCTGCTGTTCTTCATTTTGGCTCCACAATAACAAGAACAACATTTTCTGTGACAAAATCAGTACATTTGTTCTGATAATGGAGTGTGATATTTGAAATGAAGACTGACCTAAATATTTCAGTTTGGTTGGTCCAAAGAGATGGGTGCCATGTTGGTATTGGGTGTAAGGCAATGTAACAGCAGCATTCTGTGCTACTCTCTGCAAGGAGTCTGTGTCCTACAGTACACCAGAACGTTCCTTCCAAATGGGGTGGTGTTCTTACTTTTTTATTTTTGAATTTTGTTTTGTATGGGGGGAGTGTTTTCAAGATCAGGCAAGGCAGAGAGATGCTCTTCATGCTATAGTTTAAACTATGTCCCCTGCCACATGTCCCCTCCTCATCTTTCTATCCTGCGTAGAAAATGCTGAACCCGCAGAGCTCCATGGGGAATGATAGAATCCCTGAGATGATTCCACAGAGTGCTGCGGCCTTATGTACCTATAATGAGTAGGGCATATTGAAGGGAATTAAAAGTCTCTGTAGAAACTCACTGAGGCAAAATCATTTTTCAAAGGTTGGTTTGAGACGTCGTGACCTCAAAGTAATAGAAGAAGAAGAAGCCCAAGATATGAGGCAAAAAATATAGACTGTGGAGGGCAGGCAGCACCACAAAATGTCAGCTAGGATGTTTACCTCTGTAACTAGTGAGGAAAAATTGGAAGTTCGTAGCAAAATCCACTGTACTCTTTAATTATACAAAGCTTCATCTGTTTCCCATGGTGTGTGGAATTTGCCATCATCAACAAAACCTTTTGATGTCTTCATAAAGACCCAGCTGAAGAACCCCTTCTGGTCTCAGCAAAAAGACACGTCTCCCCCAAGATCCCCATCCTTTAGATCAAGGGGCTTTGGACTTAGAGTTGGCAAAGCCAGATAAGCAATTCCTTTGTAGAATTCTGACTTGATGAAGTTTCCAGAAATGTAAATAAAGCAAGGGGTCAGCAAACTATGGCCCGAGGGTCAAGTCTGGGACGTAACCATACTCATTTACTTATGTATTGTCTCTGGCTCCCTTTGTGTTACAATGGCTGAGGTGAGTAGGTGCAACAGAGGATATGACCCACAAAGCTGAAAATATTTCTATCTGGCCCTTTCTAGAAAAAGTTTGCTGACCTCCGGAATAGATTCACCCAAGACATCACTTGTCACAAAGCAGCAGCCAAGCCTCTTCGACTAGAACCTTAGATAGTCTTCCATTCATTCTGTTTGTTCACTTACGGTCGTTGAATACCTACTATGTGCCAGGCACTATTCTGGGACACTTAAAGGGACAAAAATGGAGAAGAAAAATTCCTTTTTTCATGGAGCTTCCTTTCTGGTAGGGGCAGACAGACCGTAAATAATAAATATGACAAGTGGATTCTATTGTAGAAATTGGTTTAGATGCTGAGGCAAAGACCAGAGCAGGTGTACATGGGTGGGAGCCTTTGGAAAGGGCTACAACTTGTGTGAGTCATGGAGAGCTTGTCTGAGGAGGTGACATCTGAATGAAGTTGTGGAAGAAGTGAGGGAGTGATCTCTGCCTCTCTGCGGGGAGACTGTTTCAGGCCAGTGAACAGCCGATTAGAAGGCCCTGAGTAACCTCTATAGCATTCTGCCTTGGTCCTCAGCTTAGGAGCACAGTTTGGTGTCCAGAGGCATGGAAACAATCTCCAAAGTCCACCTGCTGAAACCCAGGCAAATTCTAACAACCCCTGAAGATTCTGATCCAGTGAAGCTGGGATGGGGACTGGAGATTTGTATTTCATGAAATGGGGAAACATTTTAGGTTTCCCAGGTGTCTCTTTTTAGGAACCACGGCTCTAAATCAAAGTAAGAATGCCCTCTAAATATACTGAGAGTCATCCAGCCCCTGCTTGAACATTTCCAGTAACGGGAAGCTATTAACTCTTTTAGAGAGTTCACTCCATAAAATATTTATAACGTTTAATTAATTTATTCATTTATTCAAAAAAATGTGTAGCTTTCCGACTGTGAAGCAGGTATTGGGGATATGAGAACACATGTTCTGTGCCTTCGTCGTCTTTTGTTTGTTTCTGATCGCAAAATGTCTATATTTTCATTTTAGACATTGGAAAAAAAAACAGTAAAACACACAGAAGGAAAATTGTTCTTCATCTTACAGGTAGCAATATTAGTATTTTGGTGGATTTGTTTTTTTTTTTTTTAATTTTTCTATGTCGAAAAGATGGAACTGTCTTATTTCAACTAAAATGTATAATGAATATTTGCTTCTACAAAATATTTTTCTATTACGTCTTTTAAATGAACAGCTTGGTGGGGTGCCTAAGCTGTGATAAGGCAACTTCGGCTCAGGTCATGATCTCATGGTTTGTGGGTTCAAGCCCCACATTGCGCTCTGTGCTGAGAGCCCAGGGCCTGCTTCGGATTCTCTCTCCCTCTCTCTCTGCCCCTCCCCTGCTCATGTTCTCTGTCTCTGTCTGTCTCAAAATGAATAAAACATTAAAAAATTCAAAATAGCAACTTAGTATTCCATTTTATATATGTAATATATATAGCATATGTATGTATATACATATGCAATATATGTTTCTTATGGCTATAGTTTATTTCAAAGTGTTCATTATTATAAAAAATGCTGCCATTAATTTTTTTATAAACTTTTTTCAGCATTTCTAATTATGTAGGTAAGTGTCTATAAGTGGAATTTCTGTATTAAATGATATAGGCTTTTAAATCTTTTGAAATACGTTGCCAAATTGCCTTTCCAGAAACAATGATCCAATTTCCATCCCCATTTCAATTATATGAAAATATTCATGTTTTTATACCCTTGGCAATACTGGTATTTCATTTTT
The DNA here is from genome assembly GCF_007474595.2 of Lynx canadensis. Classification (NCBI taxonomy): domain Eukaryota; kingdom Metazoa; phylum Chordata; class Mammalia; order Carnivora; family Felidae; genus Lynx; species Lynx canadensis. Next base: position 203,994,668 of record NC_044310.1, read on the forward strand.
TTTTTATTATTAAAAAGCTATAATTACTACTAGAAACTTTTTTTCTTGCAGTGAGCTCCATTTTGCCTATTCAAATTTTCAACCTATTGATCTGACTTTTGTCTTCTGGATCTTTGTCGAGTCAATTCAATGCCTTTTCTTTAAGATGGAACTTCAAATATTTAAAATATAATGATCATGCCTCCACTGTTCTCTGTTCCCAGTTATCTTTCTTTCCTTCAATAATTACTGCTATAACCCACTTTCTGGACTCTCCACAGTTCTGGCCTCCCTGTTCTAGATACGCCTCAGTTAATCAGCCCTTCTCTTAAAATGTGGTGGCAAAGATTAAACCAAGGACTGTCACGGCAAGAACACTGCCTTCTTTGTTCCAAACAGGATACTTCTAACTGGTGCAAGCCTGGCAGGCAGTAGCTATTTTTGCCACATCGTCGTTCATAAACGTTGTTCATAAACCATGCCACATCGTTGGTTCATAAAGAGATTGATATCAGTCCAAGTTCCCAATCACTTTTGTAAACAATCTTGTGGTCATATCAGGCATCATCTGCATTTCACTGGATGAAGTTGTTTTCAGAGGCACAGAGTGCAACTTTCATAGAAATCAATGCAATCATTAATTCTAGTTTGTCAAGTTCTTTTTCAAAAGTGATTTCATCACCAGATGTCTATCTTCTACAACTCGATAAGGCTATCTCTTGACCTATAGTAATTAAGAAAAAAAAGTAGGTGATATCAGTTGCCACACCCTAACAATCTGTCATTCATCCATCGATCAACAGACTCTAGGTACAACACTTAGTGAAAGCATGCTACTTGTTCATTCAGTGTGTGTGTGTGTGTGTGTGAGAGAGAGAGAGAGAGAGAGAGAGAGAGACAGACAGACAGAAACAGACAGAGAGAGAGAGAGAGAGAGAGAGAGAAAATTTCTGTTCCTAAGGATATAGAGGAAAACACTGTGAAACAAACCACAAAGAAATTTTAAACTGGCTGAAATCAAAATATATTCTTTGCATGGTGTTTCCTTGACTTCCCTGATAAGATTTCTTTTTTCCTTTTTTTTTTTTTTTTAATGAAAATTAGTTTGGCACGACTGGTTGATTGTTCATATTGATTCCTTGATTTCATCTGTATTCCAGAATATGGGCTGGGTCAATAGCAAGCTGAGATTGATGTACTTCCTAGTTTATAACTTCATTTGTCTATTTTGAAACATTGGTGTATGTGTCCATATATCATCTACTGGGATACCTTGTTTTCATGGCAAATTAAGTGGTTTTTGTTTGTTTTGTATTGCTTTTTCTCCAAATGGCCTGGTGTATAACTTATTTGAGTCTTACGACTTCTAATTTATTTTGAGCAAAGATATTTTTTTTAGATATCTTCTAGCACCTTGAACTCCGGTTATCTGATAGCTGTGCTCATTATCTACATTTTCCAATTTGAAAGTCATTTTTCTTGATGTAGAGGATGATCCTTTTTTTTTTGGTTATATACATATTATATTTTGCAAAGAAAGTGCTACTAAAAAGGAAAGAGAGAGAGACAGAGAGACAGAGAGAAAAGGGGAAGGATAGAGTATGATCTTAAGTAGGAGTCAAGGATATGTGCTTTGGCACTATTTGTTAATAATATGTTATTCATCTCAATGTGTAGATTTAAGCCTTTCTCACTCTTCATATTATGGACATAGTGTTAATCACCCAGTTTATTGTTCTTAACACTTTGCCACATCTGTGTTTTAATGTAGGTCTTGTCTTCATATATAAAAGGAAGCGTCCTTATCACAGCTGATTGTACCTGTCAAACAACTTAGATTACTGAAAAAATAGTTTAGCTCTGGCGGTATTTATATTTGAACAGATCAGTAGTAGCATGGGCTGCTTTTAAGTTTTCAAAGCATTTTGTACCTTTTCTTGTTAAAAACTAGACCCAGCCATAGGATTAGATGGGTGCCAAGTCTAAGTGACTTTCTGGCCTATGCAATGCCAGGTGGTGACGAACAAGGTAGAGATACATTTTCTTAAGAATAAGAAATATGTATATCTATATGTGTATGCATGTCCTTATGTATATGCATATGTGTATATATCCATACTCTGTACTCCTGGGAGTTTCCACAGTTTCTACATAGCATAAAATAAATTTAGAATAAAACTAATTGGCTTTTAACTAAATATAAAGAGAAAAATCCAACCATTTCTATGTGAGAATCATCTTAAAATAAAACAACGCAATATTTGAATATAGTTTTTTCTAGGGTGACCCAACATCCCCATTTGTCCAAGACTGGGAGGATTTCCCAAAATGCAGAACTTTCGATGCCCAAACTGGGAAAGTTCTGGGCCCACTGGGCTGAGTTGGTCATTTTATCATTCTCTTAATTCTCTCCAGGTGCCCTTTCCTGCCCATTTTAAACCTAAGATGGTTGACAACTTTTCAATTCTAATATAATCAGGTTATTTTCTTGGTTTTTTTTTTATTTGTTTGTTTTTGTTGTTGTTGTGTGTTTTTCTTTTTGGCAAATTTCATTTTTCCAAGCTTTCAGATGCTGTTTCTGGCTATTCTACAGACTCTTCTTTCCTTCTTAAAACCACACTCCCTTATTTTTTTCTCTCCCCAGCCCCTCTTTCTTGCTTTCTTCCCCCATGAGAGAACATCTAATGCAAAGAGTTTACCTTTAACGTTTCCATAGTATTTAGAGACTATGAAGTGATCATTAATACCTCCAGTTAATTTGTATCTCTCTTTTCATTGGGAAATTCATGTTACATCTATACCAATCGCCTATATTTTGTGTTCTGGAACCCAAACTGAAGCAATGAGAGAGGAAGATAAGTTTTATGACATTCTTTTAAAGGCCTGAAGTAACCAGCACGGCAAATCTTAGATGTAGCGGCATGGTCTTGATGCTTATATCCCTAAATGCTAACAAAATGATGGAACCCTCACTGGGTTGACAGAGGCAAAGTTCACACAGGGCCCAGTTATATCAGTGTGGACTCCAACCATTCTTACGTACGCGTCATTGGATATCATAAACAAGGATTGTAAATTCTGGGATTGTTTGCCAAAAGTAGTTCCCCAATTCGTATCACATGATGTTTACAACCTGGAAGAGACTTTTGATCAGGTATAACCTCTTCATTTTTCACTTGGAGCAATTGAGATACATAGAGATAAAGAGAATTTGCTGATCTCAAAACCCCAGTTAGTAGCAGAGCCGGGATCCCCATCACTTGGGATCTATAGCCTCATTTTCCACTCTAGGCTGTTGAAGAGGAGGGGAGGAGACAAAGTTATAAAGGCAAGAGTTGTTAATAATCCAGCCTCCTTATGTCACATCTGGAGGAAACAGGCTTGAAACAACTTTGTAAAGTATCTCCTCCCTTGTTCCTCTTTGGCCATCCTGAAATCTGAGGAGCTTACCAGTGACCAACATTGGGGTCCCTGGCTTTCATACTTTCATTCTTGCTCATTAGTGCCCAGAGTTGGCCCCTAATCCATGCCTTGCTCTTCCTATCTTCATTCTCCTGACCGTACAGGTTTAATTTATGTACATGCATTTTTAACTTATGTAACTCTTGCCTCATTTACACTTCATGACTCTCTAGAGCATTGACCTAATTTGCCGACAAAAGTAACACGGTTGACATGGCACCTTCACCCTGAAATGATTTTTCCCTTTGTCTCTTCCTATCTGCCTACTTTTATTCATGGCCTTTAACTTTGTTGATTATGTGCCTTATTTCTGTTTATCATAAAGCCTCTACATAGCCAGTAATCACTAAGCTTTTTGAACACAGTGTGCTGTTAAGGCACAGCCCCTTGATGTCTGCATTTCCCCCCATTTTCCTTACACCCTAAAAACTTACATATCTTCTTAAATGCTTTAAATCCTTTGGAAAAAAAAAAACTTAGGCTCTGTGGGGTGCATGGGTGACTCAGTTGGTTGAGTGTCTGGTTTTTTATTTCAGCTCAGGTAATGATCTCATGGTTCCTGGGATCGAGCCCCGTGTTGGGCTCTGCACTGACAGTGTGGAGTCTGCTTGGGATTCTCTTTCTCCCTCTCTGTCTCTACCCCTCCTCTGCCTGTGCTCTCTCTCTCTCTCAAAATAAATAAACGAACATTAAAAAAAAGAAATAAAATCTTACGCTCTGAAGCTTGTTTTAATGAGATGAAGCCGTAACCCACAATTAGTTTTAAGTTAACTTTTTATTTGGGGATAAGTATAAACTATAGAAAACAAACAAAAAAGTGTTGCAAAGAAAGCACGGAGAGTTCCCGATGTCTTCATCCCATTATCCTTTAATATGAACATCTTACATAACCAAAGTGCTTTTTGATAAAACTAAGAAATTAACATTGGTACACTGCGATTCACAATGTAGACTTTATTTGGATTTCACCAGTCTAGCCACTAACTTTGTCCCTTTTCCACATCAAGATCTTATCTGTGGTTCCACACTGCATTCAGTCATGACATCTTAGTCTCCTTTGATCTGTGACGAAAATCAAAGTCTTCTTATTTTTCACAATCTTGACAGTTTGGAAGACTGCTGGTCAAGCATTTTGTTGTATGTTACCCAATTTGGGTTTACCTGACATTTTTTCTCATGATGAGACTAGGTTGTGGGTTTTCAGGGAAAATATCACAGAGGTGAAGTGCCCTTCTCATCACATCATATCGAGGCTGCACACTATCAACATGGTTTATCACAGGTGATATTGAGCTTAATCCTTTGCTAAGGTGACGTTTGCCAGGTCTTTCCACCGCAAAGTTACTATTTTTCCCTCTGCATATGCTCTACTCATCGAAAGTGAGGCACAAAGTCCAGCCCACACAAGGGGAAGGAGACAACCTCTAATCTTTTAACCTATTACATCTCGGCCCGTCAAGTTCCTTCATTTCAGATTCTAAGCAGCTCCACCACTAGGTGGACTACACTTATTCTAAGTTTCCTTCCCCCTCTCTAAACACTTTCCTTCTCTGGTGACCAGCTCTACAAAACTTCCCCATTTTCTTTCTTTCTTTTTTTTTTTTTTTTCCAACGTTTATTTATTTTTGGGACAGAGAGAGACAGAGCATGAACGGGGGAGGGGCAGAGAGAGAGGGAGACACAGAATCGGAAACAGGCTCCAGGCTCTGAGCCATCAGCCCAGAGCCCGACGCGGGGCTCGAACTCCCGGACCGCGAGATCGTGACCTGGCTGAAGTCGGACGCTTAACCGACTGCGCCACCCAGGCGCCCCAAAACTTCCCCATTTTCATACACCCTTTTTCTCTTCTCTGCAGCACCGATCTGGCTTTCCTGGTCTTCACCTGAAACTTAGCATGGCATCTGCAGCTGCTTATCTCTGCCTGCTTCTGGAAATTCATTAATTTATGAGTCAAAAGACGAGGTGGTTTGGATTAGAAGGTTATTCGTGAAGGAAAAAGAAGCTAAATTTAGCCTTAACAGATAAAGAGTTAACATGACTCTCTTCACAAGTTAACAACCGGTGGGATAGCAGTAAATGTTGTGATCTAAGGATTTCAAGGAATATCCAAGGAGACGCAGAAATCCCTGGGGAAGAAGGCCCTCTTTATTGATCTTACGCTTACCTCCTAACACATTAAATGGCACTACATACATACCCAGTACATGTATATTTACAGAGAGGAGATACATAGATGTGGATATAAGCACATACCAATTTCAACATAGCAAGCACACATAGAAAAAGCAAAGCACTAAGAGAATCAAAGCACTACTTTTGCAGCCTGACCTCCCAACAGAGGCACGAATTCAGTGACTGGGTGTGAATCCCAGCTCAGGCACTTACTGGGTGTGGGATCATTGGCAAATTATTTATCATTTCTGTGATGATCTATAAAAATGGGTATATTATTAGCACCCATGATACAGAGAGGCTGTGAGAAAGAAGTGAATTAATCCATGTAAAGCACTTAGCTGAGTCCCTGGCACATAAGAAATAATCAGTCAATATTAATTTTCATTGCTGTTACTATTCATGAAGGCTTGGGTTTATTTATTTATAGACTCTTAGGGCAGTTTTAGGTTCATAGCTAAATTGAGAGGGAGATACAGAGATTTCCCAAATACTCCTTGCCCCACCCCGCACATGCACAGTCTCCCCCTTTATCAGCAACCCCCACCAGAGTGGTAAATTTGTTTCCACTGAGGAAACTATACTGACACATCATTATCTCTCCAAATCTATAGTTTACCTTCGGGTTCACCTTTGGTGTTGTACATTCTATGGTTTTGGACAAATGTGTTATGACGGATATCATTACATTATCGTACAGAATATTTTCACTGCCCTAAAAATCCTCTGCACTCTACCTGTTCAAGCCCCCAACACGAGCTGCTCTTTAAAGTAAGACCATTTATAGTCAAAACAACAGAGAAAGATATCCAGTGAATGAACCACAAATATTAAATTGTTCCTTTGTAGTAGATGAACCCCATCTCTCTCTTTTAAAACAAAGTTATCAATGTACTCCAACCTAATCTTTCATGCTAAACTTTTTCCTGCAGTTTGAGTTCCATAATTTTAAGTATAATGGCTGTGCAATGACTCACTGTGAAAATGAGACCCTGGCTGAAAGTTTTGGTTTTCTTTCCCTGGATACAGAATAGCACCAGGCAGAAAGAGCTCCCTGATCTAGGTGTCTGGGCTTTAGGAATCCAAAGCAGGGCAGGGGCCTCAATTCTGAGGTTAGATTATGCAGACGACTCCGGCGGTACTTAAATCTTTATCAATGGTGACCTTTAGGCAGGCATTAATTTGATATTTTCCAAAAGACAGATCAATTAGACCATACATCTCTACCAATTAGGCTTCTTCTTCATTGGTAGATCTGGTCATGAATTATTTGTAGACATGGTTTTGAGATTAGCTACCAACGGTTCTTCTGCAACGTAATTTAGTTAGCGAATTTAAAATATTGTGAGTGACTACAAGTACCTGATCCCAAAGAAATGCTGAGTTGGGATGCCCTGTATTAACTTCATTATGCAAATAGGCATCCCAAGAGAGCCATCCCAAAGACTATTAGCCTCTTTCACCTTTAATAACCTAAGATCTCCGGTTCGTGATGTGTGCAGATGAAAATATGTTCCGCCTGTGGGTAAAGGTGTTATTAATGCAGAATTCTTTAGCTTCTTTCCCCCTACACTAGAATTCTATTTTGGCAAACCTCTTGGGTTTGGTTGTCAGAGAGAAAAAACCCTGTGAGTCCTGCAGTAGAATCTTGAGTGGATCTTGGTAAATTTAGACGGCCAGAATACTCTTCCCGGACTGCTGTCTGCATTTGTGAGTCATACCACACCTCCCCTGCCCTGTCGTACAACTGATTGTGTTGCAGATGCTCTAACTGGGTCTCTTTGGGTTGGAAGCCTTTGAAATGTGACCCTTTGTTTCCCTCTGTAGAGGTGTGGAAATTGGCAGTTAGATTTCAGATACAGTCTCCGGTGCAGAAACTGCTGATACACGGGCAATGCTCGTCTTATGCAGATAGTGCCTTTATCTGGAAGGAAGTCAGCCAGGGTCCTCGGCAGGCTCAGAGAGGGTCTTACCATTTGGTAGCTGGAATGGTCACTTCCAAAAATGAAATGTAATCTTACAGCCTTCTGAGAAGATATTTGCTTGATGTGGGTGTCTGCTGACATTGAGAAGGCGTGAGAGTTCACGGGTCTGAAATAGTTACTATGGGTATTCCCGGAAGTTAATCATCAGTAGTTCTAGCCTTGGAGAAGGTCAAGAATGCTAGTGATATAAGTGACAATCCGGACAGGCAGGATTTTCCAGCTTTGCTGATAGAGTAGCTCAATTCATTGGTGACTTATAAAGAGAATAAATAAAAAGTGTTGGTTTTTTTTCTCCATCTTTTCTGTCCCCCAGTTTTCTGCTAGGTACTCCCGTCACAGGGAGGGTTTGAGTATAAAAATACAAAATGGTCTTTCTTGGAAGGGCCCAGTGCAGAGAGCCTCGATGTTAACCTTTTGTGCGCTTGGAAATTCTTGGCAACAGGCTCCATCTCAAGTCTGCGGCTGAGCGATGACTGGAAGTGTGCTACTTATGTGCGTCCCAAGTGCTTAAAAACATATCAAGAGGCCAAGGGAAAAAAATTGCACTAAAAATTCACCCAGAGTTTTGGGGAAAGAGGTGACTACATTTGTTTCTTTTATTATCGACTATAAATAATCTGTTGTCGTAGTTTATCCAAGGCTCTCTTCTCTTTTCTTTTTATTTCTTTTTAATGTTTATTTATTTACTTTGAGAGAGATAGAGAGAGTGTGCACATGTGTGCATGAGCGGGGAAGGGGCAGAGAGAGAGAGAGAATCCCAAGCAGGCTCCGCGCTGTCAGCGCAGAGCTTCACGCGGGGCTTGAACTCATGACGCTGAGGTCATGACCTCAGAGGATATCAAGGGTCAGGGGCCAACTGACTAAGCCACCCAGGCACCTCTATCTTTCCTTTTTTCTGTATACCCTGCATCATCTTTTCTCCCACCTCTTTCCAAGGATCTGCCATTTGTAAATGGCTGTGGTCATCGGTCTTCAGATATTAAAGAATATAGTAGTCCCACAATCTCCTCTATTCCTCTGTCCTGAAGTCTGACTTTCCTCCCATGGATTCTTTTTGTGGCACTTTGCTTTTTTTTTTTTCTTTTACCTATACTTTCTTTTTTTTTATTACTTTTTTTAATGTGTATTTATTTTTGAGAGAGAGAGAAAGAGAGAGATACAGAGTGAGAACAGGGAGGGGCAAAGAGAGAGGGAGACACAGAATCCCAAACAGGCTCCAGGCTCTGAGCTGTCAGGAAAGAGCCTGACGCAGGGCCCGAACCAATGAACTGCAAGATCATGACCTGAGCTGAATGAAATTGGACGCTTAACTGACTGAGCCACCCAGGTGCCCCTATTTATACTTTCTTTAGAAGCTTCTTCCTTTCGGTAGGACCTGTAGTTTGTTTACTTCTTTTTTTTTTTTTTTTTTTTAATTTTTTTTTTTTCAACGTTTATTTATTTTTGGGACAGAGAGAGACAGAGCATGAGCGGGGGAGGGGCAGAGAGAGAGGGAGACACAGAATCGGAAACAGGCTCCAGGCTCTGAGCCATGAGCCCAGAGCCTGACGCGGGGCTCGAACTCACGGACCGCGAGATCGCGACCTGGCTGAAGTCGGACGCTTAACCGACTGCGCCACCCAGGCGCCCCCTTTTTTTTTTTTTTAATGTTTATTTTTGACAGAGAGAGAGAGAGAGAGAGAGAGCATGAGTGGGGGAGGGGCAGAGAGAGAGAGAGGGAGACACGGAATCTGAAACAGGCTCCAGGCTCTGAGCTGTCAGCACAGAGCCCCACGCGGGGCTCGAACTCACGGACCGTGAGATCATGACCTGAACCGAAGTGGGAGGCTCAACCGACTGAGGCACCCATGGCGCCCCTGTTTACTTCTGATTCTCAGCCTTTAAGGCTCCTTTCCTTCCTCTTCTGATGGATCTTTTCAGATGGATCTCATCTAAACATGTTTGTTCAGCCAACCTGTTCACAAAACATCTTTAACTCTCTTCAAGATTTCACATCAACGGGTGCCTGGGTGGCTTAGTCATTTGAGCATTCAACTGTCGATTTTGGCTCAGGTCATGATCCCAGGGTCAAGGGAGCGAGCCTTTGAGCTGGCCATGGAGCTTGCTGGAGATTGTCTTCCTCTCCCCCGCTCACGTGCGCGCTCTCTCTAAAAGGAAAAAGGAAAAAAAAAAAAAAAAAAGGATTTTGTATTAACATGATCTCTTTAACCTTAGTACGTCTTCTTCACAGATGAGAAGCAGAGGCACTGATAGGTCAGATAACTCCCTAAGAACATACAGTGAATTACTGGAGGAGTGAAAATTGCAACAGGTATTCTGATTTCCAAGAGAAATTATTACCCTGGTGAGCTCCCACTTGCAAATATGCTACTCCTGAACCAGCAGTGTGGGCATCATCTGGGAACTGGTTAGAAATGCAGTTTCTCAGGCTCTAAGATCCCAGGTGATTCACATGCACATTAAAGTTTGAGCAACCTTGAACCAGACCTCTCTATTTTGAAGGACAGCTCTCTGAAATGAACTGCAAAGCACCGATACGTTTGCTTTGTACCTGTGCGTTTTCTCGGAGTCCTGGCTGCCCTGATTGAAGCGTGTGCGTAGAAGACAGACAAAAACTTTGGCTCTGGTTTCAGTATGTGTCTGATCTCTCTTCTAGAATTTGGATTTCAGATAAGCTGTACTCGTTGAGAGTTTCAGGCAGCTAATGACAAAGCAAGTGGAACATTCTCTTCCAGGCAGTTAGGTTTTCTCTGTGCTTCTTTATTTGCGGTTTGCTGATTCAACTGAGTATCTGTAAACTTGCTGGTGACCGTGAAGGCATCATAGCTTTAACTGTATTTGGCTGACATCTGTGTCTCGGAATATATTGGCTGCCGTTTTCCAAGCACAGAATGACATATGCCCTAGTGCTTCATGGGATATTTTCCATATCCAAAATGATTTTTTTTTTATTGTTTTCCCAAATTGTAATAAAAGAGGTGTTATCTCCTTCATTCCCCTGACTGGACTTTAAATTTAGGGAAAGACCCGCCCATGCGTTTGACAGCCGGAGCTGTAAAGTAAAAATTTTTTTGATATCAGAATTGAAATGAATCACCGGCATAGGGAACAGTTATGCGTATTTTCTTGTGGAAACTGTTGTCACATTTAACCTCTGTAATATCAGTTTCCGTATAAGGTACACATCCCAGCTTAGGATCTCATAGTATGGGAGCAGAGTGATCATGGAAAATGAGTGTTAAAGCAATTTCCAGGGAGAAAAGGATGAAAAAAAAATGAAAATGAGGCTTGAGGGATCAAAACACATTTTTGAATATTTTTGTCCTTTTTTTTTTCCTTTTTCCTTTTCAAATAAATGGCCTTTTGGTTGGAAAGACTATCTAGAAGGGACTGGAATTTGAAGCATGCCAGAATCCTGCAAATTCATGCATCTACTAGTGTTTCGAGATTGAATGTACTTCATGTTCCTGAACGTTTGTACCAAGTGAGAGCAGACCCCTAGAATGTACAGTTTTCAAGAGGATATGAGACAGTTCAGGGATGTTCTATAGACTGGCGGCCTGTGCCTAACATAACTCGAACCCAGAATTGGTGTTGTCCCTGCTAAACACCATGACAAGTCTCGGTGAGCTGACTTCCAGGAGTATATCTTCTGTGATCCTGCTAACCCCACAGGCCTGAAAACTGGGGTAAATGGTAACATGCTGACCTCTCCCACCTAAAATTCACCAAACCCACCACTTCCACTTCTAATATAATAGGGAGCCTGCATGTGACTGAGGTCTTCAGACAAAGGTCACAAACATAAGGCTCTAATGTTCAGAGATTTGCAGACAAAATATCCCCCCCAAACCTGACTTAAAATAGATTTTTCTGCTTAGCCACATACAAGTTTAATCCACTTTGTGAACTCCTGGCTGATTAGGAAGTGGATGAGGAGAAGAAGCCAGCAACACCACGCCTGGCAGAATGGGGACAAATAAAAATGGTTGACGTGATCCTCCCGTCTCCCCCCCATCGTGGGCTCATTACCCACATGTCCACAACGAGGAAGGCAATAGGCATTCAGACATGGTTCTAGACTCTGGCCATCAGTCAGGCTGGCAGCTGTCCTCACGCACGCTCTCACTTTTGTGACCTTCTAGAGGAATACCTTGTACCCTCCCCTCTTTTCCTCCTATCACTGAAGATTGATTGCCTGGGTCTACCAAAAACGTTTAACAATTGAACTGAACCTGGCTGGTTCGGTCGGCAGAGCACGTGACTCTTGATTTTGGCGTTGTTGAGTGTGACCCCCATGTTGGGTGTAGAGATTCCTTAAAAATAAAATCTTTTTTTTTAATTTGTTATTAAAAAAATTTTTTTTTAACATGTATTTATTTTTGAGAGACCGAGTGAGACAGAGCACCAGGGGGGAGGGGCAGAGGGAGAAGGAGGCACAGAATCCAAAGAAGGGTCCTGGCTCAGAGGAAGCCTTCAGCACAGAGCCTGATGCAGGGCTCAGACCCACAAACCGTGAGCTCATGACCTGAGCCAAAAGTCAGTCTCTTAACCGACTGAGTCACCCAGGCGCCCCAAGAATAAAATCTTAAAAAACATACCTGTGGCAGTTGTTGATGATGATAACCTTGCAATTACAGAAAGTGATGCAACTTCTGGAAGGCAAGAAAAATATGTACCCTATTTCCACTTTTCCATGTTGACGCATTCACCTTACCTTCAACTTTGAAATTTCTAAACTGTGAGTGAAAGCGTGTTTTTTGACATTTATGGGGATGCTATTGTTAGCTCAGTCTTTATTGTTTAGGAGGTGCAAAATGATGCTATTTGGGAGGAAAATTTTAAATTCCCTGGCTTCCATGCTCTATGTGTATGTATGTATATATGTGTATATATATCCAATTTCACATTTAGAGAAAGAGGATTGTCTCAGTACCTGAAATGATACTTCTGTTGAAAATCTAAGTAGAAAATTCACAGTGCAACCTACAGACGATAAGCCCTCTACATATTTTACATTGGAGATCGCCTAGAATATGTTTATGCTGCTCTAATTTCCTTCCTTCTTAGAATTATCTGCTACTGACTCTTGAAAGTTGAAGGAATAATGTGTGCTTGGAATCGTGGCTGTGTCGCAAACCAGTTCAAGCTCAAGGAAAGACCTTGTGGAAGGCTTCAAGTTTCTATGTTTCACATATTATTTTCCCTTCTGAAAGCTTTCAGACACCTTTGGAATCCCTGCCTTGAAAGAGAAGAAATGAAAAAGAATAACATCCCTAAAAATGAACGATTCATCGGTGTTAGGTACAGAATTGTGGCTCTTGGCTGTGTCTGTCAAAGGGATATGTGGAGAGCGGCCTCTGTCGCGCACACGTCCTCTGCCATTACCTGACGCTGGCCCTGAGCAGCTGTCCTGTTTACATCAGCATCTCAGGGTCCTAGATTCTCATGAGATAAATATTTCATGCTCACTTAACTTCCAACGCGGTGAAGATGTTGCAAGGCTGAATTGGGGTAAGCGTCATAGAGGATCATACCCAAAAAATTGTTCACGCGATGCCACAGCTGTGTCAGCGGTTTATTTCATTCATTGAGTGAGCTTTGAGTGCCCGTGTGTACTCTTTTTTTTAGGCCCTGGGAATACGACACTGAACAAGAAAAAAAAAAAAATACCTGCCCTTATGAGGCTCTCTTTCTAGTACAGGACTCAGAGGATGAGCAAATAGATGTGGTGATGAGTGCTATGTAGACAAATTAAAACAGGGTAAGAGAGACAGGGTGAAGGCTATTTTGGACAGTGTCGTCGGAAAAAGGCCGTGTGAGTAGTTGATATTTGAACAGAGATCTCACACAAAAATTGCAGATGAGGGATGATGAGCCAGTGCAGAAGTGGGAGGCTGAAAGAGCATTTCTAGACAGAGGGAATAACAAATATAAAGACCCTGGAGGCAGAACTGAGTTTGATGTCTTAGAGCGGTGCCGCCCGTGGAAATATGATGAGAGCCACATATATAATTCAACAGTTTGTAGTAACCACAATAAAAAAAGAAACATAAAATTAAAAAGTAAAAATAAAAACTGCAAAGTGAAATTGATCTTAATATTTTACATTTAAACATGTCATCAGTTTAGAAACTCTGCATGCAATAGTTTTCATTCTCCTCACATAAGTTTTCAAAGTCTGGTGCTGTTTTTGACCTAAAGCAGGTCTCAACTCAGAAGCTGAGTTTTATTGGAAATAACTTATCTGCATTTTGATTTCATAAAGTTTATAATTGATAAAGTAGTTTCATGTATCCATGTTATCCAAACATACCCAACTGTTTTCTAATAATGAAATTCGTGCCTATTTTTAAATTTAAATTTAAATTTAAATTCAGGACAATTAAATAGAATAGATTCAGTTCCTCAGTCTCCCTAGTCAATTTCAAGTGCTCAGCAGGTGCATGTAGCTAATAGGTACTGTATTGGGTAGTAAGACGGTCAGAGGGGCTGAAAAAGGACAAAGTCCTTGGAGAGCAAGACAAAGGCCAGAGGACAGAGAGCTCTGGAATCACAGGAAAACGTGTGGGTTTCATTTGGCTGGTGAAACGAAGTCTTTGAAAGTATGTGAACGAGTGAGTGATGGTGCTGTGATTTGTGCTTAAAGAAGATCCACTCTGGCTTCCCAAGGAGTGAAAGTGGAGGCATAGAGGCCAGACGCGAGGTCGTGAGGTAGGTAGGTGACAGACAAAGGTGGTGTGGGCTAGGACACCGGTGCTGCAGGGGTGAGAAGTTGGCGGTTTCAGGCTGTAACCCCAGACAGAATAGACAGCACTTGCTACTTGGATTGTTTGCAGGGCAGGCAGCGAAGAGGAGACCAAGGAGGTTTTGGCCTGAGTAATTACATAGAGAGTGGTACCACTGTTGAGATGGGAATGACCAGGGTACAAGGGATTTGGGGGTGGGGGGGGTGGGCGCAGGATATGATTTGGACAAATTAAGTTTGATTTGCCTATCAGCCTTTCAAGTGGATTGTTGAGTCTGGAATTTAGTGGGAAAGGTTAGGTCTGGAAACGTATTTGGCGGTTACCACATAGATGGTATTTAACATTATTTGAACGAGATCATTCCAGGCCCGGAGGGTACACGGAAAAAAGACCAAGCTGAGAAGTGAGTTCCAGGGCACTCTAAAATTTAAATGTTGTGAAGGGGTGCCTAGGTGGCTCAGTCGGTTAAGCTTCTAACTCCGGCTCAGGTCACGATCTCATGCTTCATGAGTTGGAGCCCCGCGTCGGGCTCTGTGCCGACAGCTCAGAACCTGGAGCCTGGAGCCTGCTTTGGATTCTGTGCCTCCCTCTCTCTCTGCCCCTCCCTTGCTCATGCTCTGTCTCTCTCTCCAAAAATAAATAAACGTTAAAAATTTTTTAAAAATCAAAAAAAATAAAATTCAAACGTTGTGAAGATGAGATGAAACCAGCAAAAGATAGTAAGATGGACAGTGAAGTAAGAGGGAAACTAGGAGAGTGTGATGCCTTAAAGCCAAGTTTATCAGTTTGGCAAGACAAAGGTGGTGCAGTCAGAGTATTTGAAAAGAGTTTAATAAAGGGTTTTTTTTTTCTTTTTTTTTTTTAAATAATAGTGTGATCAAGGTGTAGAGAAGGCCCAGGATAAGAGTCGAGTTATCCAAGGGGTTTAGAAATGAGGTTACCACAACTAGGCCTAAGGGAACAAGAAGGGAGAGAGATACAGATACAGAGAGTCAGAGACAGAGACAGAGACGGGAACAGATGGAGAGAATGCGCTTAGGGAAGAGTCATCTAACAGGGACTGTGGCATCAGGTTGAAAGATACCAGTCTACAGCAACACTGCAGGGAGTGAGCAAGAAAACTGATCATCCAACTTCTCTTTGCTTCCATCTTCCAATGTCCTACCATTGGCCAAATTCGTTCAGAATCTAACTTCATCCAGAATGGACCCGATGGGGTGAGCAGTGATATACACAGAAAAGAATCTCCAGGATCCTGCGTATAATACACCCAAAACAAAGGTCATCTGTCATCTCAGGGGGAATAAATGCATAAGAAAAAACTTATTTTGAATGCCTATCATGTGCTCATATTTTCCACTGCCCATTAGACATCTCTCCTTGGATGCCTCACAGGCACTGGAAATTCAGCCTGGCCAGAAGTCTTACAATCACTTCTCCTTCGTCTCCAAACCTTCTCTCCCTCTTGCATTTGCCACCTGCCTCAGTGGTCCCACTAACAAAGTCATGCCAGGGATCTACGTCACTCCCTTATTCCTTTTAATCTGCCTTCCAGTATTAGTTGCAAACCCATCTTCTGTTTTCCTCACCCCCCACCAACACTGTCTTAGGTCAGGACGTCAACATTTCTCACCTGGAAACACACTCCTGCATCCCATTTATTCCTCCTCAAGTTTTCCATCCACACTTTCATGAGAATTATATTCTAAAATGCAGATCCGATCTCCTTAATGATTTCTCCCCCTTTCCTCTGAGGCTTCACATGGTGCACACAGCCTTCATGACAGACACCTGCCCAGCCTCCTCACACCCCCTCACCCTTCCTGTTTCTTCATGCCTCCCACTCAAACTTATTTTCAAACAATGACAAGTGATGCATGTTTCCCAAAGCACACCACACTCTGCAAGATGCTCAGCTCCACACCTATCTTCTTTGCCTTCCAAGTTTTCCGTTCACCTCCTTGGGAAGCCTGCCCAAGACAAAAGCAACATTCCTCTGATGTGTTCCTTCTGCTCCTTGGGGGAACTTTTATGTTTTGCCTTCGTGTACGTGTGGTTATTACTGGTTTATATGTCTGTCGTCACTTTCGAGGGGGTCCCGTTGCTTGAGGGGTGAGGCTGGAGTCTCTTCATCTCTGTATTTTCAGAGGCTGGCAACTTGGTAAAGTTTAAGCTGTGACATTGGTTCAAGGCATCAGGAAAACTAGCTCTAGATTTGGGCTAAAGTAAGAATGGGCTGGGAATTAAGAGGGAAAAGAGCGCAGAGGCAATCTGATTTTGGTCCGGACTGTGCCAACCCCAACCGAAGCTCAAAGTCTATGTAGAAAAGACATGGATGGAGGCCAACCCATCCAGGAAGACTCCTGGGTGAGGGATGCTCTTTAACATCCCTCCTCGTACCGTGTTCAACTTCCATCCTGTGCAGTTGACCGTGTTCTTCAGTTCTTCTAAACACCATTTTCCAAGGGCTCTACTAAAAACACTTACTTCATTTAACCCTTCCAACAACCAACCCATTACCCATAGAGGCAGCAAACCTCTCTGGTTAAAACCATGGACTCTAGCCAAGTTGTCAGGTCCTGGGGCAGGTTGTTCAACCTGTTTGGGCCTCAGTTTTTACCTTTTCAAAATGCAATTATAAGCAGCACCTACCTTGCACAGTTATGAGCATTGATGAGTCAGTGTTTATATGAAGCCGAAGATGGACTGGCACAGACCACACGATCTAAGTGACTGTCGAAGACGTTGTTTCCTTTCCCCTTTCTAATTTCTCCAGATTCCTTCCACCCAACCAAGTGCTTCTTCTCTAATGACTGACAGTTTTTTCAAAGGCTGTGCAGTCTGCCTGAAAGGACGGGAACGGACCCCAGAGGACTGGGATCTGTTTCAAGGTCGGCCGCTGGGGCCCGTGTCATCTCTGGCATATCACTCAATGCTCAGGTTCCCAGGTCACTTCGAATGGGGTTGGGAATAACGACACCATCTTTGGAGACTTCTTGAAAGATCCAAAGAGATTACACATATATGTATATATAAGTACATATATATGCACGTGTGCTTCTAAATGATACGCTTTAAGACGCTAGAGCAACACAAAGTGAAAAATAGTGGCAGCGGTGACAATAAATGTACTTTCCATACCTGGGTTGGTCTTTAAGTCACTCTCGCAACCCCCCCCCCCCCATGTGGTAGGAGGTCCATGCCCGCCACCACCGTCTGACTTTTCTGGGTTAAGGTGTCCCTAGAGCCATCTCTGACATGCCCTCCTTTACTAAATAAAAACGAAGGTCTGGAATCCATTTAAAGTCTGGAGTTCTTCAGCCATCTCCCTCTCATGGTTAAACACAGTCCAGTATTTCATGACCCACAAACCAGTGAGGCCACATGTTAGCTCCCTGCTTTTGTTTTCATACATGTTGACTCCTGGGAGCTTATTAATTCCTACATTGCTTCCCTTTCTCCCTCCTGTCTCACCCACGCCTACCCATTCTTCTTTTCCCTTGCTCAAAACAGCATCTCAAGACTCTGAAGGATTTCCCATTTTATGTCGTAGGAGTTTTTTTTGTTGTTGTTTTTTGTTTTTTGTTTTTTGTTTTTTTTTCTCTTTTGCCAATCCTAGGCCCTGCACAAACAAATTAAGAAAACAATGAGCTCATTTCTTAATCTGGCCCAATGAATGCCTACTACCTAGTTTTGTTTTTAAAAATTTTTTAGCGTTTATTTATTTCGGAGAGAGAGACAGAGACAGAGACAGAGAGCAAGGAAGGGAGAGAGGAAGAGGGAGACAGAATCCGAAGCAGGCTCCAGGCTCTGAGCTGTCAACACAGAGCCTAATGCGGGGCTCAGACTCACAAACCGTGAGATCATGACCTGAGCCGAAGTCGGACGCTCAACCAACTGAGCCACCCAGGTGCCCCTACTACCTAGTTTTAAAATGTACTTCTTTTTTAGTTTTGACAATCGGTCAGTCGTGCCATAATCTGAGTAATCTGAAATTTGAAAACAGTGATCTTGACATTCTTGAAAAATTTCTTTGGAAATTGCAAGGTGGGATTTAATTTTATTTATCAAGTTAGAATATCCTTTGACTCTAAAGATCATTCGCAGTCTTTTTTGTAGCACTGTGCAATTTGTGGTGAATCTTTCCATTTAAATGACATTGCAGTAGAAAGAGAAAGGTCAGAGACCAGAAGGAGAACAACAGGGAAATATCACTTAAGATAATGTTCAGGCAGATCTTCCACGGAGTTAACAGGTTTTAATTCTGAATGTATTCAACAGTGAGTTTTCAAAAAAGTCTGTCACCCATTTTGATGATTATGATATACTTACAAATAAATCACAGTTGCATTTGTAGACCCAAATTATTTATTGTCAAGAAATGAACATGGCAATATGCTTTCTATGCCTTTCCAATTAGAGTTTACATCAATTTATCTTTGTGAAGATATTGCCTAGTTGAATTTTTTTTAATATATTATGACATGTTATTGGAGCCAACTAGCTGGAACACAAGATTCCCGGGACTCAACATTCATTATTTATCCATTTATACTAATAAACCTTTATATCCCACATGCCCCCTGCTCAGATTTGAACAGGGCTTCAGAAGCACAACCTGTTTTAAATTTATGACACAACAGCAATTGCTTATGACAAAGAAGAACGACATAAAAATGCATCCATTTTCTCCCACAGGAAGACAAATGATAAGATTTTTTTTTTTTTAAGAGATGGCATTCCTCTCCCTTCTTAGAAGAAAAATTAGTCTTAAGGAAAAGAAACTCAAAGATCATCAACCATAAAAAAAAAAAAAAAAGAAAGAAAAATTGATTTGGGGATGCAAGATGGGATTGAGTTGTAATATAGAAGTTGCTGGTCTTTTCCTACCGAAAGGCAGAACCAATTGATTTATGAATCACAACTATAAGCCTGCTTTCCTCCTCCTCCTTCTTCTTTTCCCCTCCCTCTCCCCCTTGGGAAGGGAATGTAGATAGTAGGTGGCATGTCTGGTTTGATTTGCCACACTATGTCTTAATTATCAGTGCTGGGAGATCAGGCAATGGTATTTTCTAACTTCAAAGGCTCCCACAGCCCGAGCAGCATGAGGGGGATCAGATGTGCCAGGATTCAGAGTGACAACAATATGGTGTCTTCATATTTTAGGAGTGTCAGCTCATTTTTTATTTGCGGCGCATCAAAGTGAAAACGAGGACACGGGAGGGTTTTACTCTTTGTTATTCCCTTCTGAAGTGACAGCGATGTCTTCCAATTCAATGCACAGGCCAGAGTATTTAGAGAACAATTCTTTTGATTGTAAAATTTCTTGTACTTACCAAACTTGGGAAAACTAGCTACTGATGACAAGCTGGAACAGAAAAGCGACGTGCTTACGGGGAGACATGATCAGAGATCCCGAGAGTCTGTTGGGAGTCATTTTAGTATGGCTACAAGCCAGTGAACAATAACAAAGGAGCAGTCACGATAGTAACTGTAGCAGTAGTAGCAGCATCAGCTAATAGTTATTGAGTGTAAGTCGTGAGGCACTTTTGTGCATGATGGGCCTCAGGCTCAGAGAGGTTAAAGGACTTGCCTGAGAGTCCACAGGATGGTGTGGAATTATGATTCTAGCCCAGGCCATCAGACTCCGAGTCTATTCTCATGACTACTGATACTCTAGTGATGTTAACGTCCGTTAACTAGGAGTTAGGTCCTGAATTCAGGACATGGGCAAACATCACGAAGAGTCAAAATTACCCTCAAGTAGCATCAGACTGTCATAAAATACAGCATATCTTAATTTCTGGGTGTGTATACAACTTCTATTCGGGTGGGTTTATGTCCTCTTTTTCCAAGGGAATACATTTTCTTTCTTTTTTTTTTTTTTTTGCTTTATTATTTTTTTTTCCGTGTTATCATTTTATTTTATTTTTTTTAAATTTGATTTGGAAATATATTTTCCACACTAGTCCAGCCTGGGAAAGCGAAGTCTGGATTGGCTCAGAAGCAAGTGCTCCAGGAGTACAAATGCTATAGTCTGCTAGACTTTCTGTCCCAGGTGCCTGAGTTAAGTCTCACAGCAGCTCTTTGTGATTGGAAATATTTCAATCTTTTTTAGAGTGAATGGACATCTAAGGATATTAAGTGGCTTGTCCAAAATTGTACAGGCACTGCGTTTTGAGGATTTGCTAGGATACCTTTGGAAAATCCTGCTGCGGCTGCCCCTTTGTCAGGTGGCAATCATTCCGTCATCTGGGAAAAAGATGAGCTCGATAAATTGCCACCAGGAAAGAGTGTGCCACCAGGATTGGCCTCTGATTCTCCAGAGATGCCCTGTATGTATCAGGAAGGGGAGGAGAGAAAGGCAGGGCATGTTCAGCAAAACGTTTCTATCTTGTCTTGTGTCATGATAAATTACGCATGCTGGCTTCATTGAAAATTTCTGTTTGAGAAGATAGGACACCCACCTTCCAGGATCCAAACTGAGAAAAAAAATTGTTCTTGGATGTCATCCCTGCCAATCACCCCTGGAATACAAGAAGGAGTCCATTTCTGCTGACCCCCAGGGAAGTGGTGAGGTGGCTGGTCCACAGAAATTGACAGTTTTCCCTTTCTTCTCCTGCTGAGGACAAGGGGGAAACTTCACTGTTGAGTCTTTTGAAACAAAAAGAAAGAATCCTCACAGGCAAAGAGCTGAGAAAGCTATGTAGGTAATATTTGATTATTTCTTAACACATTCTCAGAATATTAAAAGAACTTTGTAAAAAACTCCTTGTGACTTATGGATGCCCCTTGGAGTTTTGAATACTTCACTTATAACCTGATAAAAAGAACACTAAAAAGAGGAAGAAGAAGAAGAAGAAGAAGAAGAAGAAGAAGAAGGGGAAGGAGGAGGAAGAGGAAGAGGGGGAGGAGGAGGAGGAGGAGGAGGAGGGGAAGGGGAAGGGGAAGGGGAAAGGGAAGGAGAAGGGGAAGGGGAAGGAGAAGAGACACTTAATTATTTCCAATTAAAAGGAGGATGTGGCCCACAGAGTGTTTTTGTCTTCTGTCTCCTGGTCCATTAGTCTTTCATTGTGTTAATCTGTCACCCACAGACCTAGGAGCTACTCCATGGTGGATTACAAGTCTCCCATGTTTACTGGCATACTATTGGGAATGGGACTCGTCTTCTAAAGGAGTCCCAAGACAGATTTGATTACAGACAACCTTCAGAACCTATGCAGCATTAGAACCCCTTTGGTGATGCATTGCTATGAAGGCATTGGTGGGTGTTTGTAAGACACACATGCTCACATACACAATTTATTTTTCTAAATCAGTTGACTTTTTGGTCTTTTTCTTTAGTCTAATTTTCCTAGGGTTGAATCAATCATATTGCCCTCAGTTCAATGCACATTATGACGATGGGTCCAAGCAAGACCCTTTTCTTATATGTATGTGTGTGTGTGTGTGTGTGTGTGTGTGTGTTTATTTATTTATTTATGTATTTTTTTATTGTCTCCACTTCCTTTCCTATTTCCTCACCATGGGCATTCATTCTGATGTATTATCATGAAATGTGTATTGTGTTTATTGCTTGCGTGTTATTTTAATGTTTACAAATGGTATTGGATTATAGATTTCATTCTGCCTCTCACTGATTTTTTACTTGGTGCTGTATGTGATGGACCAATTTGTGTTACTTCTAACTGCTTCCCAGTCTGCTGTGGTGTTCCTCCACCACCTTTTACCTATCCATGGCCTCCAACGTCCTCTATCATTAATAGACCTCTAATGACCATATTCCTAC
The DNA here is from genome assembly GCF_007474595.2 of Lynx canadensis. Taxonomy (NCBI): domain Eukaryota; kingdom Metazoa; phylum Chordata; class Mammalia; order Carnivora; family Felidae; genus Lynx; species Lynx canadensis. Next base: position 204,016,804 of record NC_044310.1, read on the forward strand.
CTGTTCACCTGTGAACCTGCTTGATAATTTCACGGAGAGCAGAATTACTGAGTCGAAAGGGAAATCCATACTTACTTGAACTAAGTGCTGTGAGACTGCCACCTAAAATAACTGTGCAAGTTTCTATGCTTACTACAACATATCTGAATTTAAATTCACAATATTCTAATTGTTTATGACACTGAGGATTTCTTTCAAATGCTACCATGTCCATTGTGGACTTCCTCTCCTGCAGTGGACATTTAGGTATTGCCTGTTCTCTGTTGCGATGCCTGATTTTGCTTTCTTTTTTAATTGAAAAATCATATGTATATCATCTCCATCTTCCATCTCTCAGTGTTGTTCATGAGATCCTTTCTTACCTCTAGCACAGAGTGAGAACAGCTAAATGCATGTTCTCCTTGCTTCCTTTGCAGCCAAAGGGCAGAAGGTGACCCCATCCTGGACAATGAACTATAAGCAGAAGCTTTTGCCTTCCTGGTAAAAGGGATTGGAGGTCTTGGTGGATTCTCTTTGCCCTTCCTGCTCCTCGGGGCCTTGTGCTAGATCGTCCATTGGCAACTCAGTACCGTTTTCTTCCTTTTGTGCCCTGCTTACATTGCAAGGCCTGGAAACCCGGGATTTACCTCTCTCAGAATTCCTGCAATCAGAGTTGCAGTGTGGAGTCAATACTCGCAGAAGATTTGGAAAACAGAAGAGAAGCAGAAGCCATTTTATTGGTCCTTTGACAGCAGTGACTAGATACACGGACTCCAGCAGGGCACAGACTTTTGCTTATTTTCTTTCGAATCACCTGCTTTGATGCTGAGCATTGCAATCACGATCTGTTACCCTCGGTGTTCCTACAGCTTCCTAACCCGTAAGCTGGCTGCGGACTCAGAACCAGCAGTGAACTACGCAGACCTCCATGCTTCCAGGCTGTCCTCCCAACAACCCCGTAAATGCTAAATTCCCTTCCCGGAAATCCCTTTGCAGTTTAAAGTACCTACAGTCTTCTGTTTTCCTGAGCAGCCTTGACTGATACAAACAGAAAATGCGATGCCAAGTCCCGCACCTGCCATCACGTAAGCAACTCTGGAGCAGCCTTCCAGCATGCCGAGGACGCTGGGATGGAAAGATACCAGGTTCCGTATGCCATTATTGAGCGAGTGGACCAGCTCTAGACCACATCATAGCCTCACTCTTAGTTTTGTGAAGAAAAATAAAATATATTTGGTCCGCCAGATTAGTCAAGTTTTCTCCTCTTTTTAGCCAAAGCATTCTTAATGTTTACACTCAGCTTCTCAACTATAAAATGGGGCGATGATGAAGTCTAGTAAAGTACAACCAATGCTGGGTGCTTGGCACGTAGTCATGGCTTAAAAAGGTGAGTGATTAATAGTGAATCGTTTTGCACGACTTCAGATTAAAAATAGGATACGTCTCTTCCTCCAAACGACCTTTCCAAGGGAGGGAATTCATGTCAATAGAATATACTCTTCTAAATTTGAGGCTGAATATTCGGTTAAACTAGCGAACGTTTTTGAACAACTACTTTCTATTTCATTGACAAATGGATTTAGCCGGGAGCATTATGTAGAGATCCATGTGCGAAGAGCACACCATATCTGAAAAACATAAGGAAGACACTGGGCTTGAGATAGCCCTACGCGATACAAGAAAAAACAAACTTAAATGTTATGGGTATAACTTTCTCTCCTAATGGAATGTTCTATAAATATTTCTCATTTTATAATAACTTATTTTAAATAGGGTGACCATTTATAAATGCTCCGCTGGAGACAAGAAAAAAAAAAACCAATGTTGATTATATCTCTCATCAACAGAGGATAACTGGGAGGTCATATATTCCTTACTGTTTCATGAAACCAAAACTATAATCAGTGCTTTGGTTGGGAAAATCTATTTTCCTCACCCAGTGGTTTTACATACTTAGTCTCTTTAATATGGAAAGGTATTTGGCTTGTCCAACTTCTCTGGCTGTGTTCATAAATCAAGATAATCAGTATCAGCAGAACAAACAAGAGAAAAATATTATGATAAAATGTAAGTGAGACGTGAAAGAATATTTTCAAAGGTACAATACTAATGAAAAACATAAAACCATTCTTTTCTTTTTTTTTTCCAAAGTGATTTATTTGCTCAGGCAGAATCTTTCCAAATTTGCTTCACTCTCAGGATACTTAAGGACAACAAAGATATATTCCTCTTTTGGCTCTGGACTCTTAAAGTTACCTATATTTTCAAATCCAGTTTTCCCTTGTTTGAGGGTCTATAACACTAAAAGGGTAATTAGGTGTCAGTGCCGGGACTTCATAATTACCTTTGCATTGTTGCTGTAGGGTAACCTAGGATTTCTCGAAAATGTTGCCGCGTTTAAAAAACGTGATTTAAATATTTTCCAAGAGCGATAGCAAATGCGTTTAAGTGGCTCTCTTTTTCATTCTTACCACCTTGAACGCTATTCTGGTCTCAGTGGACTGACACCAAATTGACAAACCACAGCGAAATTGCTCATTCGCTGAACCTGCAAGATAAAACGGCTGAGTGACAGATGGGACTAATCAGTTCATAGGTAAAAATCAAGATTGGATTTGATGAGGGGATTTCTAGGCCCGTGGTGGATTCAATCCTCTTTTCAATATACTGAAAAGCCATTTTTTGGGGGGTGGGGGCAAGTTTGATTTTCATTATTTCCCCCCCCTACGTCTGTCCTCGTTCCCTGTTCTGTATGGGGATGCCGTTTCACTGGCCTTTCCTGGTTCTGCACCCAACCAAATGGCCCGAGGGGAAGATTCAGTGTGAACAAAAGGGTGGGGAGGAAATTAAATGCCTAGGCCCTCTGAACTTTTATTTTGAAGACCTGCTATTCGGCCAGGGGTTAGTTGCAAAAATTACAAATAATAAAAGCCACACAGTAAGGTGGCACCCAGGCGGTTACATTCAATTGATTACAGATTTACCTCCTCTGCGGCCCAGGGCCTGCCTTATCACCCAAGAGGGGTGATCATTTTAACATGCAAATTGGATTTTTCATCTTGTCAGAAATCCTGCACAGATACTATTTCCCTTATTCTCCTCTAGATCAGAAGTTCTCAGCAAGAGTGTTTCCAGGTCGCTGGAGGAACATTTCCTAATTAGCAACAATGTACTCTTTCTCTGTCTCTTTTAGGGGTTCTGGTAGGTTCAGCACATTTTGAGACAAAAGAAATCCCTACGAAATCTTATGCTGCACTCTTTCTTCTCTTTATCTCTCTGCACTGTGAACCTTGGAGGAGTTCAATGCTCCGTGTTTACCGGGGGATGAAATACATATGGTAAAGCCCCAACCCCCAGTACCTCAGGATGTGACTGGATTTGGAGGTGGGGACTTCAAAGAGGTAATTATGGTAACATGAAGGCTCCTCAAATGGGTGGGACCTAATCCAATATAACTGGTGTCTCTCTAAGAAGAGGAGATCAGAACACAGCTACAGAGGAAAAAAACCACATGAAGACACAGGAACAAGGTGGCCATCGACAAGCTAAGGAGAGAGGCCTCAGGAGAAAACAACCTTGCCGAAACTTTGATCTCAGGTTTCCAGCCTTTGGGACCAGCAAGAAAATAAATTTCTGTTGTTTAAGCCACCCAGTCTGTGGAGCTTTGTTGTGGCAGCTCCAGAAAACTCGTAGTTTGGGTCCAGAGAGCTTTGTCTGTGGTGGAAACACTAAGGCAGGTTAGGCAGGTCAGGGAAGAAGACTCACATCATATTACTGCTATAGGTGTGAGGGATGGGGGCAGGGAGGGGGGGGGTGCGTGCCTCAGTGGATTCAGGGCATTGTGAGAAATTGAAGAGGCCACCTTAGCATGGCTGACACAAAGTCCAGAAGTTTGGGCCGCCAGGACTTAATCCACCTTTGTTCATGAGGTTAATTTACTTTTAAAAAAGCAAACTAACAAAGGGTTTTTTAAAGTCAGCTAATACTAGAATGCTTACGATAAAAACAGCCCTCCCCTGCCCTCCCCTCATCCTCCCCAACATTAGCAACCACCTTCAACTCTTCCGGCTGTGTCCTCTACTATTAACTTCATATTTTAAATAATATTGTTTAGATTCTTATTTTATTCATTCAATGAATTTTTAATGAGGTTCAGTTCTAGTTGCAGGTACCCAGCAGTGAACAAAATAGTCAAAAATTTGCTGTCCCCGTAGAGCTGACATTTCGTCGGGGGAGGAACACAACGAGCCAAATAAATAGATGAATCACAGAAGATGCGATAGCGTTCCAGGGAAAACATTCAAATTAAGAATGTGATGTTTGAATCTGAACACATACACAGACTGACTCCTAAGGATATCTGAGGGTGAAGAAAGTGAAGGGGGCAGGTTGAGAAAACACAAAAGGCAAAGCTCCTTGGATGGGAGTGCTAAGGATGTATTCTAGAAACAAGAACAGCAAGGAAGCAGAGCAAGCAGGGGGGAGCAGTTGACCGTGTGGGAGGAGGGGGACGCAGCTGTGCATGACCACAGATGGTACAGAGACTTTGGCTTTCACCCTGGGAAGTGGGAGCCTTGGAGGGTTTTGAGCTGGGGAGTGACAAGGCCCAGGATGAGACCTCGATTGAGGAAGAACCTCTCTGTGGCTGGAATGAGACTAGAAGGAGGAGGGCAGGATGGAGAGGAAGCAGTAAAGTGCCATTTACTGAGCGTGAGGAATGGTGGGGCCTGGGAACTATTTTGAAGGTCAGGCCGGTAGGATTAACTGACAGACTGGACGTGGGGTGCGTTAGAAATGGGGGCGGCCACTGCTGTGGGCTTTCTATTGACAAAGGGGAGTAAGATTTCAGAACAAGCAAATTTAAGATGGAACAGCACGTTGGTTGCCCAGAACAGTCTTAATTTATGCTGTTGTCATGACACAATTTTCCGCAGCTTCCTTGCACGGTCAAATAGTGCCCCTGTTTGGCTGATACCTTCTGGTTGCCTTTTGTTGGACGTCTGAATGGGGCCGGTCAGAGAGGCAGAAGGGTTTGGGATGTGAGGAGCGGCTCTACTGGGTACAGAGCTTCAGGTCCTTCAACATCCCTGTCATTTATGCATCAGAATGAGTTTAAAACACGTCAACACTTCACTTCCATTTTCCATGAGACTTCCCTCCCAGTGTTCGCCCATTTACTCTGGAAATCTTAACTTCTAACTTTTATTTGTTTATTTTAATGTTTAACGTTTATTTATTTTTGAGAGAGACTGAGAGTGAGAGCAGGGGAGAGGCAGAGAGAGAGAAGGAGACACAGAATCTGAACCAGATTCCAGGCTCTGCGCTGTCAGCACAGAGCCTGAGGCGGGGCTTGAACTCAGGAACGGAGAGATCTTGACCTGAGCTGAAGTTAGACGCTTAACCTACTGAGCCACCCAGGCCCCCTTCACTTCTAACTTTTCTATCAAACATTTTCTTTTGGCTATTTTATTTTTAACTTCCAAGTACTGTTGCTTCTTCGCAGATTGGCCCTTCTTCTTAGCAGTTTGTGTTTTACGGGTGCGGTGCTTTCTTTTATCTCTTTGGGGATGTTTGTTTACATTTTCAGTTTTCTTTGGCTTCCTGCACCATTCTGGCTCCTTTCGGTAGTGCCTTGTGTTTTGTGCATATACTTGTTTATTTGATTTAGTCTCCCTATGTCAGATCAGAGGCTTTTCACAAATGTCTGATGGCCCTTGGTTTCTGTTCACATCAAAGTATGAGGCTAAAAGTTTACAGAGAGATCTCTATGCCTGGGTGGAGCTCGTCGGCCGCTGGAGGGTCAGGAGGCTGCAGGCATCGATGCACCAGCACATCCTATACTCCAGTCTTGGAGATCTTTGTCCAGGGGCCCTTCCATTTTTCCACAGGAAAATTCATGCCTGGGGCTGTTGAACCGGAGAGTTCGCACCATCCAGCATTTTTGTCTCCCGTTTTGATGTGTATATTACCCTCCACCCCACCCCTCTCTCACAGTGCTGGATCTTGAGCCTCTCAGGTTCTATTTCTACCACAGTTAGATCACTGGGATCTGTGGGGACCTGGCTTTGCAAAGCAGGAGAGGGGTCCCATGGTTCCAAACCCATGCAGACTTACAACCAGACTTTGTAAGCCTCTGGTTGAAACCGTGCATCCTTAGCAGGGTGAACACTCCTTGGCATTTTCCTTTCCAAGCCATGGTTTCTTCTCCTATATCTGCTTTTGTTCCTCCAAACCTTTAATACAGTCTCTCATCCTACTGTTGTTACTTGTCCTATTCTCTCTCTCTCTCTTTTTGTGGATTTGATTATTAAAAAGAAAAAAAGTTGAGTTATGTCAGTGTTTTGGAGTTTGGGGAGGGGCAAAAATAGATCCGTATCTGGCATGGTTCGCAGCTAGGTGATTTTTGATCTGCAACCTGTCCACAGAAAGAAAGAAGGAAAAAAAGAAATCCTATGTTATTTACATCTTTGAGTCAGATAACTGCAGTTTAAATTACCAATCAAATTTATACCTCTGAATCTTACCAGTTTCAAATTTCACTTTGAGAAAGAAAACACACACACACACACATACACACGCACACACACACACGTCAAGTCAGTATCTTTAGAGTTAAGTTTTGTTTTGTTTTTTTTTTTTAAAGAATGTCTGGCTGACTTGAGTTCACGTAGAGAACCCAGTGATACAGAAAGTCTCAGCTACCAGCACATTAAAAAAAAAAAATGTTTATTTACTTGGAGAGAGAGAGAGAGTGGGACAGAGAGGTAGAGGGAGAGAAAGAGTCCCAAGGAGGCTCTGTGCTGTTAGTGCAGATCCATATGGGAGGCCAATCTTATGAACTATGACATCATGTCCCAAGCCAAAATCAAAAACTGGGACACTTAACTGACTGAGCCACCCAGGTGCCTTAGAGTCAATTTTGAAATACATTGAAAGAAGAAAGGAAGTACTATTTTAATTTTATTATTATTATTATTTTGATCTGGAAAACATTCAATAGTCCATGAACCTTGATCAGTTATTTAAGGAGAGGCTAGTGCCTCCTTGATATTAGGAGGCTGGTCTATCTTGGCCTTGTTTGCAGTGCTGTGCTCGGATTCTGACTTTCTACGTGGGTGCCGTAGGTTGAGAGGAACTTTCTGTGAGTGGCCTCTGGTCTGTCACCAGAAGTAGAGTCAAGATGCACATATTCCAGCAACTCTCACTCAGATGATGGAAGGGTCTCTCTCCCGGGATTTCTGGCAGAGTTTCTGAAAAGTCAGATGAGAGTTTTAGGGGCCATTCAGATCATTAATTAAACACAGGGCTTGAAGCAGTCTCCCTGGGTCTTAATCTTGGTTCTTCCACTGGCTATTTGTCTACTCTGGGGCAGAAAACTTACCCCCTGGGCCTTGATCACCTCTTCCACAAATAGGTAAAACGATAGTGTTTATCTGATGGGGTTGTGAAATGATTAAATGAATTTAAAACATGCGAAACATTTAAGGGGCGCCTGGGTGGCGCAGTCGGTTAAGCGTCCGACTTCAGCCAGGTCACGATCTCGCGGTCCGTGAGTTCGAGCCCCGCGTCGGGCTCTGGGCTGATGGCTCAGAGCCTGGAGCCTGTTTCCGATTCTGTGTCTCCCTCTCTCTCTGCCCCTCCGCCGTTCATGCTCTGTCTCTCTCTGTCCCAAAAATAAATAAACGTTGAAAAAAAAAAAAAAAAAAACATGCGAAACATTTAGGAGAGTACCTGGCTTGTAATAAGATGTCATTACGTGTCAGCTACTATTATTATTTTATTTTATTTTATTCTTTTTGTTTTCACGATTTCATCGGTCGTTAATTATATAGACCTCTTTGATCATCAATTTGAATCCTTCCCCCAGATGCAATCACTCTGATGAGTTTAGTGTATATCCTTTTAGCTCTTAAAATAATTATATAAGTGTGCCATAGAAGTATATACTACATCTAATAAATACAGTATATAAAATATATATATACATATATATTATGTTATGTTTTTATATCTATTTGGATATATATGTCCCAAACAAAAGGTAGATTTGGCCAGCTGACCCCTTCTCAAACTACCAGGACAAAATAGGTTTCCTAAGATATTTATCCCTTTTCCCCTTAGAACAGTTCTAAATGTTTCCTGAAGGAATCCAAACTGCTGTGCACGAAAATCACTTTTCATAGTTTACATGCGTATTTACCTATAAGGAAAATATTATGGTTGTCATGTGTGTGCCTATGGCATCTTTTACACAAATGGTATCGAGCTATCTATGTCATTCTATAAGTTGTACTTGTGGTCAACAGTTTGTTTCCAAGATTTTCCATGTTGTCTCATGTACACTTAATTCATTGCTTTTAACTTCTGAATACCATTCCAGTGAATAAAAATGCCACGTTTCTATGTATTGGCAAGTGTTCTAGATCCTCCGGTTGTCTCTCAACTCGAGACACCTGCACAAGGACTACTGAGTCATGCCCTAAGAGAGGCTACTCCCTGAAACTGAGGTTTCCAGCCCATTCAGCAAGTTCCCCATTCTCTGCTGGCCTAGGTGCGTCTCCTCCTTTGCCAGAACAGAGGCTCCTGGACAGGTGCCCTTAGACTGCCATCTGCTTGTTAATCGATGTGATTAGCAGGTGGCCAGAGCAGAGATCCCATGCATCCGTCCCTTGCAAATGCCAAAGGGCATCCAGATGCCTGGCCCACTGCAAATACTGTGGCGGGGCGGTGTGGTCCGAGGAAGAAGTGGGATGCATTGCTGTAGACCGGTCCCTCCTCTTGCTCACTGTCTCTGGCCTCGTGGAGCCGGGATGAAATCAGACACTAAGAAATTGTCCAGGGCATGTTTTGAGCAAGTTAATACAATCATAAAATACAAATAACAGTCATCCAAATTGCTAGAATGGTTGTGAGCAGTCACTAATTAAATATATTGTAAAACACTTTTTATTTGCAAAGTGCCCCATTAGAAATGGAGGCTTAGGGGCGCCTGGGTGGCGCAGTCGGTTAAGCGTCCGACTTCAGCCAGGTCACGATCTCGCGGTCCGGGAGTTCGAGCCCCGCGTCAGGCTCTGGGCTGATGGCTCAGAGCCTGGAGCCTGTTTCCGATTCTGTGTCTCCCTCTCTCTGTGCCCCTCCCCCATTCACGCTCTGTCTCTCTCTGTCCCAAAAATAAATAAAAATGTTGAAAAAAAAATTTAAAAAAAAAAAAAAAGAAATGGAGGCTTGGAGGCTGGCATCGGGTCAGCACAAAAATCTCCTCAGGAAAACAGACTTCATCTTGAAATTCATGATGCTATGGAATTTCTAATTTGAGGCTTTGTGAAAAGATGCACACAATCTGTTGCTTCATACTGTCCGTGGTTGTATACGATGGGCCCCATCTGCTCACTGGGGGGTGACTTCAGTATGTCCTATCTTTAGTATTTTAATTTCAGGTGTAGGTGTTTAGAAAAGGCAGTTACTAAAATTAATCATATCAAGACATGCTACATAAACTCATAAAGCCAAGCTGTACGCTTGGGCAATGCCGAACAGTAATTCCATCTAGTGATCTCTGTAGAAAGTTCCAACAGGCACAGATACTTAAGACAAAGCTTCAGGACCTGCCTTCCGACAGGGCAAAAGGTGGAGTAAGGCTGATTGGGCCATAGCTCCAGGGGCTGTTGGTGGAGAAAAGTCTGGTTTGAGGTTCACTGATCAATTTCGGACTTTGGCTTTGTGTGTTCTTGTACACGTCAAGAGACTCCACCGTAAAAAAGTGCTTTTGTGCATAGGAATTTGAATTCTCCCAGGAAACATCTAGTGACATGTAAGGAAGAGGAAAAAAAGAAAAGGTGAACTCTCTCAGGCAATATAATTTTTTTGTAGTAGCTTGGGAATATGTCAAGAAGCTAAATTTTGTCTTCTTGTTTTTGTTGCTACTGTATGAAAAATGACAGAGAAGACTTTAAGGCGATTTTGCCTGAAGCATACCATCATATTTCTGTTTACTTTTATATACTACCCACCTTGATATTAAGAAGGGAGGATGCATTTTAAAATGTATTTTATAATTCGCTCAGAGCTCGGTGAAGCGGTTTTCGACAGCAGTGGTGAGCATTCAGAGGATAAGCTGATGGGGGTGAGGGGAGGGGCGGTTATTTATTTAATTAACAAATGGTTTTTCGTTTGCCTCCTTTAGGTCAGACCCCGTATTGAATTCGGGATTAGGAAAAACAAACATGGTCTTTGCCTTTCTGGAACTTTCAGTCTCATGGGAGGCCCCAAAAGAAATAATCATGCTAAAGCACATGTGATTTCAAGTCTTGGCGGTGCTCTTGGTTGCTGTGTGATGTATCCCAGTGAGGAATGGTTTAGCCTGAGGAACCGGGGAGTGAGGCCCTGGGACCCCTCCTTTGTCTTGAGTTCTGAAGAATGTACCGGATTGAGATGAACCCGAGGAGGTGGGCCAGCCAGTAGGTGTGGAGAGCTTTATCGCCAGGGACGCAGTTTAACAGTCTTGTGGAGAACGGAAGCAGGCCTCAGTTGGGTTACTGAAAGCCTGTGTCACCGGAGGGTAGAGAGAAAGGACAATTGGGTAGAGGAGGCCAGGGACGCAAGGAGGGGCATCAGTAGCAGCACTTGGAGGCCATGCTGAAGTTATGCAAACTGTAACGGGAAGCCAGCGAAACATTGACAGGAGATGACCGTGCTTGCGGGGGAAACAAGGAGCTGAGAGGGTCTGGGGAGGCCAGTCAGCGGGCTGCTGCATTTGTCTAGGTGAGTCTCGTTTTCCAGGACAACCACACATCCACACACGTGAGGGGAAAGACAGAATGAAAGTAAAAGACACACTGAGAGAGAAAAGCTCTCGAACTAGGCGTTCCCCACGTGTATCTCAGTGGGGAGATACAAAGGCCTCCCTCCTTGCTTTTCCTCAGTGGCTTCCTCTAGCGCGCAACTTCTCACCTTTGGGTGGAGACTCCAAAGTTTACGTTCAGATTGACCTTCCTCTCGAGTGACAGCCTGAGCTCAGACCTCCATTTGCAAGTCTGTGAACACCTTTCAGTGTGTAACTAATCCTTTAAACACAACTAAGTCTGTGTTGAGATTCTATAGAAAAAATACTGACTTTGAAGAAGAAGGCCTGAGTAGCTTTGGGCAATTTCTTAACTACTTGTGGCCTCGCTTTCTTCAGCTGTAAGGCCCTAGAGAACTTGGCCTGGAATCAGGGGCCAACCATTGCCAGGGTTTGTAAATAAAGTCTTATTGGGACATGGCCATATCCATTTGTATATGCAGAATTATGTAGTTGCACAGGCCACAGAGACTAGTGGCCTGCAGATGCCAAAATATTTACTATCTGGCTCTTCAGAAAGTTTGCCAATTGCTGAATTAGATCATTGATTTTCACTTTCTTTTCAATCTCTTCCTTGTCCTTCCTTCCCTCCTCCCTCCTCCCTCCTCCCCCTTGCTTCCTTCCTTCCTTCCTTCCTTGCTCCCTTCCTTCTTTCCCTCTTACGCTTTTTTCTTTCTTCCTTAACATCTGAATCCATTCTTCGAACACGGGTAAAAGTGGGCCTTCTCTATTTCAAAGGTTTGGATGTGGGGGTGGTTTTCAGCTATTTCAATTTGAAAGTCACTAAATAATCTTTTAAATCCTCTAATAATAATGATGTGTGTAAAAACCTTGAATCTTGAGAGCTGTTTTCTCGTCTGTGGCAAGAGTCCAATGATAAAATGTGGCATGGTGGTCCCCCCCACTGTACCCCCACCCCTCTCACAGTCTGCTCCCCACCACATCCCCCCCACCACTGAAATCTCTCCTTCTGTTTTTAAAATGTTTTTAGCTGTTTATTTATTTTTGAGAGAGAGACAGAATGTGAGCAGAGGAGAAGCAGAGAGAGAGGGAGACACAAAATTTCGAAGCAGGCTCCAGGCTTCCAGCTGTTAGCACAGAGCCCGATGTGGGGCTCGAACTCACGAACTGTCAGATCGTGACCTGAGTCGAAGTTGGACGCTTAACCGACTAAGTCACCCAGGCGCCCCCCTCCCTCTGTTTTTCATCTTCCATTCCCCACCTGTTCCTTGCCAGCCCGACAAGTCAGTCCGAGGTCCCTCGTGCCCCCGCTGCTGTATAGCTGCTCAAGAACCTTAATAGGAACACATGCTTGGACCTGTCCCTTGCAGCAGTGTTCCGAATCCCAGACTTTCCTGGATCTCCTCGCCTAAGGAGAAACTTCAACTTCATATCCTCCCCTTAATATCTACTTTCCACTGAATGACAGCTGGCTAATCAGATACATCCAGGCTGTTAATTTTATAAAGCTGTTAATTTTTACTAATGGCTTAATGAATTTATTCCTCCCAGGTAACACATTTGTATTTTAATCAGGGCTTTCTAGTGACGGTGCATTTGTTAACCCAGAGGAAAGGCTTTAGTGGAGGGAATGTAGCAACATTCTGAGAGTTTAAAAGACATTTAGAGAAAAGGAGCCTTCGGATACTGCTCAAATAACTCCACGAAAGTGGCTATCCATTCCTCCTGCCATTCACCGTGACTCAGTGCCACTATTTCATGGCCATTTTGTGCGTGCGAGTGGCCAGCACATGCTTGGCGTCTCTCGACTTGTGAGCTGTGTCACCATGGGCATATAACATGGCATTTTTAGAGCTCAAAGTCTCTACCTGCCTGCCATAGGGTTATTGGGGGATCGGTGCATAAAAAGCCTTCCACATATTAGAGTCTCAGTAAATGTTTCTTATTTTCCCTTTGAAGTGCAACTCAGATCTCCTGTGCTGGGGAGTAAGAAAGTTTCATCTCAGTCTGGTGCAGAATTTGTTCATTGGTTTAAAAGAAAAGACCTTTTTTCTTTCTGTATTCTTTATCTCAGTCCCAATAAATTAGGTCAAAGACACAATAATTGGAATCAGAGAAGTCAATCATTTTAAGGGACGTTAGGAAACATTGAAGTTGCTACTTTTATTTCCCAGACACATTGAGGGGTTAAATGATTTATTAGGGTTTCAAGAGGTCTACTTAGTGGCAGGTCTAGAGCTAGAAGCCAAACCTCCAAATTGCAGGTGTCCCTAAGTCAAGAAACACACACACACACACACACACACACAGCATATTTTCTCCCTACCCCCCCGCCCCCCACCGCCACATTCTATCTTGTATCAAAGACAATCCTGGATCGAAAATATGCATTTAGAACAACACATGCCTAGATTTGCTCAGCATACCTTCAGGGATGGGAAAGTTGCATATTTTATCCTATTCGAACCAGGGAAATGGTCAAGTTCTCAAATCTACTTAATGAAGCAAGAAAATAGGTCATTTTACCTTGACCATCATTTAACATCTGCTTTTTAAGTCTGCTTCTGTGACTGGCCATGAAACCTGCCTTCAACACGTGTATTATGGGATGAAAACTGAGCTTCTGTGTGTTGATGGCATAGCTCCGGGGAGTCACCCTGCCCACTTGAACTTTCAATAGGGCCTCTTACTGCTTATGCCGTATTCATTCCTCCAAGCAAAGCCCGCTCTCATTGCTGGAGAGCCTAACAAGAAAGTAGCCAGGCCCAGCTGCTTCATTTTGCCCTCGCGTTGGGGTAAATAACAACCTGGCAGGCTGTGGGTCTCTCCTCCCACCCCTCGCCCCTATCCCCATGCAACTGTTTGAGTCCTCTCTTCGCACCGGCTGGCCCACCCTCCCTTTCAAAAATTACTTTCAGTAATTACTAGAGCTCAAGGATGCTGTCCAATCTAAAATAGCTAATGAGAACCAGCCCTTCAATCTGAACTGTAATCAGCTTATAACAAGCTCCCTTTTCCTGTGCTTCATTACTGTGACACAATCTATTTTTCATACCTCAAAATGATAAGGCAGAGCCGGGGAAAAGAAGCCCTCTCTATCGCCAGGCTTGCATGAAAAGGGGATGGGTTTAAGCATGCAGAATTGATTTATTTGCATTCTTCTATTGCTTTGGTGGCTGCATCTTTGAAAGAAGTTCATATCGTATTTTTGGTTTGGCCCTAAGAACAGCAGGGCCTGACAACCAAGCAGGCTTATTACAGCCAGGAAGAGGGGGGAAGGAAAAAAAAAAGTAGCCCAGCGGAGCTCAAGTGCATCGTGATTTATTTGGACATGTGCAGACTTGGAGCAGAAAGTATTTTAAATTCTGTTGGAGAACCTGCCAGTGCTGTCTTTATCTGAGTGTTTGTTCCCCCTGAAACGTGTATGATTGTTACCTATAACCCTATTAGCTACTTACCTGCCTTACTTTTGATGTGCCTGTGTAAACTCTTCATTGTTTATTTCCAAAGAAAGAACATGGAGGGCACCAGCCACAGGGGTTCTCGCTAGGAGTTTGGGAAATCTGCTTGGCTAATAGTGTACAATCTGTTGATAAACACCCAGGCTATTTTAATCTCCTTTCCAAGTTTATCCTCCTGAGTTAATTTCCAAACTGTCATGTTTTGCCTGGTGTGATTAAAGCTCGGCCCGTTGAAGCGTCCACATTCTCCTGGCGTGATTTCCTAGGCATGGAGTCTGTGGCAGAGCAAGCCTATTAATCCCACCCTAATGATTAAAGTGGCTGAGGGGCTGCGCCGTCTGATGGGTTAATACCGGTGGCCGAGTCCTTGGGTTTAATCCAACTCAGTCATCACTGTGAATGAGACAGTTTGATGAGCTTCAGTGAGGCTGGGACGGCTGTCATTGTCCAGTTTAGACTCCAAATACTAAGAAAAGATAAAAGCCAGTCTCAAACTGCTCGACAGCTCCTATGGATGTCAATAGCATAAAGATATGAAATGCAGATTAGGAGTGTCTTTGTTAAATCATTGTCAACGGGCAGAGAAACCTCGCAAAGAACCCCCTGCACTACACTACTTACCTTCCTGCCAAAAAGAGAAGAAAAAAAAAAAAATCCATCAGTCAGTTTTCAAAGATTGTTTTTCCTTGCTTTGTCTACGAATGTGTAAAAAATGAGGCTAAATTAGAAAGCCTTTTGCCAGATTGCTTCATTTGTAGAAAATAAATGGATACAATGCATTCAAAGTGGGAGGTTTGCAAATTTACCCATTAGACGCAATAACCAGTAAAGCGGTGTCTCCACTCACGTGGAATCTTGATCAGTCAGGGATGGGGGTTCTCTGCTGCCTCTCCGTCTTCAGGAACACTGGGATCTAACTCGCTTTTAAAATAGCAAGGCTGTCAGAGGACTCAGATTGAGCATCTGCATTTCAGGCGAGTCCATAAATTAACTTCTAGTACTTATGGCATTCTGAAAGAATGAAGCTTTCATTGGAATTCATGGCTCATCTGTTTCAGGAATGTTATGTAACCATGCCTCTTACACAGGGAGAATTTTCTACCTCCAACATTTGCAGCCAGGCATTTTTCTTGCCAGAGAGGAACATTACGTTATCATTCTCTCCTCTCACTGAAGGTAACCATCTGAAAACATGTAAAGTGAGTGCCTTTACAACTTGGTGCCAGGGGACAGAATTTGCAGCCTCCTCTGGACTGTTCAATCAGGCCTTTCTCGTATGATCGTGAAGTTTAAGGGAATTTGAGTCGGCTGGCAGATATCTAGCTTTATACATTGCTGTGTTATTTTCTTAAGGGGCATCGATTTCCAATAGGAATAGTCCCTCCATTCTTTAGCCACTTTCCAATGAGCATCAATTCTGATGGCCCTGCAAGCAAAAACACCAGTTTGCTGTTATACATCTCAGTCTTTGCTGAAGTTGAAAATGAGAGCACCAAGTTGTTTCAGAAATAATATAAATTTATCATCCCGTACAGTTATTTTATCTTAACTAACAGACACACAATATAATATGCCGTCAATCTTTATTTTTAACTGAGAACATTTATTGACACCTACTCTAGTCTGAACGAGTGGGCTAGGCTAGGGATTGAGGACATCAAATGTGGTCGTGGTCAGTCTGAAAGCTCACGGTCTCCCACTCGGAATCCAAATAAACAGATTTTTCTTGACAATGTTAACAGAAAGGGGAAAATAATAAGAAGCCTACACTTAAGGGCATATTTAAAAATAAATTTTAGGGGCACCTGGGTGGCTCAGTTGGTTAATTGTCCAACTTCGGTCCAGGTCATGATCTCGCAGTTCATGAGTTCGAGCCCCGTGTCGGGCTCTGTCCTGACAGCTCGGAGCCTGGAACCTGTTTCAGATTCTGTGTCTCCTGCTCTCTCTCTGCCCCTCCTTCACTCATACTCTGTCTCTCTCTCTCTCTCAAAAATAAAAACTGAACATTTAAAAAAAAAGAAAAAAAAATTAGTTATAGTTTTGGAAGTTACATTTATAGTGGTGATGTTGATAAAACTATTCAGTTTATCCATGACTAAGTATTTAAAGATGTTGCATTGTTTAATAACTAGTTCAAGAGTACAACCCAAGGCTTCTCAAAATAATCCAGGGAGTAGATAAATGATTTTAACCATGAATACTTGCCATAAACTTTCTTAGCGGTGGAAGGATACACGAAATTTCTTCATTAACACAGAACTTAAAACCTAGCAGACAAAATAGAATCCCTAAAATCCAAGTTTTAATATGTCTTATAGATTGTATTTCTATGCACAACTTAACAAATTATACTGATCTATTTTTCAAAGGGGTTTAAGTAAAAAAATGTTAAAAAGTTCAGTGAAATTTATATCGATTAGAAATACTTTTGAGCCAACTAGTTATGACTCGTGCCAAAAAATGATTTCTGTGGTTGCGTAACGTTGAGGGCCACGTGGAAAATGGAGAATAAAGTCAAGATGAAATAGCTGGAGATCTGTGTGCTTGGATTTTAGAACTAATGCTCCTTTGTGGTTATTTTTTCCTTTTTCCTCTACTTCTACCTGTCCTTCCCCCCAAACTTGGGTGTATTTTGTAATTAATTTGGGCTTTTTTTTCTTTTAAACTTTTTCTATTACAGAAAGATGTTATTCAAACAAATACTTGTTTTTTTTTTTTTTTGTAGAAAGCAATCTGATTTCTTTAAAAGGTGTTCCATAAAATTGAATTTTATCATTGTTAGCCTTGCCATTAAGAACAGTTCACGCTATAACTTTTCTTTTTTTTAATGAAAAGAACTGAAATGTCTCCTTACATTTTCATTCATGTTTTCCATATGAAATGATCATGGATTAATATTTCAGGTAGTGGCCTAACAACCGTGTAATTTCAGTTATGAAAAATATATTTGATAAGACTATAACTATAAGTAGGTTCTAGTTGGCAAACTTGCATTATCTCGATGGAATTTAAAAATAATCCTCAGGTTTATTAACCTGACATTCAAATCTTAGTTGTGGATTTTCTCCTCAGGGTACATTTGATCACTTAGCAAGAGTCAGTTTTGGTCACTGGCCGGGGACTGAATATGAGGACTCTGAACGACAGAGAAATGAAATGAAAGCAGCATTGTTCATTGCTCAAACCTCTAGCATGGGTGATACATTCACATGGAGGTTAAAAGTGGCAAAGCACTGCTCTCAGAGGCCTGGCCAGAGGCACCCAGACATCTGACAGTTCACCTTCCCGTGAAGACAAAGTCAGAATGGGTCTCATTCGTGGGTGGCAGGAGATGGTTAAGAGGGGGACGCTCAAAGGAGGACATGGGAAGGCCCCACGTACCTAGGCTAATGTCTCAGAATTCTGTTCCAGGGCAATCAAAGCAGACATCCGCATCGGTAATATAGTTTTAATGATGCCAGCTATCACATACTATGCCAATCTGGCAAAGGAGGTATCTAAGATTCATGGGACTGGTGGCATTTAAGCTGTGAGGTAAAGGACAGCAAAATCAGGATCCTGGGAAATGGAACAAGAACATTCAAAATAAAGTGAACAGTGCATAAAGAAGTGCTTTTGTGGGGTAGTCAAATTACACAGGGCAGAATCCAACCAAAGCCACTTTACGTGACTACCGTTGACCAATGTGGCAAGAATGTTCCTTCGTCTAGGGAAAATATTAGTACAGCAGAGCATATCAGGATATCTGTAATATTTATTCATGCTAACTTTCCACTGTGGAGCTCAGTCTTACGTGGAGTATCGTTGCTGAGTGTTACAGAATCAAGAAAGATGGTTGGCAGTTACACTAAAAATGATGGGCCTGCGTGCCTACGTGCCTGGGTGGCTCAGTCGGTTAAGCAACCGACTCTTGGTTGAGGCTCAGGTCATGATCTCACAGTTCGTGTGTTGGAGCCCTCCATTGAGAATGAGGAGCCTGGTTGGGATTGTCTTTCTCCCTCTCTCTCTCTACCCCTCCCCCTGCTCGCTCTGTCTCTCTCTCAACATAAATAAATGAAACAAAACAAAGAAACAAACAAAAACAAACAAACGAAAATGGTGGGCCAAAGGGGTTCAGTACAAACAACAAAATCATGAAGGATTGTTGGGCCCAGCATAACCAAATGAGAAAAAGTACACTAAAATAAATAAATAAAAATAAATACATAAATAAATAAATAAAAAATAAAAACTACATGCAGAGTCACTAATTGTTAATTTAAGAAAAGAAGAAAAAAAAATCCTTCCAGTCAGTCAGAAACGTCACACTTTTGCAGATTTTCTCTTTTTAGACCAAAGTAATCCCATCTCTAAAAGGACATTCTCTGTCTGAGTCACACTGATAAAACACACTGAGTAGAGACAGGAAGATGACAGCGAACAGTTCCTACCCCCCTGGGGATGTTCAGAACAGCAAGGAAAAAAAAAATCATGTTTTTAAATGCCTAATCCTGTTTTTGAATTAAAATAAACCTGGAATGCTTGGCAAACTATCTTTTACACTAAAAACATCTTTTCTCATAATGCAAAGGCTTCTAACCACTTTTTTATTTATTACATTTGAAATGTTTTTTTTTTTTTTTTTTTCAACGTTTATTTATTTTTGGGACAGAGAGAGACAGAGCATGAACGGGGGAGGGGCAGAGAGAGAGGGAGACACAGAATCGGAAACAGGCTCCAGGGTCTGAGCCATCAGCCCAGAGCCCGACGCGGGGCTCGAACTCACGGACCGCGAGATCGTGACCTGGCTGAAGTCGGACGCTTAACCGACTGCGCCACCCAGGCGCCCCTGAAATGTTTTTAAGCATAGTTTTGGTTTGGAGTAGTTTTTGCCTCCCTCAATTGTTCGTGTCAGAAGTGTAATCGTCTGCTGATTAACATATACTTACTGAACATGCTTTCTATGAGCAAGGCACTGTGTTGGGTGTTATGAGAATTACAAGCAGTTCATTTTACTTTTAAAAATACTATCCTAGCTTTCCGGGCTCCAGGATCTGTGGACTGGAAAAATGACGAGTCAGTACCTAAATTATGCTGAAGGAAGTTGCTGTAATTCCTGCTACTAGAATAGGTCAGAATTCATTGGTTCTGGCTCCTGGGATCTTCTAGGACTTCTAGGAGGAGGCACACTTACTTGTTGAGGGTGTTAGGCCCAAAGCGGTTCTTCGTATTCTCGCGTTAGCCTTGTCGGTTTCTGGAGCTAGAATCAAGGCTCCAGAAATCTGCCCTCCAGAATTTCTGTATTTCTCATTCCCTGGGTATATGGGAGTGGTTACCTCTTTTTTTTTTTTTTTTTTTTTCACCAATATATACTGGATTTTGATGCAATTACTTGTTAGCCTGACCTGTACTCTGCAACTGGGGAAAGGCACACAGACCTATCGAATTTAATTAACATGCTCATTGTAAATTCATAGTGAATTTCTCTCATCTCTCCTTTTCTCTTTTCCTTCATCTCGTCTTCCCTCTCTTCCTTTTTCTTTCTCACCTTCCTACCCGCCATTTTCATAACGCTTTGCAGAGTACCGATTTACTAAGCTTCGGATTCTCAAATTTGCTGCATGTGTATTTTAAGTAATTATTTGCGGGTCAGCTTTCCTTCACGTAAATATTGAGGGTTGCATTTTAGATCACTCTACTGGGCTTCTTAAACTTGGCGCTGAGTCCTTTCGGGGAGACGATATTGAATAGTGATTACAAATGTAGACTTGAGATTCCGGGCTTGTGATCCCATGCACCATTTGTGACCCCAGTCTTTTGATCTTAGAAGAGCTACCCAACTGCTCTGAGCCTTAGTTTCCTGATTTCCACTTAACAAAATGAAGATGTTATGAAGATGAAATTAGATAATCCATTTAGAATGTTTAGTGTAGCATCTGATACATACCAAGTATTCAGTAGAGTTGGCCGTTCTTCACCCTCATCATAATCATCATCATTGCCAAGTGGAAGGTTGTATCATTTTGTAACATCAACCGTGCTTGGGGATTTAAGGGGAGGAATTAAGTGATTTCACTCATAAGTAACACAAGGTGTTATTTTTACATTTTTTTTTGAAATTCATAATAATTATTTATTGGCAGTTAACAGTGTACTAAGCACAGAGAAATAAGCATTTCAGGAGGATGATGGCTGTCATCTCTTTTTTAGTATAATTTTTTTTTAATTTAAATCCAAGGTAGTTAACATATAGTGTAATAATGATTTCAGGAGTAGAATTTAGTGATTCATCACTTACATATAACACCCAGTACTCATCCCAACAAGTGTCTTCCTTAATGTTCATCACCCATTTAGCCCATCCCCCCAGCCAACACCCTGTCAGCAACTCTCAGTTTGTTCTCTGTATTTTAGAATCTCGTGGTTTGCCTCCTCTCTGTTTTTATCTTATTTTTCCTTCACTTCCCCATATGTTCACATATGAGTGAGATCATATGATATTTATCTTTTTCTGACTGACTTATTTTGCTTAGCATAATATGCTTTAGTTCCATCCATGTTGTTGCAAATGGCAAGATTTCGTTCTTTTTGACCGCCGATGTAATATTCCATTGCATATCTGCATACCACATCTTCTTTATCCATTTATCAGTTGGTATTTAGGATATTTAGGATATTTATGGATATTTAAGCTCTTTCCACAATTTGACTATTGTTGGTAGTGCTGTTAGAAACATTGGGGTGCACGTGCCCCTTCAAATCAGTATTTTTGTATCCTTTGGATAGACACCTCGTAGTGCAATTGCTGGGTCATAGGGTAGCTCTAGCTTTAATTTTTTGAGGAACCTCCATACTGTTCTCCAGAGTGGCTGCACCAGTTTTCGTTCCCACCAATAGTGCAAAAGTGTTCTCCTTTCTCCCCATCCTCACCAACATCTGTAGTCTGCTGAGTTGTTAATGGTAGCCATCCTGACAGGTACGAGGTGATATCTCATCGTGGTTTTGATTTGTATTTCCCTGATGATGAGTGAGGTTGAGCCTCTAACAAATACAGCCCTATTACAGAAGAGAAGACACACATCCCATGGATTTTTCAAGAAAAAATGAGACAACAGAATGTTGTACTCGTAGCGAGAAGCCCCCGAAGGAGTACATTTACTTTCTTCTGTCACTTGGGGTTTTCCAGGGGAGGTTTGGGGAGGTGCTGCCACTGGACAACACAATGGGAAAAAAAAAAGAGCCCCAGTCCCCTCAACCAAATATCGGAGGTCATTCTTTTAAATTGCTTGCTTGTCTATGTGTTTTACTCAGGAATGCAGAAAGTTTCAGATGATATATGTATGTATGTATGTATGTATGCATGCATGCAGGTGTTTGTTTGCTTATTTATTTGTTTGTTTGTTTATAATGGTGGAAGCATAGAAAGGATGTTTTATCAAAATCTCTCAGTGATTTTGCAAGTTCGTATTGTTACCTTTATTTTATCCGTGAGGAAATTGAACCCCGAAGATGAAATAACTTGTCTAAGGTTGTGTTCAATGAGCGATGGATCTGGGCTTTGAACTCGAGTCTTGTGGATCTTTCCATTCTGCTTTGCTTGCACCCTACTGGATTTACCCGAAATGGCTTTCCCATACGATGGCTTGTATGGTGAGTGTTTAGTGTGTGCTACCTTAAATAAGCTCATACTACATTTTCAACAATTCCTTTCCCTGCATAGTTCTTAGTGTTGGTCCACTGGAGGCATTTTTGGGGAGACCTGGATGGTGTAAATGAAGGGGTGGCCATCTTCCTGTTCACCGGGGAGCTCAGTGCTATTCATGAGGCACTACGGCAGCTCACACATGTTGCCATTACCTGCTGGCTCGTCTGGTTGGCACGGGGCATCAGCTGGCCTCTCAGGGTCTCCTGCTGGATCTTCTGCTTCTGTTTCTTCAGTTCCTGATCCAGGTGCACGCTAAGGAGCACCAGCCTCTCCAGCAGGCACAACGGGATACGTAATTTCTAAGGTCCAGTGTAAAATGAAAACATGGGGCCCCTGCTTCAAATATTAACAGTTTCAAGATGGTACCAGCAGCGCATTAAACCAAGCATGAGATCTTTCTAAGGAGGAGCCCCTGAGTGATTACACAGGCCTCATGCACATGAAGTCAGTTCTGCCTTCATGACACCCCCTCCTCAAGGTTTAAGACTTGGGAATGGCGACAGACAAGGTGAGTTACAGGTCAGTCTTATTAAGTTCTAGTTTGACCTTGCTCTTCCCAGTTCGTATCCATCTCCCCTGGCTGATTACTTGCCCTGCAGACTTCAGATGTACAAATAACAGCCTGACATTAACTAAGTAACCAGCTCCCACACTTGTCTAAGGTCAAATTTCTTGGGGGTAATTGAGAAAATAATTTGCAATACATTTTCTGGGTTCTGTGATTCAGATGAGGGATCCTGATTAAGAAAGCCTGGAAGGAAGTAGACATTAAGGAAACGATCACACGAAGATCACTGTAATTGCCATTGTGGTTGTTATGAAAGAAGGATCCCGAGCCTCAGATTTCCTTCCTGTTTTCTATGAATGTTGTTTTAGGATCACACTTGGAAGAGTTCTTCAGATGTATCTCACTGGTAGAAGCCATGGGGGAGGATACCTCTACAGACTCATCTAGCAGACTAGAGAATTATTTAGAATCAACAAATCACTGATTTTGAGTTTTGAACAAATTCGGAAATCAATACTTCAAGGGATCATGAGTTCTTCTCGGCAACCTTCCTGACAGTCTGGAAATCCCTAACTTTCCTTGAATAACACTGGGGATGAGCAGATGCCTATACCATAGAGCACCCGCTCACATTGTATTATTTTGTTCCTGGAGTATTATAGTATTCTCATCATATTAATTCAAGGACACCGGTGGAGATTTCCTATTTTCTCCCAAGACTTCGTTGAGCTTTAGTTTTTTCTTTTTAAATAGTGGGTAATTTTTGAATTTCATGAGAAGATCCAAGACTTACAATGGTAAAACTAGAGAAGATGAAGAGGTGTATGTCAGGTCCTCCTTCAGGGACAAGTATGTCCTGGATAGATTTAAAAGCCACCGAATAGGGGTGGGGCTCTTGGGCAGAGGTCAGCACCATTTTCGGCAAAGGGTCAGAGAACAAAGAATAAATATTTTATGCTTTGTGGGCCATATGGTTTCTGTTGCAACTACTCATCGCTGGTGTCGTAACATGTAAACAGCCACAGAAGATACCTACATGACTACGTTCCAATAAAACGTTATTATGGACACTGAACCTTGAGTTTCATTTCATTTTCACGTGCCATAAAATATTATTCTCCTATTATTTTTTTTTTCAATCATTTAAAAATGTAAAAACCATTCTTAGCTCTCAGACGGAAACAAAACAGGCAGTGGATGGGGGTTTGTCACCCCTTTTTTCTAGTGGCAAACAACCCTGATTGTAACTTTGCCCAAAATTGGCTTGGCCACTAAGCCAAGGTATTTGGTAGTACATAACAAGACATTTGAACCATGAAGGAATTGTTGCAATGCAGAATCCTAGGCCTTAGAAATCAGAGTATTTAACCAGTAATCCAGATCGGTAGTGTGCACCATAAAGTTTTAAAACTATATTTGTAAAATTTACGTAGTCCTTTCTCCCCTTTTCTTTGTGAGAAAAGAAAAGCTGAACAGCAGACACTATCTTGATTTTAAAGGATGAGCCAAAACTACATGCATAAACACCTTTGGATAATATCTACACATTCACATTTTCATAAAATCCATAGGTGCACAAATGCATGGGCATCCTGATTTGTACACATAACATCCCCATGTGTATATAGATACGGTTGCACCATTGCATGCCCATGCACCCGTACATGTGCAAAATTTTCTTCGGCAGCTCTTTACAATGGTGATGAAAATCCACAGGATCATTTGAAATGATGACTGCCTCCATACCATGCACATGTTTCGACATAGAATGAAGTAGGAATCATCAAATGACACTATCACCTCTGCTGAAGTTGGGCGTAGGGTAAGCAAACGTTATTCCTTCCGAGCTTTAAGCCCTCATTAATATGTGTTGATGAAGTCCTTTATCACATCAAAGGAGTATCATCTTTTGGAGGTGGTTGCTTTGAATTGAAGTTTCAAACTATAGGTACAAAATAAAATGCCTTCAAATATCAAAATCAACAAATGAGTTCAAATATTAGTAAGAAACATATTGTTCACTAATGGGCTTTAGACTGATCTGATGAATTTGAAATTATTTTCAGATAAAGGACAAAGGCATTTAGCCTCCTTTCTGTGCCATTCTTTCATTTCAGCATCCTTTTTTTTTTTTTTTATTCCTTTAATTTGTATAGTTTGGCTTCAAACTTGACTTTTCTTTTCCCATTTAGAGAGAGGTCCCCAAACACAAGACTAATTCCTGCTGGTAATGTTGCTCATTAGGAACATTTCCAGCAAGAGAGGTGAATGGCACAGCAAATACCTCTTCATTTCCAGCATGGCAAATAATCTGTCAAGACAACACCCTAGCCAATTGTTTAATTGTGTATCAGGTTTAGGTGACAGAACTTGGATGTGACATGACAAAAGGGCAAAGGAAGAGCTATCCATCTTCCTCTCCTTTAGAACAGCAGAGTCTACAATAAAGACATCTGTTAAGTCTTTATTTCCTAAGGCAGAGAGAACCAGTCTTCTTACCTTCCCATTAGTAATGGAAGGACTTCAAAAAGGTAAGGTTTCATTTTCATTTTTGCTATTGCTGGCAGGTTTTAGATATTTGGAGAGTTTAATGGATTCCATCCCCTCCTCTTCTCTGTTTCTTTTTATTCGTACCCTCAGGATGACTCCTATTAGTTAGAAGTTCATTGGTTTCCTTTTCTTATTTGTATGCATTTAATTATTTTTAAGATATTGGCTAGGAGAGAAAGAAAAGAAAATCTTTCTGAAGAAAAGATTTTTGTCCTTTTAGGAAATTGCCACCTTTTAGAGCCGTTGAATGGATTCATTTGGGCTACATCTTCACTTATCATCACTTGCAAAGAATTTCTTCCCAAGCTCGGTTTTCCTACAGTTTTCATCAAAATAAAAATGCACCCGAGAGTAAAGAGGCTATTTCTGCATTAATCCTATTTTTATTTTAAGGTTTGAATTTGTGGATCCTCTTCTTTTTCAGAGTTTCTAAACTCCTTTGTCACAAGCTAGAGGTCAAGATTTCCAAATCATTCTTCATAACGTAAGCACATCTGGAGACCTCAACTGTGGTGCTGGATGTAAATACTGCTGTAAATTTTGTCTTGGAATTTCCCCTCCAATAAGTATCCTATTCCTACTTTATGCAAAAGGAGACAAAGCTTCATTTTCACTTTAATCTGAACTTGACCCTAAGGATCCCCCTATATTGGATCAATCATCCATCCATCCATCCATCCATCCACCCATTCACCCATCCACCCACCCATCCATTCATCCATCCAACCATTTATCCATGCACCCATTCATCCGTCCATTCACCTATCCATCCAATATGTATTACTTGGTACCTACTCTGTGCTTAACACTTTTCTAATTGCTGAGGAAATAATGGTGGGGCAAAAACTCAGACATAGTCTCTGCCTTAGGGAACTTATGGTCTAGTGGGGAGCAAGATGTTAATTTTTGAAAACCACAAAACAATTGCGTATTTTCAACGGAGGAGATGTATATGGTGCATGAAAACTTTTACTAGGACAAGTGTACCTATTTTGTACAGGCAAGGAAGCCTGCCTTAAGGAAATGATGACAGAGCTGAGGCAGGAGAAGGCAGGGGAGGAGGAGAAGCAGTGTTGAGATGAAAGAATAGAAATCAGGCAACAAATTAATCTTTCCTCCAAAAAAAAAACACCCCTAAAACAAACAAACAAACAAAAAACCCCAAAAACCTGAACTCACATTAAAACAAAACCATTATAACTATATAATCTAGGACTAGAACTTTTATTATGGTCTAGTCATACAGCATTTCAAATTTCTGCACTGTCTATAGGGTATAAGCAGCTAACGAGAAAAGCTTTGTCATCTTAAATAAGTGCTCTATCTTCTTCAATTAGCAATCAATAAATATTTATAGGCGAAGATAATTATGTCATAATGTAGTTAAGATCCTAATCATTAGAAGAATTGAATAAAGGAAAAGTGTCTGGAGATACACAGTTCATTAGCCAGTTCATTCACAATTCAGAAATCTAAAAAGCTCTAACAGTTGAAACCATTTTTTTTTGTAACTCAGTCACTGAAACTTATTTGGTAAAAGGTGACCTGTACTGATGTGAGGATATGTATGATTTTTGTTTATCTCAAGTAGAGTGGACACTCGCGTGTTTTACTGCAAAGATAGGAACGTGTTTAATTGCGAGGTTCTTGTGAGGATGTTCCATAATATAGGGAACTTGTATTACCTTGTCCTTCTAAAATCTACAAAATCATGCATTCCCAAAAAATCTGGCTCCAAGAATTTCAGATATTTCCTCTGGCTTTTCAATGTTTTCTTTTCTTTTGCTTTTTGAAATTACGTGTGACTTGGGTCTGCATGCCTATGCACATGTGCTTTGAATAGAGGTTGTGCAAAGCCGGGTCTTTCATGAGGACATGAAGATTTTGGAGTCCAAACTCGAAGTCAATACAGAATAAAACTTGTATGCATTGATCACTTTGGAAAAAGCCTGCCTCTTCACAAAGCATTTGCAAGTAGACTTCTATTGCACTCCTAACCTACCAGTCTTTTACATGTGGATCATCTGCCGGCAAGATGTTTGACCAATTTATTCTTCAGTAATTACGTGAAAAGATTCCTACCCCAAATCTTACATTATGTCTCACCAACTCCTGTTGTCCTGGTCTCAGAAGAGTCAGTGACACATCTAAGGTGCTGAGTAGGATTTGTACTGCGGAACTGAGTTTATGAGTTGAAACCACACAGTTTGCGTTAGAGCTTCGCTTAAAATCCAAGTGTATCCATTTCTACCTCAATGTTCTCTCCATAATATTGGCATAATGTGTCCTCAATAGATTAATTTTAATTGTTTTTATCTTTATTTATTTTTCAGAGACAGAGTGCGAGCAAGGGAGGGGCAGAGAGAGACGGAGACACAGAAACTGAAGCAGACTCCAGGCTCTGAGCTGTCAGCACAGAGCCTGACACGGGGCTCCAGCTCGTGAACTGCAAGATCATGATGTGAGCCGAAGTCGGATGCTTAGCCAACTGAGACACCCAGGCGCCCCTATTTTTTAAATGTTAAGAAAGGAAAGCCTTCACTTCTTTTGGCATTTTTAATTCTAGAGAGGTCCAGAAATGTGGATTTTCCTGTGTTATAATTTTCCTCTTCCATTTTATCTAACCTCCCAATCTCCAGTTTCAGTTCCTTTTAAAAATCAACCTAACGAATCATTCTTCTTGCTGGCCCACGGCTCGCTGGGGGTGTGCCCACTCGTTGCCCCGGACTCTTCGCCATTTAGCATGTTGCACTGCCGACTCTCTGCTCGGCCGGAAAGCCTGGACCAGATTGGGAGGAACACGTGTGAGCAGTGTCCTTTGTTCTTCTCTTGGGCTCCTTGCTCTGGCCATGTGTTCTAGGCAGGACTTCCAATTAGGACGCCTGGAAGAAGCGAGCAGATTGGAGATGCCATGTCCTCCGCCGCCGCCAGCAGGACTGGGGGTGGCATAATATGCCACCCAAAAACTCATTAGGGAAGACTCATATCCAGGGAAAGAAAATGCGGCATTTCAGGCCGCAGGTAAAGAACGGGAAAAACGGAAAGTGTGGCAGACCTGGGGCGGCGTTCTGCCTGGATCCATCGGTGTATCCATATTCTTACAATAAAATTAATATCTAAGTATTAGTATAAAACTCAGTATAACCTTTGCTTTTATTGTTGCTCATGTTTAAGTGCTGTGTCTCTAAGTGAGCTGGAAGGATAGTAAGCCTTATTTTGCCCTTAGTATATGGACTACAGATACCATACATGTTATGCACACGTTTGTAGGTATCCCAGCGTCAGAATGGAACCTAGCATCTGGTAAGTACCGGGTGATAGTTACAATATGTCACCGTTCAACATGGAGAGCCACCAGTCAGAAGACTGTAATCAGCATGCTCATGTGAATATCAGTCCTGGAGAGCACTCCATGAATGGTGGTTGAATGACTCACTGAGACGTAGTGTTCTCACACAAGTGATTAGCAGATAGTTTGGAGCTGATTTTTGAGATCTTACCTAAAAGTAGCTCTTGGGCAATTTATGCACACACAGTGAAACGTGATGAGTATACCCATATGTATATGAAAAGCGGTGAGCCTGGCTAATAATCAGAGAAATACAATTGCAATGACATACCTTTTGTTGTTGTTTCTTTGGACTTCAAAAACTAAGACGAATAACGTCCCTTGGGGCTGGCATGGATATGGGCGTATGCAGCTCCAGTTACTTGGCCACTATCGCTAGTGTGAAAATGTTTCATTCACCCTGACCTGTAAAAGAGTAAAGCGATAAAGTATTATTGGATTGCAATTATACTGCAATTCGATAACATAATACGCAAATTTTTCATATATATTTAAGAGTATTAGGTCAAGTAACTACTCCTGTAAAATTTTATTCTAAAATATTTTAAAGACTTTTAGAAATGCACAAGAGTGTGTGTTGTGTGTGTATATATATATATATAGTACATATATATATAATCATGTGATATTCATCACAACATTGTTTAGTGATAGTAAAAAAAATTGGGAACTATTTAAATATCCAACAACAGGAAATTGGTAAAGTACATCATATTGCATCTATACTAGGTTACTCTGTGCAGCCCTGATAATTATTCTTCTGATGCCTGATAAATGGGACCTTATATATTGCAACACACCAGGTGATTCAAACTGACATTTATACACCAAATTAGTATAACACAGGTGATATCCAGCTACCAAAAGAATACACTTTGTTTAGAGTTTATGTACAAAAAAAACCAATAAAAAATCCACAAAGCATATTTATAATATCTTTCCAATATGTGTTTAAAAATGTATTCCTAATATGGAATATTTTTAATTTTGAGAGACAGAGAGAGATAACACAGAATATTTTTAATGTTTATTTATTTTGAGAGAGAGAAAGAGAGAGAGAGAGAACACAAGCAAGGGAGGATCAGAGAGAGAAGGAGAGAATCCCAAGCAGGTCCCATGCTGTTAGTGCAGGGCCTGATGTGATGCTCGATCTCACGAACCATGAGATCATGACCTGAACTGAAATCAAGAGCCGGACACTTAACTGAGCCACCCAAGAGCCCCCCCCCCCACCCCAATATGGAATATTAAACTAGATTAGATGGCACCAAATATAGAGTATGTAGATACCTCTGTAGATACTATTATATGGACATTTTTAGATATCTTTATAGGTATGAATATATTGATATAGAAGTAAGACATAGACATCTGTATAGATAGACGTAGAGGTACGAAAAAACTGAAGGAATATACTCCAATAAGTTAATGGTGATAATTTATCGGGGATTCAACTAATTATATTTATATGCTATATAAATATATATAATATAAATACATTATATATTACATAATATATTAATTATATTTCTTTCTCTTTTTTGGTTTTTGTTAATCTATATCTTCTAGCTTCTCCACGATTTCCATGTGTTTCTTGTGAAATTGAAGACAAATAATAACAAATGGATAAAAAGTAGCCTCCAGGGGATGTTGGTAAGAGGTGGAGACCCTGCCTAAAGGAAACACATGGGCTTGGACCTCGAGAGACCTCAGTTCAATTCCCACGTCCTTTCTGTGTGACCATGAATAAAATCACTAACCTCAACAGTTTCCTTATCCTCATCTACCAAATAGGGTTGGTAACGTCTGACTTGCAGAACTGTTTTTAGGATGAGAGATAACGTATGTCAAAGTCCAACATGCTCCCAGCACGTGACAGACCCTCGGTAAATTGTTATTTATTGTTACTGTCATCAGGAGACTATCCCTGTTAAGTCTGAAAGCAGATGTGAAGTTTTTGCCTTTCTTTTAAGATCTACCTCCATGCACTCAGATTGGAAACGTGTTTACTAGGAAATCGGTATTGTCATGGGTGCTAGTCACACAATAACCCTTGAGGAAGGGACTCTGTGTGATAAAAGGGAGCTCAGTCCTGAAACAGTTAAAGAGGTAGTTTAGGATCCTGAATTTCCATCCCTAGATTAAGGAAATAGTCTATATCTGTTCTAGTGGACTAGGGAGTATTTTGAGAGGAATACACTCTTTCACACACACACACCCACCCCCCCCCACACACACACGCATATTATAGATCAATGGATTTGTAAATACAGAGGTAGATTGTATCGGATTCTTTCTTAAGGCTTTGATGATTAGCAGATGCACAGACACAACCATGGACTCACAACCATATACGAATGCACACACATACACACAGACATGCACACTTCTACCCAACTGCTTCCATCGTGTTCTGTAATCTCCATTCACCAGACAGTGAATAGTAAAGGAGGTTTTGCCCTCATCTTCTCCTCTTTCCATCCAGTGCCACATTCCCTTGCCTCCTGGGACTCAAGGTGACATTCCAAGAGTATTTGCCTAGGATTGAGTGCATAATCCAGTGAGAAGAACGAGCCTCCTCCAAGAATTGCCCTGTGAATGTGAATTTGAAATTATTCTAATACAGGTGTTCCGGGGGGGGGAGGGGAGGGCAGAGGAGAGGGCCCTCAGCTATCCTTTCTTACCTGTTCCCATGTGGCTAGTTACACCCCAGTCAGACTGGCTGGTTTATAGTCTCGGGCCATAGAATAGAGATGGTGTCAAGGCTAAATCCTTGGTCATTACCTTTTTGTATATACAGTTGGTTAAACTAACCAACTTAATTAAAATATAAAAGAGTGAACATCTCTCTAGATTAAAAAAAAAGGGCTGTCATATAGACAAGAATATTATGTAGATTGTAGGGTGGCAGCTAGGGACAATTATGCATCTTTTTAAAGCTGTGTCTAAAATGATGTGTTAATACGAAAGGGGGAGGAGCCCTGCCAGTTTTCTAGGCACACACAGTGAATTTAATTCTGTACTGGAACTTAATATTCCCCCCAAAAAGCGTGCATTCAATCTACTTCTTATAGCATTGTTACTTAAAAGTAAGTGTCATTTGAGGGGCACCTGGGTGGCTCAGTCGGTTGAGCGTCCAACTTTGGCTCAGGTCATGGTCTCGCAGTTCATGAGTTCAAGCCCCGCGTCAGGCTCTGTGCTAACAAACAGCTCAGAGCCTGGAGCCTGCTTCAGATTCTGTGTCTCCCTGTCTCTCTCTCCCCCTCCCCTGCTCATGCTCTGTCTCTCTGTGTCTCTCAAAAATAAATAAATGTTAAAAAATTTTTTTTAAATAAAAGTAAGTGTCATTTGAGGAAATGACTCTATCAGTGTTTAGCTATTCTCATAAAAAGGTCTTCCTCCTTTATATTTGTATTTTGGCTCCTGTAAAAGATAATGATACTTCAGGACAAGTAAGGATGGAATTCTTGGACCCACTGAAAATATTTTTGCGGGGGGGGTGGGGTTTAGGGAGCTTTTATGATTGGTTTGAGCTTCAGATGTTTCTTTATACATAGGGGCTAGTTTGGGAACATAGGGTTGAATCCCAGAAAACCAAATCAAATACCTTTCTCCTACCAAACTTTTGCATATTCAGGCCTAAGTTGCAACAATATTGGTAAGTAGTTAAAGCCTTTATTTTATGATTAAATCTATCTAAATCCTTTCTTTATCCCCGGTGGCCCTGCCTCCACCACATGTTTCCAACACGTGCTCCATTTCCAGTTGGTCTAGTTCTTAGGCAATAAAATAACTCCCTGTGACAAGTTATTCTTTATTCTTAGAGAAATTTCCTTAGGAGGAGCATGGAACAGAGTACCAAAACACTTGGGTTCAAGTTTCAACTCTGCCACTTGCCAGCTATGGAGCCATTGGTAAACGAACGACAGTTTCCATGTCTGAATTTCTCATCTTTTTCTCAAAAAAGGTAGAAGTTTATTATTTTAATTGAGGCACAGTTGACATACAACATTATATTAGTTTCCAGTGTAAATGGAATGATTCAATATTTTATATGTTGTGAAATGACCACAATGAGTCTATTTAACACCTGTCACTATGCAGACTTAACTTTCTTTTTAAGTTTATTTATTTTCAGAGAGAGAGAGAGAGAGAGTAGAAAGAGTGGGGAAGGACAGAGAGGGAGAGAAAATCCCAAGCAGGCTCTGCACTGTCAGTGCAGAGCCCAATGTGGGGCTTGAACTCATGAACCGGTGAGATCATGACCTGAGCCTAAATCAAGAGTCAGCTGCTTAACCAACTGAGTCACTCAGGTGCCCCATAGTTATCTTAATAGAGGTGTGTTAGAATACCTTTATCAGAGTATTGGTATGAATAATGATTTAGATGACATATCAAACCATAGAGAATTATGTAGTGTAAAGCCTAATTCTCATTTGGTAAAGATTGGTCAGTTGCATAGATTATATAGTTAACTTGATCAATTATGTAGCTAAATGAATCATAATGAGTCATATAATCAAATCCCCAAAAGAATTACCCACAGATGGGTAATTTTAAGAGGCTTCCTGGATGAAACTCTTTGACTTTTCTAGATCTCAGTTTCTCCATTTGAGAAAGTAAATCATTGCATTCGAGGATTTAAGGACCTTTCCAGCAATGAGTTCTCAGATGGCAGAGATTATTTTTTTTTTTTAAATTTATTGTTTAAGTAATTTAAAGTGAGACATTTTCACAGCTTTGATTCCTATCATTTGATCCCTTTTGCGATGAAATGAAAATCTGCCACGGAGTTCTGTTGTGTTGGCATCACAGTTTCCAAAGATACTCAATAACAGATAAATAGAAAATGAAAACCAAAAGGTCACAGTGTCATTTGGAAAGCTGGAAAACCACATGGTGCCAACCTTTTTTTCAATCACAGGCCAATCTGGAGGTTCAAATGTGTTGGTTTCATTTAACTCATTGGGAGGCCAGTACCTACCCCTGTTTGGTACTCCGTGTCCTCCAGGATTCATGTTTTAACACTCAAGTGAATAAGTAAATTCACCAACTGATGCTGGGCTGTAACTGGACTTCCAGTCCCAAGGGCTTGTGTATTACAACATGGCCCACTGGGTGGCTGTGGAATTTTCACGGGGCTACAACATGGTGAGGCTGAAGGTCAGAGCAGGGAGATGGAAAGACTGATGGGGATTCACACAAACTGTCCCCAGGGAATCCCTGGCCAAATGGCATGATTAGGATGGGTGACTAAACCATTCCACAAAACGAGGGGCTGGATAATGCAGCTAAGATTTATTGAACACTTACTATGCACCAGGCACTGGCCTCTCTTTCACATGCATCATTGATTCGAACCTGTCAGCATCTGTTTAAGGAAGGCACTATTAGTTCATCTTCACCAAAGATGCAGGAACCGAGGCTCTGACAGGTGAAATAACTTGCCCAAGCACACACATCCAGCAGCTTCCTCCTCTCTGGAGGCTGCTAATTGCAGCCATGAGCCAAAGTATCTGTGTCCGGTGTGATGGGGTGCTGAGCTACACACAGTCTTTTCACCGCTCTCTGCACACCTGTGTGAACTGTAACCCCTTTAATATCACTAAATCCCCACGCTCAGAACCTTACTCCCCCATAGCAGGTGTTTGATATCCTAGACTTTAACTCTCACCTATACGCTACCTATTTTTCTCTTCCAGAGGAAAGAAACAAGAATGACCGTTTCGAGCTAATTTTGTCCTGGAAGGACATGAGAAAGGATGATTGATTCTTTTAGTTTTGTGCTCTTTGGTGCAATTTCAAAATTTAATACGTACTGAACAAAAATTGATTATAACAGACTTTGGTAGTTCAAGCAAATTTTTTCCCCATGGGATGTGTATGTGTGTGTATGTGTGTGTGTGTGTGAGAGAGAGAGAGGAGATGAGAGAGGAATGTGTGTATATAAGCATGTGCCTGTGGACTGTGAGGTTATTTAAGGGAAGAGTCCTCCTGGAAAAAAAAAAGAAAAAAGAAAAAAGCAAAGACCAAATAGAATAAATACATTTCCAAGAATGGCTCAGAAGTTTTGCAGCTATATTCAGATTGCTATTTATTGCAGAAAAGTGGGGCAGTCTCACATTATGCTCCACACTTCCATGCAGGGTAGATATGACTGACGTTGGGACTTGGTCGTAGCGGTTATTTATGCTCTGGAAAATGGTGTCAACATAGCTTGTAGCAGGTATGCTTGAATGGGATTTAAGTTTTTGAGCAGCGATAGTGGAGGTGTCACCTAAGTGAAAATCTCACCAAGTTCAATATAGGACATATCTTAACTCTCTAAAGTATTGTCTCAAGCATCATCTAAAATGAAAGCTTTCTGAGATGTTACTTCAAGTATTTGCATTCGGATGTATTTTCACCTGGGTAGGAATTAGACTTCTAGTTTGGAAAAGAAAAAAACCTTTAAAAAAAAAAGCGTTTATTTATTTATTTTGAGAGAGAGAGAGAGAGAGAGGGAAGGACAAATAGATGGAGAATCGGACACGAGTCTCGATCCCACCAACTGTGAGATCATGACCTGAGCTGAAATCCAGAGTTGACTGCCGAACTGACTGAGCCACCCAGGTGCCCTGGAACAGAAAAGAACCTTTAACGGAAAGGGTTCAGCGTTGGTGCAGCGGCGGGCCCTTGGGGTGCAAGTCTGCGTCATTCCAGGAGGTGGCTTCCCATTGTCCCTAGGGCTGGCACTGCACAGCGTCAGGGGCCCCACTCATACAGAAAGCATCTCTTTTAACTGCACAATGTAGCAGCGTGGGCAAGGAGGGAACGTGGGGGATTAGAAGAAAAGGGATGGTAACAGAATGGAAAAATCATCATGGTGACATTTTAAATAATGAAAACAGATGATAAAATTCTACCTGTAAAGTGTGGCCAATATGTAAAAATTGAATATGTGCTCAAGGACTCCAAAATGTCATACAAATAAAAACATTGATTTGGTCAAATGAAAGGATTAAGGACAATTTTGGATTTATCCTCTCATTTTAATACTGTTATTGAGGTAAAGTAATATTTTGAAACAGCCATGGCTCCAAATGACTCCGCACACTTATTTTTTTTTTTTAAATTTTTTTTTTTCAACGTTTATTTATTTTTGGGACAGAGAGAGACAGAGCATGAACGGGGGAGGGGCAGAGAGAGAGGGAGACACAGAATGGGAAACAGGCTCCAGGCTCCGAGCCATCAGCCCAGAGCCTGACGCGGGGCTCGAACTCACGGACCGCGAGATCGTGACCTGGCTGAAGTCGGACGCTTAACCGACTGCGCCACCCAGGCGCCCCACCGCACACTTATTTAGATGAAATGCACACTTAACATTTTCTTCTTGAGAGAAAAATCAAGTACTTGAGCTGCCTCATTTGACAGGGGAGAACACGAGATCTGAAGCTCTGAGGCCACTTGGTGGGGGTGCTCGGGAGCTGGGGCAAAGTGGGACTTGAAGTGGGGGTGGGGGTAGGGTGCTGCTTCCCCTCTCCCAGGGTGGCTTCCTGTTATCGCTCACCCTTGGGAGTCACCTCCCCTCTAACCTTCCACATCCGGATGTCTCCTGCAGGAGGCTGAAAGCTAGCCACCCCAATTTACCGGGTCCTAATCCCCGGGACCTATAGATGTTACTTAACCCGGAAAACGGATCTTTGAAAATATGATTAAGAATACTGAGATAAGGAGGGGCGCCTGGGTGGCTCAGTTGGTTAAACGTTCAACTTGGGCTCAGGTCACGATCTTGAAGTCAGTGAGTTCGAGTCCCGCATGGGGCTCTGTGCTGACACAGCTCAGAGCCCGGAGCCTGCTTCAGATTCTGTGTCTCCCTCTCTCTGCTCCTCCCCCACTCACTCTCTGTCTCTCAAAGATGAATAAATGTCAAAAAAATTTTTTTTTAAAAAA
The DNA here is from genome assembly GCF_007474595.2 of Lynx canadensis. Lineage (NCBI taxonomy): Eukaryota > Metazoa > Chordata > Mammalia > Carnivora > Felidae > Lynx > Lynx canadensis. The sequence goes on from NC_044310.1 coordinate 204,053,068, forward strand.
GAATACTGAGAGAAAGAGATAATCCTGGGTTATTTACATGCCCCCAAATGCCATCACTGATGTTCTTTAAAAAAAGAGATAGAGGGGGGGAAAAGAAATAGAGGGGGTTCAACCCATATACACAGGAGCCTCCCGAGGGAGTGTGGCTCTGTCCATGCCTTGATTTTGACTTCTGGTGTGCAGAACAGTGAAAGAATACATTTCTATTGCTTTAAGACACCAAGTTTGTGATACTCTGTCAGGACAGGCCTAGGAAAACTAATACGACTGCCAGATTCTCTATTCTGATCTCTCTTCTGAACTGAAATCCAAATTTCTATCTGTGGATGTCTCAATTTCCATTCTAAATCACCTTCGGCTGTCTTCTCCCCTCCCCCGACATGCTTGCCAGCTCAGGTAATCATGCAGCGATTCTGACCACGCTGATTCTTACCTCTTTTTTCTCACTGTCAACATCCCATAAGTTACCAAATCCTGGCGACGCTGTTTTGAGACAGGCTTCTCCGCTCCCAGCACTTCTGGTCTAGGCCAGACCCTTACCACATCACCACGTCTCAGCTCAAATTTCTGCAGTATTCTGTCCTTCCCATTCTCTGACCCGCTCTCTGTTTTACCAACACTATCATCTAGAAAGATGGCAAACTTGATCTGTATCCCTGTGATCAAAGCTACCTATGGAATTAAGTTTGAGATCAGAGCATCACCAAAGCAGTAACAGAGTGCAGACTCCAGAGATGTGACTGTCTGGGTTCCACCCCAGGCTTTGCCACTCATCAGCCAGGAGGCTCAGGGCAGGTTACTTCTGTGTGTCTCATGTTTGTTTGCCTCTGGAGACAGGGGATCCAGATAGTGCGTCCCTCAGAAATGGGCTGTCCGAAATACATGAGTTGATACCTGTAGAGCACTCAGAAGGGTGTCTTGTCCACCCAAGAAGTAGATGGCAAAATTGTCAACAATGACAATTACAATACTGGAAAGAGACTTTCGCTGTTTCTAACACACATGGAACAGGCTGCCAGATTCTTTACGTTATTGTTCTGTTTATTGTTCCAACCTCATCTTATACCTCCCTTGCTGTATTAGCCAGAATTCTCTAGAGAACAGAACCAACGCACTGTGTGTGTGTGTGTGTGTGTGTGTAGAACTGCCTCATGAGACTATGGAGGCTGACAAGTCCAAGATGTGCCGTGGCAAGCCCTGAAGACCCAACGGTGTAGTTCTAGTCTGGATGCTTTGAGAACCAGGAAGAGCAAATGTTTCAGTTTTGAGTCCAAAAACCCTAAAACGATGTCCTCGCTCAAAGGCAGTCAGGCAGGAGTTTTCTCTTATTTAGGGGCAGCTCCGCCTTTTTGTTCTATTCAGGTCTTCAACTGATTGGATGAGGCCCACCCACATTAGGAAAGAGAATCTGCTCTACTCAGTCTACTAAATTAAGTGTTAATCGCATCCAAAAAGCCTCTCACAGAAACACCCAGAGTAAAGTTGGCCCAAATCTCTGGCTCCCCATGGCCTGGTCAAGTTGACACATAAAATTCACCCTCACATGTTCTGAGCTGCCCTCTGGGTGGTTTCCTAACCAAGGCTGGCCCTCTTTTGCCTTCTTGCCTTGGCTCGTGCTGGATTTATTTTCCTTGGAATTCTTTCATCCTTCCATCTCTCTGGCCTGGGTAAGCCCTGTTTATTCTTCACAACTGAGTTCGAATGTCACCTCCTTCTCTACTTGGCTAATCAGTTCTTTCCCTCCTTTCAGTGAGATTGGACTCTTCCTGCCTCCTTGCTACCCAAGAGCACTTAATTCAAAGAACCAATCACATGACATTAAAGCTAGCTACGTAACCATCTAATCAAAGTCAGACCTTATGGGGGACAGGAACGTAGCTTCGCATCTTTTATTTTTCTTAGCATCCCTAGAGTCTGGCTCAATGGCTAGCACCTCGTGGGTGCTTCATAAATGCTTGTTGAATTAATTCTTGTCTCTTGGGGAAAACAGAAAAGATGAGCCTTTTTAATGAGCAAGGAAAGGTCGGCAAATTGGAGTTCTGCTTAGCAGCGATCCTGCCATTCCCTAAGTGAAGACTTTCCCAGAAGCCGTTCTGCCTTTCATTCCTGCGGAGGGAACTTGGGGACTGCCAGAGAGAGTGTCCTGGCTGAGCTGAATCACTGTGACAGTGCCCAGAGAGAGAGGCAATCTTTGAAGCGCCCAGGCGGTAACCTTTATTTAATTGGCAAGATGGAAATCAATGACACATATGGCATTAACAATTTTAGATTCTGGATTAGTTTGCCGTGATAGCTGCTGATCAAAAAAAAAAAAAAAAAATAGATTCGAATAATCTTCAAACCATTTTTGCATCCAGAAAAAAAATTCAGTGCATTTGTTATATTTCTTAATAAGAATTCAGATACTTGAACGTGCATGCAGAGGGGAAAAAAAAACCTGGCAATTGCATGGACAGCTATCTTAAAAGATATATACATTAAATAAAGCCTATACATTCTAAAACATGACAGGTTGTCCCTGTGGTTTTTTTATTGTTTTATTTTTATTTATTTATTTTTTGCCTGGTCAAATGATATGTCTATCGTTTTTGTTTTAAAATTTTAAAGATCTTAGAGATAGACAAAATGTTGATGTATACAAACCTAGAAGCTGAGAAAAAAAATCTCCAAATGAAAAATTACAGTAAAACTTTGGCTTGTGAGCATAATTCGTTCTGGAAACATGCTTGCGATCCAAAGCACTTGTATATCAAAGTGAATTTCCCCATAAGAAATAATGGAAACTCGGATGATTTGCTCCACAATCCCCAAATATTCATATACAAAATAGAATGTAACATATTACAAAATATAAAACAAGATAATAGAGAAAATACAAAATATAAAGAAAAAATAAACCTGCACTTACCTTTGCAAACCTTCATGGCTGTTATGAGGGAGACAAGAGAGAGGAGGGTTACTGGGTAGGACGACTTTCACTATCACTAACAGAATCACTGCGATCTATTGGCTCAATGGGATCTTTTTCTGCATGGGGGCCATTGTATACATGTGTGCAATGTTGACCACAGTCCAGTATTAATAAACTCTTGTCATATACTGTCTTTAATGTAACTGACAATAAGGCAGCAGAGAAAAGTTTCTATATCTGCAGGCAGCCTGACTAGAATGAAGCAAAGCATTCCTGAGCTCACTCTTGTATGGAAAAGCAAAAGACTGTCCAGAGGTGTTTTGTAGTGACAAAAAATACACGAGTGCCAGTTGTGGGCATCTTCCAACGTTTTGAAAAATCACCAATTTCTGCCAAACACTGAAGCCTGAGACTGAGCATCTGAGCATAAGAGATGATCACCCACAATCCCGTGGAGACAGACAGACACACAGAGAGAGAGAGAGAACCATTGGCTCAGTTGTGATCATGTGACATTCAGCATCACATACTAGTCTATTGCATACTACTCATTTATCAAGTTAAAATTTATTAGAAATGTTTGCCGTTTTGCAGAACATGGCAGAACAAGTTTTCACTGTATTTGGTTTACTAATTACATCACTCAGAGTTCAGTGCAGGAAACAGAAATCATTTTAGATACACTTTGAACAGAAAGGGATTTGATGCAGGCAATTGAGGGCCAGAAGACTGTTAGGAAAGCTGGAGGAGACTCCACTGAGACTCCAGAGGAGGCCTGTCAGGGACCAAGAGGCTTTTGCAGCTGAATCACGGATTCCTGACCCTCAGAAGCTGGTAACTAAACCCTGGGCCTTGTTGCTCATATCTTCATGGCCTCTGTTACCAGGACAGACAGCAACACTGGTGAGACTTGGCCATAGTATCAGTGATACACACGTTAAAAGCCCAACCTAACCAAGATGTCCTTCAGTAGGTGGATGGATAGATAAACTGTGATCTATCTAGACAATGAAATATTATTCAGTGCTAAAAAGAAATGAGCTATCAAGCTCCGAAAAAGACATGGAAGAAAGTTAAGTGCACATTACTAAGTGAAAGACGCCAATCTGAAAAGCCTACGTACCATATGATTCCAACTCTATGACATTTTGGAAAAGGCGTAATTATGGAGACAGTTAAAAAATAAGTGATTGTCAAGAGTTAGAAGGGAAAGGGTGGGGTGAACAGGAGGAGCACAGAGGATTTTAGGGCAGTGAAACTACTCTGTATGATACCATAATGGTGGATACATATCATTATACATTTATCCAAACCCGTAGAACGTACAACACCAAGAGTGAACGGTAATGTAAAGTATGGAATTTGGGTGATAATGATAGGTCAATGTAGGTTCATCAGTTGTAACAAGTGGGCCATTCCAGTGAGTGATACTGAGAATGAGGGAAGCTATGCATCTGTGGGGGCAGGGAGATACAGGGAATCTCTGTATATTCTGCTTAGTTTTGCTGTGAACCTAATACTACTCTAAACATAGTGGATCTTGAGAAAACTAACAGAAGATCATGGGGGAGGGGAAGGGGAAAAAAGTTACAGAGAGGCAGGGAGGCAAACCATAAGAAACTCTTAAATACTGAGAACAAACTGAGGGTTGATGGGGGTTGGGGGAGAGGGGAAAGTGGGTGATGGGCATTGAGGAGGGCACTTGTTGGGATGAGCACTGGGTACTGTATGTAAACCAATTTGATAATAAATTATATTAAAAAATCATAGTCTACTTTTTTAAGAGGCCAACCTCTGCCATCATTTGCAGATCTAATCTAAATCTTACATGTGAAAAATTTTAAAACTGACATCCTGTGCTCTCTGAAGAACTTTTTAACTTGAAAAATAGCTGAGCTCATACAAAGGATCAGATTGTCAAAACAGAGTTTCACAACTAAGGATCCTTTCCAGAACCAATCTATCCTAATAATTTCAGAGACTAACAACTGAAAGTCACAGGTGAAGTGTGGGACAGATGTGGAAGGCTGAGGGTGATTCCCTGACTCCTTTATTCCCGTACACACATGCACTTTGACCCTGATGAGATGAGGTCTCTAACTAAGGTACACAGGTTCGCTCACACAGCAGACAGCACTTTGGTTATGAAACATCTCAGTTTTGTACCCCAGATGGTCACCTGCCTGACATGACATTTTCTAGGGATCCAAGCCCCATAAATCCGTAGATCTGAGATGTGTTTACCTTAAGCGACCCCAAACCAAAGCTAAGAAGGTTCCATAGATTTGGACTCTCTCTTTTGAAAATATGAGTATCATATTTATCAAGATTTCCAGTCTTCAGAATGTATATGTGGAGATAAAACCAGGTCACCCATCTTTTCTCTTTTCTTGGGATCACATCCCTTATTAATGGAAAGAAAAATGGATCACAGGCCAGCTGCTTTAAGTGCCTCCTCCCCAATACCAAACCTACAGAAAAGTTGAAAGGGTAAAATAAACTCACCATGATGGTGTGACCACATTCAAAAAATGTAAGGGGCGCCTGGGTGGCTCAGTCGGTTAAGCATCTGACTTCAGCTCAGGTCACGATCTCACGGTCCGTGAGTTCGAGCCCCGCGTCGGGCTCCGGGCTGATGGCTCAGATCCTGGAGCCTGCTTCGGATTCTGTGTCTCCCTCTCTCTCTGCCCTTCCCCCATTCATGCTCTGTCTCTCTCTGTCTCAAAAATAAATAAACGTTAAAAAAATTAAAAAAAAATGTAACTCTGATCTAATGTTAATCTAATATAGGGTCCATATTCAAATGGTCCCAATAAGTTGTTCAGCCCTGTGGTTTTTTTGTTTGTGTGTTTTTGTTATTATTTTCCTGCTTGTTTGTTTCTGATTCAGGATCTACTCAAGGATCACATACTCCTCTAGCTGTCATATCTCTGTGTACTCCTCTAATCTAGATCAGTTCCACCAACACTTTTTGACTTTTATGAAATTAATGTTTTGAGAAGACCAGGTTTGGTAAAACATTCAAGAGTTTGTATTTGTTGGATTGTTTCCTCACAACTTGATGCAGGTTAAATAATTTTGGAAAAATACCAATAGGTGAATTTTGTTTCACTAAGAGCATCACATCAGGACACACAAAATGTCAGCTGTCCCACTATTGGTATGACATTGTTTCCCTTGGTCGAAAAGTCTACCAGATGATGACAAGCTAAAAGTGTGGTATGACTCAGGCTATATTAGAATTTCTCACTCCATATCACAATTCTTTCCCAACTCTCTCATGGGAAATGTCCTTATCAGTTTCTAATTTTCCAATCACATAGTTTTGAAGTCCTCAAAAAAACAAGGAACAAAAAACAAAATAGTTTTCATCCAAACCTACATGCCGATAATCCATTCTCTATAAATTTTCAAGTTTTCCTCTTATATTATTTCTCATATATATATTTTTTGTCTCCATTATGAAATCGTCATCCTAATTTAGTCCTTAAACTATGAACCTTCAAAGCAAATGTTAGTTTACTTTGGTCAATGCCTATTTCATTTGACTCTTTTCTATCCCGTGGAATGTGTTTTTGTCTTCATCTGTAATTATTCTTAGTCTTTGTATTAGTTTGCTAGGGCAGCTGTAACAAAGTACTTTACCAACTGGGTGGCTTAACAGAGATAAATTTGTTGTCCCATAGTTCAAGGGGCTATACCTCCAAGATCAAAGGGTCAGTAGGGCTGTTTCTCTCTGAGGGTTCTGAGGGACAATCTGTTTCACGCTGTGGTGCTTTGCTGGTAATCCTGGACATCCCCTGGCTTGTAGAAGCATTGTCCCATCTCTGCATTTATCTCCTCATGCTGTTCTCCCTGGATGTGTCTCTGTCCAAATATCCTTTTCTTATGAGGACAATAGTCATCTTAGACTAGGGGGCCCACCCTACTCCAGTATGAACCCATCTTAAGTGATTAAATCTGCAACAACTCTATTTCCAAGCAAGGTTACCTTCTTAGGTACTTAATGTATTATCTATATTATAAACATATAATATATATTATAATCTATAATATAATTACACATATGGTGTATCTATTTATATTATAATATAAAAAATAATATGTATAAATATATATATCATATATATAAATTCTGAGGATACACAAGTCAATCTGTAACAAACCCTTATACAAACATATGCTGAGATATTAGCTACCACCTCATAACTATTTGCTCTAGTCAAAACATCATTCATAATGCTTTGCCTGAAGCCTTTCTTAATCCTGCTCAGTTATTTTCATTTAGGATGTTCCATTAAAATTCCCTTCATACTTACTATCTGCTACAATAAAATTGGAGTTTTATTAATATCTAGAGACCTCGATTGTGCTTCTGTACTAATTGGGTGCCACTCATTTTTAAGTGGAAAGAACCCATTTCATGTAATCATAGGGTGGGGCTAGATTCAGGCCTGGCATCAGGATACTGTGTCTCCTTGTTTCTTACATCTAATTTCTGCCTGCTTTGACTACTCTTTCAGACTGACTTTTTCCCCATGGTAGCCATTTTAACATGGCCAAGTCCATACTGGTATCCTACCAGGTGAGCAACACAACTGGGAATAAGATGAATATTTCTTTCCAAAAGAGCTCTTGCAGGCTCCTCATTTGGCGTCTCATTGGCTAAGGGTGGGTCACATGTTTGTCCCTGAATGGGTCACTATAGCTATCTAATGGTCATGCTCTGGAGCTGTAGGTAACGCGTTGAGTAAAGATTAATTTTACCCAAAGGAAATCCAGGCTTTTTTCCTCATCACGAGAAAGAAATGCATGCAGACGAGGCAAAACAAACAAACAAAAACCAAATAACTCACCATCTGTTCATTATAGCTTATGTGTATGCGGCTCTTATATATTTTGATCGGCACCTTCAATAAATGAAAATGTGTGCATTTTACACAAATATATTCAAGTTTTGTAATTTCTGCAGCATCCGCGGTGCTGCAGAAAATGAAGTGGATGTAATTCTCCAAATCTTGATTAAGAGAGTTTTCAGGAACATGTCTCTCTAGGGGAAAGTGCAGCATGCTTTTATCTTGTAGGGATAACATATGGATTAACCAGCACTTTGAATATAAAAAGTACAATATAAATGTATCTTTTAATTATGTTTCTGAAAATAATATCTGTTTCCCTATTAGGAATAACATCAGGTAACAGAAGTAAAATGTAATGAAAGAGACCAGATTAATCATGCTGGGACTAAATAAGAGATTGAAGCAAAAGTGCTAGACAGAGACTCTTTCTTCTTGGATACAAAACCAAATCCAAACAGGAGTTCAGCTTGCTAAAAAATAAATCACGTCCACTTTCTTCACAAGCTTCTTTATGTATTGCAAAAAATGACCTTTAAACTACCTTGAGAGATAGCAGCTGACTGGAAAATTATAGTTATTAGTAGGATAACCAGAGATTAGAGTATTTAGAGTATTGTGGGAAAAAAATACTAAGAGACAGATGTTAACAATTTGCAACCTCAAAAGACAGCTACAATAAAACCCTATATTGTAGTGTTTCTAAAGGATGATTGGGGGATTCATGATAATATGCTGCACCTAGAAATCTGAATGTGGATAAGCAAAATTACCTTTTTTTGAGAAATTTATCATAAAAGTTTGATTTGTAAAAACCACAGAAAGTCACTAATTATATTTATCAAGTATTCACCTCTGCCCCCAAAGATTTTTAAGTACAATGTTTCCTATAACATAAATAACTAAAGTACACACCTATATTTTTTGAAAGATATTCCTAAAATGCGTAATTATAGCCTGTACAGGGTTAACTCTTCGGTGGCAAGGCAACATGAACCTAAATTGGTGTTAGGAATCATGAGTAATGGGTGTCACTATTCATTTCCATCTGATCCTGGGCCAATCATTCAATAACACTTTTTTCTTTCCTTCTTGGAGGGAAGCTTCAGCAAACTTTTCTCTGAGAAAAAGTGGAAGGGAAAACATGAGCTCTGGCACCGGCTAGACTTGATTCCCAACCACACTACGCCACTCAAGTATGCAGAGGCTGCATGTATGTATGTAAGGTGACCGTTGAGCTCATGAATTCTAGCACCAGCCCACTTGGGTTCAAGTCCTGGATCTGACTTTTGCTTGCTGTGTGACCTTGCTCTAACTACTGAACTTCCTATGCCAGGGTTTCCTCATACCTCAAATGGAGAAGATAATAATACCGGCCACAGGAGTTACAGGGAGTAAAAGGTGTAATATTTGTGAAGGGCTTGGAACAGTGCCTGGGGTGGGATTTGCTGTTACCTGCTATCTGAAAGTTCTTGGATAACCAAACTCCATTACCTCTTTAGTGAAATAGAGTTGGGCGATGTTATAAGATATAATTTAAAAAATACCTAAGTGCTTTACCTATGGTAGCCACCTAGAGAATCATTTGCTTTCCAACTGATGAGAATTTTCCATGATGGTGGCTGGACATGGGCCAGGAAATAGTCTATAAAATGGCATGATTGTCTACCTTGATGACAAGCATAAGTTTTATGATGTCTCTACAATGTTTTATTTCCACCACTGTTACCATAGAGTTTTAATGTTTATTATAAATTCATATCAATTCAGTAAACATTTATTAACTCATTTTTATATGACTTTGTCAGATGCTGAATTGGGAAGCAGATGTAAAGAGAAAAACATTTCCTTGACATTTCTACTGGAATCATGTTTTGCCACCATCCAATCTGTTCAACCCTCATATGTTCCTTGTGTTAGTCAATGGCAGCACCATCCCCCTCTCTCTTGAGGACCCCCTTCTTCTCCTCCCTGGCCCTCTGGGTGCAACCAAAAGCCAAGCCTTGTCAAGTCTCCGTGGAAGAACTCCAGTCCCATCGTATCTATTTCAGGCTCGGACCTCATCAGTTTTTGCATATATTCTTGATGCAGCTTGATGGACATCCCCCAACACACACGCAGACTCTTCTGCTTTTGTCCACTTCTTTGGTGGGTCCAGATTAATGAGAAGATACTGTCCAGATTGCTCAGGATGACATGGGTTTCCATTCCAACAGTTTCTCACTGTTTCTCTGTGGCATCTCATGGTCCCCTTGAATCCACCTTTCTGCTCTCCCTGCTTCTGCTTTTACTCATGCTGCTTCCCTTCATTGGGGAATATACACACCCCCACATCCACATCCTACCCATCCTCAGTGGACACTTTCAAAACCTGTCTTGTTCCACAAAGTCTTTTCTCATTTTCTAGAGGCTCCTTCTCAGCCCCCTCTCTCTGTCAATGTTGAAATGATCTCCATGTTCACAGAACTCTCTTACATTTCATCTTTATGTCTCTAAGTCACTTATGTTTACCTTGTACTAGATTGATTTTCTGCCTGTCTTTTATTTCTTACATTGTATATTCTTAGAGAATCAAATACAGTCTGCTTTGTCTTAATAGCTCCACAATACCTAACTTTGAATATGGACACTCAGAAATACTTAGTTAATGATTAAAGAAATAGATGGGGGAAAAAAACTTATGGCAGTTCTATTCCAGAAGCTCAAAATCTAGTGGAGACTATCATGTGTCTATCTATCTATCTATCTATTTATCATCTATCATCTATCCATCCATCTATCCACACATGTGTGTGCACACACACACACACACACAATATGATGCAAGGCTGACTCTGAAAAGACAAAAAAACAAGACAAAACCAAACCAAAACCAAAACATGTACAAACATCTTGTTAAGCAAGCGCAAGGAAAAGAATACTTTACTCTGGGGAATTTGAAGGTTGTGGGGCTTCCAGAGGAGACAGAATTTTAGTTGAATTTTGAAGGCAATATAGAAGACCAAACAGATAGGTCTATCTATTTGAGGGAAAGGAAGACATTTTACACTGAGCCAACAATTTGAGCCAAGACCTTGAGGCAGTGAGAGCAGGGATATGCTTAGGAAATGGTATCCAGACTGGTCTCATTGGATGTGTCGTGCATGAACTTACTTAAATCTTTTGACTGGGGAGACTCAGAGTTTTTCCTGAACATAGCCTAAGTTGACTTAAAATGATACAACCATTTTATCCATATTATGTGGGGACAGCTCCATTATTGAATACTACATATTTTTGTGAACTCTAGACCTCTCTTTTTAGTGAATGTAATTGATAGTTACTAAAAATTGTGGGAAGAGATGTGCTCATTCAACATTTTTATTACTCACCATTTTGTTTCATGATAGCAGAGTGAGCTGCAAATCAAACTTAATATGTATCCGTGTATGTTTTTAGTGGTACACCAAATTTAATTTTAAAAGAGTTAATTCATTTAAGTGTTATGATAGAACATGTAGATTGACAAGCATGAAAAGTTGAGGGGTGAAATGCTGTGCACATTAAAAAAAAAGCTACTTAATAAAAAGATTGGCTAAATTGAACTGGTTTAGTTGCTACCCATGACAATGTCTACACGGCATTTCCCCTTAGACCCATCTACATGGCTACAATGAAAGTCACCATATTTCAAAGAGACCCACACATTCCTGATCTTGAGTTCCTTAAAGCACTCCATTATTTAAAACAAAACAAATATAATAAATTCCTTCCTTTTTATTTAACCTTCTTTCAGTTGTACTTTGGTCTTTTTCTACCCAAACCATTGGAACAAGTACAATTCATCATAACTCTCTTCCTTATATATGGTTATCCTGAGACTAAAGGTTATTTTATATACCGTTTTAAGAATCCAAATTGAAATTTTACCTCTAAGTAATAATTTCCAACTGCGGCAAGCTTCCAAAACTCTATATGTCCTAGCTATAGGGTGAAGATTGTTATTTTATAAACCAAGTATCAGGAGGTAAAGATTTTTTTTTTCCTAGAGAATAAGAGGGTTTCTTAAATGGTTATACGCTTCCAAGTTTCGCTGATTTCATCAGGTACCTCTGGAATTTTTTTCCCTAGGAACAAAGCACTAGTCTTTAATATCTGAGCTCTACTGTGGAGAAAAAACGTGTCTACATTATGGCTGTCAATATGAATTTCTCTTCTACCTTGGGCACTTTTTTCTCCTCTACAATAAATTATATGAGTAGTATAAAATCTGGTTACACAAATGAATCGTTTCACAAAGATTTCTGAACTTGGGGTCTGTAGTGTTGGAACAAATCCCATTAAGTGGCAGAGGCCATAAGATACAAAACTCAGATGCCGTGTGCTGTCATGCTCCCTATAAAATAGAGAAGGAAGGGGTGCCTGAGTGGCACGGTTGGTTAAGCATCCAACTCCTGATTTTGGCTCAGGTCATGATCTCACAGTTCATGAGATCAAGCCCTGCATTGGGATCTGGAATAATAGCACGGAACCTGCTTAGGATTTTCTCTCTCCCTCTCTCTCTGCCCCTCCCCTGTTTTCTCTCTCTCTCAAAATAAGTCAACATGAAAAAAATTAAAATGAGAAATAGTGTGAAAGAGACTGAACTTGACAGCCAGAGCAGTCAGAAACAAGAGATGGAAAGAGGTGGAGTTAAAATTTAGGTCACATTTGATCCTGGGTCCAGCTACACTTTGTTTTTCCACTGGTTGGCATTCTAATTGTGGATTATACTAGTCAATATATTTCCCACTCTGCCTGACCATGTTGCAGGGATATCTGTCATTTGTGACCATATTTCCATAAAATCTCTGACTCATCCTGGGAGTCAGAAAGCTGGTGCTAGACATCTGAGTGGAAAAAGGCTGGCTTGAAGCCTCAGAATATGAGGAAAATGACAGCTGGTGGCAGTGCTTAAGCTTGGAAGAGGCAGACCGAAAACAAATTACCTGACCTGTGGCAATGGGTCTAGAATGGCCGTCAGGTTTGGCTAATCAGAAAAGCAGACACTAGGAAGGAATTTCCTGTGTGGCAAGGCAGGGTCTATTCTCAATGATTATGGCTTCATCCGGAGGTGGGAAGGGAACACAGAGATCTTGGGCTACAATGCACAGCCTTCCTTACAGCAGTGCACAAAAGTGAGGGCGGTGGTGGTGGTGAGAAACGAAAAGTAGGTTATGATTTGGGAAACAATACAGTAGAAAAGAGCAACAGGTCCCTCCTTCTTTTTCTCATACCTGGGAAATGAACCAACAGCATCCACTGTCAGTCGATCCATATGGCCCTGAACATTGTTAACAAATATGTAACTGTAAGAGAGCCAAGTAAAGCCCTATGCCATTTTGGTGATGCAGTTGGCATTCCCTTAGAGCGCTGATATTTCAGAATATGTTGACATGAGAGAGAGAGAATATAGATAAAAACATCACAGACTAGAATATTGAAATCCATCGTCTGAGGTAGACGCGTGGCCCAAGTTCTTCTCTGAGAAGTCCTCTTACCAGCAATTGTAAGGTTCTAGGATTCAGCTCTACACTTGATTTTTCATGCTAGCTGCAGAGCAGAGAAACGTATCAGAGGGCAGAGTTAGGTGCCTTATGTGTTTGAGGAAAATAAAAGCTGCTCAGTTGCACAATTGACTGACACGGAATTATGAAACACCTTATGATTTAGTTCAGTGGAAGCTGCCAGAAACTTTTCTCCTAAAATTCCCATCTTACCTTAAGAGATGAGGCAATACAAAGCTTTTTCGGATGGCATGCCTTAACTTTTCAAATGAGTTTACTGCAAGCCTATAAATCACGACTGTTTTTCATTTTTCACTTTGGTGGGCACCCCTCTGTCTGGCTACATCCTGGAATGGAAGACCTTTCCTCTTCCCCAGATGTGTCTGGAATGCAGTATTTCTCTCACCATTCTCTACCACTAATTGCCTTGTCTCTTAAAGCAGCCAATTGCAAGTTGGGTGCAGGGGAGGATGTGACTTTGGGCCTTATTAAATCAGGGCCAGTCAGGTTAGAAGGTGTGGCAGAACCTATATCTACGTTTCTGACCTTGAACTTGCTTAGCTAGATTCCTGACCCTGACCTTGCTTTATGGCCCGTTGCATTAATTATGACTGCATGAAAATTAAAGACAGAGAGAAAGGGAGGAAAGGAAGAAAGGAAGAAAAGAAGAAAGAAAGAAAGAAAGAAAGAAAGAAAGAAAGAAAGAGGAAGGAAGGAAGGAAGGAAGGAAGGAAGGAAGGAAGAAAAAGAAAGAAAGAAACCATCTTAAAATATTTGACCCAAAGTAGTGTTTGGGAATTTTACTGGATATCCCTGGTTTGGTTTGTGTTCAAATGGTGAAGCATTTAATTTGTTCACTTTCTCCGGTCACCCTATTGCTCTCTTATCAAGAGAACATCTCTTTCCCACAGTCCTTAGCACCCTTTCCTTATACTGAGGTTAAGAACATGCTAATTTAAAATAAGTGGTGATTTAAATTACTCAACATTTGTATATGATTAGCGCACAAAGCCCTGCACACATTTCTTACAGCCACCCTGTGCGGTAAGAATTCACTTGTCAAGGGAAGCAGGCCTGCTTTATCATGGTGGCCTCAGACAGGAATTATAGGAGTTATATCCATCTTAAATTCTTTTCTAGGGGGTGGGGAATGTGGTGAGGCTTAAAATACATATAAATAAATGTGAGGCAAGTTTGAAACCCGCAAGCCGTCCTTCTACATAGGGAGCTCTATACTATGCAGGCGGAGAGATTGCATTTCTGCTTTTATTAATCACAAAGGAGGCACATGCTTAGCCAGCCGAAACTGGTTTTATTAGTGAATATACATTCCTTGCACCTAGGTTTATAGTCTGCATTCTAAAAGTGTTTTATATTCTTCCTTCTACTTATGGCTGTTCAGACTGAGCTCAAACCCAGTCCTTGTGAATTCACCAAGTAACACAATTAGTTGAAGAAGAGAGTAATGCTAGTCTTTCTGAAGAGGTTTGTAAGATGCCACACAGTTCCAGGTAAAAGCAAAATCCCAAACAGCAGATATTTTCTGAACATTCGATCCTCTTACACCACGAAGCGCTGATGAAGTTGATTGGATTTTTTATGCCTCTGCGTGATGTTTCCTTGTTTCATCCTAATATTGTGGGCACAAAGTAGTGGGACTGTAGTTCTGAACCCCCAGTGGCTTTACTTAATCTTACCCAGAATTCCACTGAAGGGACACATGATGAATGATGGGATCATAAATCCCAGCAAGCAGAGGAGGGAGAGACCAGGCTGAGATATCACCTCTGAGGACTGGGCTGCAGACTCCCAACTGATTTATTTGCCCATTTCCCCTCATTATGAAAGATGGAAATGGTTTAGCTCAAACATTTTATGGAGGCATTTTTTTGGAACTGATTTCAAGGGGAAGAGACTCCTGTCTTTGTTCTGTTTATTGCTCTCCAAAAGCTATTGTTCTTTAATCTAGATGTAACCACCAGGCCTGCATCAACATATCATTATTTTTTTCTTAGAAATGAAAAGTAAAAAAAAGAGAAAGAAAAACAAACAAAAAACAAAAGAAAAACAACCAAAATTATCTAAGCCTTTCTTTCTTTTTTTGTGCTACTTTTTTTTTTGGAAGTAGGGTTGACACACAATGCTATACTAATTTTGGGTGTACAACGTAGTGATTTCACAGCTCTGTATGTTATGTTATGCTCACCACAAGTGTACCTACCAGCTGTCACCATATAATGCTATTACAGTATCTTTGACTATATTCTCTATGCTGTACCTTTCATCCATGTGACTTATTTATCTGCTCAGTGGTATTAATAAAAATTCTTATCTCCTAGTGTTAAGTGAGATAGCACTTGCACATAGTTAGTGCTAAAGAAATAACTACCATCACATACCAGAATCATCCTCTTTATTCCTACAGCGTGCACACCAACACTATACTGGGAAAAAGACTTCACGATTTTTAGCCTCTATTTCTCTTTTCCATTAGGTCTTGATGCTTTAGTGCCCAGGAAACTGGAAATGGTCTTCTTGCCTTGGGTTTCTGCGGACTTAGTCTTGCATTACATGTTATAATTTTCTCCATTCACCTACAGAATGAAGTCCAGTCTCCTTAACCTCATGTTACATGTATTCATAGGTAGCATCCTCTTCCACGTGCCTTCCTGTGTACTTTTTTTTTTTAGCAATCTGTGCTTTTCACATGAAATTATTAAATTGCTGCATTTTATTGAAATTATGTACATATAAATCTCTTTTCTGCAGGAGACTGGAAGCTCTTCAAAGGGATTGTCATACCACTGCCTGACAGAAGGAGGTGCTAGCTCCAAATATGATTTTCAGGTGTTTTAAGCCTTGAGTTGGGATGGGAGGAGCTTTGCAAATCATCTTCTTCATTTATCTGAACACAAGAAAAACAAATGGCTAATATAGTTACAGACGGTTCTAAACAAATATTTATAGATATGTGTGTATACACGGATTAATATGTACACATATATTTGCTTGATCAACTAAGGAGGCAGAAAGAAAAAATAGCCCAATATCAATGGGCACACCCAGATGTTGATTCCTAATATTATGAAAGATGGAAATGGTCTTTCAAAAGGGAGCCAGGGCTCCTTGGAGGAATGATTGATTCTAGGACAGGGGCAGGACATATACAAGATGAGTCTGAAGCATCTTGCAGTGCATGAAAATAAGTAAGTGCTAAGACACACGCACACACACACACACACACACATACACACACTCAATTGGAGTATGTCAGAGGGGCACAAGAGCCAACTGAAAGAGCTCCCAGTGGCCAGAAGCTGGAAAAATTTGACCCCCTAAATCATTAAAGTAGTAACAGATTACAACTCAAAGTGTAAGAGAAATATGCAAGAGTCTATATTGATATCAGTTAATTAATTAATTAACTAATGGAGTAAAAGAGACAGTTCTGAGTGTAAGAATTTAGGTAAACACTCCACTGTAAAGGAGTAGGGGGCATAACTCACCACTCTTTAAGGGTGGGCTCTTCATAGAAACTTAATTCCACAGAATATGGAAAGGGAGGGGAACAACAGAATAACTTTACAGTAGAGAAACCTGACGAATACTACTTTAGCCAAGTGACCAAGGTCAACATTAACAGTGATAAACCATACTGACAGTGTGCCCCTCTAATGTGATATGGTGAAGACGGCACTTTACTTCTGCAATCTTCCTCTCTGAAATTCATAACTCAAGTCTAATCATGAAAAAAAAAACAGACAAATTCCAATAGCAGGACATCCCACAAAATATCTGACCAGTACTCCCCCAAACTGTTAAGGTCATCAAAAGCAAGGGAAGTGTGAGAAACTGTCATAGACAAGAGGAGCCTAGGATTAAATGTAATGTGGTCTCCTGGATGAGATCCTGGAATCGACAAGGATGTTACGTAAAAAAAAACTAAGGCAATGGACTTCAGTCCGTTGGTAAAAACTAAGGTGTGGACTTTAGCCAATGATAATGTGTCAGTATTGGTTCATTGACTGTAACAGATGCATCGTACCCAAGATGTTGATAATAGAAGCAACTATGTGTGAGAATAGATAAGAACTTTCTGAACAATCTTAATTTTTCAATAAATCTAAAACTGCTCTAAATAAATTAGCTCCATTGAAAATGGCTACAAAAAGGGAATAAAAGCAAATGAGAAGAATAAACTCAGGATCAGCTGATTAATATAGAAGAGACCCTACTTCTTCCTTAACACAGATGTCCCTTTCCCTGCCACGGGGTAGCTCAGGTGAATGAAGTTATGTCACAAATAAGCTCAATAATTGCCTCTGTCTTCTGCTTCATTAGGTGTACGTGGACAAGAGCAAAATGAAGATATCTTGCGTGAATCCTTCCTACAATAAGAATAATACGTTACAACAACAGTAAGAGTTTTTGTTTTGTTTTGAATCGGTAGCTTCATGACTCAATACACATTTCCTCTGATCCTTGCTTAGTCCATACTGGTCGTGAGAGATGAATACCCCAATTTTCTGTAAGAGCCGACTCAGCACTCAACAAATACTCTTAGTCTGATATGCTGAATGAATTAGAACGGCTTTTTTAAATATTTTGGGAAACAGGTAGGTGAGAGAAGGCTGAGCACCAACCTACTTTCTGTGACTTTAGGCAGAGAGAGGAGTTTCGTTGGACTCCCATCAACAACGGACAGACGTAGATGCCAATGCTAAGAAGCCATTGCAATCCACGTAAGAAGCTATCTTCTGCTGTTACCATGTCTGCAGCCAGTGACTTATTTCCTAGACAATAAGTGTTTTTGGTTCAAGCAGGAATTGCTGAAGTTGGCACTCTTAACCAACTTGATAAAGAAGATGAAAAGTTAGTTTGCAGCTCTCAAGTGACCCTGCTCCTGGAGTCATACTTAATTTCATATACACGGCTCTGTGTCCTTGCTCAGAGCGAGCTTCATCTGAGTCCTGATAAACAGCAGTGTGGGAGAAAGGCAGAGGATGTCTGCATGACAGGGTGGCCCGGGTCAGCAAATTAATGTTCTTTCTTGGGGCCAGTGCTGGCTGGGAGAAGGATTAGCTCTGACCTTGAGGGTTTTACGCTGGGGGTGCCGAGGAGGTGGTCCAGCATGGAGAAAAAAAAGAGAGGAAACGATACCCATTTTGATAGGGTTATTGGATGCATTTGCTTCCCTGTTTAAGCTAAAATTCTTTCCTAGTCATGCAGGCAAAGCATCCAGGGTTGGCTGAACGCCGTTAATTTTTAAACATTTGTAGAGATGTCAGGTAAACACATCCTGAAGTGCAAGAACCTTTGGTGAAGATCACATTCATAATTTCTTCCACCTATGCAGTGCCTTTAGCTTTCCAAACTGCTTATGCAAAACTGAAGTCAACCCCTGGCTCCAGCCAATATCTTCTCCCATTTTCCTTCAGGAAAAAGTCAACAATAGATGAAATGGTTTTAAATTGCCTTGGAAAATCAACTGTCCACAATTTTATGAATAGATGGGAGTAGGTCATAGTGGGAGGGCAGTGAGGTGAAGTAAACAACACAGGGTCTGTGTAGCACCAGCTACAGAGATTGCCAGGCCCCTGAATGCAAAATGAAAATGGGGGCTTTTGTCAGAAATTATTAAAATGTTCGAGATGGTGACAGCGGAAATATTAAGCCTTCGCGTATGCCTTCGTGAAGCTAACCCTGGTCTGGAGTAACACAAAATGAACTCTAATCCTTTTGCCAGCTGTGTCATTTTGGGTGAGGATCTCACATTCTTTAACTCAAGTTCCTTTATCTGTCACACAGTAATCAAAGCATCTACCTCATTCTTAGAGTATTAAATGAGACAATGAATGCAAGTACGTTGCATTGTGCAGAAAACATTCAATGAATTAATGATAGTTAAATGACGTTGGTTATAATAGTACAAGCAAGAAGGGAGAGGCAGGAATCGGGGTTTGGGTTGGCAGCACTGAAGCATCCCTCACCACTGCTTTCCCTCCAGGAGAACCTCTGCCTCTCCTCAGCTGTTGCACACCCCACCTCAGCTGGCTGCCAGTTGCCAGTTCCCACCTGCAGGCCTCAGAAGAGGCCATCTGGAACTGGCATTTGACACCACTCTCAGCATAGAAAAGACCAGAAAGTGAGGTCAGGAAACTGCTGCAGCGGTCACCTCCTTGACAAGAGCATGTGTTTCCATTTACTAGAGTCTTGACTGCAGAATCCTAGTCCCTTACCGCGCTCTGAAATTTCCTGAGGGCCTTGTGCTTGACCTCCACACCTGGGTCTGTTGAGTTGACTTCCTGCTGTTGCTGCCTGCCCTCTGGCCTGCACATCCACCCCCTTGGTGACCCTCAGAGGGCCAGACCTCATAGCGTGTGTGCCCTGTGGCCTTCTTGTCTCTACACTCTCTCTGACCCGATGCCATGACGTCTGTATTTGCCCTCAGGCTGCCTGCTGACTCTGTCTGTGGCCCTCTCCATCGGTTGAATATGTTCTAGTTTTGGCCGTTTGCCCAGAACAGTGACCCTAAGCTGCCTGGGGCCTGTCCACCAAAGCCCCGCAGCACATTGGGAAAATGTGGCCCATTTACCAACCCCCCAGACTGGCCCTGCTCTATCAGTGGTCTCATAAGGGCACAGAACAGTGTCTGGTAGAAACTTCTCCACCTGCCTTGATTCATTCAGTTTAACTGCCAACAATGTCAGTCAGTGACCTTTAGTCAAGGACCCTGAAGAGAGCTGTTCTCCGTCTCATGAGTCCTGCTCCCTTCCCCTGCCTGTGAGAAGGCAGAATGGTTGGGGCATTCTTTCCTTTGGGGTCAGCAAGAGTTCTTCATGAACATGCCTCTTTGTTCTTTCTGGTTTAGTTATATTCTTTAAAAAAAAAATTCAAGTAGGCTTAGTGCAGAATTAACCCTTTGGGATTATATATTAGTTGACAATCCTTAATACCACATCATTTATTTTTCATTTCATAGGTATTGTGGCAGTGAGCCAAATTGCAGTGGAAAGATTAATAGTTAATCTACCCCTGCTTAGACTGTGTTTAATATAGCACTAGAGTAGTATTAGCTGCTCTAACTCATCAATGGGTGCTTATGGTCCAGTCGAAGCAAACAGTGTTCTTCAAAACGTGGGTCTTTGGAGACTGGAAAATTATTCCAAGCACAGGCTTTTCCGGCAGATAAAAAGTCCCTAGAGCATGGTCTGTGCAACCTGACGTTGGCAGCAGTCTTAGAGTCGTCTCCACCTTGGAGTCCCTCGAAGAAGTGATAATGTTAAAATCATCTTACTTCACTCACCAGCCATGTATGACACCATGATCACTCTTTAAACCACTTTCTTCACTTGCTGGGGCATCTCGTTCTGACTTTTCTTCTGTCTCCCAGGTTCCTTGTTTTCTGTCTCCTTTCAGATCCTTCTCACATCCTAGATCACCAAATACTGAAATACCCCTTAGCTTTGTGCTGGGAGAAATCTTCCATTTGCTCCTTCAGATTCTGTCTCCACTACCCCCCTCTCCAACCAGCTCTGTGCTCTGGGAGGCTGACCTTTCTAGATTACATAGTCTACAGTACCAGTTATGAGTTGAATTGTGTCCCCATCAAATCCATTCGTTAATGTCTTAACCCCCAGTATCTCAGAATATTAGCTTACTTAGAAATAGGGTTACTGCAGATGTAAGTAGTGAAAATGAAGTCACTCTGGGGTGGGGTGGACTCCTAATCCAGTGTGACTAAGGTCCTTAGAGAAAGGAGAAATTTAGACACAGACATGCACTGAGGAAGAAAACCATGTGAACACGAAGGCAGAGATCAGGGTAATGCATCTACAGGCCAAAGCATACCCAAATTGCCAGCAACCACCAGAAGCTAAGCAAGAGGCAAAGAGTAGATTCTCTCTCTCAGCTCTTAGAAAGAGCTTGGAAGCTCTTGATCTCGGACTTCTAGCTTCCAGAACTGTTAGACAATAAATTGTTGTTTTCTTAAAGCCAGTCTGTGTTACACTGTCTCAGTAGCCCTAGCAAATTAATGCAGTGCCTCTTGTTTCCGGTTGGATTGGGTCTATGGGGATTTTGTAGGAGACTGGAGGAAGAAAGGAAAGTGGGTCTGGCCCTAGAGGCCCCTGGCTCCCTTGTTGTGAGTTTACACTGGATTCCCTGTCTCCCGGTGCTCTTTTCATGAGGTCAGGCCAAGAACTGCATTGGTTGCCATGCAGACCTTTTCACGGGTGTAGTGGCTGTGCTGCTGCTGGCCCTGAGGGACACAGTGTACTTGGTGATTGCCCTCCACCTTCCCACTCTTTTTAAATCTATTCCTGTGTAAATAACCCTTTTTCAATGTATCCTAAAGTTGAACACGCCATCTGTTTTGCGTTGGTATGCTGACTCATACAGACCTTCTCTCCTTCCCACATGCTCACTCTCTTCTTTGATCATCTCCTCCCAGTGCATGACTGTAAATACTATTCCTAGATTAAAGATAGTATTGCCATTGAATTCCAGACTTTCTCTACTTGTTCACTTGTTATTCCCCTTAGTTGTTTAATAGGCTTTCTAAACCCTTACCTATTCAAAGTCAAATGCTTGATATCCCCCCACCCCAAACCTGGCCCCTGGTAGCTCCTGTTAAAAATCTTGGAGTGATGTAGATTTTTGTTATTTTAAGATTATGTCTCTAACATCCCACATTCAATAGATAAAAACATCCTATTGAGTCAGTATATAAATATCTATATCTATATCATCTATCTGTATTTATATCTATATTATCTATATCCATATCTATCTCTATCTCTATATCTATCTATATCTATATCATCTATATCTGTATCTGTATCTCTATATCTCTGTCTATCTATCTATCTCTGTCTCCAGTGTGGAGAAACTGCAACCTTTGTGTATGCTGGTGGGCATGTAAAATGGTGGAACTGCTGTGGAAAACAGTTTGGCAGTTTCTCAACAGGTTAAAAATAGAACTACCTTAAGATGCAACTATTCCACTCCTAGGTATACATTCAAAGTAATTGAAATCAGGGACTTGAGCAGATATTTGGATGCCAGTTTATAATGTTTATAGCATCACTATTGAAAACAGTCAAAAGGTGAAACAATCCAAGTGTTTATCAACAAAAAAGAAATAGATTAAAAGTGTGGAATATACATAAAATGGTATATTATCTAACCATACAAGTAATGCAGTTTTGATACATGCTACAACATGGACAGACCTTGAAAACATTATGATTAGTGAAATAAACCAGAAGGGCAAGTATGATTCCACTTATGTGAGATTCCTAGAAAAGGAAAATTCGTGGAGACAGTACAATGGTGGTTAACAGGGCATGGTTGGGGGGGAACCGAAATGAGAGAGTTCTTTCTTAATGGGTCCAGATCTTTGGGAGTGATGGAAAAGTTTTGGGTATAGATAGCGGTGATGGTTATACAACATTGTGATTGTATTTAATGCAACTCAATTGTATGCTTACAAATGATTAAAATGAGAAACAGAATGGTATGTATATTTTACCACAGTGAAAACAATTTGAAATACATATATCCAGGATTTAACCCGTTCTCAACATTTCTACCATTACCACATCTGTCCCATCCACCATCATGTCTCGTGGGGATTATAGTAGTAACCTCCTTAAGACTGTTCTTGTTTGCACACTCTGCTCCCTTATAATTCATTCTCCACACAACAGCCAGAGTAATTTTGTTAGCATCCAGATAATCCAGATTATGTCCTTCTTCTGCTTAATACCCTCCAGGAGCTTCTCCTCTCTTTTAGTGTCAAAGTCCAGATCCTCCCACCGGCCCACAAGGCTCTCCATGGTTGGACCTCTGTCATCTCCAGGTCTTACATTTTTCCATTCTCCCTTCTCACTCTACCCTGGACTCTCTGACTTTCTTTCTGCTCCTTGAACATACCCAGTGTGCCCCCTCCTAAAGGACCTTGCTCAACTCTCTCCACATCACTGAGACCTTCCGTGACACCCTCCACGAAGTCATACACACACCTGAGCACTCCTTGTCCAAATGTTCTGCTTTATTTTCCTCCTTAGAAATAAGATCATATAGTATTGTCTACTTGTTTATTATCTGCGTTTCTTTCCTCACCACCATCCTTGAAGATAGGGACTTGATTCTCTGGTTTTTCCTTTGCAGTCAGAATGATTCCCATGATAGGCACTTGATATATATTTATTAAATGAATGAATGAAAACAAGATATATGCTTCTGTTCCTGACCAGGATGAGTGATTAATAAAATCAATAAAAATCATTCCCTTATTGTCTTATATTTCCGACATTTGGCTCATTATCTTGGATGAGCTTTTTTTTCTTCTTTCCATTCCATGGGAAGCAGGAGCAAATGGAGGAGTTGAGCCACAGAGCCTTTAGGTAAGCTATATCTCATTCTACCTGGTCTGTCCTACTTAGCTTTCCAGCCTTACAACTTCCCTTTACCCACATATCGTTCTAGACCCCAGCAGGACTGGACTCCACCTGAATTTCTTCCAATATACTAGGCTCTCCATGACTACTGGCCCTTTACTCAGTGTATTAGGTTTCTCAGTGTACTCAGGTTTCTCTAGGGAAATAGTGTGTGTGTGTGTGTGTGTGTAAATACAAATATATATATATATATATATATATATATATATATATACACTTCCCTCTCTCTATACAAGGAGATCTATTCTAAGATGTTGGGCCTGGAATCCCAAATCCCTTTCAGCTGGGAAAATGAGCAATGGTTGCTGAGTGAAGGGAAGGAGATGTGAAGCTGTATAGTGTGATAGGATCTTGTAAACTCTAAGGCAAAATGGGAGAGAGTGTTTGAATTATGTAGCAGCTTTGAGCAACCATTATATAATTTCATTGTGTTAGGAAAACTTCAAAGAACCCAGGCTCTGATGGGCCTTTTAGGGTCCTCATCCTTCAGTTCTGGCTTCCCTCTTCGATTTAAATGGTGAAAATGGCCTAGCAGTTTCAGCATAATGGGGGCTGTGTCAGAAATTCAGCATCTCAGGACCCATCTCAAGACTACTGAATCAGAATCTGCATTTTAATGCGATCCCCAGGTGATGTGAGAAGTTTGAAAAGTTCTGTGCTATACTGCTTACTGGTTGTATGAATGTGAGGAAATTAACTCCTAGACCAAAATTTTCCTCATCTGTAAAGCAGGAACAGTGAAACTTGATGTTGTAACAATTAAATGAGACCTTTCTTTCTGGTTGCAGTGCCTGGAGTGTGATAGTTTATTATGGAAGCCATGGATGAATGACAGTGGGTAGAACAGACCATTGTGTTTTCTTCTCTAGATGCTTTCACAGTATTGTCCTCACTACAGTACTGATGTTCTGGGGCTTTTAAGCTCACTATTGTTTAACTATTGAATTATATGCAGAGAACATGGCCAGTACCATATGGTTTCCCTATCTAGCAATAGTTTCTTTGCTGTGAACATTGCTTTCTTATACTTCTGGGATCTCTTTTAGATATTTTATTATATATTTCCCAATATTTATTGGATACTAATTATACATTAAGCTCTGTGCTAGATACTACTGGAGACTAGGAAGATTAAAAAAACCCAAACACTTTATCTGGGATGAATCTATAATATATTAGAATATAAGCACATATAAATTAAGTCGGACATTAAAATGTGCCAGTCAAGGTGTTAAGACATTTAGAAAATGGAAATATTTCTTATTAGTGTATATTTTGTGTTTCTATAGTAGCTGTTTTCCCAGTATGTTTCTCATTGCTGAAATGAATATTTAATAAAAGATACTCAGGCTCACCCTACAGAATTAATGTTCACTTTTTACTGTGCTTTTGTTTTGAGCAAGATTTATTCTCTTTCATATTTAAAAAATTGGAATTAATATGCTCTTTCTGAACAGTTCCATTTAATTACTACTTTAAAATTCAAAGAGAAACATCATTAAATATTAATAGACCAATCTGCAAAAACAAATTTCACTGGAAGTTTGGCTTAGGTAAATGGGAATTTGTGAAAGTATGACAGAGCTTAAGAAATAATAGAACTAAGAAGCAGTTTGAATTATCTGGGCCTCCACTTCCTTATTTAAAAAAAAATGAATCTTGGGACTATGATCCATAACAGTTTTATATATCTATGCTGGTGGCCATAAGGAATAAAAAAAGCTATAAAAGCCATGCAGGTAATATTAGTGAAAGAGGTGGTCTGTTATGATATGTGAAAGGAGGTGATGGGGGTTACTGGAAAGAACCTGCTTTGTGTAAGAGGGCAGGTACCACTCAGATCCAGCTGAATGTGCCAGATAGAATGCTAGTGCTCCTTTTTCAAAGGAGTAACTTTACGTGAAATATCCTGTATTAAAAATACGTTTTTGGATTTGAAATATAATATATGCCCCAATTGGCACATATGTATTCTAAATAAAGCCTTCAAGCTTCAGGTTTGAAACTTCTCATCTATACCAGGGGCCCATGAGCAGTCAATCGTCAATGGCAATTGACCAACAGGGTCAACTACAACTCAGTGGTTCTCAGCCCAGCCAAAGCATTAGGCTCATCTGGAGAGTATGTTGCAACTAGCTGGGCCAGGGCCCCATTTGCAGAGGTTCTTATACAATCCATCATGAGTTGGGCTCTGGTGTTGGTGGTTTTAAAAACGCCACAGGTGATTCTAATGGGCAGCTAGGCTTGCAAATTTCAGTCTCAAGGAGATATTTCCATCTCCACCCTGGATGGCACCATCCCACATCGCTCCTTTGACTTCCTTGGCACCCCCAGGGCTGTGTGTGATCTTTTTCCAGAAACACCTACTTTTGTCATCATTCCAGAGCCTTTGTTGGTGACCAGAGACTATGAAGAAATCACAAATAACTTCCTTTCTCAAGAATGGCATTGACTTGTCTCCAGTGCAGTTCATGGAGACTCTGCTCCCACCCTCATTGAAAAATCCATTCTTTCAGCTTCACATATTTCTACCAGCTGCAGAGTGGGAAGGAGAGAATCAGGATAGATACTCTCTTTCTAGTTTTCAATTTTATGCTGCCTAAACCACACCCATAACAAGCGCTGTGGTAAATCTCTCATTTACTGTCACAGTTTTTTCTAATGTTTTGGTGTACTTTTATATTTTTACTCCATCTAAGTATTGAAAACAAATTAAATTCAGCAAAATAGAAGATCCAGGGAATACAGCAAATAATTATTCCTGCCAAGCACGAGTATTTAGCACCTGCATGTTTGGGAAACATTCAAATTGCTTTGCTTTGTATATGCCATAAAAATACTCCCCGGAGCTGGAGAAATCTCTTTTGGACTTACTTGTTATTTATGTATTTATTTGATTTTGAAAATGTAGGCAATAGGTGAATTAGGTTAGGTTGTGGGGTCTCTGGGCACAGCCATGAGATTTTAGAATGTCACATTTGGTCTGGATCTCATATTGGAGTCAGGTTTGGGATATTAATCTGTGGACCTGGGGCCGGATGGATTATATTAAAGTAAGACTGCACACTTTCCTATAACTCATTTTTGTCATGCAGCATTATACTTCTCAGTGGCTAAAGGTTCACAAATGGCTCATAAATATTTTGTGAATGAAGGTTTGGGGATGATAGTTTGTCACAGCCAGAATGAATTGATGTGAGACATAGAAGAAAGGGAAAGTGAGCTGTAGAATTTTCATTGCTCTTCCATATCTTGGAGAACTGATTTAAAGTCCTGTGTAGTTTCTCCTTAATTACTTCAGAGATGGTTTTGGAAAATGCAACTCTAAATGGAGTGCAGGATGATTTATGGCACTATTTTATGAGATAGAATTAAAAATTCAAACCAGAATGTGTAACTATGCCAGCATGGGGCGACTCATTAAGTGGCAGTCAATGCTGCCATTCATTTGACTGCACCTGCTAGGGGCGGGACATGCTGGTACCTGCCCACTTGACTGGGGGCTCAGTAGGACTGAATGAGAGATTCCCAGATCAGTAGCTGGGGAAGAATTCTTTGTGAGGAATTGGGAGAAACCCCCCAGTTTCTGAAATGGGAACAGCTGTTAACTAACACAGCATGGGATAGTCTGGGGAATCTATACAGTCTGAATTCCAGACACATAGCCCTGCAATGTAGAAGCCTGTGGATCAGCTTCTTTATCTGTCAAATGGGGTTGATGACAACCACAGGATGTTCTGTAAAAATGAAATAAGATCATATTTGGAGAAGCTGCTGGTGCATCAGATAATGGAATGTAAATGTGAATCATAGTGTGCTATTCTAAAATGCCCAAGGAAACTGTCTCAAGAGCTTTTCTCATGCATTATCAGAATGAAGCAGAACAGTTGTTTCACAACGTGGTGGTATGCCTAGGGGGTGCGCCAGTGGCCAATAAGAACCCAACTTTGTGAACATTTTCTGGATTTGGCCTACTAGTGAAATCATGGAGCTCTGGCTGTGTGCACTGGCTGTTTTTGTTGGGTCCATACTCACAGTCTGCTCAGATGTGCAAGGAAGATGCAGTTTCTCCATTGCATCTATAACCGATCTGCTTTTCTTACTCTCCTGCTGGGTTGTGGGGAAATGACAGTTTGGTTATCTGAGTCTGATGCAATAATCAAAACCATCTCTTTAGGTTTCTCAGCCGATCGGTAAAAATGCTAAGTCTCCCTATTTACATAATTTGCTCCCTAAGACACCCCCCCCCCCAAAGTGGCTTACATGACCATGAAATGGAAGAGTGGTGGGGTTCTAAGGTCCAAGCAGAAACCCATGGCTCCTCTGCTCTTTGAGTGACATCCTTCTTTACCTGGTGTCTTCCGGAAGTTGTGATGTGTTTGCTCTTGCCCTGTTGGGTTTAAGAGCCCTTCTCTGCAAATTGACCTCTTCTGGTTCTTTGTGGTCCTCTTCTACCCCTGGCCCAGTTGTGATATGGAGTACCCTCTCTCCTCACTATCAGAGGGGCCTATTTTTTCTTAACTCAACTGCCTTGCATCTTTCACAAACCAACAAGAAATTCTACGTCCTGCCTGCCCCATAGCAGAACCAAGAGGAGTCCAAGAAAGTGTCATACCAGCCATTCCTCTGGTTACCATGCTGGGATTGTTAATTATTTGTGATGGCACAGCCTCCATCACTTACTCACTGAGCTGATGCAGTGGTAATCTGCCATAGCATCTTTTTTGGAATGCTTTACTCTTGAACTTGTCATCTGCTTACCTAAAATACCTACTCATCTCTGAGTCCAAATCTGGAGAGAGAAGACCCTCTTGCCTCACTACTGCCTTAGTCCCAGGAACTGTAAAAGACTAGCTGATATATCTTTGCTTCATAGCACTTTCTTCTATTCTTGACGGACAAGCCTATGTCCTGGTTGTCAAGGATGAAAGAGGCATCTTAGATAAACCATAAAAGACACTTCAAGATCTGAGTCCTTCAGCTTTGGTTCTTTTTTTATATATTTTTTAATGTTTATTTATTTTTGAGAGAGAGACACACACACAGAATGTGAACAGGGAAGGGGCAGAGATAGAGGGAGACATAGAATCCAAAGCAGGCTCCTGGCTCTGAGCTGTGAGCACAGAGCCCGAAGTGGGGCTCAAACCCACAAACTGTGAGATCATGACCTGAACCGAAGTCGAACACTTAATAGAGCCATCCAGGCACCCTAGGTTTGGTTCTCGATATGCAAAAATGCTTTAACCTTTAGATAAATATTTCTCAACAAAGCCTGGATTCAGAGACTACTGTCATGCTGTAAAATCTTATTCTGAATACCAGACACAGAGAATTAGCTATTTCTTTCTCTTGCAATTGTAACAATTCAAATACACTCCCCTTGACACACACACACACACACACACACACACACACACACAGTATCAGATACTCTTCTAGGTGCTAGAGATACCATTGCAAAAGAAACAGATAAAATTCCTGCTTCCCAAGAGCTGTTGTTCTAGTGGAAGGTAATAAAATGAATGAATAAGTAAAAGAAACACATGAAGTGACGCTATGTGGTATGAAGGAAAAATGAAGTCAGAGGGGACAGCAAGTGCGGGAGATGGAATTCTGGGATTCACTTGAAATGTGACACTTGAACAACCCCTGAGGGAAGCTGAAGACCAAGCCATATGGATCGTCTAGGAGAAGGTCATGCTAGAGAAGGCCATATAAGAATTAGAAATGGAAATGCATGTTAATATTTTTCAAAATATCTCTGTGACCTGGTCATTGTTGGTTCCAAAAGACGATGCTTTGTCTTGGGCAGATATATCCAGACTGAATCTGATGATCAAATCACGCTTCCTAAAATACTACAAAGATCATACCACATTCATGCCACATTTGCCCATGTTCAAAAATCTTTAGGGTAGCTTCATTTCTTCTATGAGAAAGTCATTCATTTATTCATGAGGAATATAATAAGAGCTGGAGGTTAAAAAAAAAATAAATGTGATGTAATTTCTGCTTCCAAGGAGCTCTTGATCAGTAAGAGGATGGACTTAATTATAAGAGCAGGTCATAAGAGCGATGCTAAAAACATGCATGGGGTCTTTTGGGAACACAGATGAGGCATCTAATATGCCCCCGGTGGGAGCGGGAGATCAGGAGAGGCTTCTCAGAGAACACAACAATGCTCGAGTTGAGTCTTAAAGGATAAGCAGAAGTCACTTAAGCAGTAGCCCTGAGCAGACAGGGTAACGCCAGTGGGAACATGCAGGTGAACTAAATATAGCTCAGAGCTGCTGGAAGGGAGGTTTGGGGCAAGCGGTAGAAGGAAACGAAGATGGAGATGTGGGCAGACCAAGGAAAGTCATATTAAGTCCAACTTCATTCACCATTGTCTGTTTCTTGCGAGAAACCTCTCCAGCAGCTCAGTCGATTCTAGCCTCGGTTCTGCCGCAGCTGTAACTGTGTCAAGAGTGTCTGTCCCTCACTGTCCTCTACTACTGTGTCTATCCCTTCCATCCTGACTGCAGTCTGCCCTAGCCGGGCAGCCTTCCCTTATGGCAGGCGCCCAGGATGATCTCACAAATATTCGCCATACCTAGAAGTTCAATCACTGCTGCCTCTTGTCATTGAAATGTCTCATGTCCCACGATTTTCCTTTCACGGGTCATAAATTTGAAGGCACGAGCTGCCTTGTGTGTCTCCGACATGGTCCAACACGTATACAGTAGATGTCCAGTAAGTTCTTGTTGAAAAATACATTTCATTATTTCAGACCCGAGCTGTCCTATATGGTAGGCACTAGTCAAAAGTGGCTATTTAAAATTATATTAATCAAAATCAAATAAGATGAAAAATTCCGTTTCTCAGTCACGGTAGTCACATTTCAAGGGCCGAATAGCCCGTTGGTGGCTAGTGGCAACTTTACTGAGAGGCGCAGAAAACATTTCCATCATTGCGTAAAGTTTTATCGGCTATCACTGCCCCAGAAAACTTCGTAAAGGAATTTCCAGATGAGAACTGCTTCAGGCCACTTTGGAATCATATCTATAAATTGTCAAAAGAACACCATTCAATTCCATTCCACATGATGTTAAAGATATTGATAAAACGTTATGCTTGACTTCAGATAATTTATTTTTACAACCTTGGCAATACACAAGATGTAGATATTTATTGAAGAAATAAAACTAGTAGTGTTTTATTGATGTCTACTCTCTGCCAGGTATTAGACTAATACACTGTATATATTTTATGCTATATATGTGTATTTTAAATTTAATCTTTAGAACAACCCTTTGAAATATATATTATGAAGGAAGAAAGAGCTGAGGTCATTCTTGAGATTTGCTTGAGATGCAACAGGGAAGAAGCAGAGTCAAAGTCCCCACCCAGGAGTTGCTGACCCCAAAGCCTACCCAGAGAATATTTCATATATATGCACATATATATTATATACATCATATGTATGCATATATATGACGTCATTATCAGCAACCCTAATTTTAAGAAATGTTGTCATTTACTGTCTTTGCTTCTTCTTTTTTTAACGTTTTATTTATTTTTGAGACAGGGAGAGACAGAGCATGAACAGGGGAGGGTCAGAGAGAGGGAGACACAGAATCCGGAACAGGCTCCAGGCTCTGAGCTGTCAGCCCAGAGCCCGACGCGGGGCTCGAACTCACGGACCGCGAGATCATGACCTGAGCCGAAGTCGGTCGCTTAACCGCCTGAGCCACCCGGGCGCCCCATGTCTTTGCTTCTTTCTGTAAAGACCAACAGACTTAACACCACATTTTATCCTTCCAAGACATTCTTCTCTCTTCCCTCTGCAAGAATAACTACTATCCTGAAGTTAGCATGTACCTTTCCATGCAGGTATTAGTATGCTTATATGAATACATGTTCCTAAAAATAGTATACAGTATTATTTTTGATAGCTTGAATTTTTTTAAAAAAGGAATGTAGTATTCCGCAATTTACATCTTCACTAACTATTTTGTTTCAAGATTAGTTCCAGTGGATGCCTGTGGCTTTCATTCATTTCTCTCTACTGTTCTGTATTATTCCATTGTGTGAATGTAATAGTCTATTTCTCCATTCTCCTATTGACAGACATTTATGTTGTTG
The DNA here is from genome assembly GCF_007474595.2 of Lynx canadensis. NCBI lineage: Eukaryota > Metazoa > Chordata > Mammalia > Carnivora > Felidae > Lynx > Lynx canadensis. The sequence continues at coordinate 204,084,947 of NC_044310.1, forward strand.
TTATTTGTTGTCTATTATTGTACTTAATGCTATAGAAAAAATCTGCATGTATTTCCTTAAGTGTATGACAAATATTTCTCCAGAATATATATCTTAGAAGGGAGTCACAGGATGCTTGGTTACAGACATCCGCGTGTTACTAAATATTGGTAAATTGTTCTCAAAATAGTAATTTCAATTCATATCTCCACTGACAATGCTTCCCATTTTCACAAATTCCTGCTGCACTTAGAACATGCACTTTTAAGTTTTTGCCATGTTAATGAGTATGAGATAGAATTCATTTTTGTTTAATTTTTATTTCCTTGGTCATAGTGGAACTGAGCTATTTTCTTATATTGAGTCCCATGCTTATTTTCTCCTCTGTGACCTGTTGAATCATAAATATTTCCCAAATTTCCATTTGACTATTGATTTTTCATTTTGATTTGTGGGAGCTCTTTGCATGTTCTTATTACTAGTCTTTTATTTATGTGGGTTGCAAATAACTAATCAGGTTGTCCTTGTCTTTTTGCTCTGTTGATAGAAGTTTTCAACTTCAATGCAGCCAGGTCTATAATTTTCTTTTTCAGGGTTTGCACTTAGTGTCTTACTTAGGATTTTTTTTTTTCATTTTTCAGCTTCATAAAAATAGTCTCTTCTTTTTCTTATAAAAGTTTTAAAGATTTACTTTTTATATGCAGGACTTGGCCAATTTGGATTTAATTTTGTGTGTGATGTAATATAGGTATCCAAGGTGGCTACTATGTGTTTTGACCAGCTGCTCCTCTCAGTATGTAGAGAACATAATTTTGTCATGTATCAAGTCCCCATAAACGTGTGGGCATGGGCCTGGTCTCTGTCTTCTGCCATTGGTTTCTCTGTTTATTTCATTGTTGATAATCTTGTGACTTTTGATATCTTACAGTCCCTGTGTTTGCTTTCTTTATTCTTTAAAATTGTCTTGTCTTGGCCTGGCTTTATTTTTTCCTTCTCAAGTTGTGGGACATCCTGACAAGTTTCAATTCATGCTTTTTTCTAATATTTAAACTACCTCCTGTTTTAAGTCCCGTGTTGGTAGTAACACACTTGAAAAATTCATTGTATGCTTTTTTTTTTTTTTTAAAGATAAAAGGCTATCTCAGGAAAGATGGTGATGTTAGATCAGAAGGTGACATGATATAGGGGAAGCGGTTGTGGTTGGTCCTGACAGGCCTTAGGGAGTTTGGCTAAGACTGGATGGACAGTAGAAGTAAAAACTGGCCGCTAGCTGTGCAGGACTAATGTTTAATTCATTGTCCACCCAAGAAGGGTCAGAACTAAGATGTCAGACACACCATAGAGAGGATGACAAGCTAAGATTTAAGCAAGAGTGAGCAGGACATTGGGATGGCCAGGGTCTATGACAGTTGCCCGGATACCTTGGGAAGATGTTAGTTATTTATCATAAAGCTAACTCTAATAACACTATACAACTTCTCTCTGCTCAGTTTCCTCATCTGTAAAGAGGGCAAATCATAGTTAGGGTTGCTAACATAATTAAATGAATGAATATGTAAAAGAGCTTAGTAGAGTACACATATGTATATATGAGTATATATGGGCCCATATGAGTATATATGGGCCTTCTATAAGCCTTGGCTATATGAAAATGAATGAACGACAGTAGACAGTATAGTGTTTAATGGTTTATTTGTTGACATCTGACTATCGGTATCAACCATAGGCTCTTCCGGTAGTCAGGTGCATGCCTTTAGGAAAGTTACTTAAAATTACTTACCTTCTCTCAGCCTCAGGTTCTCCCTTACTAACTGGAAAATAATGTCTATCTTAGCGGGTCATTCTGAGGATTAGCGGAAATGATGTATGTCAACTGCCTGGCACACTGAACCCTCAACAAATATAAGCTTTTATTCTCACCACACTCTCAGCACAGGGTCATTTGCTCTGGGCCTTGTTATATTTGAGACGATATTCAGGTCAGGGATGAGAGCGAAAACCCACCTAATGTAACAGGAGTTTTGTATTTAATAGATATAAGGAGCAAAAGCTGGCTTAAAGGGCTTCGGGAAAATTCCTTCATACTACATTATACCCAACTTACTGTAGACGTGACTAATCACATCCAACTTGGGTGTGGCTGGGTGGCGATATGGGTTTGGGCATAATCTGAGGCTTTCCTGGCTTAGGGCCAACGGCTGCTTGTCTCCTTTAAAGATCAGGTCTTCTTGCAATCTTGCCTTGAAGAGGAGAGAGCCTTCTTTCCATCGCAAGTCACCACAGGGTGACAAGAAAATATGTGTTTTTTTTTCCTTTTTTCTCTCCTTATATCCCAGATGCATATCCCAAGCCCCACTCCCAGATGTGGGTAGGAGGACGGAATGGATAGAAATCAAGTGTGTGCTAACCCCTAAACTAGGTACGCAAGTTGAGGGAAAAGACGTGAGGAAGGGCGAGGAGGGATGGTCTGAAATTACTTTAGTCTTGAAGAAGTTAGATGTAATTATAAAATAAAACCTCCATATCACGGCTGTGGTTATCCACCCAAATACAATCTTCACAGTCAGTGAATTTAGCATCCTATTCATTAGTGGCTTTCCCCTAGTTAGTTGGATCTGTTCTAATCATAAATGAGTTCTTAATAACTTCAAACCAAAGGAATTACAGCACAAAGGTCACTGTTTATTTTTTAAATGGCTTTTTGTAATGTAACACCCAATATCCATGATGTGAAAATTAGTCCTTCTGGAACTGGCTGGGGGATAAAGAGGCCCCTTTCCTCAAAACTCCAGGGTGACAATGTCACATTACAGACACTGCAGTAAATGGACGCCCCAAGAGTAGCCCTACACTTACATGCATGTAATCACAGGCTTTTGTTTCAGGAAAAGTGATCTGTGGCTCAGTCTCGGAGGGCCTGCATTAGCTAGGATAAAAGATTTGGCACTGTGAGAAAGACGAAATTAGCAATGAGTTAAGTAGGATAAAAATTAATTTACTATTCTCCTTAAAATCCAGGCTGGTCGGGAAACTCTGCTGAAGCAGTCCACAGAATTCCAAGCTCCTTTAAAATGCCCCTCATCCTTGGCCAGAGCACATCTGGATTTTAGCCATTGGAAGAAAGAAAAGATAAATGGAGGACACACACCTTGTTTTTAAGGACGTGTTGCAGAAGTCTTACATCTTATTTGTGCTCACTTATAATTGTCTCAACATGGTCACATGGCACGTGTTTTGCAAGGGAAGCTGGGATATGTAGTTCTTGTTCTGGGCATCCATGTTCTTACCTAAAAATCGAATAGTCACAGAGGTGAGGGAAAAGATCAGTTGAGAGCTCGAGTATATTTTACGTTCATAGGGCCTGAAGCCTTTGACTCGGGTATACCATAGGGCCTAGGAGAGGTTCACAAGTCAAACTGGCTCTCAACATCTTAATCCACCTACCAGAACTAGCTACCCCGTCTGTACCCAGAAGTTCATGACTCAGCTGTCGGTGTTTCAGAGAGTGTCCATATCTTGGACCATTTTATTCTGTCTAGCAGAAGAGATAAGAGATGGGTTAATGATAATACACATAAAAAGTTTTACATGCCAAATTCTAACCAAGTATTAGAATCTGTATAAACGCCACCTTTCCCCTGATTCACCCATTTGCCACTCCGGAGCCGTTCTTACAGCCCAGGGACATTAGCACTGAGCTTCAAATGACCATCAAAGATGCCAGTGAAGAAGTGACTGTTCTCAAAGGAACAAACAAATGTGTGGAAGTTTCACTCTGGCTAGGACATAGGCTAATGCTGAGAAATGGTGGGAAAGACTGGAAGGAAGGTGAGGAAAGCTGGACAGATCTTACAAAGATGTTGGTATCATGTCTTCCCAAACAGCACTGGCAACACGGAATTTCACTTAACAAGGACACTCACTGACTAGGGAGAACATTAAATGAAATGTATAGGCTATGTCTATGTGTAGACATACATACCTATTCTCCAAAAACAAAGTTAATAATACATTGTTTGGAGAGTCATATAGATGGTAAAACTATGATGCTAGCAAATAATCAAAGTTCAGGTAACCAAAATGGTTACCTTTGGGGTATAGTGTGGAAAATGTAATCAAGGGGGCTGTTTGTTAACATAGGTGGTAGATACATGATTGCTCATTTTATTATTAGTGTTTGAAATACGCAAAAATGCTTCAGACACTACTGTCTTAATTTTTTTTTAATGTTTATTTATTTTTGAGAGACAGAGCACGAGTAGGGGAGGGGCAGAGAGACAGGGAGACACAGAAGAATCCGAAGCAGGCTCCAGGCTCCGAGCTGTCAGCGCACAGCCCGACGCAGGGCTTGAACTCACGAACCGTGAGATCTTGACCTGAGCCGAAGTTGGACGCTCAAGCGACTGAGCCATCCAGGCGCCCCTCATACGCTATTTTCTAAGCATGGATACGTCACAGTGAAAATAGCCTCAGATAGGGAGTCAGGAGACCTAGGCTCTTGGTCAGACAGTTCAACTAAGTACATGGGCAATCTTTGGCAAGTCAGTTTATCTCTGAGTTTTAGCTTCCTGATCTGCAATAATTGATTCTTACTCAGATTTAAATGCTACATTTTTAAATTAAATTTTTATATATGCATGTTTTGGGGCCTTGTTGTTGCAGAAGTCATAAGATTTCCTGAACATGGGGCTAATGTTTGGGGTGGCGGAGTATCAGGGTTCTCTTTGTAGTTTAAGAGAAGAACTTTTGTACTTTATGGAACAGAAAATAGAGAATGGAGCCTCATGAAAAACAATTCGAATAAAGGAGTTCAAAAGCTGAATGAGGTTACTGCAATATCAAAGCAGTGTGATTAAAGATATAGGTGATTTCTTTTATATGTGTTGGATCCAAAAGATACTAAGAAGGTCCCTGGGAAGTGTTCTGTTTCTTTGTTTGGTCTTTTGATTTATTTGTTATCTTGTTCTTCTTGGGGGAGCTGATTGTTAACAATGTACATGTGGCACATTAGACTATGAAATTGCTTACTTGATCTTTCTGGACTTCAGTTTTCTTCTCTGTAAGTGGAGAATGACACTATTTACAATATAGGATTACATAGAGTTGTATTTGTATAAGTGCAAATAAATCAGAATAAAAACTTTCAGTCCCTCTGAAGTATAGCGCTCATTCCATGACTGCACCAGGAGCTAAAAATGCCTCCATCAGGCAAACGCATGCCAGGCTTTAGTAACTCACAACAGATTGTTCAATATTCAATTTCTTTTTCTTTTAAGAACCTGCTTTTGAGATGTGTTTCCGTCGATTAGATAGACTGGTAATATGTCAACAATTCCTCTTCCTCCTTTTTATGTCCTCCTCCTCCTTTTCCTCCCCTTCTTCCTCCTCCTTCTTGTCTTCCTCCTTCTTCTTCTTTTCATTCTATTTTTCCCTCTCCCCTTCTTTATAATCACATCATCAAAACAAAAGCAAACAGCCTTTTTTCTCTCCAGTACCACTTCTTCCTTTATTTCTGGATCCTTCTTTCCCCCATTTTATATAGTTTAAAAGCCATGATTCTTCCTCTCCACTCTTTCCCCAGCCGCTGGTGAAGACTCATGCAGGGACCCGGCCAAGCAGAATAACCCTGCTTCCTGGACATGGTGATCGCTGTAGAGCTGGCATCTTCCCCAATCAGACTCGTCAGATGTTTGACACATAAAAGCTACGAAAGAGGCTGGTTCTCTTCCTTTACGATTAAAAAAAAACAAAAAAACAAAACAGTGTATGCCGAGGTTACTTGTGGCTTTTTTCATACAGTCCCTTGGAAGAATTTGCAGAGGAGAAAAGACTCCAAGGCAAAAAAAAAAAATGGAAGGATTAAAAGCAAGAGGGAGAGAGACAGAAGCAGAGCAAGGCTGGGAAAGGCAATTAGGGAGTGATTAAATATCAAGTTCTGAGAACTGGATTCAAAATTTCTCAAGCCATATCCCTGCCTGATTTTTTAGTTATATGAAAAAACACAACTAAAATTGAACCCCTTGAAGCTGGGTTTCTCACATTTATGCCCCAATATTTACTGGATAAAAATTTGAGGGTATGAATCAGCTCATTAAGATTCCAGGTATAAGGACCAGCACTTAAATCTTTAATTAGAAAAAAGACACGCAACATAAAAAATAGATATACCATTTTCAGAGCACCCTTTTTAGACACGGATAGGCAGATCAGCTAAGTTTTTCGGGTCGGGGGAAGGCACGTTCAGCAGACAACTCAATTTCAGGTGAAATTTCTTCTTTAAAACTTTTCAAACGTCAAGTCTCCTTTCTTTTTCTATGGTTTATTCTGCGAACAGTGGTATGTTTATATTCATGTGTAAAATGTGTATGGTTTACAAACAGTAGCCTGAGAAAAATCACTACCGTTTACGATGAGTGAGCAGCTTGCAATAGACAGTGCAGTTCAAGGAAATTAAAAAAAAAAAAACAAATCAACAAAATCTGTTATTTTTCGCTTGCTTTTGGCTTCCTATTCCAATAGAACACAGTGACTATGGTAAATATTTCACATATGTAAATACTGGTATCACATCGCTATTAATCATGTAGTACAACATTGGATATTCTCAATTAAAACCCTTAATTTGCCTGCTACAGTGCCTGCCGTCCCTAGAGTAATTGCTCTCTTATTTTCCTGGATAACTTATTTAGGGGGAAATCAAATAATGAAATGATCTTAAAGTGAAAAGGCCTGAAAAGAGCGCTCTTATTTAAATTACAATACTTCACACTCATCTGAGATTCTTCATCTCTGCAATAACGCAGCTGTTTTCCTCAGGGTGTTCTCACAAGTTCATAAAGAAAAAAACTGTTATGAGCCTCCCGAAACCCCAAGGAAGGCAGCTGTGTTTTTGATAAACGGGGCCAGGGTTTCAGCACTTCAAGCTAGAGGAAATTTACACGGGAATCGTCCGCTGTTGTGTGTCCGTGAGCAATAGATTTTCAACGGTAACAACGTACAGTGTATTTAGTCAGAGTTTACACAGCCAAGCGCTCAGGCTGAACACTGCGAAATTAAAAACCTGACCTTCTGCAGCAGCCTCTGCCCTAAACATCCAGGGTGTCACTCGCCATGACCCGGAGAAAAACACAAGGGAAATCAAGGGGTGGTGAAGAGATGTTTTGGCTGGATTCCCCCGTCCGACGTCCAAGCGCCACTTTCCTCTCCACATTCAGGAGAGGGGATGTGTCACAAATCAGGGGCATTATCCGCGCATTTGAGTAAAGCAAGAGTCTACCAGGGCTTGTGTGATTGAAGAGTTGGGGCTCTGCCAGTCCCAGATTCTCCCGGCTCGTGAGGCTGTGCTGAATCTTCCCCGCTCTCTCACCTTTGCTGTCAAAGCCCTCATCCTTCTGATGCCGGACAAGGAAGACACATTCCCAGACTGAATACATTTGAAAGTTTTCTGTGCACCGTTGTAAGCAGGGGCCCAGCTTGTGTCCACCCGGTCGCTGGAAAACGTGCGGGGGAAATACTAATCAGTGTGTTCGGTTCTGGAACGAGCTTGCTTTTTCCCGACCTGCCCTCATGCCTTTTCAGTTGCACTGGACTCACGTGCAGCGGCTCCTGGATCATTCCTTCAGGCAGAGCCATAGCTCTCTGTCAGATCTGCTCTCTGTCAAGCCAACTTCCATTTATTCAGTGACAGTTTCTTCCCTTGTGCGTCATTTATCCTGCTGACTTTTCCTTTACTTCCTGTTGCCCTCCTAGGCTTGTACATCGTGGCCATTACAAGACTGAAAAAAAAAAAAAAAAGAAAAAGAAAAGAAGTTATACGTTAACTTCTTCCGTGAGCTGTGCCTTTTTTAATTGCTCTGTTACAATTGCGTGGCTTACGGGGTAGGGACATTGCTATTGCAAATATCTCCCAAGTTCATTTATTTTGCACCTGTAATTTTTGAGCCCCTGTTATGGGTTAGGTATCGGGTTATATGTATGTGTTTTCTAATGCAGGGGACAGAGAGACAGACAAAGAAATGCAATCAGAGAGGTTTGTCACACCCACTGTGTGGAACCGGTGGTATTTAGTGGGGTGAAATGAGCGGTTTAACCACCCGTGGACTTTTGAGTCAGCAGCCAGCACGCTAAGAGCTTTCAGTTGTCATTGAATCGGCTCTCTCGTGCCAGTCTTCCTTCATGGGTGAGGCTCCAAGAGGTAAAGTCATTTCCCAAAGGTTGTAGAACTCGTAAATAGCAAAGACAAGATACATGGGTACATGTGCCTTTCCAAAGCCCATTTTATACCCCAACGCCAAGAGACATTCTTTCTTTCTTCTTCGCGAACCTGGTTTTATACCTCTGTGGTATCGTCCAGGAGTCAATGATATAAGCTTATATTTGTTGTGTAGACAGAATAATGGTCACCTCCAATTATAGATGAACAAGTTATGATGGTTTGATTAACTTACCATGTGAATATCCCCACTCCCCCCCTTCAGGTGCAATGGTTATCATTGTCACATACATCAAAACAACTCTGTCTTGTGGTGGTCGTCTCTAACCACGCACCCTCCTCTATTCTGAGTCTCTCAGGCATCATCAGGGAACCCTTCTTTCTCCACACAGCACTCCAGGCTGCGGCTCTTTCAAATCAGTCCAGCTTGGCAAGTGTTATGAGTTGTATCGTGTCCCCCCCCCCCCAATTCATATGTAGAAGTGCTAACCACCCCCCCCCCACCTTACATGAGAATGTAACCTACTTGGAGCTAGAAGTAATCATGAAACATGGGGTCATTAGCGTTGGTTCTGATCCAATATGACTGGTTTCTTTATCAAAAGGGGAAATTTGGAGACAGTCATGAACACAGAGAGAATGGCATGTGAAAAGAAAGGCAGGAAAGTGAAGGAGTATAAAAGATACAAACCACCTGAAGCTAGAAGGGAAGGGTGGAAGATTCTCCCTCACAGCTCTCAGAAGGAAGCAATTTGACTAACACCCGGATCTTGGACTTTTAGCCTCCAGAACTCCGAGACAATAAATTGCTATTGTTTAAGCCACCCGCTTTAAGGTAATTTGTCACAGCAGCCCTAGCAAACTCATAAAACAGGTAAGATAAAAGCTATTTCCCGTTACTGTCCTGGGGGGGGGGGGGGGGAAATAGATCGCCCCCTGTCTTCTACCACTATGATGGCACCTGCTGATAAAATGTAGTATTCTTATCCAAATTCAGTTTTCTCATTAGAGCCAAGATAATGTATGATCACACGTTGCACCATAAATTAGCAACTGACGGTGCTGGATGGCATCGACCTCGAATGCCACTTAGGTTAAGCGAGGTTCACATCTTACAGGGAAATTCATGGCCCCATCATATGCAAAGAACTAATCATCTTCTTTGGGAGTGTGCAGCTGGGAGCCCGGAAGCCCTCCCTTAGCCAGTAAACTTCAGCTCTTGTCCCAGACGAGCTACTGAGAAAGACTCACTCCAGTATCAGTGTCACTATGATACTATAGAAGGCTGAAGTCGAAAGATGTGTGGATGAACGTGTCTGTGTGTGTGTATGTTTAACGCCATGTGAAAAGTAGACTGTCTTGTACATTACGGTTAAACGAACAAAATGAGTGAATGATGCACATGGCGTGGCACTGAAGAAAGGGCACAGGCTTTGGAATGAGGCAGAGCTGAGTTACAGGACTAAAGGAGATAGCATTTGGGAAAGCAAAGACAGAAATGGCACTTTCTTTCACACGCCTTGCTTTCACTACCACCCTTAGGCAAGGGCTGCAGGATCCCCTCCCCCCAACTTTTTCTTAAGTTGATTTATTATTGAGAGAGAGAGGAGAGAGAGCACAAGCTGGGGGGGGCAGAGAGAGAGAGAGAGAGAGAGAGAGAGAGAGATGGAGACACAGAATCCTAAGCAGGCTCTAGGCTCTGAGCTGTCAGCACAGAACCCGATGCCGGGCTCGAACCCACAAACTGGGAGACCGTGACCTGAGCCAAAGTCAGACGCTTAACTGACTGAGCCACCCAGGTGCCCTTGCAGGCTCCCTTTTATTGAACATCTTCACTTAACTTTCATGGCCCTGCTATAGCTTTGGTAAAGCCTTATCTAAGGAGAACTAGACGAACTTGGTTAAACTAGTCGCACTTTAGGTACAAGGATAATACCTTCTTTTAGGAAAAGATGACTCTATTCAAAAGCCAATGTTTTATACATTAAGGTTTTATTAATCAATTATCATCTTGTAACCAATGAGTGTGTCAGCAGAAACCAAGCCTCATCTACCGCTTTGGTGATCAAAGTATATACAGGAATGACAAGAGCATGTTTGTGTCTTTCCAGGTACAAGTTACTGCCATAGTCCCACATTTTCAACTCATCTGTGCTGATTGTTATCCACTGTGTTCCCACTCTTCTGCATTGCCCCATTAAGCACCTGACCTGAAAGCACATTTAGCTGTTAGGGAACTTTGGATAATGTCGCTAACTTTTGATCACCCCTTGTGGTTTCACTCTCTGTGACACAGGGGTTCTCACCGGTGTTCTATCTGGGTCTTCCTGGATTCTGAAGGATACAAATAGGGCTGGATAATTAAATAAATGTCCCTTGTCTTCCCCTGTATCATAGCATATGTTCTTTTAGATCAGTAAGTTGCTCAAAACCAACCTCAAAACATAGGGAAGCAACTCAGTGTTTTACCAGACAGAGGCACAGACATACTTCAGTTCAGTATCACCTGAACACAAAAGATGTGACCCTCCTCAAGCTGCATTGGATGACTTAGCTGCCATTTCCTTACCAGCATTATACATAGCAATGCCCTATAAAAATTTCCCTGTGGTCAAGAAATTCTTTCCAAATTTTGCTCCTAGATCCTGCTTCTCAATCCCCGGCTCCTAAAACTAGAGCTCTATTTTAATTCCAGGGAGAATTAGTGTAAGTATGTCCATGAAATATTTGGGGCATATACTAAAAAAACAAGTTATTCCTCTTCATCTGAAATTCAAATTGAACTGGTCATTCTGTATTTTCATTTGCCACATCTTGAAAGGCTTAGTTACATGTAACTTTCAAAGTAATATACCTCCCTCTCCAAAAGACACTAGCATCAATAACAGTTTATCTTGTGATGACATTTTTGTATCTATATCCACCTTATTAATAAAAGTAAGTGAAGAAAGAAAGAAAGGCTGAGAAATGATGTACATGGCATTAGCTTATGTTTTGAATTCCCAGCTTTGTCTCTTAAGGAGTTGAAGAACTTTTGGTAGAAGCTTCTTCTTTCAAACCACAGTCTCTTCTCAATGTTGGGAAAAATAATGTGTAAGAGGATACCCCTATTTGCACCTCAAGAAAAAAAATTACAAAGATGAAGATATATATGTATATATAATTAAGCCAATGTCACACTTTTTTATGTTTTCATCTGAAGATGATATAAGAAGGTAGTACTGCTTTCCCAAACTGAAGATGTTGACTTCATACACAAATCCAACTGTACTCTCTGAAATGGCACAGTCTGAAATGGCAAGCCAAGCCCTGGGTTCACACTGAAGGGAGATGTGGACTGAACTCCCTTGGAAGCAGAACTGAAATATGGAAGAAGTGTCATAGCTGCAGAGGACAATGTTTCCTGCTCTATAACAAATGTGCCCATAACTGGAAGCCCACCTGCAAGTCGGCGGCAGAGCTTCGTGCTGAAATCATAGGTCAACAATTGTAGTTTACCAACAACTTTTTGTCTCTAGAATTCCCTTCTCTCGATGAGATCACCGTGCAGTGAGAGAGTGATGAAGGACAAGACTGGTAAAATTGTCTTACTGGAGGCCAACTGAGGCCATAGCAAGTGAAAGCAGATACTCTGGTCAAGGACAAAGACTTGAACTGGAGGATAATAGAGTGTAGGATTTCTCCTACCTTCCACCATTTCCAATGCAGCCCTATAAGACGGCAGCCTCTGTATTTGCTGCAAAACACGGCATAACATATGGTGAGGGAAATTGAAATGAGCTAAATGGCAAACCAAATATATGATTTTTTTCCTTTTCTTTCCAATATAAGTGATAAATTGCTAAGAGAAATAGGATGCAGAGTATTTCCAACTTAAATATGAGGAAGATATCCTCTATGAAACATAGTGATTGACATTGGATATATATGTGGAGAAATTTTAATGGTGTACGCATTTAGTTAAGGGTACAAACATCATTTCCTAGTGGTTTGGAACATATGCAGAATACAAATTGTCAAGCCAAGAAATTTATAAATACAGCAAACTCTTCTGTTCTCAGATAAACTGTAAAAATAAATGAAGTCATCAATAATATCAAGTATAATTTAATAATAATTTTTCATTCACATTTAATAGTTTCCAGATGGCTTTATTTTCTCCAAAAATGGGGATGGTATATACATATATAAAATAATAGCAAATACTTAATTATTTTCTAGGAAAAAAGCAGAAGTCTGATAAAATATGCAATTTAAATTTATCAGTACATTTAAGTAGAATCATAAATATTATATAGATGAGTATTTTATCTGGATATTTATTCAATTTGCATCTGAAATTCTTGATCATTCAGGGAATATTCATTTTTCTCTTCTACTTAATTTTTTCCTTTCCATCCATGTTTTACTATGTGTGCAATATTTTTGTTTTCTATGATTAGTCCTTATATGGCAAAAAATATTTTTTATTTTTTTTTCTTTAGCACAAGTTTGAAAATGGCTTTAAGTACCTATACATACACAGGAACTTAGCAAATGCTTGTCACTCTACTAAATCTTGTAATTCCCAAATGCCCAAAGATAGAAGACAATGAGAGTATCTTGGTGCGTTTTCTCCAACTGCTTCATTGTTCATGGATGAGTGTAATAGGGACCTCAACTTTGCTTTTTAGCCTCAAATTTTTTCTTGTAGTCTGGACCTAATGATTTTTGCAAGCCTCAAGATGTTTATAATGTAGTTTAAGGAGCCGTACTGTACTCTACAACTCATTAAAATACATGAGAATGGAAAAAAAAACCAGAAAGAAAAAATTCCCTCTGATTTAAGGTTGGAAGAGCCTCATATCTACTAGTGGTTCTCAATACTCTATGTAATAATAATCTGAGGAACTTTTAAAAATAATTATTTTTATAATATTATAATGAAACAATATTATCCAAGCCTCACTTCAGAACAATTCTATCAAGAAATGAGAGAAGTGGGTAGCAGTAAATATTCAACAAGACAGACCCTAAAACAAACCTTAACAAATTAAAGAAATATATATATGTATATATATATATATATATATATATACACACATATATATATATATTCATTCTCAGACCATAATACAATTAAAAAATAAATAAACAACAAAAATATATCTGGAAAGTCGCCCCAATACTGGGATATTGAACCATAAACTTCTAAACAATGTAAGGTCGAAGAGAAAATCTCAAAGAAAATTAACTGAGTGAAGATAAAAATGTATCAAAACTTGTGAGATGCAGCTAAACTAATGGTTACAGGGACATGTTAAGTTAAATGCTTAGATTAGAAAGGAAAAATCTCCCAATTCAGTAATCTAAGCTTCCATACTTAGGACATAAGGGGAAAAAAAAGCACATTAAACCCAAAGGAAAGAAGAAAAGATATAACAGAGATTAGATAGAAATCGATAAAGTTGAAAACAAAAACAGTAGAGAAAGTCATTGAAACCAAAAGCTGTTTCTTTGGAAAGGTCAATAAAATCAATAAACCTCTAGACAGATTGACAAAGAAAAAAACCCAAAAAACAAAGAAGACAAAAATTACCAATATTGGGAATGAAATGACACCACTACTGATTCCATAGACACTCAGAAGATAAGAGCATACTATAAATAACACTATACTTATATAAGAACTAAGATGAAATTTACCATTTCTTTGAAATGCACATTATCAAAACTTACAAAGGTGTGTGTGTGTGTGTGTGTGACTTCAGCAGTTCTATATCTATTAAGGCATTAAATGTATAGATTTAAAAAATTTCCAAAAATGAAAATTCCAGGCTGAGATGCTTCCATTGCTGGATTCTACCCAACCTTTAAGAAGACATAATATCATTTCTATACAATCTCTTCAAAAAATAGGAGAAAGAATACAGTGAACTAATTTAAAAACCAGATGATAAAACTAAACACCGATATCCCATCATGAACATAGACAAAACTTTCCAGTCCAATTCAAATGCAGTAATTATAAAAAAGACAATATAACACAAGTGGAGTTTGTCTCAGAATATAAAAAGTTCGACATTTAGTGTAACTCACCCTATTTGTAAGCTAATAAAGAAAACCACATGATCATCTCCATTGATGCAGAACAAAGATTTAGACACAATATGAAATCCATTCATAATAAAAACTTGCCACAAACTAAGGATAGAAGGAAACTCACTAAACTGAATTAAAAGGCCTCTGTGCAAAATCTATGCCAACGTCATACTTCACGGTGAAAGATTGAATTTTTCTCTTTAAAATTAGGAATGAATAAAATAAAATAAATTAGGGATAAATGAAGGATGTCTTTTCTTACTACTCCTACTCAACATTATCCTGGAGGTATTATTGTGTGCAGTAAGAAAGACAAAATAAAACAAAATAAGCACATAGAGTAGAAAGTAAGAAACACAACAATCTCAATCTGTAGACTAATTGCTTAAACTAGAAAATCCCCAAAAATCTACATAAAAGCTTCTAGATTTAATAAGTGAGTCTAGTAGCAGGTTTGCAAGACACAAGGTCAATAGGCAAAAGTCAAGTATGTCCCTGTATATCAGCAGTGAGTATTAGAATTTGAAACTGAAAAAAACTTTATAAAGCATTTTAAAAAGAAGTGCTTAAGTATGAATGTAACAAAATGTGTGCAAGATCTGTAGGTTGAAAACTACAGAATACTGATGAAATAATTCAAAGAATATCTAAATAAACATAGGAAAATACCATGTGCATGAGTTAGAAGACTTAATATTGCCAAGAGGTTAACTCTTCTCAATTTTGTCTGTAGATTTAGGCATTTTCATTGAACATCCCAGTAAGCTTATTTTACAGATAAGCTGATTTTAAAATTTATATAGAGGGGCACCTGGGTGGCTCAGTCATTTAAGCTTCCGACTTTAGCTCAGGTCATGATCTCACAGTCTGTGGGTTCGAGCCCTGTGTCGGGCTCTGTGCTGTCAGTTCAAAGCCTAGAGCCTTGTTTGGATTCTGTCTCCCTCTCTCTCTGCCCCTCCCCTACTCATGCTCTGTCTCTCAAAATATGAATAAACATTAAAACAATTTAAAAAAATAAAATTTATGTAGAAAGACAAAGGAACTAGAATAGCCAAACAAGTCTGAGAAAAGAACAAAGTTGGAGGACTCACATTACTTAATTTCAAGATATACTATAAACTGCAGTAATGAAGACAATATGGTATTGGAAAATGGATAGACATATAGATCAATGAAATAAAATAGCTACCCCAGAAATCAACTTGTAAAAATGTATTAACTGATTTTTGACAAGGGCGCAAAGGCAATTCAATGAAGAAATGATAATGTTTTCAATAAATAGTGTTGGAACAATTAAACACCTACATGCAAAAGTGAATCTCAATACCTACTTTATGCCCGATACAAAAATTAACTCAAAAAAGACCATGGATCTAAATGTTATCATTAAAAATAAACCTTCTGGACAAATATCATACGATTTCACTCATAGGTGGAATTTAACAAAACAAATGAACATATGGGAAGGGGGGGGGAAGAAGAGAGTGAAACAAACCACAAGAGACTCTTAACAATAGAGAACAAACTGAGGGTTGATGGAGGGAGGTGGGTGGGGGATGGGCTAGATGGGTGATGGGCATTAAGGAGGGCACTTACTGTGATGAGCATTGGTGTTGTACGTAAGTGATGAATCACTGAATTCTACTCCTGAAACCAACATTACACTGTATGTTAACTAAAATTAAAATTAAAAAAATAGATAAACAAACCCTTTGGAAGAAAGCAGAGGAGAAAATCTGCATGACCTTTGGTTTGTCAAGGAGTTTTTTCGATACGGCAGCAAAAGTATGATCCATAAAGAAAAACCACAAATCATACTTTCTCAAAATTAAAACCTTATGCTCTATGAATGATACTATTAAAGAGAATGAGCAGACAAAGCACAGAGAGAAAATATTTACAAGTCACATATCGAATAAAGGACTGGTATCCAGAGTATATAGAGAACACTTAGAACTCAACAAGGAAACGGGGTGCCCGGGTGGCTCAGTCAGCTAAGCGTCCGACTTAGGCTCAGGTCATGATCTCCCGGTTTGTGAGTTTGAGCCCCGCGTTGTGGGCTCTGTGCTGACAGCTCAGAGCCTGGAACCTGCTTTGGATTCTGTATCTCCCTCTTTCTCTGCCCATCCCCCACTCATGCTCTGTCTCTCTCTCTCCCTCTCAATAATATAATAAATAAACGTTAAAAAATTAAAAAAAGAAACTCAACAAGGAAATGAATAGGCAAAGATCTGAACAGAGAGTTCACCAAAGAAGATACACAGATGACGAGTAAGCACAGGAAAGATGCGCAGCATCATTTGTCCTTAGGGAAATGTAAGTGAAAACCGCGATGACATCTCACTGTGCACTTATTAAAATAGCTAAAATAAAGCATACTGACACTACCAGACTCAGGCAAGCATGTGGCACAACTGGAATTCACAGAAATTAAACCTGAATATTATATTATGAAACTCTAGCAGGATTCTTATAAAACTGCAAAGAACAAGATGAAGGTGAAAATTGATAGGAAAGCTTTGGGAAAAGGTTTCTATGAACAAGGGTCATTCAAAGGCAGATACTGTGGGCATTTTGCACAAAATCAATAGCAGTTAACATTTTTAAATATGGTGGTCATTCCTTACATAATGTGAATCCATCGTAAATATTTTTTTCATGTGGTTTTTAAGCTGAGTAATCCTTGTAATCCTCTTTTATTTGTCAAAAACAGAACCTGGTTATCCTTTAGATATGCTGATATTCTATCTTTCTTGTGGCTTTTGCAAAATATTTCAAAGATTATGGCTTTATGATTGACGTAACGTAATTTTTCTGTTCTTTCAATTCAACTTCATGTGTACCCATGAGCTATGCTGACTATTTGAGAGTTCAGATATTTTGATATACAGTTCCAGGGACTATTTGATGAAGCCATTTTGTTCACTAACCACATAATTACTATGGAAATGGACAGAAATGCATAAAAATAAATAATGATTCTAAGTGACAATGAAGACAAGAAGTTGAACTGTGTGATTGAAAACATTTAAGTTTCTTAGATGTTATTTTGCATGGGTCACAGATGAAATATGTTCTCATGGAGTATAGGCTGCTCCCTGCTTCTGCATACGGTTCTTCAATTACAACAGGCAAATGAGCTTCCTGGGATTCCCCATCTATCTCCCCTCCCCCCAAGTAGCGTTAGGTAGCATACTGTGTATACTGTGATCAGTAGAATTGACTTTTATCTGCACATTTCTGTGAAGTTTCCTCCTTTAACAAAAATATGAATTTAGTTAGAATTGGTTTTGTGACCTAACAGCTTTGTAATGTTGAGTGTCTACTATCTGTCTGAAACTCAATTTTCTTTTATATCCAAATTAGGCTACTTACAGGCTTGCTGTGAAAATCAAATAAGATGATGGCAAAGAACATAATCTCTAGCACCTAGCAGTTTCTCAACTAAAGTTGATCAGTAGTTTCTTCTCTTTTCTCCTTTTCTTTCCTTTCCTTCCCTGGCCCCTCTGAAGGTATAGTCTGTCCTTTTTCCTTCTTTCTTTCTTTCTTTCTTTCTTTCTTTCTTTCTTTCTTTCTTTCTCTTTCTTTCTTTCTTTCCCTTTGTTTCTTTGTTTCTTTGTTTCTTTCTTTGTTTCTTTGTTTCTTTCTTTCTCTCTTTTCTCTTTCTTTCTTTCTTTCTTTCTGACACTCAAGAACGGTGGAAATCTAGAAGAATACATTTGGGAAGGAATAGAAGTTTCTGATCTATTTGATAAGCCTACATGAGTTGATACCATATAAACTGATGGCTAAAGCCTCTGATATGCAAGAAAGTTACTGATGTTATATAAAATGATTTGTAAGACATTAATAACAACTGAATCCTGTATAAATACATATGTTATGTGTGTGCTTGGAGTCACAAATATGAACGGGGCATAGTCCTTGCCCTGAAAGTGCAACTGATTTCATGGAGATATAAAACAAGGTATAAAGTAAAAAAAACCAAAAAACAAAAAACAAAAAAAAATGCAGAAAAAAAATGCTTGGTTGAGGTAAACGGTGTTCTCTAAGACAGGAGAAAGGAAAATTCATTTGGGTATGAATTTTAGTGAGAACTACTCCAAACAATTTGATAAACAACATGACAAAAAAAAATTACTGAATTTTTCCCACTGTTTCACATTCTCATTTCACAGGACTTTAGAGTTTTACTATAATATACATAATAAATAATGTGCCAAGTTTGGGCTAAAAGGTAGTAATGTGAAACACAAAAGAAAAAAGTACCTCCATCCAAAAGCATGTCGATACTTTGATAAGAAAGTAAGGTAGATCCATTGGTATATTGGTCAATGAACTTAATTTATTTGAGAAAATCTGTGCCGAAGTGATTTAAAGGTGATTTATCACGTCCAGCATAGCAAACTAACAGCGGTAGGTCCCAATAGTAGCAGCTGCAGTGGGAGTTATAGTAGAGTGCCGCTTCATGAATAAATCACTCTATTTGTTGTTTATTCAGTTGGCTATTTATTTTTCAGTTATGTTTTATTAAGAGTTCCAAGGTATATTTTTGCATTGTATTTTTATTTAGACACAATTTACAGTCAACAAATTGCACCAAAATTAACTGTTTTGTGCATGCATTTTAAATTTTATTTATTTTTTTCCATGCATTTTTACAAAAGACCTTATTATTTTAGAAGAGTTTTAGTTCCATAGCATAATTGAGAGGAAGTGAATCAGTGCATTTTGACAAACGCATACATGTGTGTAACATATCATCAAGAATAGCGTATTTCCATCATCCCAGAAAGTTCCTAAACCACCTCTGTAGACAATGAATGCTCTGCATTTTATGACCATTGATTACTTTTTCTTATTCTGGAGCTTCTTATATAAATAGAATATGAATAAAATTTGTACGTTTTTGTGTCTGGCTTCATTTATTCAGCATAATACTTTTGAGATTCAGCTATGCTATTAGGACACTAGTGCTCTGTTCCTTTTTATTTTTGCGTTGCATTCAGTGTTATGCTGATAAATGTTTAACAACTGGCTCTTCAAAACAAAACAAAACAGAACAGAACAGAACAGAACAACTGAATGGTAGCACTTGCCAATTTTCACCATCAAAATGCTCTGAAAGTAGCAAATTTTAGGCTATTAACATGTTCTCAAGTCATTTTGTAAAATTCCCCAAAATTGAACTGTCAGTTCTGGTGACCCCAGCATGAGCTGGGTCAAGGATAGCACTGGTTATCTTGCATTGTATGAATATAGCATAATTTGCTTATCAACTCTACTCTTGATATAAACATGTGAGTTGTTTCTACTTTTGCATTGTTATGACTATAGCTCCCGTGAACATTCTTCTGTAAGTCTTTGGGCGAACTTATATTTTTATCACTCCTGGGTAAATACCATCTGGTAGAATCACTTAATTAAAGTGTAAATGTAACTTTAACTTTATGAAATAGAATTGACAGTTGTTCAAAGGTATTATAACATTTTACACTCTCAACAACAAAGTATAGGGGGTCTAGTTGCTCCAAATCCTTGCCAATATTTGGCATTGGCAACCTTTTTAATTTTAGTCATTTTGATGTAAGTCATGTTTTACTGTTCTCTCTTATGCCTAATAGTTATGAGTAGTATTTCACATATTGGTTATCTCCATATCTTCCTTTGTGAAGTGTCTGTTTAAGTCTTAGGACCATTTGTTGTGTGTGTACGTCTGTTTATTATTGAGTTGTAGAAGTCCTTTATATACTATTGACATAAAATCTTTGCCATATATCAAGCCACAACCTGGGACAGATTTTTACTATGTGTGGGTTGTGGCTTCATTATTTTTCTTTATGGCTCCTCCTTTTTGAAATTAATAAATTTAATTTTTAGAGCACTTTTAGGTTCGCCACAAAATTGGAGAAAAAAATGCAGATTTACTATGTTACTTCTGTCCCTTTACACACTCAACCTCCCCGCCTTTGGGCATCACTTATATGGTACTTTTTGCTAATCAAAAATTTTTGAAAAAGTCCTATTAATAATTTTTTAGTAGTACTTTCTGGGCCCCAAGAAATCTTTACTTATTTCAAATTAACATAAATATTTTATCATGTTTTCTCTAGAAGTTTTATTACTTTAGGTTTTATATTTACGTTCATTAATTATTTCAATTTAATGTTTCTTTCAAATAACTTTTTTTTAAAGGGAGAGAGAGAGAGGGAGAAAGAACAAGGGGAGGGGAGGAGCAGAGGAAGAGAAAGACTGAGTTTCAAGCACAGTTCACACTCAGCGAGGAGCCCAGTGCAGGGCTTGATCCCACAATCCTGGGACGGTGAACTGAGCCCAAATCAAGAGTCAGGCGCTCAACCAAATGAGCCATTCAGGTGCCCCTTAATTTAATGTTTGTGTAGGGTGAAGACTAGGAATTGAGATATAATTTACTCCACATAGGTATCCAATTGTTCCAGCGTTATTTGTAAAACAAGTTTCTTTACTCCATCGAATTGTTTTGATAGCTCTGTTGAAAAACAATTGACCATGAGAGTGTGGGTCTAATTTTGGACTCTTTATTCTGTTCAATTAATTCATTTTCCTTACATCAATATCTAATTCCCTTAATTACTGTAGTTTTTTTTTTTTAATTTTTTTTCAACATTTTTATTTTTTATTTTTGGGACAGAGAGAGACAGAGCATGAACGGGGGAGGGGCAGGGAGAGAGGGAGACACAGAATCGGAAACAGGCTCCAGGCTCCGAGCCATCCACCCAGAGCCTGACGCGGGGCTCGAACTCACGGACCGCGAGATCGTGACCTGGCTGAAGTCGGACGCTTAACCGACTGCACCACCCAGGCGCCCCAATTACTGTAGATTTATATGCAGTGTTGAAATCGGATATTATAGATCCTCCAAATTTATATTTATTTTTTTCACATTTTAGGTTATTTGATGTTTTCTTTATACTTTAAATCTTTATATTCTATATATTTTAAAATAACTAGCTGATTTCTACAAAATGATCTGCTTGATTTTGATTGGGAAATGTGGTCAGTCTTAAGATCCATTTAGGGACCTCTTAATAATATTGAGTATCCCAATCCATAAATTGGATATGTTTCTTTATTTTTTATTTAGTATCTAATTTCTCTTAGGAGTATTTTGTGCTTTTCAGTATATTGATCTATACTCCGTTAGATTTATCCTTACATAGCTTTCATTTTATGATGCTATTGTAGATAACGTTGTTTTAAATTCTGTTCTCCAATTGTTAATTACTATTATGTAGATTTGCAATTGGATATTAATTGACCTTATATTCTTTCATCTACCTACATTCATATTTTAACTTAATAATATTTTGGAAGATTCTTTAGAATTTTCAACATCAACAAACACGCTCTCTGTGAATAAAGATAGCTTAACTTCTCCATCCTCCTGTTGGATCCCGGTGCTTTCTCACGTGACTCCTCGTGGCATGACATACCCCCTCTCTTGGGATCTATGAGTATGACAATGGCAGGTGTCTCCTGATCTGTTGGCCTTGTCATTAACTAATGACAAGTTAGTGTCATTAACTAATGTCATTAATGCTCAAATTTGCATTTTAAAACATACACACAATATGCACAGACGTGTATCAACACAGTAATATAGTGTTCACATTAGCATCTGGGTGATTATTTTTTCCAATTATGGGTCATATTTTCATACTTATTTACATGTTTTTTAAAATTTCTGAATGCTAGAAATTGACGATGTTTCATGGTAATTCTGATTCTTTTTTCTAGAGAGTTAAGTTTTATTTTTCAGGCAGTCAATTTACTGTCTGACCAGCAGGATCATATCAAGGCTTGGATTTTAGGTTTTGTTGAGTTGGGTCTGATGGAGTCCTTACTGTGGGGCATGGACTTTGCTCCTAAGGAATGGTCTTTCTAGTGTTTTAACTAAACAATGATTATCTTAATAAGGCCACTTCACTTTGACTGGAAGAACTCTAATATTTCTCTGTACCACCTGAGC
Organism: Lynx canadensis; assembly: GCF_007474595.2. Taxonomy (NCBI): domain Eukaryota; kingdom Metazoa; phylum Chordata; class Mammalia; order Carnivora; family Felidae; genus Lynx; species Lynx canadensis. Next base: position 204,107,227 of record NC_044310.1, read on the forward strand.
TCTAAAAATCTCCCTTCTGCTCACGGTCCTCAGCAGGCTCCAAGATTCTCTTGCGCTGTATGCCCAGCTTAGTATGTGGCCAAAGGTAGAAGGGGAACCCTGTACTTGGGTACTTGAAATATCTTCTCTGTACAACTTTTTCTTCTCAGATATCCTGATCCATAAATTCCAACTGCATCAGTAGACTTGGAACTCTGACCTCACTTTTCTCTGAATAGTGAGACTCTCACTACCTGTGTGGCCCTCCTTCCTTGTTTTGGAATGTGGTCCCAGGCAGAAAGCTCAGATAAATGTGACACTCAGCTATTATGTATATATCCTCTCAAGGATTATAGACCTGCATTCTTTGTTTTTCAATCCATAAAAACAATTGCTTCATGTATTTTCACCCAATTGTGTAAGTACTGACAGTGGGAGGTCAAATGTGATACCTTTTTCTCTGTCAAACCCAGAACCAGGAATGTACCAATATATGCTTTTTATTTTTTTAGGAAAGATAAATTTTATGGTTGTTTTCTGCAAGAAGCAAGTTGTATATTCTTTAAATCTTTTCCCTGTTACTCATTCTGCTACAGTTTTAGGATTATCTTTGAATATTGTGCCGACTTCAAGTGGCATCTGTGAAATTTTTGTTCTTTTCCTTATTTCAATCAAATCTTCCGTATATGCTATAATTCTGCCACAAGTTACTCCCTCACACAATGAATTTTTACACGAACTTGCCTTGTTTCACGCACCCAGGTTTTTGAGACCTCAAATGTTCACTATATTATGATGAGCACATTAGGAACTATGTGGAGAACTCATTATGATTTTAGCACTTTCACAGAAGAGCTGTGCTGATAAAAACTTGCAGAGAAAGCTTAATAAAGTATACTTTACAATTTATAATTTTATGAAGCTATAATAGGATTTATTGTAAAGTTCCATAGAATATGATTAATGCTAGTCTGCACAGACTCAATAATTATTTTGAGATAGATGTAGCTGATTTCTTGACAATTAATTGGTTCGGCATAAGAACTGTTTGATTTGATTGCTAACAGAGTCTAAAACAATTTGACCATATTTCAGAATAAAGAGATAAGGTTGATTATATGTAGATATGATCACAATTCATAGATCACTAAATAGAGAAATAGTTGCTCTAGTGTTTCAGGCCATCCTAATAGCATATTTGGGTCACTGTGTAGTCAATTCCATTGAATGATGGTTGTTCAATAAACATTGATTGAACCCACACCCTACAAAAGGACTGAACTCAGAAACATGAGAAAACAGGAAAATCAAGGTTACACATTGTATCTTTGTATTAAGTTTCAAGGGCTGCCATATAAAATACCATAGACTGAATGGCTGAGACAACAAAAATTTGCTTTTCACAGTTCTGGAGGCTGGAAGTCCAATCACGGTGTCAGCAGGTTTGGTTTCTCCAGAGGCCTCTGTCATTGGATTGCAGCCTTTTCACTGTGTCCTCACATGACCTCTTCTTTGTGCGTGCACATCCCTGGCATCTCTCTGTCTCTTCTTATAAGGACACCAGTCACGTTGAATTAGAGCTCCCCACTCAAGGACCCATTTAGCCTTAATTACCTCCTTATAGGCCTCATCTCCAAATATAGTTTACATGGGAGTTAAGGCTTCAACATATGCATGTTTAGGGGGACATAATTCAGTCCACAATATCCATGTTACCGTATAAACATACATAGGAGTAGGGCAAAATCGTAGAGAAGACATGACTGCACGTTGACCCATGAACTGGACCCAGCAATTGGAGGCTGTTCACTCCCTCCCTTATCCTTGGAATGTGGGTTCTGCTTGCCTTTCCCCATTCCCAGAGACTGCTCCAAGGACATAGTCTTGACATAGTGATGTGGTATTGAGAACATCTGGATGGTGTATGTGACTGAATACAGTTAAGACCTCTATATAAAATTTAAGATGTGGCAGGTGGTGCTGAGGATCTATTTGTTTGTCTTGTGGCCACCTGAGATATGCTTGCTATGCATGTTCCCTTGCTTGTTAAGCCTGCCACCTACTAATCTGGAGTGGCCTGCCTCCTTTTCCAGTCTCTCCCTGTTCTCTTGAGTATGGGGACCGATTTTAGGTCACCCCTGGGAAACTCCTCAGGAGCTTACTAACCAACAAAACATTAAATAAATGTAAGAAAAATACTATACCATGAAATTTCTGCTCTTAAGTTTTGTAAACAAAATTGAAGATATATTTGTAAGAAAGACATTGAAATCTCACGACCAGGTGATAATGGTTTTAGGATCAAATGAGATAAAAATAGAAAATACGTGAACATGCTTTGAAATTTATAACACATGATACAAACATAAGGTGTTAATTCATAAGGCATTCACATTCAGACCTCTTATGTTTGCTTCTAACTTCCTCTCTGAAGATACACTCTTAGGCAAAGATCTTTCTCACCTTAGTATGGATCTAAGTTCACATTTTTTTCCCTTAAAGATGATTTCCTAATCCACATTACTAATTATAAACTTTTGCCATCTGGTGACAAGTTTTGGGGACAGGAGAACTTCCAAATTCACACAAATAGTTTTTGCCTGTGGATAAGTTTACTCCATGTAGCAGAAACGTCAAGGGCAACACGTGACCTAGAACCCCAAGGAGTGAAGGCTGACAAAGGCAAGCCAGGTTTACAGAGGTCCTGACTGTTAGAAAGGTGTGGTCAGGAAATATAATGGAAAATAGGTGAACAAAGAGCAAAATGGCACATAAGTGTAGATTATTCTGAATCCCACTCTTGAAAGGAACACTAAAATCTATTTATTTCCGCACTAATTTATGCCCAAATACTTGCTCATGTAGATTTTGATCTTCTGCAAAGGTTGCAAAGCAGTCACCTACAGTTGCAATCTGGTCCACAGTCAGGTATGTCTGTACCATCTAGGGTTTAAAATTCCTTTTATTTTCTTCCATATTTTTGAATTTGGGGAATTTTCCATAGAAACTTAGATATCTGGCTTCTTCTAAAAAATTGAGACTATCTGCCCACACCACAGGTTCAAGCATCTTGAACTGAATGGCAGTTATACCTTCAAAGGGCACACACTCTCTCGATACTCATCTTTCACTCATACATGTTCTCTGCCCAGACCCAATAGCCATTTGGATTTATGATCTTATCGATATCTTATTGATAGGGAATTCCTGCATCTGAACTCAGATCTGAACCATTCTCCTGATAAGCACCCTCTTTCATGATTTTAAACATTCCATTGCTTTATACCAAAGAGAGGAGATTATTGGCAACATCCCCAGCTTGGCCTGGGTATTAAAATATATTCCTTATTTAGGGGAATTTCTGCAATTGAAATATGTTGATTGGAGAGAAAGAATCGCCAGTTCTTTCTCAGAACCAATCCCATTGTTATTTGTTATTTGCACATAACAAGCTCTTAGAAACTTTTACCATGGTCTAGAGCACCTGATCTGGTCCTTACCAGTATCATGATTGGATCAGACATAAAGGGTCTACACTAGCCTTTCTCTAAGCCATAGCTTTTACCATTGGATAAGAGGTTTCCAGGGTCAAGGAACCATGGCTACACAGAGTGAAAACATTCTACCTATCTTTGCTATGCTAGACTATGATCCTAGAATTCTTAGCCCCAGTGACCCAGACTCTACTTCTCAGGCCTATAGAAGTTTGATTCTTGGGTTTGTCATTTGAGGGGAAAATGGTGAATATTCCTGTGAATATTCCTAGGCCTGAGGGATGCCAAGGGTAAAATATTTGGGAGATGACTGTGCCACCTGGGGTGTCCATGTACATATACCTGAGGTCGCTTGTGGAACGGGGTAGAAAAGCATAGAGGGCTGGTTGGGGCCAAAAGTCCCCAATTGTTGTCTTCCCTTGGGCCCACAAATCTTAAAGATGACCTTAGTCCCCCAATCTTTGCTTACTTTCTAACCTCCATTCCTATCTTCCTGCCCCCACTAAACTGTTCCTTCTGTCCCTCAAGCAGATGCAATTCACTGCCTTTGTACATGCTGTTCCCTTTCCTTGGATTATACTTCCCCTGATTATTTCCATAGTGAGCTCCTTCCAGCTATTCAAACTTGAGCTTAGAAATCACCTCCTTTCCTAGACCTTCACCCAGGTCCTAATCATTTTCCTTCATTTTATCCTGTTTTCCTTAAAGAGCATTTTATAATCTACAATGATCTTTTAAAGGCATTTACCTATGTATTATTCACTTCTTCCTCCTGGAATACAAACTATCTGAGAGCAGACTTTGTCCTATCTACTGCAGTCTCTCAAGGACTTAGCATAGAGTAGTGCTCAATAATATTTGGTTAGTGAATGATTGAGTGATGGAGTGCATAAATATTTGCTGTCTCTGTGCAATAGTAAGATGACCACATGTAAAGTGAAAAATAAAGTTTCATTACAAGTATTAATCTATGTTAAGTTATAATAACTCTCTGGTTTAAAACAAGGATTACGTCTCAATCATGTTATATCACCACTGTGGGTTAGTTGGGGGTTTGATCCTGTGTTGTCCTTATTCTGGGACCCATGTTGACAGATTCTTCTCTATGGGAGCAACAATGATCGCCAGGGCACAGGGAAAGAGGAAAGGCAGTAGCAAAGCATTAGCTGGCTCTTAAAACATCTACCTGGAAGTACCATACATCAGCTTTGCTTAGATTTTATTGGTCAGAGCAAGTCACAAGACTGCGCCTGATCTTAAAGGCATTGCTTTGGGAGCACCTGAGTGGCACAGTTGGTGAAGCATCTGACTCTTGATCTTGGCTCAGGTCATGATCTCACAGTTTGTGAGTTCAAGCCCCACATCTGGCTCTGTGCTGATGGTGAGGAACCTGCTTGGGATTCTGTCTCTCCTCTCTGCCCCTCCCCTTCTTGTGCATGTTCTCTCTCCCTCTCTCTCTCTCTCTCTCTCTCTCTCTCAAAAATAAATAAATAAATAAATAAATAAATAATAAACTTAAAAAATTTACATTAAAAAAAATAAAGGGGTTACTTTGAGGAGGACAAGGAACATGTTATGAACAGCCCCAACCATGACCACATGTCTACTTGACAAATTCTTTCCTCACACTTTGTATATGAAATTTAGGATATTATATTTATAGTATAAGTATGCTTAGAATAGACACAGCTTAAGCTTGTGATACAAGTCCCTATCTCATTTGGGAGTGGTCATTAGTATTATAAAAATATATTTTTTTTAACAAAGCTGAATCTCATTAAAAGTAAAGCCTGTTTTCCTACATATTTGTTTTGCCATATTTTAGTTTGAAAAGATTTTTAAGTCTTTAAAATTGGTAATAACTTTGCATCTGATTCCTTTACCCTTTTGAATGTGATTGCTGCTGACATATCCACCGATACGTTTAAAATAAAATGACAGAAAATCAAGTGGGTTATTTCCCTGCATACATATGGTTCCATAATGAAATTATTCCCGCTGAGAAGAACAAGTTTGCATTTTGCAGTTGGTCACAATTGGTGAGAACAGAGGGTCTATACATCTTTAATGGAACGTATTTTTCAAATCTTCTGACAAGTTCAGTGTCTCTCACTCTCTCCCACAATTAAGTCAGCAATTCTGGATTCCAAGCTTTCATTAAGGAACCATGTGATACATTGCACACAGAAACAGCATCCTGCAGATTGCTTTTAATCTCTTATCTCTTGCTTCCCCTTTTTCTCTCTCTGCCTGTCTCTTTCTAACTTCCAATTATCTGTTCATCAGATTCTGTGCAAACAGTTTGGGTATATGCAAAAGATTTAGGTAAATTTCATTAAAATTCCTGCATATTTTGCAAACAAAAAGAATTAAATCAGTACCTAAAGTTTGCCAATTTGAGGTCCTTATTTTCCTATCTTTATTATTATTGTTATTATTATTTAATTTAGGAAATAGTCTACAAGTTTTTTTAAAGTTTATTTATTTTGAGAGAGAAGGGTGCAGAGAGAGAGGAAAGAATCCCAAGCAAGCTCTTGGGAGCCTGCTCTGTTAGTACAGAGCCCAATGCAGGGCTCAATCTCATGAACAGTGCAATCATGACCTGAGCCAAAATCAAGATTCCCATACTTAACCGACACAGTCTTCCCTAGTTTACCTATTTAAAAAAAAATGTTAATTACATTTATTTATTTTTTGGGAGACATAGAGAGACAGAGCACAAGTTGGGGAGGGGCAGACAAAGAGACACACAATCCGAAGGAGGCTCCAGGCTCTGAGCTCTCAGCACAGAGCCCGACGCGGGGCTCGAACTCACAAACCGCCAGATCATGACCTGAGCCGAAGTCAGATGCTTAACCGACTGAGCCACCCAGGCACCCCCCTAGTTTACCTATTTTTAAAGTTAACACAAGCTTTTAGATCCAAGTAATTAATAATTTTTTGAAGGAAGAGCCCCTTAATGTATCTCTGCTTCATCAAAGGTTGGGTCTACATGCTAACTGTCAAATGGTTCCAAGAGGCATCTTAACTATTGTTTTTAATCAAACTATTGGATATGGCCTATTTTTATAGGGAATAGTCAATAGAGCCCAGAGCTATTTTTATTCAAAATTAGAAATTGGAAAGATAAACCATTATGTAACAGTTGTCATAAAATGTTTAAAGAGAGGTAATTCCTCATAATATTCTAAGGAATACTAGCGTTCCGTAGCAAATCAAGTATTTGTAAATATGCCTCATGGATTTCTATGGAACGCTTTCCCGTTTGTATAAAAAAGCAAGAAGAAAAAGGTGATTAATATGTATTTGAGCCTCTCCATATGTGCTAATCACCATACTATATGCTTTACTTAATTCGTCTCACTTAGTCCCTCTCCCAGCAAGCCATGAGATGTAGATTATTCTCATTTATCGTTGCTCCTTTATCAAAGGGGTCTGTTGTGTCACAGCCTTGTAGGATAGGAAGCCAATGGAAGCTCATCTCACAGTCTTAGACGTAAGAAGTTTGGTTAGGACATCCATGTTTGTGCCATTGCTATTAAATCCTGTCCCTGTGGTGCCTGGGTGGCTTAGTCGGTTAAGCGACTGACTTCAACTCAGGTGATGATGATCTCTTGGTTCGTGAGTTTGAGCCCTGCCTCGGGCTCTGTGTGGACAGCTCAGAGCCTGGAGCCTGTTATGGATTCTGTGTCTCCCTCTCTCTCTGCTCTTCCTCCACTCATGCTCTGTCCATCTCTATCTCTCAAAAATAAATAACTATTAAAAAAAAAATAAAAAAAAATCTTGTCCTCAAATATTAGATTAACCAAGGATTTCTGATATAATTTAAATTACTTTATCCTGTATAAGTTTCATGGTGGTTCTCTAAAATTATAGCCTGGTAGAGACAAATATTTTTATTCTATTATTGTACTCATTTATTTTTATTGATAACACTTTAAAATATTTACTTTAGAATATTTAAAAACATTGAAAACACAGTAAAGAAACAATATCAGTTATGACTATACCATAAGAAAGAACTGAGTTTTACATATTGATATATTTGCTTCCAGTCTAATTTTATGTAAGATATATAACATTGATACTATTATGCATATTGCAGTTTTTACAAATTATGGATTTTACCATGAATACAGTTATATGCCTTCTTTACTTAAAATTTCATAATTAACATTTTTGTTTGACATTATTAATCAGAATCAAAAATATAATTTTAATAGCTGTATGTTTTCCAGTTTATGGATATGCAATGTAATATTAAATACAGCTCTTTCTCCATTGTTTCAGAGATGCTATGTGTGTGTGTGTGTGTGTGAGAGAGAGAGAGAGAGAGAAGAGAGATAGAAACATAAGTGCTCCCTACCTATTCTTCCAGATTTTCTCAGTTTCATTCCTGTAATAAGTCAGATTATAAAACCACATATTTTAATTTCCCATGAAGGTGTCATTCCTGAATCATGGTTTAGTATTATCTCTGCAACAATGATTGGACTCTTCATTAAAAAACAGAAACACGAATAACATTGCTGTGTCCTCAATAAAACCATCACATCAAGGAATTATTCACTGCATCGATGAGGTCCATGAAATACATTCATATTAAATGTTGGGACTGAATAAGAGACCGCTTCTCCTGAATAACAAGGATACTTTTTTTGACCAGTTAGTTTTTGCTCAATGCATCTTCCTTTTCCCATAAGCTATTTGGAAGCAGACCTAAATTTAGTATTCAACAATGAATATATTTATAGTCTAGATCTGCTCTGTCTAGTGTGGTACCCACATGTGGCTCTTTAAATTTAACTTAATAAAGATTAAATGAAATTTAAAATTCCATCCTTTAGTCACACTAACCATGTGTCTCTATTGTTTACCACACTGAAAAGTACAGATATAGAACATTTCTATCCTTGTGGCAAGTTCTATTGGACAGTACTGGTCTAGATTATGCATCAGATTATACATTTCCTGCCTGCCATGCAACTTTATATTTAATGTGAACTTGAACTATCTAGATGACTAGCTACTTATGGCATGCTACCTTCTATACCTTTAGAATTAGATCATTACACATGATGTGATTAAATCTTTTAATAATATATCATCATCCTATCATAAATTTTCATAATGTTGACACCCATTGGGATGACTGGATAAGTTATAAGGCTTATAAAAGATTTAAAAATTTTAACTCCTCTTAGGTGTTTTAGGTTTATCTGATCACATTTGTATAGGCCCTGCTCACCTATTATTATGACTCTTAGCCCCCACCATCCAGTCTCATTTTCTATGTCGTCTATAATAAATATGCTAAGCACAGGCCTTACCGAGGACCATGGAGATAGTGCTGGAAATAACAAAGGTATAATGATTCTGTGCCTCCACTTGGGTCATGGCCACCGAGAGTGGACAGAACTGTAGGAAGAGAGACATAACTGCACCAGGGAGAGCTTCAGGGAAAAGCAATGTCAGTTTTGATTGGATATCATGGAACATTTTACATACCATTTGGGACATTAGGGAACTATGACAGCTCCATTCGTATTTAAGAATCTAAAATTACTCATTCATACAGTTTCTACTGATTTGAGATGGGTCTAAAATACAAAAATCAATAGTACACCTTTCTTAGAGCTGATGGTGGCACTTTGAAATGCTTGGGTATAAATAAAGCAAACATACATTTCCTAGGTCTGACTATGTAGTCACAGAATGCTTAGCCATAAATCAGCATAGACCACTTTAATTTCATTCCTTGCCTACATAATCAAAACATGAAGCTCTCTTTTCTTTAACACATAATTCTCTTCAATCATTACATAAATTGCCATATTTCTTTATAACAAAGTAAATGCCTGGGTTCAGCTATGATTTACAGATTGTGTAAATTATTAGCCATATGGTGGTTATATGCCATTCTGCTTATAAAATATGTATTTTAAGTAAATACATCTATGCCTACAAGAGAGAGGGTTATTCATTACTATTTAGATGTTTTAAATATCTTCTTTATCATAAGGGCAAGCACTTCCAGCTGGACCATATTATTTCTCCCAAATACTTTGGTTGCTGTTGTTACGTTTTTGTCATTACAACCTACAAAAGTGGATTAAAATGGACCTTCATAAGGATAGCCTTATACCACAGCTATCATTTACTGTGAAAAAATTGTATTTTTTGTTGCCACCTCTTTTTCTCACTTTCAGCAAAGTATCATTTGACTGAATTTTTTATTTGTTTATACTTCCTGTGTGCTAAGACTCCATTGTTTAATTTTTTCTAACGTTTACTTATTTTGGAGAGCCGAGGCAGAGCATGAGTGGGAGAGGGGCAGAGAGAGAGGGAGATGCAGAATCCAAAGCAGGGTCCAGGCTCTGAGCTGTCAGCACAGAGCCTGACGTGGGCCTTCAGCTTGCAAAGTGTCAGATCATGACCTGAGCCCAAGTGGAATGCCTAACCAACTGAGTCACCCAGGTGCCCCTCTGCCATTTTTTATTTGATGAACCACCAATTTAGTAATAATCTTTATAAGGGTTGAGAAGAGATCAATTTCAAAAGAGTAATGTTACTTGGTGATGAAATGGCAAATACATTCCTCACTTATGACCTGGTACCACAATTTTTCTAAGGGAGAGAGATGTCTTGGTTAATAAACTATTTTGGTGAGGACTTCAAATTGTTGCTCAACAATCCAGCTTACATGGGTCTTAGAAGGCTCAGAACCTTCTCAAGTGGACTGTGTGTGTGTGTGTGTGTGTGTGTGTGTGTGTGTGTTGGGGGTTGTGCATGGAGGGCTGGTGAAGCTCTGCATACAGACAAAAGAATTTGGAGCTTCGGGTAGGACAATTCTGGGGACAGTGAAGAAGCAGGAAAAGACACTGAAAAGGGAATATCCAATGGGAATAAATAGGCCAAAGGCTTCCAGTTTGACTTCTCCATATCTCTCGAGAATCTTCAGCAAATTCTGTAAGGTCTCACAAATCCTAGTGGAGGAAATTCTTTTTGTGGAAATTGGTGGAGAGGCCAAAGAGATTGTTACGGACCTCGACAGATGTGGGGTACAACTGAATAGGGCTTAGAGATGCAAAAAAAAGCTTGAGTTAGGAGAGCTATGGACTGTCAGCCAAGAATCAGTCCATGTTGATACCTATAGTTCTTATCCTTTCATTGCATGAATATGCCAGTCAGCTTACTTATCCATGCCCCCGTGAAGGGAACTCAGTTCTTACCAGTATTTCTCCAGAATAGTCAGTGCTGCAAAGAACACCTATACATGTCTCCTTGAGCACAAAGAGCTTCTCTGAAGAATGTACCTAGAAGTGCCTTTTTTGGTTCTTGGAAGATTTATGAGATAGTCTCAAACTGCCCTCCAAAATAGTAGTACATGATATGTTCCAACACACAGTATAAATGGATCTTTTGATTTTCAGTGTATGAAAGTACTCCTTTACCCCATTTTGGTGAACAAATGACATTATCATTTTGATTGAGTATGGAATGCTCCCTTGTTTATTATTATTATTATTATTGCTGATTACTGGTGAGATTGGGGCAACTTTCAAAAAATGCACTGGTTATTCAGTTTTCTGTTCTGTGTATTGCCTGAATTGTTCTTTGCCAGCACTAATCATCTCCTTCTTATCCATCTCACTTCTTTACCAATAAATAGCCTTTGATTTGAGTCTGGACATATCCAGTTAAGCTTATTTTTTAATTTATCTGTGAGACTGGAGGTGGTCATGTTACCGAATTTTGGCCAACAGGGAGCAGGTGAAAAGTCACTGAAGCTTCCAGACAAACTTTTAAAAAATGTACCTTTTATTCTTTGTCCCTGGAACTTCCTTCTGTGTTTGTCTGGAAAGCAGGCTATGCCTGGAGATGGGGAAGTAGTCTGTGATATGTGAGAAGTAAGTCTATTGAACAATAAAGGAGCTGAGTCCTTGATGATTTCTTCAGGTGGCTGTGCCCACCCAGATGACCTCCTTCTAGACTTCTGGTTTTAGGAAGAAAACCAGCCTCTGTTGGCTGAATCCTCTCTAACTGAATTTCTATAATAAATAACAGAATTTCAGCCCGTTAAAATAGCTTTTTCCCATTTTTAATTAGCTTGTTTTTTTCTCATGGATTTCCAAGAAGTGTTTTTTTTTTGTTTGTTTGGTTTTTTTGTTTGTTTGTTTCTTTGTTTTTGTAAAATGCGTTCTAGACACAAATCCTTTGTCGGTTATATATGCCACAAATACCTTCTCTCCGAAACAGTGATTTTGTTCTGGCTCTTTCTCTAACTTTATCATGGATCCTAGAAAAATCACTCTCCCTTTCAAGGTCGTGGGCCCATCTTCTGTAAAATGAAGGGTAGAGAGTATCTAAGGACTTGTCTAGCCCTGATGTTCTGGTCCACAAATATGGGCCTAATAGATACATCCCTGTACAGCAGGACAGAGCAGCGTGGGCTGTCATAGCCCTTCATCTTCATAAAGCTTCATATCCTGCCAGATAGATCACACAGTTCAGACTGATTACTTCAGATATCTTTCTGGTTAGTTTTAGGATGATCTACTTTTTTGAGCATGTATAGAAATATTCTTACAGACTTAGAGCTGAAAAATTTACTTAGGCTACCCAAGGGAAAAAAATGGAAAAAAATATTATAATATTTTAGCATATCTCCTCTTAAACTAAATAAACATACGTTGTTAACAGGACTTGAAAATAATATATTCCACTGATAAGTAGTAGAAAATGATGAGTCATTTTTTTATGTATTTTGGCAATACTCATTGAATTATTATAAAAGGGAAATTTTTTGAAATAAAATGGCTTGCCAGCTGTCAAGTTTGGATTTTATTTAAAAACATATTGTCTACGGAGAAATCTTGAGATACAAACAAAATAACAACAACAAAATAGCACAACCCAGCAAACAGATCATATTGAATGTTCTTTCAAAATGGACTGTTTTCCATGATCACTATGAAAAGAAAAGAAAATGTTGATTTTTTTAAAGTGGGGAATATCCCTCCCTAAATTTCATTTTTCCCCTTTGGGCTTGCATAAAAGCTGAGGCAGAAAGGATCATGACAGACAGTTGAGATGAAACTATGACAGCACCTTTGGATGGAGTCAGCGCCATATCGGACATTACCGTAAGAATGCCTGCACTCGCGTGAGTATTTGGTCTAAGTGTTCTACACTGCTCATTCCTCAGGACTGTGCTCTGGCAGGGCGAGGAGCCTGCCATGCTATCCTGAGCTACAACTCCAAGGTTGCTAATATTTATGTGAGAAGCTACTGCATAAATCTACTAACCTGATTCAAGCAAATGATATGTGTGACTAATGAAGTCTTGCATTCACTAAGGGAGGAAACAAGACAACAAGAAAACTAAGCTTGTTAATTATTCCTGTTCTTCCCTTACAACTCTGCCTATGGAAAATCTTCTAAGCAGTGCCTGCTTTATCTCATCCTTCATCCCTTGAGTCATTATTTTTCTTTTTTGTAACTCCAGGTTCCTCTGGGCTCTCACGTTTTCTGGAGCCTAATTAAAGAGTCATTAATATTGCTACTCACTGAGTTGGATAAGCAGTTTTTGATTTTCAAATGGTAAGATTTGGGCCTTCCTCTTTCCCGTGCCTCCCTGTAAAATATAAAGGCTTCTTAGCAAACTGCCTTCTCTTTAGTGTGGCAGTGCACTACCTGAAGCCATGTACAGCCATGCCCCCCTGCAGTGCCACCCATGAGCAGCAGCCACAAGACTGAGGCACCTCTTGGGGTATCTTATTTCTCCACTGTGGTTACTTGGGTCCGAATTTCAGACAATCACACTTCTCTCCTGCTTATCTAGGCACACCTCACTTCTTTGTTGTGATGAGAGGCAGCAGTGGGTTGAAGAGACCCGATGTTTATTTGCATCTCTAGTAATGCAGTTAAACCCACAGCCGCTACTTCCATAGGGCCCTCTGGGTAGTCGTAGTTGGACCGAGACCTGGAACAACTTTCCCTGCAAGGCCTCAGGCCCTCGTGCCACTCTGGCCCTCATCCCAGGCTCCTGCCTCACTGATGAAAAGGACTGTCTCTGCATACTTCCATCCCCTCCATCCTCCCAGGAACCCTTCCTCTTCTCCCCTAACTGTTGTCTATCAAATATGAATATATTTATCTGAACTACAGTTTGGACCAGGGCTCAACTATTTGTTGTCTGTGTGTTTTTGCTTGTCTAGTAGAGTAGTAATGATCTCCATACTGGTCTTTGAATGAGCTTTTAAAGATACAGATTCCATTTTCTCTAGGAATGGTGAGGCAGACACCACTGATGCCCCACTTCTCCCCCGGCCCCCCGGCCCCCCGCCCATATTCTTAAACCACCTGAGTTTACGAGGAAAGCCGGTGGAGTGCTTTCAGTCCACTGGAAACATTTTGCTATGGGCTGATGACATCTCACTCGATAAAAACTAAACAAAGCCACACACACACAAAGCAGCTTCGTCACTTTGTCGGAACAATTTTTTGAGTAATTAATCCCTTCGTTCCTTCCCCATAAATTAACAACTCCTAGATGCCAGATTTGGTTTCCACACTATCTGTTCTGTTCACTTGTTATTAAAAAAACAAAAAACAGGGGCGCCTGGGTGGCGCAGTCGGTTAAGCGTCTGACTTCAGCCAGGTCACGATCTCACGGTCCGTGAGTTCGAGCCCCGCGTCGGGCTCTGGGCTGATGGCTCAGAGCCTGGAGCCTGTTTCCCATTCTGTGTCTCCCTCTCTCTCTGCCCCTCCCCCGTTCATGCTCTGTCTCTCTCTGTCCCAAAAATAAATAAACGTGGAAAAAAAAATTAAAAAAAAAAAACAAAACAAAACAAAAAACAAAAAACAAAAAACGCAAACAAGCCTGGAAGTGCCTCCTATACAAACAAGACAAATGGAGTTTTCGTCCTCAAGGGAAGTGTGTTATCTTCCATTTGCTCATCATTCAAATTGTGCACCGAAACACATGTTTCCATTATAGTACTTTATTTGTCAGTTTTTATCACTGGTAAGATTTTCCAATTCTTAATCTCTATTCAAATGGCCCTACATATCCTTACCTGTTGATTTTTAAATATGCATTTAGAATAGTTTTGCTTTCAGAACCATCACATCAAGAAACTACTGAGAGCGAAGTTAAACCCATTGCGTTAGAAAGAGTGATCACTTGTAAAATTTCATCTTTTCCTTCTGGTACGTGTCAGTATTTGTCTTCATTTATTCAAGTGTCTCAGTAAAATATATCAGCCAAAGTTCTCCAGGGAAGCAGAATTAATAGGATGTGTGCACATGTAGAAAGAGATTTTCTATAATGAACTGGCTTACAAGATTATGGAGGCTAGCAAGTTCAAATGTGCAGTGTGGACCGACAGGCTGGAGACCCAGGGGGCCCATGGTACAGGTAAAGTCTGAAGGCAGTCTGCAGAAGAATTCTTTATTACTCAGGAAGACCATTCTTTTTGTCTGGTCCAGATTTCTTCTGATCGGATGAGATTCACACACATGATGAAGGGCAATCTTCTTACTCAGAGTTCGCCAGTGTAAATGTTAATCTCACCCAAACACAGCCTCCATATTGGCACATAAAATTCACCACCACAGTAAAGTGTTTCTAGGTTTCTTCAAATCTTGTGCATGATTTTAAAGTTCATTTCTTATTGTTTCATATTTTTGTTTGCTATTACAAGCTGGAATTTCTTTCTCACATTGTGTTTTTAAATAAGACACTCTGGGATAAGTAATAGATATAAAATTTGTAGCAGAATGCTCGGCACGTGGGAAGTGCTTAATGAATCCTCCTGGCATGTACATTTATTTTGCATTTAGCATCTTAATGCACTGGTTCTTTTGTTAAGCATTCAACATTTAACAAAATGTTCTTTCGTTAAATCTTTTATATTCCTAAATATTATAATCTATAAATAATTTTACTTTTCACTCGTCCTTTCAGTAAGTACATTATTTCCAATTCTTTACTTATTGGTTTGGCTGGATCCTCAAAAACAAATTTCAATAATATTAATTAGGGAAGGCATCTTAGTTTTATTCCCAACGAGTAAAGGAGATCTCTTCTCATATTGTTAAAATTTTCTTTTTCTCCTAAAGTACCTTTGGTTTTTTGGGGGGGAGGGGACAGTTTTTCTTTTGGTTTATCTTTCCCTTTTTTTATATGCATATCTTTCCTATTGTCAAGTGATCCTTATTTGTCTGTTTTTAGGAATGTGGCAATAAAAAGCTCCTTGGCAACTTTTTGGAAATATCTGAAGCTTTTTGATTGATGGGCTTTACTGTAGAGCGATTGGGTTGGGAAATTTTCATGATGTTATGGGATCTTTGAATGTCAGAAATTAGGGCCTTTCAATTTAACCAGCTTTCTGTTCTCTTTGATCACTTTGCTTGGAAACATTAGCCAGCCTTCTAGGAGTTTTGTATAAAGGGTACATGTGGATTTAACTATGCAGATTTCCAACTTCTCCCTCTTGCTGTCAGTCTCATGACTTGTTCCTTCCCTCTGTTGTCTCAAATAGTTCTGAGTCTCTAATCTTTCTGAGATTCTGGAGGGTGGAATCACAGTTCCTCACTGTATCTTTCTAATTCTAGTATTTTCAGCTTTACATCCTTTTGCTTCTTAAATGTTGTTTCTCCATCGCCATCATTTCTTTCTTCTAGAAATATTAATTTCTAGAAAACCCTCTTTATGGGTTTAAACTTTCTTTTAAAAATTGGTTTCATTTCAATATGGTCTCAGGAGGTAAGGCAATGAATCATATGGAACCAGGACTATCATATTAATGTTTTTTAATTAAGAATGTTGTTAGTTGCCTCTTTCAGAGAGAATCTTTTAAGATGTGACAATGTTCTTTTATTCCTAATTTTCTAAAAGTTTTTTTTAAATTTTTTAATGTTTATCCATTATTGAGAGACAGAGAGAGACAGAGCTCAAGCATGGGAGGGTCAGAGAGAGGGGGAGACAAAGAATCCAAAGCAGGCTCCAGGCTCTGAGCTGTCAGCACAGAGCCTGACGCGGGGCTCGAACCCACAAACAACCAGATCATGACCTGAGCTAAAGTCGGATGCTTAACTGACTGAGCCACCCCAGCGCCCCTAAAAGTTTTTAAAATTAGAAATTTCAACATCTTTTGGAAAGTTTTTTGGAATATGTTGTTTTATTATTTTTCATACTAATGTGATATACCAAATCATTAGATTTCCTTCCCATTTTTCTTAAACTCTTCAGAACTAATTGGATATTTGCAATGTTCTAGATACTTCTTAGAGAATACAAAAATAAGCAGAAGATATCCTAGACTACCATAAAGCTCCTCATATAATTGAGAACCTGTTTAAACCACAAAGTTATAACGAAGCAAGTGGAAAATAGATGTATACGGGAAATGGGATCA
Organism: Lynx canadensis; assembly: GCF_007474595.2. Lineage (NCBI taxonomy): Eukaryota > Metazoa > Chordata > Mammalia > Carnivora > Felidae > Lynx > Lynx canadensis. Next base: position 204,124,124 of record NC_044310.1, read on the forward strand.
CAAAAGGAAGCAATTAATTAAAACTGAGAAAATTGAGCAATTAACAAAACTGGGGGCTCTTACAGAGCTGTTGCCATTTGAGTTTGAATTCGAAGACTGAAAATGTATTTTCCAAGCTAATAACGGAGAGCAATAATGGACTTTCAGTGATACTCTTGATTAAAGGAACAGAAAAAAAAAAAAAAACAAAAACCAGAAGTGTGGGAAAAAAGTGGGATCATTAGAAAATAGCAAATAACCTTGTCTGGTTGTTTTCTAAGATGTATGGAAGAGTACATGTATTACAAAGTTGAATTGGGGTCAGACAATGAAAGCCTTGAGAGATTTTTGTCTTTATACCATGGGCACAGACATTTAGACTTGTCAAATAGTTTGTAAAAAATAGTAACATGATCAAAACTCTGGTTTACAAAGACAAACCTGGGGAAAGTGTAAAGGATGGGTTGAAAAAGTGACAGATCAGAGGCAGGGGCCTGCTAAAAGCCATTGCAAGAATTCAGAAAGAGATCAAAAAAGTCCAAACTAAGGCGTCAGATGTAATAATTGGAGAAAAGAGACAGGAAAGTCACTCTGAATATAGAATCGATAGAAATCATAAACTGATTGGAAATAAGGATTGAGAAAAATGCAGAAATGAGGAATACATCAAATTTTCTAGCAGAGTAACTTAGGGAAGGCTGTAGCGTTATTTCCTGGGTAAGGAAATACAATAAGTGAACAGAAGGTCATAAGGTAAGATAATAGGTTACTCGGAGGCACATACAATGCCAGAAAGTTCCACTGAAAGCCTCTCTGCTCACAGGTGAGGAAACCTTTCCTATTCTTTGGAATAGTCAAAACTTTCCCATGCGAAGTAGAGTTCTAGCTTCATTAGTGGTGCTACGTCTAGGAAGTTCTGGAATTTGATGAAGACTAGCTCGGAGACTGACCTAGGCTATGGTAAGGAACCATACTGTAGACACGCAGATAATGAATATGATTAGAAGCGGTGGCTCTCCAACAAAGACGGTGAAAGCTGATGATAAGGTGTGCGCTCACATACGCACACACTCACACACACACGCACATGCACGTGCACACGCCTGTAGTAGACCGTGTGTGGTGGAAAAACTTAATTATTAAGAAGCTAGATGTTCTTCCACCCAGGACTGAAAGACATGGAATTGGCTTTGCCTTAGAATCACTACTGCTTGAAAAAGATGTTGCGAGGCAGGGCACCTGGATGGCTCAGTTGGTTGGGTGCCTAACTTCGGCTCGAGTCACCATCTCTCAGCTCACGAGTTCAAGCCCCATGCCGGGCTCTGTGCTCACCGCTTGGAGCCCGGAGCCTGCTTTGGATTCTGTCTCCCTCTCTCTCTAACCATCCCCCACTTCTACTCTGTCTGTCTGTCTCTCTCTGTCACTGAAATACAAATAAACATTACAAAAATAAAAATAAAAAAATAAAAAAGGTGTTGAGATGCAACTGTGTCTGATTATGTTAAGTTTGTACTATGCAAAGGCAGCCCCAAGTTTCTTTTTTCCATCCATTCACGATAAACAGAGACACCTACCAAATTTCTTTGGGTGCTTTAATAACGATTATAGACAGTCCACCATTCTGACTCCTACTCGGCTTCTGTACTGTGACCCTCCATGGCTGACCCTGCTCAGTAGAACAGAGAAGCTCCTCAAGCCGAAAAAGGCTACCCTGACTGTCTAATCAATAACTAGTTCTTCCTAGAGGCATGGCGCTTGGTAAAACAAGGACAAGTGAGGCTCCTCTTCTGACTGGAATTTCCATAGAAGTCAAGCTTTGCCACTCTGATTCCTAAAAGCCCTACTTCCTCAGACCAGTAATGTGGCTTCCAGAGAAAAATAAACAAGGGCAGGAATGCATTCTTTCCAGAAAGAAGACTTTCTCACTTTCCGTACCACTTTAAGTATGTTTTCACCAAATGATCCATTCACCCTATCTAGGTTGAGCTAACATAACTGCACCCATAATTTGCTAATTTCCCTTTATTGAATTTCTGACCAGAGTGACCATCCCCCTTTCCCTAAAAAAAAACCTCTCAAGCCACATGTTGTTCTTTAGGTATATCAACTTTCCTTTCTCATACCTTCCATCTACTACTCTTCTTGAAATTTTCAGTCTCTAGTTAGATTCATTAGTGAAGAATTTCCTCGGGATTAATTTTATAACCACGCTATGACTTTGTTAAAACATTCGTATGCAATCTAATTCTCCTTGGGTCCTACAGTGGCCTGGGGAAGAGTGAGGGTAACAACAGAATTTTGCCAGTCGGTCCAAAGACTTATGGGTGAGAAGCTTCAGGAAATATTTGTGGTTACCCCTGTGGTATTAAGCACACCCTGTGTTCTCCACAGCTCTGTGATCTTTACATGGTGACTCTTAGCGCCAGACAGATGTTATACAGTCACTTGGTGTTGAAGCCAGTGTTTTGAACGAGGCTTATCCTTCACTTAAGTCCTTGACAGACTTTATATTAAGGCTTAGAGAACTAGTCCTAGTTGGTATGGCACCATGAGAAAATAATATGCTTGTTGGGTAACAGATCGCAGAGTTACCTTAATGATACCAGTCCTATTTTTCCCAGAGAGTAGTTTATATACTGGAAGAATTAGTCACTGGAATCTTTCATAATCCTTCACTTTTGTGTATTACCGTTCAGTTCATAAATCTTGGCATACACCTGATCTCATTTAATCCTCCTATGACCCTAGGCTTTATTAACCTCACTTTGCAGATGTGGAGGCTCAGAACCAGAGAGATTAAAACAACCTCCCAGGTCTTCTTCTCAAGTACTGCGTCCATTCAACCACAACAGTCATGTGACCAAGGACCTAGAGAATTGGTACAACCCTCAAGTTTGGCTTTCAAAAAATAACCTCCTTATTAGACGGAGAAGCTGTTGGCGTTCCTTTAGAACTGGTCTGCATGCTCCTTGGTCATGTTCCTACGTCATGCATACACTGTCTCTCCCTCCTTGTCTTAGCTGGGTCGTTGGTAGCTCTCAGAAGCTTTCTCTGCCTTCACCGATACCAACTCAATCCATACTCTCCTAGTACGATGGATTTCTTTTCTGTGTGATTCTATGATTAATGTGTGTAACCCCTTGGAAGCCTCTGCATATCCACTGAGCAAGGGAAATGTGTTTTTCCTCATTGTTATGAGCCAGTGCCAGCACATTGGAGCCCGTGGTAAGCGCTCAATATAGATTTGTTGAATGGATGTATTAATAATTTTTACTTGAATAAGTTGACCTATTTGTGAGAAAAGCCCTAATTTTATAATCCAGCACTGGAAATGTCTTTAAAGACTTTTTCCCCTACCAAGCACATTTTCTTATTGTGAACCAGACCATGAATCCAATTCCCGTGGTACTTACACTATTCCATGGAGGTAAATGGAGCTATATAAAATTAGTTAAGTCAAGCAGAGGAGTATTTAAGAAGTTTCTGTTTGAGCACATAAAACTAGTTTCATCCAGAATGAATTAATGAGTCTATCAAACATGTCAAGTGTTTTTTTTTTTTTTTTTTCCCCCAAGAAGGTTAGCCAGAGAAAAAAATCTCATCCGTGCATCACATTCATTTCCAGGTATACATTTCAGCTCAAGTTAAGGGTAAATGTATCTCAGCTGGCCCAAAACATAAATGTCAACTTGTGAGACATTTATATGAAATGCATAAACTTCTCTCATGAGGGTGCTAAATTATGAACTGACAATCTGATTTTTCAATTTCATCTTTGATGCTAATTTTGGAACAGAAAGGCACACATACATTGTTATTTACAGGAAATCTGTCACAAAGCAGTTTGAGTGGTGAGACTGAATTTCTTTTCTTTGTCCATTCTTTTGGTAATGCTAACAGACCATTGAATGGGAGTCAGTTCTAATCCCACTCTGCAGACAGTATAAATGAGGCGGAGAACACTGATGAGTTAGATGAGCCAGAAAAATGTCTTTTGTGACATGACTTTCTTGCATTGGCCTGTAATAGGCTTTTCGGTGAAATTTCGTCCTCGTGAAAAGGTGCATGCGCAGTGACTGATTCCTTGTGGAGTCGGCGAAGAGATTTGGGAAGACTGCACAGAGGCTGCTGTGTGCCAGCCCCTATTACTGTAGTTTGGGCAGCCTCACAGGCAGACAAGAACTGGGATTTGGGAGAGCTGGGTTCCAATTCTGATTTGCAGCAGACTCCTGCAGGAGCATTTGAGAGTTACTCTACTACCGTCAGTCTTAGTCTCTACATCTATCAAACGAGGAGAATAAATCCTGGGTGATTCCAAATGCGAACTTGTTCCTGGGTTGCATCAGGATGATCTGGAACTCTAAAATGCGGGTTCCCAGATCTTATCCAAGACTTAACAAATCAGAACCTTTGGGAGAGGGGTCAGAACCTGGGAATCCGTATATTAATAGCCCTGTAGATGAATCTTATAAAAAATGAAATACAGATGGAATACTTTCAACCATGATTGTAAGCTTTGGCTCCCACGTTCAGCGACCTAAGCACAATCTATGTCCCCAGAGCAGCAATAGGGATGGCTGGAAGTATCTCTGGGTTTGATACAAAACGACTGCTCATCACGATGTATTGCTGGATCTTCTAGGTAATATGTGATTTGATGGATACTAAGATATTAGTCTCTTCAAGGTCCATAAATTCCACGAAACAGAGACGGAACATAATCCTGCAAATGGGGGTAACCCATGGGAAGCCTCTGAGGAGAGGACCACCACAAGTAATTTGAATCTTAGGAGGTTATCCCTTGCAGCAGGCTGGTGGACCAGCTGGATGGAAGAGGGACTAGAGGCTGTTGCTACTGTCCAAGTCAACAAGTGATGAGCACCAGAACCAGGGTAGGGACCTACTATGTAAACTGAACCAGATTCTGTTAAACCAAAACCATTGCCATTTGGAATGATCATGGTGTGTCAGAGGAGCCATTTGTTTTTCTATATATCTTTATATTCTTCTATACCACCGGGCTTCTTATTTGTACCTTTAAGAACATCTGTGCTCTCTCGGGTATACCTAGCTATGGTGTGTGCCTGTACGTGTGTTTAATCAGTTCTACTGGTGTTTTTTGGGAAATAGAATCCAGGAATGCTAAGATTTCTAATGGGGATTTAGAATGGGAAAAGTGACATGTTGAAGACTTGTATTTCCTCCACTTGAACAACAGATTCACGGTTAAGACATACTTTTCAGCATACTGCGTATAATTGGCTTTGTTTCCTCTGACAGGCTTTAAATATAGAACCAAGATAATGCTTTTTAGTTAATATCTTTAGCACAGCATTTAAAAAAACACAAAATAATTTTCAATGTAAAATCTTTGAAGTTACAAAGCTTCAAGAGGCTAGAACTTTAAAAAGCCAATTAGTATCTGGACATTTAGCTCAATTTGGCTTTTTTTCTCTTCATACCCCTCATTGATAGCTTCTGATTTAAAAAAGAATAGTTATATGGGTTGATGCTAATATTCATGTTTTATCTCAATTTCCTCTCCCACAGTCTTGTTTTAACAAAAACAAAAAACCGAAAAAACTGTGAGTTGTGAAAATCTGTAAGATGTCTTTAGTCTAACCTACTTGGCCCCCAAGATGCTAGTTCAAGAACTGATGAGAGTTGGTATGTATGATTATACTTTTTGCAGGCAATAGAATCCCAGCTATGGTTCCTTAAAGGTGTTCCAAAGGGTAGCCTTTCAGAGAGTATTGCTCACTCTGTTAGAATGTCGATCAGAGAACCTCCTGCTTTACTCTTTGGTTCTGTGGCCATTTATCGAGATACCATTGTGAACTCACTTCTATACCCAGTGCTTTCAGAAAAAAAAAAAAAAAAAAAGATCTGTGAACTGCTCGGAAACACAAAGCCAAGAGCAGGCTTCATTTGAAATTTCCTAGTTGAAACATGTGGTATATTAAAGTTCACCTTGCAGGTCGTGAGCATTCGGATAGCCAACACTGTGACCTCGCTGTATAGAAGAGAGCTGCTACAGGAAGGAAGCTAACAAATGAGCAGCATGGATCCCACATTCTGCTCAAATCAAATGAGACCTTTACCCTTTGTTGGATGCCTTAATACACAAGAAATAAGCCAGCAGGATGCCCACGTCTGAGTTACTCATCCATCTCACCCGGCTCAAAGAGAACCAGTTCTCATCATTTTTATTGAACAAGAAAAATTTCACCACGAGGCAGCTCATTTTTCCAAGAGAAAGTAAAATCTTACATAACTTAAGAGACTAAAACGTAAAGTTTTTTATGCATTTTAATGAAGAATTTCTATTTAAAAAATCCTTGCGTTTCGCCAGAAGGTGCCCCCGTGTAGGAGAGATAATATAGGCCTTGGCCTCAAACCGACCTCAGTCTTAATCCCTAATCTACGACTTACTAGCTTTTGACTTTTCACATTACTTATGTTCTGACTTTCCATTTTCCTCATTTGTGAAATAGAGATAATGATAGTACCTCACAAGGGTGTTTTAAGGATTAAATGAAGAAGCTACTATACTTAGATTGTGTAAGCCTGTGAGTTGAGTACCCCCCACACAAACAAATCTCCAAGCTGTCTCAGAAATAGGTGTGTGTGTGTGGGGGGGGGGGAGGACACATGAATTTTTTGCCTTGGGAAAGTATCGGCTGGTCAGTTACAGACCTGGTATCGGGCTGTCTCTACCTCTTTCTCTTCAGATGACTTTTAGCAGAGTTTTTCCATTCATTTTCTTTCTCTCTAAGCCAGTTTCCTTATTAAAATGGATATAACACCTGCTACCCCAGGTGGATGCTATGATCACTAGTTAAGATAATCTATGTGGAACACCTGAAACATGGCAGAGACTCTGAAAATTCTGCTTTCCCTCCCTTTTTCTCATTAGGCCTTTGAATAGACAGAGAAATGGAGAGCATAAGATTAAATGTAGTGTGTTTCATCCTTGCAAAATTATTCCCTGCTCATACCAATGCTGATTCTATTGAATATCTATTGATTATTTTGTCTGACAAGTTCGAAGCACTTATATGTATTGTCTCATGTAATCCACACTCCATACCTTGTAGAGAGATACTGTTACTATCCCCATTTGAGAGACAGAGAGGCCCAGCGATTAGGTTACTCACCTAAGATCCAACATGGCTCTCCTGTGTTCCAAAGCCAACGTGTTCAATCACTTGCCCTTCTACTTCCCTAACCAAGTATATTGGACCTTTCATCAAGAGTGCTCTTGTTTTTTGTTTATTATTTTCATTTTTATCAATCTCTGGATTTAGATCAGGAGGAATGCTAACTTATAAAATACAGACAAACTTAAGTTGTCTTTAGACTTGCTCCAGTCAAGGAGGTATCATTTTTCAGCCTGAGTATTTGATAATTGCTTATGTAAGTACATAATTGAGATACACTTAGGAAAAAAAGACAGAATTGCACCCTCATTTGCTTGGCAGCAAAGGTATATGGTTTGAAGAAACCTTACCCTTAAATGATTAGACAGCTTGCGTGACTAAGAATCTTGTCCCTAAAGGAAAGTGGAATGTCTTACGAATACAAAAGGACTCAATTAGAGTTTTATTTATTTATTTTTTTTAAAATTTTTTTTTTCAACGTTTATTTATTTTTGGGACAGAGAGAGACAGAGCATGAACGGGGGAGGGGCAGAGAGAGAGGGAGACACAGAATCGGAAACAGGCTCCAGGCTCTGAGCCATCAGCCCAGAGCCTGATGCGGGGCTCGAACTCACGGACCGCGAGATCGTGACCTGGCTGAAGTCGGACGCTCAACCGACTGCGCCACCCAGGCGCCCCTCAATTAGAGTTTTAAAATAGAATGCGATTGTGTGTTTTCTTCTTTCTTTCTTTCTTTCTTTCTTTCTTTCTTTCTTTCTTTCTTCTTTCATAAGAAAGGGAGAGTGCTTTTAATATTTTAGATGGCCTCATTTTGGTGAGAAGACAATTTTAGGAAGTGCTTAAATTTAACGAAGCTGCTCTGCATCTTGGCTAATTTTGGACCTAGTCCAATCCCTGAAGGACTAAGAACAGATAAGTTTGCTTATACCTGGCTTTTTAAATAACTGCATCTTATAATTCAAAACAGGGATGAGCTGTTGATATGGATTATTGCGCTCAGTAAAATGAAATTGTCAATATGCTTAGATATGCGAAGCATGTCCTCTGGCATGTCAGGAAATAGCTCATTCAACCCCTGAAACAGAAGATTTGCCTTTGAGACCATGACTATGCAAAGGCAACCATGCTCTTTATCTAGGAAATAAGGTGGAATGTGGATAGTTGTCTTAACATGGAATCAAGGGTACCCTTTGTACCCAAACACTCTATTTTATAGAGAAGAACAACATGGACGGTACAGAACACTGGGGTTGTCTCTCAATGTGTTTGTTTTGGAGTTCTCCATTCATCTACCACTTGGCACGGCCTGAAAACAACTATCTGGGGTCAGATCTTGTGAACAGTGATGCAAGTCTTAGCACATTTCAACAGCAATTTAGTTTGAAGACAACATGAATAGCCATTTGTTCAACTTGGACCAGTTCTCTCCTTTTGGTAAATCTCTATTCCCATGATGGGTTATTTGTTGGCTCTGTCCTATCATTTGACTTTAGTTGCTTTCTGATAAGAACACTAGTAAAAGCTATCCGTCATATTCTGCAATGTTCTAGGTATGGTCGTAAATACCTTATTTCAATCTAACACTGTCAGTATTATGAGGATAGGTCTTGTTTCTCCATTCTATGGGTGAGTGAGAAGGTAAAGTGACTTTTAGACCCCAGAGATATTATATGGTACAAGAAAGATTTACCTACCAGTACTCTTGATCATACAGGTGTATTCATGCATTAAGGAAAAGGTGGAGCCTCACACACTTTGACAGTCTTCTTGCACTCAGACCCATTGTGAATCCCTAGCTGAGTTATTTATTTATTTATCTTAATGTTTATTTATTTTGAGAGAGAGAGAGAGAGAGAGAGAGAGACAGGCAGACAGAGCATGAGTGGGGGAGAGGCAGAGAGAGAAGGAGACACAGAATCCGAAGCAGGTTCCAGGCTCTGAGCTGTCAGCAAAGAGCCTGATGCGGGGCTCAAACCCACGAGCCACGAGATCACGACCTGAGTCAAAGTCAGACGCTCAACTGACGAAGCCACCCAGGTCCCTCCTGCCTGAGTTTTCTTAAAGCCAATCACGCCAACATGTATTTGGTTAGGGTAAGTTTCCTAGGATCCTAAAAGTTCAGAGTTTGAAAAATGTTAGGCGTCCACCCCAAACCCAATTCTCTAAATGTACTTATAAGAAACTGAGGGCCAAGAAGCAACAAACAAAAAATATATAGCACCACCACCACCACCACCAACAACAAAAATCTTGCCTAGATTCACTCAAAGAGTTAGCAGCAGAACTGAAATTGATGCTCACTCCTTTGCACTGTCTTTGAACCATTCTGCCTCTATATTCCTAGTGATAGATTCACATCTTTACTTGTTTCTAAGGACACATTACAGAATTTTCCAGTCAGGGAAAGAGAAGTCACATTTTTCAAATGCTGTTGTTCTCTTTAAAAACTACATGAGGATTTAAAACATGCTTGTCGAGAAAATAATTACAGATGAAAACACAAATAACTGGGATGCTATTTAGAGACATCTGAAACCATAGTAGGTGTCTGAAAGCGGCAGAATAAACAAGGCACTAAATACAGGAGCTAAAAATGGGATTTAAAATCATACTGTTCAGTGTTTTCCAAGAAATTGCAAACACAATGCCCGGGTGGTAGCATGATTAGGAGATACATGCGATGGGTTTTGGTGACATAAACAAAATTTTAATGTTTATTTTAATGGTATTAGAACATATATGTACATGTGTGCATCCAACTATGTATGTTTTGCATATATATTCTTTGAGCTCTTACTGCGTGTTGGGCTGGACAATATGAATGAACAGAAAGGACAAAGATCCCTGCCCTCATGAAGCTGACATTGGCCAGTTAAGAATTGTCCATATAGCTTAGAGGCTGCTTTGAGTTTCACATCTTCTGGTCCCAGAACACAGTGGCTGTTCTCACTCTTGCCTTTAACTCCTGTCAAAGCCAGGCTCTCTTCACAGGTGTGAGTGGGTACAGCCTTTAGCTGGGATGAGAGAAAAAGCCTTTCAGCACAGCCCAGGTTCTATCACAATAGATGGGCCTCATTAGGCATTCTCAGCTTCATAGATAATGCAGTCGTGGATGGCATCATTTGGTCTAGTGAAGAATTGCCCAGGAGATTGTGTTGACATCTGAGATTTATTTTAATCCTTTTCTTTTGCAGATTTTATAATGAGCATTGTAACAAAGTGCGCCAAAGAATCATTACATGTCTTATAAAATCTTAATAATGCAAAAATTAGAAATGTTTTTCATGCATATGTTCAATTTGTTCAGAACCCACAGATTTCACTTTGCTGATTAGCACATAGTACCCTGTAAGGGGACATTGCCTTTAAGAGATCATGATTCCTGAATTGCCGTGCATCCTTTTGTTCTGAATATCACTTATGTTTATAGGCCGTTGCTGTCAAATTTCGCAATTTGGACAAAGAAGATATAAAATGTGCAGATACTTGTGGACCAGGGTTCTTTTATTCTCATTTATTCACTAACGTTTATTGATTGACTTCCTCAAGCATAGCATTAAGTATAAAGAAGGTTAAAAAAAAAAAAAAGGCCTTAGAAATGAAGAGAATTTCCTGATTACATGAACCAAAAAAAACAAAAAAAAAAGTTGAAAATATCCTAGAATGTCCCCAAATTCTTATTATGATTGTGTCTACTTCATCACATTAATCATCTTGTTCTAAATATTTTTTTGGATATTTATTTTTGGAGAGAGAGAGAGAGAGAGAGAGAAAGGGAGAGAGACAGAGCGCAAGTGGGGGAGGCGCAGAGCGAGAGGGAGACCCAGAACCCGAAGCAGGCTCCAGGCTCCGAGCTGTCAGCACAGAGCCCAACGCGGGGCTCGAACTCACAAAATGCGAGATCATAACCTGAGCCAAAATTGGGCGCTTAACCGACCGAGCCTCCCAGGCACCCCTAATGATCTTGTTCTTTTGGTAGTTTTCCCCCCACCTCTCTCCATCTAGTCCAGGGGGATAATCAGGCTATGACTCATGGGTTTCTCTTGTAAAATTTGCCTGGAAGTCCCGTCCACCATCCGCTATGATGATCGCTGTGCAAACCTTGTACTCCTTCAGGCATTCAGGATTTTGTTCCCTAACATTAAAGCCACTAAGAATTTATATTGAGGGGAAGTGAGAGAGACAAATGCTTTAGGAACATGCTGGTAGAATGGGAGCACAGGGCATGAGAAGAAAAAATCAGAGCACTGCACTACCCATTATGGCAGTCACTGGCCACACGTGGCTGTTAAACACTTGGAATGTGGCTAGTCTGAATTAGGATGAATTACAAGCATAAAATAGACACTGAATTTCAGAGCCTGCGTGAAAAAAAAGGAATGTAAAATATCTCCTACATAATTTTTATTGATTACCTGTTGAAGAGATAATATTTTGGATATATTGTATCAAATAAAATATATTATTAAAATTAATCTTATCTGCTTCTTTTAACTTTTTCCAGAAAATTTTAAATTGCACTCGTGGCTTTCATGTGGCTTAATTATATTCTGCTGGAAGCGCTGTTATAGAAGATGAGCTATGAAAGGTGATAGAAGGCCCATTTTTTTAATGCTTTGTATGCCATTGTAAGGACATTTGCATTTGCTTTAAGTGAGAGGGAAGCCATTAAAGGGTTTGAGCAGAAAATGGGCATACTCTGCCATTTTTGTAACAGGATCCCTCTGGCTTCTCTTTTACAGGCTCTAAGAGAACAAAGGTGAAATCAAGGAGATCCCTGGGGTGACATTGCAATAATCCAGGATTGGGATGTTCTTGGCTTGGGTAGCAACACAGAAGGTGAGAAATGGTCAGATACCAGAGGATTTTCTGATGTATTCAAAGTGGAATGTGAGATGGAGAGAGAAACTGAGAATTAGTCTTCAGAGTGTTTGTCTTGAGAATCCATTAGGATTCAACTGTCATTCACTGAAATGGAGAAGATGGGAGAGAGAGTGGATTTGGGCCGAAGCTCAAGAGTTTAGTTTGTACATGTCAAATTTGAGATGTGTGTTGGGCATCCAAATGGAAGATTAATGAGGCGGTTTGATAGAAGGGTCAGGAAGAAGCCATGGCAAAAGATAAACCTTGGAGGATCTTCAATATAAAATTGGTATTAGTGCCATGAGATTGGATGGTGTCATCAATGGGATAAGTAGAGACAAAGAAGAGGCTGGAGGAACAAGCCTGAGGGCACTCAGAGTTCATGAGCAGAGTCACTGATACAGCTGCTCTGTCACGCACTCGCTAGCAGTCCCATCCCACTGGTGTAGACTTCTCTGGAAGGAGAAACACCATTATAAATTGTAAAACTCCTGTTTATCTTGGGCTAAGTAGTTAGAGCAAGAGGTGTGTTAATCAGTGTGAGGAAGTCATAATTAAAGTGTTTTCCTCCATGTACAGATATGAGTCATCATTTAAATAGACAAATTGCATTGCAATGAACTCTTAGAGATATTCTAATTTTATAAATAATTTGAAATTCCAGTGATCCCAATACCAGAGTGTGTCATCAATTATCTCAAAAGCTACCTTCTCCTAATTTCTTAGTAAAAATTTTAATTTTATATCACCTTAATTTGTTTAATGTTTCACGGTGCTCTGAGATTCAAATAAAATGATAAGGTCTTACAACTCTAAAATAGTGGGAATCACTGTGACATAGAGTTTCTGAACACACACTATAAATACATTTTCAAGAACTCTCGATCTTGTCTTCTAGAAAATAGGCTTCTTATATGTCCACTTGCTGCTGTATTTTGAACCATCTCTTCTGAGGTTTCTGAGTTTCTTTCTCACTTCAAACCTGATCAACATGTCTGTTTCATTTTTTTAAAAAAAATATTAAATTTTTTAAATGTGTATTTATTTTTGAGAGACAGAGAGAGAGAGAGAGAGAGGGAGAGGGAGAGGGAGAGAGAGAGAGAAAGCACAAGCTGGGGAGGGGCAGAGAGAGAGAGGGAGACACAGAATCTGAAGCAGGCTCCAGGCTCCAAACTGTCAGCACAGAGCCTGATATGGTGCTCCAACTCATGAACCATGAGATAACTACCTGAGCCAAAGTCAGAAGCTTCACCAACTGAGCCATCCAGGCAACCCAACATGTCTGTTTCTTAAAAGTGAAGATTGCACAAAGGGATAGGAAGTAGAAGCTAAGATTAAAAGCAGAATAAACTTATCCTACTGTAGAATACCCAGGATGTGATGTGAAAATTTAGCTGCTTCTTCTAGACATAGAAACTGTGTGTTTCTCTACTTATGTAGCTAGAGAGTGGAAAGAATGTGGGAAGGCTAAGAATATAGGCTCTGGAGTGATACTACTTGAGTTCAAATCGAGTTCTATTCAATAGTCATGTGAATGTGGACAAAATTTTAATCTTCTCTATACTTTCTATTTCTCATATACACAATGAGAATAATATTAGTTCCTACATCATACTGTTGTTATAAAGATCACATGAATTAATACTTATTAAACAGTACTAATGCCCAGCTAAGAACTCTATAAATGTTAACTATTGTTATCTATCTACCTATATATCTATTTTTCATGTATCTCTTATGCTTTATACTCTAAAAGTGTTATAATCAAGGAGCATTTGTTCTGGTTTTGCACAAAAAAACCTGTTTTAGACTGTAAGTCCCATCCTTCCAGGATTCCAGAATATTGAGATGTTCTTAAATCTCAGATTTTGTGTTTTTTTCCACTCCTTAGACTCCTGAGGCCACTAGTCATACATGTATATGACTTTAATTCAAAGGCTCCCTTTATCACAGTCCTTTTGATTTCTTTGTGTCACCAACTTCTGCTGTTCTTGTGCCACATACACAATGTCATTCCCTCTGGGGGCTTCCATGGCCTCCAGGTACCATGAGAAACATAACTTAATAGCTTAAGATATAGTAACCAATATCACATTTATCTTCCTGCCTGAAACAACAGCACACAGATGGGTAAAATATATAAAACAATGCTTTGTGGGACACTGGACATCAGGCAATGGAGTTTAGTGGTCCCTAAGAGGAAACAAGTCCTATGATTGCCCCAGCTTACTGTCAGGAGAGATGCTGCAATCCACAGCATAGGGAAGGAGGATCCAGTCAGAGTCTGGTGTATTCCCTGAGTCCAGGAGATAGGTCTGAGAGTCTGGGAAAACCAGCTAGGGTTCACAGGACAGAGGACTGGAGAAGACAGAACTGTACAGAAAAAATACTCTAGAGAACTGTAGATGGTTCTCCTCTAGAATCTAACTGAATACTGATAAGCACATGCATGTGAGGAACCGTCCAAAGCTAGGAGAAGAATCATCTAAAAGGATTAGACATAAAAGTGCCCAGCAGACAAACACAGCTGCACTAGTGCTTTTTCCCATCAGCCATACTGGAAAACCTCAAGATTCATATACACTGGGTAGAGTTCTTTTTTTTTTTTTTTAAATTTTTTTTTTCAACGTTTATTTATTTTTGGGACAGAGAGAGACAGAGGATGAATGGGGGAGGGGCAGAGAGAGAGGGAGACACAGAACCGGAAACAGGCTCCAGGCTCTGAGCCATCAGCCCAGAGCCCGACGCGGGGCTCGAACTCACGGACCGCGAGATTGTGACCTGGCTGAAGTCGGACGCTTAACCGACTGCGCCACCCAGGCGCCCCAACACTGGGTAGAGTTCTTAAAAAGATCTTGCCTTAGTGGTGAGAAATATCAGTCCTAGACTGGGAATTGTTCTGATCCCATGTAAGAAATCTTAAATGAATGACACAAAAGGGCCAAACTACTTGCAAATAATGTAACTGCATTCTGAAACAAAGCTCCAGAATATTTATACAAATACAAAAATCATCTAGCTCTAACAAGGTAATATTCACAATATTTGGCATTCAATCAAAATTACTATTTATGGAAGAAGCAGGAATATCAGTCAATCAGTCAAAACCAACTCAGTATTGACACAGGTATTAGAATTAGCAAATAAGAATATAAAAATAATTATTATATCTATATTCCATAAATGCAAAAAGTTAACATATGAAAAACAAATAAATAAAACTCTCTGTTAAAAACTGTAATGTCTGAGATGAAAAATATACTGGATGGTATTAGCGGCAGGTTGGGCATTGTAAAAGAAAGATCAGTGAACTTGAAGGTATAACATTAGAAACCATTTCAAATGAAACAAAACAAACAACAACTACTACAAAAAAAAAAAAAAAAAGAAAGAAAAGAAAATGAAAGAACAGTAGTAAGCCATGGGGAAACTTCCAGTGGTTTAATATATATGTAATTGGAGTGTCCAAAAGACTGATAGGTAGAAAATACACTTGAAGAAATGATGATTGAAAATCTTCCAAATTTTGTAAAGATTATAAGCCCACAGATCTAAGAAGCTTGGCAAATCCCAATCACAAGATACATGAAGAAAGCTGTATAAAGGCACAAATAAGAGGTCTGCATCCTACAAGTCAAATGGTGTTCAAAACCAATGATAAAGAGAAAAACTTCAGAAGTAGCCAGAGGGAAAAAAATCACATGATGTAAAGAGGAACAAAGATAAGTATTGCAGAAGGTTTATCATCTGAAAGAGTGAAAGTGAGAAGATTGTAGAGCAACATCTTTTAAAGTACCAAAATAAAAAAAAAAAAAAAACAATCATCAATTTAGAATTCTAGACTGAACTAAAATATCTTTAAAAACAACACTGAGATAAGGATTCATATATATAAAAGGTTGAAAAACCTCTATCACCAGCAGATCTGCAGCAAATCTACACTTAAAGTAGATTCGGTCTTAATGCCTAACCGGTGCTCATTAAAATAAATATAAATTTTATAAAAATGGTACAATTCTAAAGCCAAACAGTGGATACCATCTACCTACAGATTTCAACCAATTCCTGGAAGATAAAACACAGATGGAAGAATATTACATGAGAAACAAAGGGTAAGAGCATCAGCTCACAGCATCAACACTGAGATTGCTGTGGTCAGGAGAGAAAACGGACCCGCCTATCAGAGAACCACGACCTGTGGACACAACTGAGAAATAGATCAAAAATCAGAGGTGTTAATAAGAGGTCTGCCTATACAATGGCTGACAGCCCTCTTTCCTTTACCTGTTTGTAAAATCCCTAACTGCAAAATGTTTATTTCCCAGTCAAAACAACAATGGATGAAACACAGAAGTTTCGGGTTTTGTATTTTTCCTATAGAACCTATAGGTATTATTAGAAGGAAATAATATAAATAATGTGAATCCAGTGACCTAGAGAAAAACCCTTCACATTTTAGCATCTAAGGGAGGGTGCCTCCAGTATAATGGTGAACTCGGACCCATTTATGCTAAATTAAAGCATCCATCAAAAAAACTCCACCCAAGCCTACAGACTCCTCAGTAAGCCTTTCTGTCGCCTAGATTTTAAATGTGAAAGGATAACAAAGAATCGTCAGGCTTTTGAGGAAATAATCCACACAAATGGAAAAACTTATCAAAAGGAAAATGAGGTGATTCAGGAACAGGGAACGTATAAAAGTCTAGTCAATATTTATAAAAATTCAAGGAAATTTTATACCTATTAAATAAAATCAACTATTTTTGTTTGCCATATTTAAATGTTTTCAATGTTTATTCATTTTTTGAGGGAGAGAGAGAGACAGACAGAACGAATAGGAGGTGGGGACAGAAAGAGAGGGAGACACAGAATCTGAAGCAAGTTCTAGGCTCTTAGCTCTAAACATAGAACCTACTGCCAGGTTCACACTCACCCACCCGACGCGGGGCTCAAACTCACAAACCATGCGATCATGACCTGAGACAAAGTCACATGCCTAACCAACTGAGCCACCCAAGCACACCATACCATATTTTAATATGCTATTAAGAAGGAGTCGTCCTTCTTAAGCAAGCAAGAGCTCCTGAACATTTAAAATGTATTTGTCAAAAGAGAAAGAGGTCAATAGAAGGCTTGGAAGAAAATGTTTAGAAACAAACAAAAATCTTCAAATGTAGAACATAAAGAGTCAGAAAACATGAGAGAAAAAGTGAGCCATAAGTTGAAGATTAGTTAGATTGTTCCAAAAGAAGACAGTGAAGAAAAAGGAAGAAGAGAAACTATCCGTGTGTCTGGATGTGTCCCCCGATATTTGAGAAATGGGAAAAATCAGCAAATCCTTATTGTTCAGGAATAATGTGAGCTCGGGCAAGTTGCTTGTTCTGTATATTTTACAGACGTTTTTGCATTTATTGTAACTGCCCTTTTAAATGTTATAAAATAGGACATAGTATACCATAAAATATTATCATTGCTATAGTGATTAGTATTAATTTTTAAAACGGTATGCTACCCATAAAAATTCTCTTTTACCCATCGTAAATGCACGCATATGGTCCTAAGTCCTATTTAAAGGAGTGTGCTTTCTAATTTAAAACAAAACAAAACAAAACACTCCATGAAAAGGGCCTTCTGCAAGTACATAGGCTAGGTTATTCATGCCATATACAATTATGACAGAGTTGATATATGGCTGAAATTCTCTTTTCTTGTCAATCCTTCTCTTCTTTGCCTACTTCTCTTTGGGGCTCACTTCGAAATAAATGAGATGTGCTGTATTACAAACTACTGAACTTTAGGTAGCTCTGATGAGCGTACAATATAATTCATCTGGAGCGATAAAGTCACAAGTACGTTTAGATAGATAATTTCATATTGCTGGTCATTACACCTTGTTTTCTCGAACTTTAAATAGAAGCTGATTGAGGGCAAGATCAAATAATAGCATCCAACTAGCTTTTCCCAGAAGCTTATATTTTTCAGAGCTAAGAGAGACTTAGAGATCATATAATCTAATTCAACATCTGCATTTTCGAGATCAGAGTATTAATTAAGGCATTTGTTGATGACGTTCATTCTTCATGGCAGAGCCAACTCTTCTAAACACCTGCAAGAGTATTCTTCCTGATATATTTTTTTCTTAGTTGTTGAGTGTCCTGTGCATTTCTAAAAGGAAACAAAAAACATAACTTTATAACAAAAATTGGTATTTCAAGAGAAATACAGTCTCGGGGGTTGAAATAATGTATACAGAGGTTTCAAGTACAGCATACAAGCAATTTTTTTAATTTTATTTAATGAAACTGAAATGTATCCTTTAGTTATTTAAATCAAGTGTGTGAGAACGTATGTTCTTACATGATATCATGAAGGCATTCTATTTTCTAATCGTGTTATCGAATCACCAAAAGATATTTTATTTTCCATCTTACCTCCTACTTTTCTTGGTTTAATAATCCTTTTAAAGGAAAAAAAATCTTGCTAAAATTGAAGTGAATACATTTAATGCAGCATAATCAGCTTCTAAATCTACTTAACTGGAGCCCCATCATGCATTTAGTGCATTGAATGAATGGCACAAATGGGAAACGTATTATAATGAGGACCGGGTGAATTTTGTGAGACTAAACTTCACTTTCCTGAAATGTTCTTAAGCATCTGATTTTGTAGTCAAGTATAGCTCAATTTGCATACTTCTTTATTTGCATTTGACCTAGACACCTGCATTACTTTTTGGAGAATTCTACTTTTATGGTGCTTTTGAACACTTTACTGCCACCCCACCATGACAAAATGCATTTTGCTTGCTGTGGCTCATCGAGGGGTGCACAGCGTGATTATTTTTAACCTTTTACTTGTTTTCATTTAAGTCAGAACAAGTTGTTTACTCTGTTATGAGGGTATTTTGCTCTTCGTAAGTTTACTTTCTCAGCCAGTCTTTAAAAACGACATGTGGTTTTAGAGACATAGGCATTTTTTGAAAACAGAATGCAAATGATACCTATTGAGATCACAATTGTTCATGTGAACATAAATGGCTCCCTGCTTTCGCTGTACCAATATTAGATCTCATTTTTCTGCCTTCGCTGACCTGGAGGAAATAAACATCCCAAACGCCTATGTCCTAAATAGAACCTATCAGCTTCCCACTTTGCTGGAAAATAAGGCATCGCTTCAAATCCCTCTCCTGCTTCCCTTTCTGTCCAAGTTGAAAACCTGGCAGTTACCCTTGATTCTTTTCTTTTCCACTCTCCTGTATCAGGTCAATCACAAAGTTTGGTTGAGTCTACCTTTTTCAGATGTGTTTGGTCTATTGTTTCTCCATTCCCATAGCCATCGCCTCAATTCAGGCTCCCACCATGTCTTAGCCGGACCATTTCAACACCCTTATTACTCTACTTCCGGCATTCAATTTTCCTCCTTTCCAATACAGCAACTTTTCCGAATGTAAAGTTTAAATATCACATTGCCTTGCTCAAAATGCAAAATGCAAAATATCCCGATTGCCTGTAGGGTAAAAATTAAACACCTTTCATGCTTACACATCTGCAAAATCTGGCTCCCGATTGCCTCTTCAGCCCCTGCTTCCCACGGACTCCTCCTCAGATACTGCTCGTTAGCCATATGGAATTTCTTCTTATTGCACGGGGCTTTCATGCACTTCTGAACTCAGGCATGTACTGAGCCTAGAATTCCCATTTCCTGACTGCATGGCGGGCGAGGTACGTTAGGAAGATTAATGGGTTTCCCGAGTACAGGCAGCAACATAGGGTCTGCATTGCAGTGCTCCCACCTGTTAGCTGTGGGACCTTGGCCGCATCACTCCGTTTCCTCAAGTCTCAGTTTTCTCATCTGATAAATGGTAAGAGTCATACTGTCTGCCTCCTTGGATTCTTGTGAGATTTATGTGCATAAACTGTGAAGTATGGTGTCTGGCCCATGGTGATCAATGAATGCTAGCTATTACCATTGCTAATAATTAGGAATAATTATGTCATTATGATCAAAGGAAACAAAGCTATTAAGGACATCGTGTTGCATCTCATATGAACCGCCTAAAGCTATACTTGATAGCTATGGCAAAAAAAAAAAAAAAAAAAACTATGCTTTTTCTCTAGTCTGCCTTAAATAATCATCTAATTTGGAAGTCAAATCTGTGTGATTATAAATACCATAGTTCATCTTCTGTGGATGTCCATGGATAGGGCTGAGAAATTACAGTCACCAAGAAAATATCAACTGCTAGATATTACATATTTGATTAATATCTCATAGATTTCTTTTTTTTAAATTATTTTTAAGTTTATTTATTTTGAGAGAGAGAGAGACAGTATGAGCGGGGGGTGGGGAGGCAGAGCGAGAGGGAGAGAGAGAATCCCAAGCAGGCTCCGTGTTCTCAGTGCAGAGCCAGATGCGGGGCTTGAACTCACAATCCATGAGATCATGACCTGAGCTGAAATCAAGAGCAGGACGCATAATTGACTGAGCCACCCAGGCGCCCCTGTACATCGTACACTTCTGAGCTCACTGTCTTGGACCTTCTTTTGCAGAGAAGGACAGTTTCTGAAAAGGTGAGTTTCACAGAGAGCATCTCCTGAGAGGTAAAAGGTACAATCATAGCTGTAGTTCAGAAAACTCTGGTTCCACGCTCTGCCTTTCAAACCTTGGCTCTCCTTTCTGTGAGTTTTACTTTGCCTCTGGGTTCAGACCTCAGAGCCCGCCTGGAGGGTTGAGAGGGTGGCCAAGAGATGATCCTGATTTTACAAGTTCTTTAAGCCCTCCCTCCAGGGCTTGCCCAAAGGGCTGCATGGCTTCATTCCATTCCTTCTCTCTCTTTCTGACAACGTGACAGCTCTGGTTTTCACTTTCTTTGTGGTCAGACTTACCTCTGCTATTGAAGTGACCCTTTAACCCCCACCCCCAGAACAGCCATCAGCACCTTCTCCTTGCTAGGCCAGAGAGCAGGAGAAGGTCTCCGTTCCACTATTGTTTGAAATAGGTCATTATTATTGTTCCCAGAAGTGGATGGTCAAAAGGCAAGTTGAGCAGGAGGCAGCACTAGGGAATGCCAACGTTCTTCTGCTCTAGGAACTTATGATTCTGGGTGTAGAGGTATTTTTCTCTAAAATCTCCCATTGACAAAAAATAATAATAGTACTAAAATTAAGATAAATGGCACCTATACTCTATCTCTTGTTTATAGCAGTGAGCAGGCTGTCTACCGCAGTGAGAAGCAAGAGTTAGACTCTAGTCCTTCAACATGGCCTCTGGAAAACTTTCTCGTGCAGCCCAGTCCCCAGGCTCTGCATCTTTGGTTCCCCAGAGCTGGCTGTTAGGTTGGAGACTTGTCTCATGTTTTCTTTTCTTTTTTTTTTAAGTTTACTTATTCATTTTGAGAGAAAGAGAGCATGTGCACACAAGCAAGGAAAGGGCAGAGAGAGAGAAGGAGAGAATCCCAAGCAGGTTCTACACTATCAGCACGGAGCCCGATGAGGGGCTTGAACTCATGAATCAGGAAACCATGACCTGAGCTGAAATCAAGAGTCAGATGTTTAACCGACTCAGCTGCCTGTCCAGGTGCCTGGAACGGTCATGATTTCAAGAGGAGAGTGAGATTAAGGAGCTCGCTTCATAGGCCCTACCTAGGACAGTTTCTGAGAATCCTGGGATTCCACTAAGATGACTTAGTGGCCACAGAAGGGTAGTGTGGGGGGCTGAGACCTAGGGCTGAGACCTAGGTATGGAAGCTTCCATCAGAGCTCTACGTTTATCATTCCTCTGACAAATGTTTACTGAGCCCCTCCAGATGCCAGGACTGTGCTAAATGCTGGAGATGTTGGAGATGACAGGCATGGTCTCTGTCCTTTTGGATAAGGACTGGGGAGTGCAGGTGGAGGGTGAGGGTGGGGGAAATAATTAGCAAGATAATTTTAGTAAGTGGTAATTATGGGAAAATATTAATAAAACATTTATAAACAGTGACTTGGAAAACTGCCTTAGTTATAGTGCTACACTGGAGAGGGGCAGTGACTCTGCTAGAATGATCAAGAAGAGAATTTTCTAGGTAGATAGTAGACCACTACCATCTGACCACTGTAGAGGGCTAGCCAGAAAGGAAACTTAGCGTATTCAGGAACCAGAGGAGGGTAAGTGTATGTCAGAAGGGTCACATGGGCTTTGTAAATTATAATGCAGAGTCTGGGTGTTATATTATTAACTATGATCCAAGAATAACCATAAGATCACGGAGGATCTGTTGCTGCACCAGGCTCTACTGGGCGTTTTTCCACCTACACGCCATGCCTTCCAGCCAGCACCGTAAAGCCTTTTCCTCTCCCGTGCCCAGCACCATTTACTGAGCAAGATTAACATCATGTTCACTTTAAAGAAGACCTATTTAAAGGAATTTCACTGTTTATCTCACATGTAAAAGGGTGCATTTGGAGTTGAGAGGCAATAAAGTGATAACGCGGAGTTCCAGTGGCTGAAAGTAAAATAAAATAAAAACCCTACTTGGTGGTATCCAGTTAGCTTGCTAATGTCCCTTGCTAATATTCTGGGCTCTCAATTCCAATATCTGTGCTTATCAGAAGATGCATTGCCCCTGCCCTGTATCTTGCTGTTTTTCCTGGATTTCTATATCATTCCCTAGGTCTGAGAGACTGTTTTAACTTTCTTCCTAGTCCTCTAGTCTGGGGAGGAAGGTCCTGTTCTGTTGTGTTTTTGCAGTCCTCTCCTGGAGCCTCCCCTGAACTCCAGCTCAACATCTGACATCTCACCGTCACTGAAGGACTTCCAGGAGGTAGACCTCCTGCTGCCGGGTTGGGTTCCTGAGAACCACTGCTCTGGTTTTTCTACACATTAAACCACTGCAGTAGGGACCACCCTCTCGGCAGTGCCTGTCGCAGTGCCTGGAAGCTGCCATGTTTTAGAGGAAAGAGCCTGGGCTTGGGCATTAGGTCTGGTTACTCCCTTGCAAAGTTATTGTGAGGAATACATGGAAAAACAATTTAAAATTCAAAACATGGAGTATTTTGCAAAATGCCACACATAGTAAGGACTCACGTTAGTTTCCTTCTGTCTTAAGGGGCAGCTCCCAATTCTGCTCTGAGCCTTTTCCAGCTGGTCCCATCCTTTGGTAGTTAACCAGATCATGGCCATTATATACAAAAATAAGTATAACAGCTACAACAATCGTTGCTGTTTATTGAACCCTTATAGTTTTCCAAGAGTTTATAAGCATTAACTCATTCCAACATTAAAATAATACTTCTAGGAAAATGCATCAACACCTTTGACTCAATGAGGAAATTGGATCTCAGAGAAGTTCAGTAACTCTTCCAAGGTCACCCGGCTACTAAAGAATGGAACTGGGACTCCAGGTCATGCATTACTGATTCTGCTATTTATGCTCTTCCTAGAGGAGTCTCCTAAGATATAATATCAAGAATTTATTAGCAATCCTGTCTCTGAGGAAGTACTCAGGTCTCACATTGAACATCTCTTGTGAAAGGCCCTAAAAACCCTGGTATTTCAAAATCTTGCTTTTGCATAATGATACTTATCACTCAACACTATATCATAAAGAGTAATTAGTGGATGTTGTTAAGGGGATGTTGAAGAAGAATGACTTAAGCATAATCACAAGCCATGTTTCTCATTGATCTTTAGCATCCTTTTTATTTGGCATTGACCCTACATTATTGACCAGCTTGATGGCCATTAATCGGCTGGCTCAGGTTTTATCATTTCCAAATACATTTCTGCAAATTGGTGGTATAAGTTATTTTTGTCATAATGCGTCTATGCTTCCAGCTGTCATTTTAACTGAGAATTTGAAAGGTTAAATTAATTCAACCTTCTGTGACACTTTTTTCCTACTTTTATTATAGCCATTAATACATGGTACCATGATTTATTGCATATGTGTCATCCTAGGTTTCTTCATTTGAACTCTTTAGAGCAAGGATTATAATTTTTTAGTTATCTTCAAAAGAAATGGCTCCGGTAAGTGCCAAACATCATATCTAACATCTACACGAGCAAAACATTAGCGGAATGTAAGCGATTGTGTAAAAGTGTTTAGTGCACTCTGGATGGACTCTGTTGAGACTTGGCTTTGAGGGAGATACTTAAAGACTATGAGGAACTATCTTGAGCTTTTAGGGGTTAAATCATCTAATTTCATATATCTCTCCACCTGTTGAACACTGTATTAGTTCCATAGCTATCATGGCTGACTTTTCCATTACATTACTTCTCAACATTCCTGCTTTACGCTCACCCCTGTATGGCCACAGCATAAGAAAAGAGTTCAAGAACAGTTGTTCTTTCTTTTTAGTAGGGAAGAAGTGATGGTAGGGTCTAGTACACATAGTATGCATACTAATGCTAGGCACAGAATTCTGCAGAGCAATGATGGAGAAGCTATTATTACTCCTGCATTGCAAGGGAGCAAACTAAAGCTCACGAGGATTGAAAAACCTTGCCTAGGTTACATGGCTGATAAATAGAAGGTCCTGAATTTGAAACCAGGTTTTAACTGGCTCTGCCTCCTGTTGTTTTCAGCCACAACACAACCCCTTCCACGTTGGCAATCAGTCATCCTTTCCGTTTTCTCATCAGAAAAAAAAAAATCCAGTAAACATTTAATTGATACTAACAATATTGGGATTCTTTAAGTAACACTCCCACTTAATTGCATTTTATTTTTATAGCTTTGTCATCAACCAAAATAAGGCAGGTGGAGCACTGTTGAATTGGTGCTGGGAGGGGCTCCAAATGGGCATCAGAGGCTGAAAAAAACTGGGTAATGGTACATGTAGCAGATTCTAAATGGGACGGACATGTAGATACTTCTTCATGTTTAAGGAAGGTGACAAGAAAGAACTGGGTCAATCCCAGAAAAATTCATAGAGGAGATAGGACTTAGCTCATGTCTTAAAGAAAGAGACACAGCTTTTTTCTCTTGTGTAGTGGGGTTGTTGAAATGAAGGCCTAGGAACCAACTCTGCAGTAAATAGTATAGCATTCGAGAAGCCACATCCCCTCAGTGACAATACAGAAGAGAATGTAACAATTTCTGTATAAATATAATTACCCTGTCTTGTACTTGGGGGTGTGTGGTCCATATGGGAAACGCCTGCTCATCTTTCTCCTTCCCTTTCTCTTTCTTTCAGTGCCCTTCACCCCTGTGCACTCTACCATCCTTTTTGGCCTACAAGTGTCTACAAGAGAAACAGAATCGCAGAATATGCGACCTTTAGGGTCCTCAGAGATCCAAGGAGCCCAATCCGTGATTCATCAGGTGAGGGGACCAAGGACCGTTGAGTTGCTGCAGATCACACATTCAATGTTGGGGCAATTAATTCACTATTCAATTTGTTCATTCATCATGTGTTTTTAAGTACCTATGACATACCAACAATTATGTTTGTAGAATGAATGAATGAATGAATGAAGTGTTGAGGAAACCAGATTCAGTCTTGTCCTCCAGGAGTTTACACTTCAGTGGAAAGGAAAAGCCAAGATTTGAGCTCCTGGCCAACTCTTGCTCCCCACCTCCTACCTTGCTTACATTAACCAGACCAGGACTTGGGGCCACTCTCACATCCCCTGTTGGTAGATGCCTCTCCCCAGAACAGCTCAGGAACTCAAAGACTTTCTACTCTCTTGGTTAAGATCTCAAAGTTGACAGAGAAAATATACGCTGTTACTTCATAGCGGTAAGGACACCAGGGAGAGTATTTCTGCAGTAGCATGAATCTCCTGGTGCTCGTCTGCCCTACAGCACGTCATGGAAGATGTGTTCAGCAGAAGCAGCCCATCACTCCCCAACATAGTTTTGAATCTCCTGTTCCAGCCCTGCTTTCTCCTTGTCTCATTGATGGTACCTAATTTTTTTTTTTTTTTTTTAGATCTGTAAATGTGCCTGATTAAGCTATAGTTAGTCATTGTTCCAATGGACCTGGGAGAATTTCTGTTGCTTCCTATTATGATCTCATATCACTAGTCCAACTTTATTAAAACATAGTATTTAAAAATTATATCAGTACCACTGTGTAAAAAGACACATCAACTCATGACAAATTCTTCCTGTTCATACAGATAAGCCCAAGATGTATGTGAAAAATTTCCTCTCCTTGGGCTTGGAAAAAAAGCATACATTTTTTTATCCACCCTCAGAGTTACAAATTCTTCAGAAGTTCTAAGATGAAAGCCTCTCCTCTCCATAAAAGGGAAGTCACAATTGGGTACCAGAAGAAAGAGTGAATGGAGCTAGAGAAATCTTGGCTCTCTAGAGCTCTCTGGACCCCAAGAAATTAACAACATTTTGGCATCTCTTTACATTGCCAATGCAAGAAAATTCAAACATTAATGGGGCTGATATGCTCTGTACCTCCTTCAATTTATAACAGCTTAAATTGTACTTTGTCTCGGGCTCTGAAAGGACAATCCAAACTTACGATGGTACCAAAATTATTTGGAATAAAGATTTACTTTAAGCCACTGCCAAGCAGATTAAATAACAGATATTACTTTTCTCTATCCTATTTTTCATGACTTGAACTGTTACGAGTGTACCCCATCCAGCTCCATAATTGCCTAGCAGATTGTTAAAGGGTGGTTTTGAATTGTCACAGATGGTGCCACCTACAGCCGGTTCCTCAGTCCTTGTTTACTCTGCCAGTGGCCTTGGTCATGATCTCCTAATAGCTCATTTAGAAGAGAAGAGGGAACCATGGAGACTTTCTGTTCACAGTTCACTCACATTTAGCAGCCAATGTTATATTGCCATGGATACAATGGTGCAAGGGCGTGGGCAACTCCTGATTATGCCAACCCCATTTCCAAATTATGACTCAGGCTATACGAATAGTGGAACTATCCTGTATATGTGGAAAAAAATTAAAGTACTGAAATTAGCACAGCAAATACCTGTTTATCAAATATTCAAGGCTGCAATCATTGATGTCTAGCCTAGCTTAATACTATAGAAAAAGCTGTTAAGATGATGTCAAAGCTGAATTCAATTAAAATGTATAAAAGTGGCTGTAATGTTTCTAGGCTGATGTTATACCTGTATGTCCTATGAATGAGTTATCAGATCTTCTATCACTTTTCTTCTACCCCTTTACATCACATGTGAATCTCAAAAATTTCTTGGAACGTCCATGGGGCATACTGTTTGAAAGCCCTTTAAGTATAATCAAGAGTTATTCAAATACTCTTTATCTTAATGATCATGGTTGTTCTCCTTCTCCACCTCCCCCTCTTCTTCATCCTCTTCCTCTTTCTTCTTGAGAAAATAGGAGCGTATTTTGGAAGAATCATGGGGAAGCCAAACAACACTATCCTTTGCAACCTACTTCCCCGCCCCCCAATTTTTTTTTGACATTTTAGAGAAGAGAAAATAAATATTTGACTGTTAGATGTTGAGTATAACCAAAATCTCTGTCTCTGTCAAATTGTAGGTCATACCCTTTGCGTGTCTTCACTAGCACCACAGCAGACATTTTATACAATTGTCCAAATGATTCAAGCCTCTGTCTGATTTTTCTGGATAATTGGAGAAAATACATATATAGAATATAGCATAATTACTGGATAATAATGGATGCTTTCATGCATCATTTCCTCCTGAGAAAACAATCCTGGCTTATATTTCAACTATGAATTCTATTGGATGGTTCTAAAATTATTCAGAGAAAGTGAGAGAGTGAGAATAAGATGGGGAGAGAGAGAAAAGAGGAAAAAAGCAGAGAGAAAGAGGGAGAAAGAAGGAGAGAGCGGGGTGGGGGAGAGAGAGAGAAAGGAAGAAAGAGAGAGAGAAAGAGAGACTCAGGAACATGTTATAAAGAACAATTAAAACAAAAGTGTGTTGCCATTTTTGGTTCTCCTTTGAGAAACCACCAAAGGAACCATAAGGATTTGAGAGTGTTTTATTAATATTACTATCAGAAATATACTCCTTATGAAAGCTTTGCTCATGACAAATGAAGATCTAGGAAACTCATTCACCATCTAGAATTTAGTCTGTCTTTGGAACCTCACGTAGGGGAAAAAAACACAAAGGGATTTCATAAGAAGGAGAACAGAGCTAACTGAGGTTACAATATTTTGGATGAAGATGTGAAATATTCCATGTAAGATGTAATAAATTGGAAGTTAAGTTTTTAAAAAAATCACTTAGTACAGATAATTGAATAAATATCTAAAAATGCTAATAAATGACTGTAATACGTAGAATAAAATTCTAAGAAAAAGATGTATTTGTTAAAATCACCTTCAAGATGTATTAAAATTAGCATTTAAAACAGAAAAATCCTACAACACAGAGAAATTTAGATTCTTTTTTGAAACTATGTAGTCCAAATCCTAAAACAATTCTGGCCCTTGTGGCTGACAAATCATTAAAGTTTATCAGAGAAATAAAATTAGGCCAAAATTTTGTCCATCAAACACAATGTCTTTGACATTTTAACATATGACCATGAAGCTGGCCAAGTTTGAATTTTCTTTTTCATATTTTTCTTCTTGTTTTGCAGGATGTTTCTGGAATCTTTGTCCAAGTGTTTTTTTTTTTTTTAGTGGTATTTATTTGGAGAAAATGAAAATAGAAATTATTCTATGTTAAAAGAATAAAAATGAATCAATCTCAAATAGTTTTGAGGAGTTAGAGAAAAGAAGGAATAATGGTCTACATCCTCCTCAAAAAAAATGTTTTTTAATGTGACATGCTTTTTATATATACATTTCTGCCCACGGTAAAGTTAGAGAAATGGCAATGACAAGTCTAGGTCATGATAAGAAGGTCAGTTTCTTGTCTAGACACTGTCTTTGATAACAATAAGCATTTTCAGAGAGCCAGGGAAAGCATATCCCTTTCAGAAAGGTAATGAGATAGGTAATGTGTTCTTATATTACCAATAATTGACCCAGAATTAAAAGTAGACATTTTCCCCCTTCCCTAACTGGCTTATGCATCAAACTAGATAGCAGCTTCTCTGTAATAAATGAAATTCAGGGAAAGGAGAATAATTCTGGTTTTAATGAAGGTGATGCATTGGTACAGATCATATGACTATGTTGCATATTCATTATTATATTAGATACTATGTGCATTTTGATAATGACCTCATTTAATCCATTATATGAGTCTATATGGACTAAACGGTATTCACTCAGTTTGATCTCTTATTCCTTAACATCCATCTTTCATTCTTGTTTGTTATGATTTCTTGAGGGATCTCTGTCATTTATTTGTTTCTAGCTACACTTTTATTATCAAGGATTTATATGCCATATATATATATATATATATATATATAATATTAGGGTGTGATATATAAGGCCTCTCTCTATAGATATAGATAGATATAGATATATAGATATAGATATATAGATATATAGATATATATATATAGAGAGAGAGACATATAAAAAGATACTAGGCATTTGTCTCCTTTTTGGTTTCTCCTTATTGCAAAGGTGAGCTTTGCTGGTTCTGAGAGCAGAATTCAGCCTGCAAAAGCATGCTGGAGCTAGCTGAATTTCAACTTCATCAGGTTACAATGCAAAAATATCATGACAAAAGAGTGTGTTTCATCTTGTCTTTTGATGAGCACAGCACAAAGTAGAAAATGTTCCCTTTTAACACCGCCTGCCAAATTTCTAAACTGGCACCCTAAATTACACCCTTGCAACATGAAGGCTTGTCCATTTGTACATCAGTGGAGAGCAAATACTGCAGCGCACTGGAGGGTTGGTGCTGTCCAATGAACTAAGAGACTGGGGAAATGGCTCTTTCCCTTTTAACATTTTCCCCATTTTATGATGAAAATCTTCAAGCACACGGCAAAGTTTGAATTTTTCAGTGAACACCCAAATACCATCCACCCAGATTTTACCATTAACATTTTACTACATTTTCTTTTCCACATGTCTATCCCTCTAACCATTCTTCTGTCTGTACATCAACCCGTCTTATTTTTGTGATGCATTTCAAAGTGAATTGCAGTACCGTTCCCTAAATACTTCAGCCTGCTATAATGGTTTTGATGAAGAAAATGGATGCATTTCTCCCGACCAACTTTGAAAGGGCAATTTTGCAGAGGCGAATAAAGGTAGAGGAAATTATTTTCCAGGAACAAAGATATGAAGAAAAATAAGTTTTGAGACACCACACAGGGTCATTTTATAGACCACTGTTCTAGTTCCTGCTGGAATTTAAATCAATATGCCTTTTTTTCCCCTCTCGGTAGCAAGAGAGAATTGTTCGCCATCAGATTTATGTGACACTCTTTGGACTCAGCAACACATTGGTATTAACTTGGTACCAAGTCATGCTTAAAATATGAGAATTGCTGGTGGATTTTGTTTTCATACCACCAGACAGATGTAGGACAATTTTGTTCATATATACTATTGAAACCAAATAGCATAGATAAGAGGACTTGAGCTTAGAGTGAGATAAAAGTTATCCTTTCATTAGACCACTGGTTTGCTAAAATGAGGACCATTAAATATGCAACAAAGAAATCAAGACACTCACTCCTCTCTGCAAATTATGATGTTGCTTTTCAGTGTGTAATGACATAACTGTAATTGGTAGAAGATAGTTGAATAAAGTACAAGCAATGTTAGGGTGTGATAAAGAAGCGAAGCAAGGAGCGTCAAATGGGAGATACAAGAATAATCCACTGTACAAGAATTCTTGAATTGGAAACAAAGATAAATTATATAGAGCCGTTTTCAGTCTGCCATATACATGGAATGAGAGATGATTTAATTTGAGGATGCTTCCTACTTAATTCAGGAATCGATACCATGGGGCAGGGCAGGGCTCAGCGTGAAATGATTATAACGTGCGACCTGTGTGGCAAAAAAGAGTAGACTCACTCCTACTGCCTGGGGGCAGAGGATGACTGGAGGTGGAAAACAATCATGGAAGCATCAGAAAGGTTGACTGGGGCAGACCTAAGGTTGAGTTGAAGGAAGAAGACTTGAAAGTCCACCAGGTTTAGACAAAACAGGAGAGGATTTCAGTGGGTGGTAAAGGAGAGAAAATGGACTATGATGGTTGAAGTTAGGGAGGGGAAAATACTGAAAAGAGGAGATAGAAGGAGTGAGAGACAAGCATCTCTTTTCGAAGAAACAACATGGGACATGGTCTCCACTGGCTTCCAGGGCTGGGACTCCTCATCCTTTTGTTTGCTCAGAAACTGCTACAGATATTTATGGCTGAGTAGATCAGATCTGATATCCTCTGGACAACATTCCTTAGTTCCTTTTTTCATATAGATCTGTGTCTAGCACACAGATCTATCACATCCACCAGGGGACACTCACACAAAGGGGCATCTGAAAAGAAAAGAATGATCACATACAGAGAAATATCATATAATGAGAGATCTGGACAAATGCCAGCCTTCTAACTTATAGAAGGAGTCAGTAATTCATCTAAGTTTACACAGCAAGTTTATTAAAAACATAGGACTCTATCTTGACTTCTAGTCAAACATTGTTCAGGGGAAATGAAAGAAGGAGAGAAAGGGAGAGAAGAGTTCGCGGCGGGGAGAAGGAAGAGAGGAGGGAAAGGGAAGAGAGAAAAAAAAGAGAGGTAAAACATTTCACGGTCCCTGAAAGTGTTTGTTTTCTTTTTCACCATTTTAAATACAAGTTGAATTCAAATAAAAACACACATAAATAAATTAAAAACAATTTATTTTAAAATATATTTATACGCACTATATATTCCACTTTATGAGCAAACAATTTGTTTAAAGATATATATATATATATGCACTAAATATTCCTCTTCATGGGTAATCTATATTATATATAAGATTATATATAAGCTCTCATTTTCTCAGGCTAACCAAATGACTTGATTTGTAATTACTGTAGGTGTCCTTGATTTCACTAACATTCTCATTAAAAAGAAAACAAAAATCTAGATTTTAAAATGTCCATAAATTCTAATCTTATCTTTATTCTCCCCATCTACTTTCAGTTTCAAACGTTCTGCTGTCCTTTAGACTAAAAGCTAGGGCAGAGGAAGAGCTTGCTCATTTCTCTGAGGTTGTAAGCTATTAATGGCAATTTGCAGAGTGATACCAGACAAATACAACCATTGCCTTCTTCCCTACTTTCTCTCCTTTAAATATTATACACATTTAACATAATATATATACATTTTAATAAGGAAAACTTCAATAACCAAGGATTAGCTCATCTAGGTAATTCTCCATATAATTTTTGTAGAAAGGAAAAGAGACTATCACTTGAAATTTTCTGGAAGATTCCTTAGGGATCTGTAACATAATAGCTCTGCTTTGCCACCCAAGGACCCCCCACCCCAACTCCCCAGCTTCTTAGTCTCCCTCCTTTTTTACCCTCCCTTGACACACATTAACTCCTTGCTCACCGAGTGTTCTCCACTTTTCAGAAATGGTTTTCAATTTATTATATGAGAATGCATTTCTTCTCCTTTGTCCTTTTCTCCAAACCAGAAGTCAATGGTAATCTATTTTATACCCACCTTTGCTGGAACCCTTCTATTGTCTACTTGATAATGGAAGAAATTTGAATTTTAGCAAAGGCATAGTTTAGTATAAGTACAATCGATAAGCAGTAAATATAGCCCCCAGAGATTTTGAGAACAAAAATATTTTCTACATCATGCATGTTAAAAGAAAAAAATAAAGTCTCCTTTTAATACTCAGAAAGAGATTAATGAGGTAACTTAGTTTTAGAAGTTTTTTATTGGGTCTTTGCCAAAAGGGGTCATATGGAGGCACTCTTTATTTTCACATTATATGTGATATTTTCCTATCTATGTCAACAAAGGCTGCGGCATTGTACAAAAGATAAAGGGACCATAAGGTGAATTATCAGATGTATTTTTAGAAATAAAAAATGATTGACAAATACAGATTTTTTTATTTGTTCTGTATCTTTTGCTCCATAGTTTTTATATAATTCATGCATCCATCCCTCCAACCATCAGTCCATCCTTCCACTCATTTGGCTGATATATAATGTATCTGAGGCCTGTGCAAGGGTCACAAAGAATGAGATGATTCCTTCCCTGAGTGATTTCATAGTGTAATAAAATGCTCTATCTCTCAATTTAGGGTTCACTCCCATGGGTTCAGATAGGGCAGTTCCCAAAGCCAGAGGATAAACACAGCATCTTTCTGGGGCTTCAAATTCACTCTAAGGCTAAGCTCTTGGGAAGATTAATTTATAGTTTATTTAAACATTTGTGTGGGTAAAACAAATATAGATATTTTATCGAATGGAGACAAAATTTGTGTAAGATTTCAAAATGTTCAAGAGTCAAGAAGGAAGCTGAATGACATTCTATGATTCTGGAGAAGCTTGTGGGGAATGGTGTTGTTTGGGCAGGTGGAGCAGACCTGGGAAGGGCCTTGAATGCTACGCAGATGAATCTGGACTTGATCCCAGAGGCTCCAGGAAGTCACCAATAGTGAATCAATGCAGTGAAACTCACCGAATGGTTTCACTCTTCTTTGTAAGTTGATATCCGGCATTGTTTAAAGCTTGCTGAGACAGCAAACTAAGTTGGATATTGTGCTATGGTCTGTGACTCAGAAGACCTTCTCTCTGGTTCCACTAACCACTGACTACGTGTGTCAGCTTGTGCAAGTGCCTTGGCTTGCCCGAGACTCTCTACCTTGCCGGAGAGTGAGAAAACCATCTGCCTTTTTGCCCCCACAGGGCCATTGTGTGCCCCAAGGGGGACCACACCCATGAAAGCCCTCGATAAATAAAGCACTGAATAGTGCAGAAAACACTTATTAATATAAGTCATCTCGACTGAGGAATAAAAGCAGTCAATAAATACTTTCGTTTTTTTTTTCAAATAAGTGAGTTTACAAATCCTGCTTAAAAAAAACAAAAAAACACTCACATGGCAGCCCTTAGCCAGAGTATTAGGCGTTCATGTCCCTTCAAGGTTGTTCTTCTGTGTTTTTACAAATGTAAGCGCAACGTCCAGTGCAGTAGTTCAGTGGGAGCTCAATAAACAATTCTCGTAGACTCGAATCTCGTAGACGTCTCGAAGACGTGCTCCTTGTCTATGCCTGCTTATCTCCCGCCCAAACAAGTTTGACCGCCTTCTCTCCCTTCTTCTTGTGATTTCTCAACTCCATGTCCTGAAATGATACTTTGATCCTGCACAATGTCCACTCTTTGATTTGGAGACAATCTAGATGTCCAGATGCTTCCACAGAGCCATCCTTCTTGAGGGTTCCTGACCACTATTCTGTTAGTAATTTTTCACCCCATCCCCTGATCTCTTAACAGCGAAGTTAACCTGAGGTTCTTTCATTTTATCATTATTCATTTATTTGTCCATACACCAAGCGTTAAGTGTGTCCTTACACATGTGTACAGGGCTAGACTCTGGGAAAATAACAAAGAAATTAACATTTTCTTTGTCCTTGACTTAAATGAGTGGGTGAAAGGGTGGTGTGCAACCATGTAGGAGCTTACTTGTAAAATCATTAGAATAAGGGTATGAACAAAGAGTTCTGGGAACTCCAAGCAGGCACCGAGTAACTCTGACTGGAAGCCCCTGGGCAGCATCATAGAATTTTAAAGAATAATTGTTCATTCATTCATCCAGTCATATGTACTCCAAGTGGTTCCAAAAATGATTTCAGAATGGATCTCAAAATTACAGACAATTCATATAAAAGTAAGTGAGAAAATCAGGGTATTGAGAAAATTGGAAGAAGAAAATAAAATGCAAGGTGAGATTGGTCAACAGGAGGAATGGAGTGGATCACAGATCTGAGCTAAAGCGAAGGAAAGAAACATCCAAAATGAATTAAGAGTGAGCTTAGGATAAACACAAACCAGCTCTCAGCAGACCTCAGCTAGTCTTGGTTCTAAGAGACATTTCCTCGCTGCCCTCGTAAGGAGAACCCTGGTAAAACGTGGCAAACGATACTTTTGGACAACGTCACTACCGTCCACAGAACAGCAAGGTTCTCAGGTTTATTGTCATTACGGCCCTTAATGGGGGCTGAAGGCATAATGGCCATGCCAAATCCAGTAAAAGCAGTTCTATGTTGCCATGCATACAATGGGGAACAATGAATGCAATTTTGCCAGGTGGGGCTGGCATTTGGAACTGAAGAAACAAGATGAACAATAGCGCACAGTTGTGAAAGGACATGAGGTGGCCGTGGAGCCAGGCAGAGCTTGGCTTGACTGTGGCATAGGGTGTGTCGGGAGCTCTGCTGTCTATTGGATGGTGGCCAAATTCCTTAACACAACAAACAAGGTCCTTGATGAGCTGGTTGCCTACCTTCATTTCTCGGCACGCCTCATCTCCACCCTTGAACCATAAGATTCAATCTTTCTGAGCTTTCTAAAAAACTTTTATTTCCTAGATATCCCATGCTCTTTCATGCCCACATGCCTTTGCTCAGGCAGTTCCTTCAGTCTGGAAAGCCATAATCACCACACATCTAACACTATCAACTAGGTCTCTTTCTCTTTCTCTTTCAAGGCTGACATCTTCCATCAGCTCTACAAGGAACCTCTCGGGATGAGTCTGACACTCCTCCTGTGGATTACGTGATGTTTTTTCTCTCCCTCCTTTTGTCCCTATGCCCCTCACCACCTTTGTAATTGTGTGGATATCTTTGCTTCTTCTCTGGTCTGCAACGTAATGATGAGATTCTTTCTTACTCATTTTTATTTCTCCGCCACCTGGCACAGTGTCTTACCTAAATAGGCATTTAACAAATATTTCTGGAAGGAAGGAAGGATGGGAGGAAAGAAGGAAGGAGCATGGGTGATAGGCAGGAGATGATACCAGCAAGGTTGGCTGGGAAAATATTACAAAAGACCCCATATACATGCGAATGATCATGAACTCGGCATTATAGGAAATGGAGAACCACTAAAGCTGTTTACATAAAGAAGTGAATGGGGGAGGTCAGCATTGCCTGGGTAGACCAGGCAACAGACAGACCAGCTGTCTGATGCTTAACGCAGTTGCCCTGGTGTGAATTTGTTCGGCTCTAAGCTGACACAGGGCAGGGAGCACGAGGAACCACTGGAGGTTAGATCATCAAGAACTTTTGACCATTCTTTTCTGAATCTGCTTTAAAGACACTGCCTGACGTATACTTCACTGTTTCACCAAATTCTTTCCCACCTATCATTTATTATTTTAAATTGGGCCACTACATACATAAAGCGCATCGATCTTAAATACACAATTCAATGGATTTTATATATTGGCACAGCTGTAACTATCACACTGATCATGAGAGAGTACATTTCTAGCACATCAGAGGACTCCTCAAGCCCCCTCCTAGTCAATATCACTCCCCAAAGGTAGTTGCCATTCTGACTTTTATCACTATCACTTTTGCTTGTTCTTTAGTTTATGTGAATGGAAACGTACAGTATTTACTCCTTTGTTGTCTGCCCTCTATTTGCATATGATTATAGTTTGTTTATTTTCGTTGGCGCGTAGTATTCCATTTTGTGAAGACATCAAAAAATTTTAATCTATCCTGTTGATGGAAATTTGGGTTGTTTCCAGTTTGGAGCTACTCTGAATGAAGTTTCATTATTTTAATACCTTAAATTGTTCCATGAGACCTACTCTGGCTATAGCAGGCAGTTATATTGCAAAAAGACTTGGGCTTGGAGTCCAGCCCTGACTCTGACAGTTATTAGCTTTGTAACGTTGGCAATTCACTTCACAACTCTGTCTCAATTTTATTTTCTGTAAAATTGGAGTCACTCTCTGAATTCACTTGATTTTAAAAACCAAGCTGGGCCAGACCTAGTAAGTGGGATGGATGTGTGCATCAGATATCAGGAGGTGAATCTGAGTCACTCACTCCTGTGCCTGCCGAGGCTTGCATGCCCCCCCCCCCAATTACTGAATAAGTAAATGACAGTTAATAATAGCTGGCAATTTCACCTTTAATCTTCCCTATCTAAAGAAAAGGCCTTTCTAGTAGACTTTTTCGTCATATAGCAAGCCATTGTAAGACTCTTGGGTAAGTGATTAAAATATTCATAATACCCAAACCGGTTTCAGAGGCTTCTACATTTATTTTAGCTGAAATCTGCCATGTGGCCATTGCCCGATTTTTACTGTTTTCTTGGTCAGTGTTTCTTTAACATGACATTCTGCAAATAGAGGAACTGATGACAGGCTTTGTGCCCTGTGGAGCATGGCTCACCGCTGACTCATGATTGAGAGCAGATGTTACTTCTCTGTGTCTTTGCCTTTAAGGACCAGTTTAATCTCCGCTGGACCAAATGCACTTAGCTCTTCTTACACACTGTAAATACTAGTAATATTTACCTAACATACAGATTGGTTTAATGTTAGCCAGTTTATGATCATGTCCTTCAGAAATCCACTGTTACTGTTATTTTCACTTAGAAGCTTCTGGGTAGGGACTCTGTTATTGGTCACGCACTCAGTGCCAAAACAACGATTGACTGAGTAAACACTTCAATCAGCCGGTTGTTTTGGCTATATTATACCAAGGCAATTGGTTTGGCTTCTGTAGAAATATTGATAGTTCTTTGTTTGTTGTAGGAGGGAATTCAGTCTGAAGGCAACTGATTTTTATACACTGTGTTAGCTAAAAAAAAAGAATATTTAGGACAAGAAGACGACTTTGTTACATTTGGATACTCTTTCCTATATCTCTTAATTTGGGGCTCTAATCTGACTTCTAAGAAATATAATCTAATGAATTGTGAGGCGAATGAATGGTGAGAGGGGCATTCAGCATTCTGTCCTCAGCACCAGACTCCTCTCCAGACTGGGCATCTCCCCTTTGGATTTTCCACAGGGCATAAAAACTCAACCCATCTAAAATAAGCTCTTTCTTTCCAAACTCGTTCCATCCCCGTTTTCCTCTACCTAGTGGCCGACAACAGTCGGATATACAAACTTGAAAGTCTTCTCTCTTACACCCACCCAACTGTACCTCTGGGGGACATATTGAATCCATCAATCAGTTCCATGGTCCTAACATCTTTACCCTTCTTGTCTGCTCCTTTGTCTCTAGCTCCCCTTCCACCATAATATCTCAGGTCCTTAGCAGTATTCTCCCGGATTATTGTCTTTTGGTTTCTCTACTTCCAACATCAACCCCTCCTGCTCTTCCCATGTTTTCTTCAAAGTGATTTTAGTAAAAATCACATCAAGCAATGCCAATTCCTCTTTCAAATCTTTCACAGTCTTTTTGACCCTTTCAGGGACAATTCAGACTCCTTTTCCTGGCATGTAAGATCTCCTTGCATGAGGTGGCCCTGGCCTGGCATTCCAGACTCAGCCCCACGCCTCCCTGGTAAATGTTTGTCACGCCAGTAATAATAAACTTCCTCAAATGTGTCATGCAATTGATGTTTCTGTGATTGTGTTTCATGTTTCCTTTTAAGACTTACACAACTTATACATATGAGTGCATTCTCATCATACGAGATCGAAGCATCCTAAACTGTAGAAAGCACAATATGCAAAATCTTACACCTTTTACTCCACTGCCTTCCCACACTGCCTCTGCATCTATACATACTCTCTTCTTTCTATCCAAAGTTGATACCTATTTGATTGATTGATGACCATATCTATCCAAGGTTGACCACATCTTCGTGAAGACTCCATCTCATCCTCCCGTACTCAGATAGAACACCGGCTGCTCTGAGACACCCCTCTCTAAAATAAGTGTGCTTCTGCGGGCTTGCATGTCAACCTGCACAATCCTGGTTAGTAACATTTACACTTGTCCTGTAATTATTGATCTCCTTGCGTTTCTCCCCAGCTAGAAGGTAGCTCCTTAAAGGAAAGGAAAGTTATTTTACTTGACTTCATGCCCCAAAATCATGCTTAGTAAATGTTTGTTGAAAGAATGAATGAGCAAATTGTTTAATTTGTCATAGGGTGCGTTTAAAGTACGAGGCAGGAAATAGCCCCAGAGAAAAGGACTTTTGAGTAATGGAAAACAATCTCCGCACTGATAAGCTCAGAACATTTTCTTTCTAACTTGAAATCGTAGAGCTATAAAAACCTTTTCCGTAGCTGAAGTGCAGAACAGAAGACACTTAGAGGGATTTAAAGGATGTCAGGCAGTAGTGGATATTCTGTGTGGATTAATGAACTAGCAATTTGGAAAAGAATCAGAAACAGCAAATTCTTTAATTGTATGTATGATGGCTTCCGTGTAGCTGATATACCAAGGCTTAAACTCTGAGGCTTGCATATGGAGGGTCTGAGATCTCTCTACCACGAGAATATCACATTAAATTCCAAATGCAATTAGTATGGCTTGGACTTGACTGGGACACTGGAGATCATATACAACAAGAAAGCAAAGTCTAGGGGCAGCTCCGGAGCCCCAAGCCCTCCTGCCTCTGGGTTTTCACCTTCAAATCACTATGGTAAACCGTGCTGTCAGGACATGCTCACTTGTGAATGTTCTTCGTAAGCTACTAAAACCATTTATGTTTGGGTTGACTTAGCTGTATGTGCACAGCTTATTCCATAGTATGAAGCTATTCTTTTCCAGTAATACTTTTATTGTTCTGATGAGATTTCAAGTTAATGAACTCCAAAGTTATTATGAGACTGGAGTCTGAAGCAGATAGGTGCAAATAATATTGTCTTGCTCTGCTGGTAACCTGATCGGCTAAGGGAAACTGACTAGTCCCAACAAAGGCCATTTCAAGCCTATTACCGTGCATGGTTAAAAATGAAAACTTACAATAATAAAATACTATCTGTTTCTACATGTCAACACGTGTTTTTTTATTTTGAAGATATATTATTTTTCCTAACTACCTAAATAAGCTGATTATATATAACGTACTAGAATATTATAGTGTCCTTAAAAAAAAAAAAAAAAGTTCAGAAGCAAGAAGTCCTGAGTAGAAGTAATCCAAAGGCTGGAATGGATTGTTATGTGGATTGTGTTAAAACTGGGGCCCAGAACCAGCCCAGAACTGGGGCAAGGGCATCAAGCAAGATTGGACAATGGCAACAGTGACATTTCACAAACCAGTTAGAACCATAAAAGTTTTTAGCGTCCTAAATGCAGAATAGTGGCTACTAAGGTCAGGTAAATATCCAGATATTGATGACCATGAGAGAATTTAAAGAATAAATTTAAGTATTGCCTAAATTATCTGTATATTTAGTTTTGGAGGTCGGAAATTTCAAAGCGTATGCGCTGAAAGTTGAATATAAGTTAATTGATTGCAGTGAAAATATATTAACGAGATGAAATTACTGAAAGGCAACATAAATAATGTAGTCCACTTACCTATGACAGACACGTGAGAAACATTTTAAATGCAAAGCCTGTGGGAATGGAGGTGTATGAGACTACTTGCAGTTTTCTGAGTGGAAGAAGTACCCTCCGTGTATTTACCAGCCCCATTCCTTCCCTTCCCTCCACTGTTAAGTTGCCGCCATTTTTCCTTTACCTCCGTGGACCCTGGGGAAGTCATTTTCCTCAGAGGCATATGGGCCTCCTCTCGTCTCAACTCCAATATGTCTCTTCTACTCTCTCAGTTGGCCTCTCCGGACTCTGACACAACTGACCATTTCAACTTGAAAATCTCTCTTCTCTTGCCTGAGCAGAGATCATTCCTCAGTGTTCTCTTCATTCTTTGGTTTTCTTGGCTGGTTTTCTCAAACTACTCATTTCTAGTCTTTTATTGGCTTCTTTCCCTCACACCAGCCCTTATGTTTTCATGCATCCTGGACCCATTATCAGCTCTCTTCCACCCTCACCCTAAAGGCTGCCTGAGAATTTAGCCCTTCCTAGGTGTGAGTCATGGGTCACAGAGCAGTGATACAGTGAACTCTTTTACCCCTACCCTTCCTCTGCTCTATTCTGTCCCATTCTTCTGCTCCCCTCTCAGATTCTCTACCTGGGCACCTCATTGTCTTCTTAAAGTGAAAACGTTTTCTCAAGCCAAAGTCTTCTCTTTCGTATTCATTTCCCAGCAGAAATAGCTCTCTACTCTACATAGCAGCCTACAAGCCAACTTGTGTTCATCTTTGATTCTTCATTCCCTTCCACCCACCATACCAAAGTGGTCACCAAGTTCTATCAACTCCACATTCTAAGGCTTTCTTCGTAAAAAGATCTCTTCTTTATTTCCTATCAGGGTTTTAGCTCGGAACTCTGTTTTCTCTCACCTGCGCTAATTTCGGCAGCTCACCCAGACTCACGCCTCCTTCACGATTTTCCTGTCTTCTGTCTTCCCCTGTCTCCATTCATCCTTCACATTTTGTCCGCAGCGTTTTTGCAGAAATGCCATTAGAATCACATCACTAGCAGGTCTAAAGGTTTAAATGGTTCCCGATCCCTCTGTAGGTTAAATTCCAAGCCGCTCAGCTGGGCAAACACAAACAGCCATGCATCTCTAATTTCCCTCCAGCCCATCTTACTCCACGCGTTACTACCTCTCGCCCCTCCCAGACCATTGCGACAGCACATTTCTTGCCTTGTATTTCTCTTTCTGCCATATTGCTTTCTCCACCCATTCACTGCCTGGGGAATTCTCTGTCTTCCTCTGAAATTCAACTCAAGCACTTCCTCTTCCAAGAAAACTTTCCTGTGGGTAACTCTTATCTTGGCTGTCTCATGATCTTGTGCACATGCTCCCATCATAGCATTTACCAGACAGACGGCATTGTGACCATCTGTTTACCCACCCGTTTTTCCCATTAGGCAGATATCTTACCGTTTTTTTTTTTTTCAGATGTGACACATTTCACAGATGACATTTAATAGCACGACACATTTTCACCGGTGTCCCCATGAGGTGGCTATAACTCCCTCGTTTTTTTTTTTTTTTTTCCCTCCCAGTCAGGAAAGCATATTATAATAAGAGTGAGAGTAACAGACGATAATGACCTTGGATCTGTCCGCACACACATACATATGAATTTAGTTATATTTTCAAAGTCATTTAGAGCTCTCACTCTGGAGTCAGACTGCCCAGATTGAAATCCTGGTTTCTTCACTTACTGCCCCAAATCCAAAATGAATTCTTTAACCTTGACAAGCCCCGGTTTCTTTCTGTGTGAAGCAATAATTATAACAGCATAAATGACTTGCATAGATAAAAAAAAAAAAAAAGACAAGTTAAATGAACTAATTCACGTACGGTAGTGGGTACACGAAGCGTTCCCAGTAAATCTTAGCTCTTCTTCTTCTTATTACCATTTGATACGAGTTGATCGATTACTCCTCCAGCAGATGATAGTGACTCTTGTTTTCCTAGTTCAGACTCTGACTTCACATGAGTGCTTTTGTGAATCCACAAAAATAATTATCCCTGAGACTTCTCTGAACTTTCGTTACTCATGAAATAGGAAAAAATAATGCCCGTGACATCAGGCAATACAGACAAATAGCATTACTTGGAGCATCAAATACATATCCTTCATACGGTAGGCACTCAAATGCTCCCTGACTTCCCCTGGCCACACCTGCCAGCCAGGGGTCATGGAGAGGGCAGAGCTCTTCAGATTTCCTGAGGCAGAACTATGTATGGAGGCTACGATGAAATCAGCTTTGTTCAGTTACACAAAGAGAAAACTAGGTCACCGGGAGAAGGTCCATCAACTTGAACGCTGAAGAGAAAGAAACATGCCTGATGATTGGAAAGGAAATTCTTTAAGTGTGAATTGCTCTGAGTACAATATAAACCTTGTCAGTTATGGGATTCCAGCTGTTGTTTTATTGCCTTTAATTTCCCATTAGCGGTTCAATGTCTGGGAAAGGTATCCGGCCTCCAGGAGAGGAACTGAGGTCGGAACTGTTGTTCCTGTGTCTGCCAACATTGTGAATAGTGTTTAAATGAAGCCATTCAAAAGCTCATCTCATGCCTAAGTCTTACAAGGAGGGTTGGTGACTAAAATAAGCTCTGTTAGTGCCTTCTCTCCCTCTCCTGTCTCTCGCCCTCCATGCGCTTCCTCCCCTCACCGGGAAAAGAGAAGTTCAGAGAATACAACAGAGTCCTTACGGTGTAGCATCAGGGATGTGGAAGCTCCTTTCCCTGGGGGCAGGGGCTTGGAGTATGTTGGTTGAAGCTTGA
This sequence comes from Lynx canadensis, assembly GCF_007474595.2. Taxonomy (NCBI): domain Eukaryota; kingdom Metazoa; phylum Chordata; class Mammalia; order Carnivora; family Felidae; genus Lynx; species Lynx canadensis. The sequence goes on from NC_044310.1 coordinate 204,167,257, forward strand.
TCATCTGATTTTTGCCTGAGAAGTGTGGACCGCCAACAAAACAGAGGGCTCCAGGGGCGCCTGGGTGGCTCAGTCGGTTAAGCGTCCGACTTCAGCTCAGGTCACGATCTCGCGGTCCGCGAGTTCGAGCCCTGCGTCGGGCTCTCGGCTGATGGCTCAGAGCCTGGAGCCTGTTTCCGATTCTGTGTCTCCCACTCTCTCTGCCCCTCCCCCGTTCATGCTGTGTCTCTCTGTCTCAAAAATAAATAAATGTTAAAAAAAAAAATTAAAAAAAAAAAAACAAAAAAAAAAAACAGAGGGCTCCGTTTGGATCGGGTGCACCCTGATTCTACCCCTTCCCCAACAGATGACTCAGTTATCTTGACGGTGTAAATCAGTTATGTTTACTGGCACTGTAGACGAAGATATTTTATGAATCATTATGAACACTACTGGTGTCTGGACTTCATCTTAGCTGTAGAGTGGAGACTGATGAACACTAGTGTTTAAACCGGATAGATAGATAGATAGATAGATGATAGATATTTTTACCCACAGTTAAATATTTTTAACTTATGTCATCATACCTATTCTCACAGGACCGAAGTGGGACATACTTTCCCACTACTACTTTCATTTGAGATCAGGATTGAAAGATTCTGACAAGTGGAGCGCATAAAACCTCTAAGTAAGTGAAAGGGATAGAACTTGAACCCACGTTAAGTTAAATTCCAAAGTTTAAAAACTGGGGCTTTTGTATCTATCCAGCTTTTCCAGAAAGAGGGAGGGAGAATTTCTTTTCTTCTAAACCTAAGAATTGGTGCTGCTGAGGCATCTGAGGAAGGAGCAGGAAGAGCTCTACCCTGTTCCTGACCTTTAGACGGCTGGGTCTTCACATCCGAATTTACCACCACTGAGTGTATGTGTCCAGAAGCAGTCATTTTTGGAGACTTGCGGGACTGAGCAAGGATTCCTTATGTTTTGTACTTTCCATCAGAGACTTAAGATTTCTATAGAAAACAAAAACAAAAACCGAAAGACTTTCTGTCTTCCTCTTGTGCCTGATTTCCAAACCTTACTGTGGGGATTCTGGGGGCAGGTAATGAAATACAAGTGCGTTCTTCTGACAACCAGAATGTGAAGGTTACAAACATTTGGTTAGAATATTCAGCACTTATAAATGCTAACCTTGTAATAGCAGTGTTCTTATTATTCCAAACCCTAGAGTCAGGATTTCCTGGTCCTGAGAACTAATATGAGCCATATTTTTTTTTTTTTTTTTTTTTTTGCTGAACAACAGACACCATGGTCACCTTCAAAGGCCTGAGGGTTAAGTCAATTGCCGTAGGATGACACAACGTATACATAAGGATACAACAGCAGTTAATGCCTAAAAGGCCATCTGAATTCTGTGAACATTTAAAAAAAATTTTTTTTAATGTTTATTTATTTTTGAGACAGAGACAGAGCATGAACGGGGGAGGGTCAGAGAAAGGGAGACACAGAATCCAAAGCAGGCTCCAGGCTCTGAGCTGTTAGCACAGAGCCTGACACGGGGCTCGAACTCACGGACTGTGAGATCATGACCTGAGCCGAAGTCAGACGCTCAACCGACTGAGCCACCCAGGCGCCCCCCACTTTTATTTTTTAATTTTTTTTTTAATGTTTAAGAATTCTGTGAACATTTTTGTTGGCAGCCGTGGTTAAAAACCAACCACTTAATCAGCTCCTGAACATGGCTTATTATAAAGAGAAGCAATCAGCAACTATTAGTTGGGGCATATTGTTTTCTCTGAAGCAATACAGGAATATGGTTTGTCTTGTAGATACTGCTCATCCCTGCCTGACTCCACACATTTCAACTCTTTCCAGTTAATGGATGGGTTATTGTGGTGTTTTGTTTTTAATCTTGCAATTTATACTAATGACATTCCCATTATAAGCTCATTCCCCAGCTGGCTTTAAAAAATCATGTACAAACAGTTACATTTTTGGCAATATTTTCCCCATACCATTACATAGCAGATATCAGAAGTCAAAATACTGCAGTGTTTTAGAGATTACTGTCACGTATGGCTCCCATAGCAGAGTGGAGGCAGGTGGTGGTACAGAAGGGTGGGAGACCTCGCCTCCCATGTTCTCAAAAAGCAGAACGAAGCAGACATTACTCTGCCAAAGCCTTGCAGTATTTGGCCCCAAATAAAGTTGGACCCTGTCCTTCTGTTTCTCCATCTTTTTCCCACCTTCTGCGTGGAAACCACGTCTGTCTCAGTCACCGTGCTGTTACACTCTGCCAATGCAGGCATGTGTGCATGGCCCAAATCATAGAATCCAGGCATGGGCTGAACCACCCTGGCACTCTTTCTCTGCAAGTCAGAGCAGAAGTCACTGACAGCACCTCAATCTTATGGCTTGAAGATGTTTTTTCGAGGATGGAATTCTACAATTCTACTCACTGATCATTTTTGCCAGTTGGTGATCTGAGAGTTTTCTTTTGTGTCTACGTGATAGGTAATTATTAAATTGCATAAAAATTCATTGATTCATCTGAGTGGTTGACTCCTATAGTGCCAATCATTCTAAGAGATGAAATTTTAAGGGCATGATAAAACTTCTATTATCAGCTCTAAACATTGATTTGCTTCCAATAAAGTCTCGGTCTTAATTACAGTTGTTGATAACTTCATACCTATAATCAGGGCACAGCAATTCATAGAAGCAGAATTTATGGTGATCCTTGCAAGAGAAGTATGAATAGAAACTTTAATTTATAATGTTTTAGTGGCACTGTCCTGGCAGCGAGAATTAGCCCGTGTTTTGCCTTTTGTTAATTTCATGCTTTTGCTCCTTTTCAAAAACTCAAAGCGTATAACTTAAGGAAAAGTGGTAGTTTGACATTTTCCACTTAATTCTGTCAATTTGGACAGCCGGTCTGAGTAAGATGTACAGGTTCCTTATTCCACTGACTATAATTATGGAGTGATGGAGACGTGAACAACAACCACACTTAGCCCTCCCTTGGCAAAATTATGTAGCAGTCGAACGCAGTGTTTTTCCTCATTGTGTCCCTTTTCTTTTACATTTGTTCCCCTTTGCTGCTCAGTAATGCCATATTCATTACGTATTTTATCCCTATGGAAGTTTGTTCTTAAAACGTTGTCCGTATCAAACTGGAGCTATACATTTTTCACACAATTTATTTTAAATCAAAGTTAACGTGTCACCTCTCTCGAGAGACATGAATTTTGTTCCTTATCTATAAATACTAGGAGAGACGCTTTGAACATTGATTTAGAATCAGCAAATGAAGACTATAACAGATCTTAAAAATGTCTGGTATATTCTTATAATTCATTTATTCATGTGTTTTCCTTCTGGTAAGAAATATTTTTGAAGGTCTACATGCTCTGGGTGTTATAGTAGGTGTTAGGGTAAATCACTTTCAGGAAGAACTACATCTTATTGATTCCTAACAATCTAGGGAGTAAGGAAGTAAATTAAATAATGTAATGGCAGTGAAGAATTATAATGCAATGGGACTGTCTTTACAGGATGCAGTGCAGATGAAAAAGAGAGAGGGGAATCTAGTGTACCTGGTGAAACAAGTCAGGCAAGGCTTTATGAAGGAAGTTATATTTAAGCAAAGTATTAAAGGAAGGGTATGTGCATGCCAGGGAAACAGAGAGGGAAAAAACATTCACGGCAAAAGGGTTTGGAAGGATGGTGGGGGGCAAAGGGATGGAAAAGGCACAGCAGCATGAGACAGTATTGCACACTCAGGGATCTTCAAAGAATTCACATACTTGGAATAGGAGGCTCGCAGAAAAAGCTTATGACGACCGATGTAGCTGGAAAGAAGTTAGGGACCATATGTGATTCATGGCTGTTGTTTGCTCTGGATTTATTTATGGTCGTTGCTCAACCCTAGATATGTCCATTTGATGATGGTTGTTCTGGTGGGTATTTTTGGTGTTTGTCGGTAAGATACAATGACGTTCTTGTTTTCCTGGTCTACCTTGGCAAAGAGCTTGAGCTTCTCGTGGGCGATGCGTGGGAATCCCCTGTAGGACTTTAGACAGAGAATGAAGGTGACCCAAATTTCTTTATCAGCAGCAAGGTGGATAATAAATTGGATAGAGCGAGACTGAGGGCACAGAACATCGATTTTAAATGCCTAAAACATCCTGCCCAACACAGGCTGAATATAGTCAGTAACAAGAAGGCTATGTGAGATATCAAATAAATAAAATTAACTGGATTTAGTCACCAAGTGAATGTGGAGGATGAGGAAGAAGTCCAGGGGAAAGTCCACGTTTCTTATGAGGATGGTTGGCGTTTCAGTCAGACAGGGAACACAACAGGAGAATCGATTCTGTGGGAAAGCGTGAGCTAAGCTGAGGGCATGTTGAATTAGGGATATGAGTGAGCTATCCCAGGAAATTGTTTTATAGGTATTCGATTACCGGGATCTGGTGCTCAGGGGACAGGCTGAGACCAGAGACACAAACGTGAACATGACCAGCACCAAAGAGTCAAGTTATTGCATGAGAGTGGTTACCCAGCAAGCATTTGGAGGGCAAAAAGAGAAGAGGGCCAATGTTGGAACAGTGGCAAATGCAGACATTTAAGGGGGCAGAAGTATTATCACCAGAAGAGAGGGAAGGAGAACTAAGTTGGGGAAAAGGAGGGGAATTATAAAAGATTCAGAAGAGCATTTGGAAGCTCTAAAATTATTAAATCGGAGTTGTAACGACACAGGAGAAACCTTATGTGGGAAGCGAGAAAGAAAAGGCAGAGAGAGATAGAGGAAACGGCAAAAATGGACTTTCTTCTTTATTGACTTTTTTCACTGAAGAATGCAGGCTGGGTGCACATGTTGGAGTGACGATGACAGAAAAGGGCTGCGTGAGCAAGGAGAGGGAGGCTACAAGGAACACAATCATATTTGGATTTGGGACTTGATGTGTGTGAAAGAAGGTGTCAAAAGATGCAGTCAGCATCCAGGGCAGGCGAAGGAGCTTGAACTTTATCTCAAAGGCAACATCAAAGCACTTTAGGCAGGACAGAGATAATTTCAGGGTTGTGTTTTAGAAAGAACATTCTGACAGCTGTGTAGAAAAAGATTGGATGAGAGCCAGCCTATGAGAGGAGACCAGTCAAGAGGCTGGTGAAATCCTAGCCAGCGAGAATGAGCACCTTCAAGAGGGCATGCGAAGTGGGCACCAAACCCATGACCGCATTCAGTGATGTTGTTATCTGTCTTTGATAGAATGTTCCTTTTCGGCAGACCCCGGCGTTCCTAAAATAGTCGCCAGCGTGAGCAACCGACCGCTTGTCTGAGTTAGCGCAGAAGGTAGCTACACACTGTGGCGACTTTGTGTGATCATCCTTGACCTTCAACAGGACAATGTTTCTATTTTCCGCTTGCCCGTGGCCACATCTCTAGTTGGGAAAAAGGACTGTGGTTTCAGGGCCAGAGTCTTACTCAGCTCCAGGGGTGTGTTTATGTCTGAGCCCCGCGACTGGCGTCACCTGGAGTCCCGCAGCACACAGCATGTAGACCGCAGAGACAGCTTCTCTCTTCTCCCCATCCCTCACGTAGAAGTAGGATGCTGAGCTCCCCTTCCTTCTCTCATCACAGTTTCAAACAGATGACCTGTACCTAAGGCGCGGGTTCTCAACCAAGGGCAGCTTCCTTCACCTAGGGGACATTTGACAGTGTCTGGGGACATTTTGGCCAGCACAACTAGGAAGAAGGGGCTGGTTTGCTACGGGTATTTGTGAGTAGAGGACAGGCATGCTGTTAAATAGCCTACAATGCACGGGACAGACCCTCACCTCCCCAAAATGAAAGAATTATCTGTCTCCAAACTTAGAAGTATGGGGGTGGGGCAATTCTGCTTAAAGGACTGGGGTATTCTTTTCTTAAGAAGAAGGCTGTTGTTGCTTTTTCCCACTACCTATTATAAAAGTGTACTTTTCCGGTTATCTATTTCCAGCCATATATGCACCTACTATAAAGTGAGATGGAAAATTGAACCAATTGTTTATTCAAAATTCTGAATGAATTTTTACTCAATTATTAAGGATTACCCTATTTTTTTTTTTAACGGTTCAAACCATGCCTATGTGAGCTCAAATCACTGTAGTTGCATCTTGGGCCACGAATAGATAAAACAAAAATGAAAATGTGCAGGTAGGTTATCTTATCAGATTTTGAACAAAAAATATTTTCAAGTGCCCTGTGAACTTTTTGCCTATATACTCAAGCTCTGCTGAATAACAAAGGATACTCTCTGCTGAAATAGAATCCCCAAAGCAAATGTCCCAACTTTTATCTTTGTCCACTGAGATTTAGGCAACAAGTATAGGACACTGGCTATCTTAAGAAATAGCCCTTATCCAACAGCTTCTCCCCGAAATATTGTCTTCACTCCCTTTTATTTGCTGAGGAAAAGATTGTGTGTTACAACCCTCTCCTCTAAGATATTTTCAGGAAAGAACAAATTCTGGCAGAAGGCAACAGATCTATGCCTTTATAAGGCAGGAGACAATTCACACATCTCACAATGAACTAAAAATGCACTGTTTATATTAGAGAGATGATCTGTCTCCTTAGCAAAGCTTCACTTAATTTTTGCCTCATTCTGACTTTCCTTTTTCCCAGTTATTATTTATGATGTTCAAAAACAAAATTCAAACAAAACACTGCATTTATCATTGACAAAAACATATGTCAACAAGTCAGATATTTAAGCATATTTATGAACTCCATAATAGAAGAAAATGGTTTAAAAAAGGTGGTGCGGGGGGCGGGTGATTCTCTGAGTTAGGCATTCTACACTGAAATAAGCCAACTTCTTGGAATTAGCACGGAGACCAATCAGTCACATAGGCAGCCTGCAGATGTATGCTGTGTTGCAATCAGGCTGTTGACCAGAACGTCTTTTACTTTTTTCTTTTTTAAAAGCGTTATTCTTTTTTTTTTTTTTTGAGAGATAGACAGAGAGAGGGAGAGATTTGGGAAGGGGCAGAGAGAGAGAGGGAGACACAGAACTCGAAGCAGACTACAGGCTCTGAGCTGTCAGCACAGAGCCCGACACAAGTCTCGAACTCACAAACCATGAGATCATGACCTGAAGTCGGACACTTAACCCACGGAGCCACCTAGGCACCCCCAGAATTCCTTTTCCTAAGTTGTATTTAAAGATACTTTTAAATGTCACTTTGGAATTTCTGTAAGGGCACACTGACACCATATTTTTCCTTTTGACTGGGAGTAGGATTATCAATGAGAGGCAATTCCTAGAAAGTACTAAAACTCAGTTCTTCTAGGGTTAATTTTTTTTAAGTAAAAATCCAATATGATTATAGAAAAACCTGTTGCTGTATTTTGTTTTAGAACACTCTTTTAGTCCTTGTCTGGTTATGTAATTCCAAAATAAAGGGCCATTTAGAGAATCATGCACATTATTAAGTACCCTCTTATTTGAATTTCTATAATCATGCATCTATCTGTCATTGAATTTATCACGTTGAATTTGAATCATCTCTTTATGTGACTATCTCCCCCATTAGAATGTAGAACCATGAACGAAGGACTAATATGACTACATTATTTTTATTCCCAATATCTAGTCCAACTATAAAAATGAATAAATAGGGGCACCTGGATGGCGGTGTTGGTTTAGCATCAGACTCTTGGTTTCAGCTCAGGTCATGATCTTGTGATTTCATGAGTTCAAGCCCCACATTGGGTTCTGTGATGACAGCAGAACCCTTCGGTCTCCTTCTCTTTTTGCCCTTCCCCATTGTCTATGTCTGTCTCAAAATGAATAAATACACTTAAACAAAAGGAATGAATGAATGGAGTTGGGTAGATGAGTGGATGGAGAAGGGGGACTAAGTGCATGGGGAAGAGGTTAAAGGCAGTATTGACTTGGACCCAGAGGTACCTGTAGCATAGATTGTTAATAGATTTCAGTGAATAAGTAAATAAATAGCTCCAGAGCAAACCGTGTTTAGGGAATTTTGTGTTTTTTTGTTTTTTTTTTAATCAACTGAAGGACTCAGAGCCCATACTTTGTCTATGTGCATCGTGAAATTTTTGGGAAAGAATAGAATGTATGTCATTTGACTAGGTACATTAGTCGATTATGGAACGCCTAGTATCCCTTCTGAAAAAGACATTCAACGACACATGTTTTGGAAAATGCTAACTCACATCCAGGGGTCTTTGGTGCACATTTAAAGATAAGTCAGTCATTTTTGAGGAAAAAGGAAGAAAACAGAAACGTGGGTTGTAAGATTTTGTAATCTTATCTTCCGAGTAAGTAGTATGGGTTTTCTTAGAGAACTAGGAAATGGGTTGAGCTCAAGTTCATAGCAAGGAAAACAACAACAACAACAATACATAAAGATTTAGAGCAGAGTTCCCAAGCTGACCCAGTGGCAAGATATCCAATCATACCTGTTTTCTCCATTTTCACTTCTTCACAGGTATATGTGAAGGTGGATTTAACTACTTTTTTGTTGCGTAACCAGTGCCCTAAATGCTATATCTACCCTTGCGAACATTCCTGCTGTGCTATTACCACTCAAAGCCCTTTGCCTCTCTCTCCACTCCAGCTACCAGAGTCTTTCCTGTCCTTCCAACATATACAACACACTCACCTCAGGGTCCTTGACCCATTTTTTCCCTGCATCTAGAAAACTCTCCCTTAAATATCTCTCCCCACTTTGCTGTCCCAAGTGGTACCTCCTCAAGGATTCTTCCTTTATCTGAAATATCCTGCCACTGTTTCTCTCTTCATCTTCTTGATTTTTCTTCAGACTGCTTACCCCTGCCCGACATATTAGTTACCTGTGTATGGTTTATTTTCCTTCCCTGGAGCATAACCTTAATAAGGCACCGGGTCAGGTGTTAAGGATACAATGGTAAATAACGTAGACATGGTCCTTGCCCTCGGGGGCTGCTGGACTCCGTGAATTTAGTTCTCCCAGTAGAGTTCTTGGCATCTTTGACAAACCGAGAAAACCAAGGATGATGCAGTAATACTAAATTTTCTACAAATTTGCCAAAGGCGTGAAACAATCTTGGTCACAAAACTTTTTCACAAGGTTATTGCATATTCCATGTGATAACGTAGATGCACCAGCTTTTTGTAAAAAGTAAAATGCTGTAGAATCACATATTATTATTAGCGTTTAATTAGTGCTGACTTTTCATTTAAGCTTATATTTCTGATCCAAAGTAACAAAAAAAGCACCAATCTTTCAAATGAATAAATTGTCCCTGGGCACAAATTTAGTGCATTCAGAAACACATTAGCAATTTCAGGCTCACCAACTTCTAGAATTCTAATGCTGGAAGGGACCTTAGAGATCATTTAGTGCAACCCCCTCATTTTCCTATTTATGCTTACGGCACTAATTATTACAATCTATTGCAACAAACAGTGGTCGAGAGGCACTAACAGACCCAGAGGATTGCTCCCTGTACTTGGCCCCTAATTGGTGGTTACGACTCAATTTTGGCTTAAGAGAAGGGATTTCTATTTTCTCTTTTTCTCCCTCTCCTTTCTATAAACAGATAACTATCGTCTATGCGGCGGTTCTTTTCATATTGAAGAGCGAGACACTAAGGAGAAATTCTATATTAGAAATTGTTTGATTGAACCTGTCTTTCTCCACTGGAGTACATTTTTGCTGTTTGCAGGAAAATAATCTGGATTGAAAATTGTTCATTCCAATGTTCTGAGCCATTCTGATGTCAATATCTTGATGTAAAAATCCAATGGGCTTCATGATCTAGTTGGACATCAAACAGAAAATAGTGCGGTGATCCCACCAGAGAAAGATGAATGTATCCTTTTATTAAAATGCATTTCAAGAAATGGAGAAGTGGTATTCCTAGTAAACCACTTCAAAAGCCAATTCGTGGGACTATTTGTAGGCATTTGTTAGTGACACTAAAGATTTTAAGAAATCTTTATGCTGTTCTTATAAATCTACTACAATTCTTATGTTTTTAATTTTTTTAATGTTTATTTTTGAGAGAGAGAGAGAGAGAGAGAGAGAGACAGCATGAGCAGGGTAAGGGCAGAGAGAGAGGAAGACAGAGAATCCCATGCAGGCTCCACTCTGGCAATGCAGAACATGATACAGGGCTGGAACTCACAAACCTTGAGATCATGACGTGAGCCAAAATCAAGAGTCAGATGCTCAGCTGACTGAGCCACCCAGGAGCCCCTCTACTCCAATTTAAAAAAATTCGTTGCCATAATTTGCAAATTTGCAAACAGTCACTTTGGTTTTTAAAAATGTTCAGGGGGTCCGGGTAAGGAGAGAACTTATCCCGCTTTCCAACCTTTTCATTATTGATCAAAGAATTTTCATTACATTCAAGGTGACTGAAATACTCGTTTAGCCAAAATTATTACACAAAATCTGCAGGATTGACCTAAGTTCTTATTATAATTGATTTTTAAAGAGCTTCACAACACATTGACAAGAGCAAGATTAGTAAATTGAACATGTAAGGAATAGCAAAATCATACTTTTTACTTGGATGTAAACTATATTGTATGTGGTAGTTAGAAGGCATATATATGTGTGTGTGTGTGTGTGTGTGTGTGTGTATGTGTATATGTATATGTATATATGTATATGTATATATATACATATATATGTATACTCTTAAAATACTTTCAAAAATTATACTGTATTCAAAGGGCTTTTTAATTCCACAATACCCACCATCTAGTTTAACTAACTCTGTTACGCATGCTCACTCCTCATTTTGGGATTGTGGACATAGACAAGACTGTTCACCCAGTGGATTTTCAAGCAAGGCTCCACCGTTAGAACTGAACAAGGATAACAGCACTCATGCATCATGCTAGCGTATGACTAATAACTCCAAGCAATAAACTGCCTTAGATAGAGATCTGTGTTTAGTAATGAAAATGTAATCGTAAAAGTGTAACTCACACTAGAGTTTCTGTCCTGCCGAGCCAAGTTACCATCAGCAAACATGTTAATGCCTGACAGCATATTTCAGCACCTTAATGTCAGAAAATAAGGAAATGCCAATTTTATTCAGAACTCAACAGACTCCACCTACTCAGGCACCTCCCAGCTTGTGGGCTGAGTGTAATTTGAAAATTCTGATTGCTCAATAACTGATAATCATCTTTTAGAGATTGTGTCTCTTATTCAAGAGGCACGCAGTAATTTGTAGCAAAGGTGGTTTTTCAAATGGAATGTTACTAATGTTTCATAGTTTTTAATACCCTGTAACTTTTTTAACAAGGATATTTTATGGCAGAATCATTCTTTTCCTTCTCATCCCCTGTGTTGTACCTTATGCCACACGTCAAGACAAATGTTTCCTATCATCAAGACTCCTTTATTTTTTTTTTATGATTTTTCTCTAGTCATTCATTCCACAAACACTTACCGTATTTCTTTTCTAGGGCAGGCAACCCTGTGTTAGGTGCTAAGGATACAGAACTGAATGAAACCCTCCCCTCCAGGAGCATATGGTGTGGTGGGATAGGCATTCATGAAGGTAGATACCTGTGTTACATTTTTATAAATAATGTAATCGGGTTATGTAGAAAACCAGTGAAAACTCAGGTAATGAGGCAACTCACAATAGAGGAAGAAAAGTCTGTAAAGGGACGGAGATATTAGCCTTGAATCTAGAGAAGAAATAGAAATTTTCCAGAAAATAAGAGAGAAAAGTCTACTTTAGGCATAGAGAATAGCACGACTAATGCACTGAGTGGCTTGTGAAGAGACATTCGTGTCTAAGAAATGGTGCAAAGTCGAGAACACCTGCACCAGAAAGGCCAGCTGTGAATGATGCAGGGGGAAATAGGTGGGCAGTACTTGAATGAGCTTTTTATAGGCTATGCCAAAGCATTTGGATTTTATCCCAATGAAATGAAATGTTACATGGTATTAAAATACTAATTTAGACCTGTAAGAGTGGTTCCTGTTTTTTCACCTGTCCGTTAAAATCAACATTTTGGTTGGCTTCACTTACATCACCTACATACCTAAGAACTGCTTTAACACCAGAATTGCACAGTTGTGGAGAACAGTCTGAGCACAGGACTATAATGCAGGTTTGCGAGGTTACCCTGAGTGGTAACGTCCAAGAGATCCACACTAAGCCCTGGCTGTTAGGTCCCCAAAGAGATCAGTGTCCAGAGCAAGGCTGGAGGATCGATTCTAGAACTTTAAGACAAAGCCACGAGGCATATCTGGTCCTATACATGAGTAGAGTAAGTACAAGTTATCCCAAGTCAATAGTCCTGGCTTCCTGAAGGACACCACGTGTTCAATGACATCTCCATTTGAAGGAAATGGTGAGTAAACTGGAACATGAAGTATTGTCTCTTCCACCCTGGGCAAAATAAAAGCAGAGTGGAAAGCCAGATGGAGGCAGGACAAGAACTAGCGAGGGGTGTGGGAAAGCCTTGGTTTCTCCTGACGTAACTATTATATTATTATTCCAAAACTTTAGAAGCCTGCCTCACCAAAAGTCACAGAAATCGAAGGGGAAAACCAAAATTAAAACCGAAACAAAGAACATTTGGGGCTAAGTTATCGGTGTCCGTGGGGCACCTGCTGTTAGATTTGAGTTCATTCTTCTTCCAAGACTGAGAGAATCCTCCTGGAATGGAAACACCTTTCTTATAGGAACCAATAATTTGTCTCCTTGAATTTAGAGCGATTTTGCAGCTGTCTCCTTCTCTAACGTCCTAGAGCAATCCAGGGTTCCAAACGGATCTGCCCAGTCCCTGGAATCTTTTATTATGTGATGCTTGTGTGTCTGACACCCATCATTAGCCCAAAAGTAGCTTGACCCTGACCTTAGTGATGACCTCGTCTCACCTTGGACTCATCCATGCAGTATCATGCTTCTAATTGCTTAAGACAGAGTCCTCCTCTTCTCCTAGACCAAAGCCCCGGGTATTCTCTGTTTCTACCTGGTAAGCTGCTGCTTCATATTTGAAAACTGTCCCCTGTTTTCCTTACATGTGCAGAGCTTGAAAACTGTCCCCTGTTTTCCTTGCATGTGCAGAGCATTAAGGACTGAACTCACTAACTAATCAAGCATTTGGTCCTGATTATTCCATCCATTAATTTCCTTGAAGTGTATGTGACTGAGCAGGATTTGGGGATGGGAGGCGTTAGTAGCCATGTTTCAAAGCCCCATTATCATCACTTTGAGTATTGATATACATGAACCATGTGCTAGAATAGTAATTATTATAAACAGATAATATTTATTAGACACTTCCTATGTGTCAAGCACATATATGTGTTTTACATTTTATATTTTTAGCTCTGGGTGGGGGACACCCGGGGAGCTCAGTCACTTAAGCTTCCAACTGTTGGTTTTGGCTTAAGTAATGATCTTAACAGTTCCTGAGATTGAGCCCCTCTTTGGGCTCTGAGCTGACAGCACAGAACCTACATGGGATCCTCTGTCTCCCTCTTTCTCTACTCCTCCCCTGCTCTCTCTCTCTCTCTCAAAATAAATACAATTTTATCTCTGAACACAAATACCACAGCACCACAGAGGAAGTTAGAGGCCAGTTCTCTGCATATTCCAGGTAAATTGAGAGTTTAAAAAGTGTATTCACAATAAAACACAAAGGCACATGAGAGCTTATGAAGCAGAGAATGAAGCTTTTGAGCAATGTTATATAAATAAGCATTTTTCTTCAGCATTTCTCTCTTAAAATAGCAAAGTTGGAATGTAAAGAAAAAATTTCTTAAGCCTCCTAGAAGGCATGGGATCTAAAGAATGTGAAAAGAATCATAGATTCAACCTGTGCTTTGACCCACTTTTCAAGATAACAAACCAGAGATTATTCCTTAGCCCTCACCCCCCAAAAAATGCTGTAAGGGATTCTTCACACTATTTCCACAATTCGTCAATATCCTATTTTCAATTCTCCCATAGAGAAGGAATTTCTGTATAATAAAAACGAACATAAAAAGCTATCTGTAAATAATATACTCTGCTAAATACCCATGACTTCATAAAAAAGCACTCAATTTAAACAGCCACGCTCCGGGCTCTGATCAGGAGACATCCTCCCCAAACTCAACAATCGTTTTCCTTTTTCACAGATAAGTGCCGAATCTTAGACACAACAGCCTGTTTTCAGAAATTCAGAGGATTTCCTGAGCGACAGGACATCAAGTCTGTAATACGTGATCTTGCCAAAGTAGTGTTTTGGTTTGTCCTCGGAACCCACATTATGTTTGAGATCACTATCAGTAAGCGGTTTACTAAAGATCTCTGAAGAGTTAACATAACCGTACAATATTGCAGATAAGGTTGGCACATTCTTCTTGTGCATATATTTAACTATGTTTAAACAGGTTAACTAGATCTAAGGCTTTTAAACTTTACTAATTTTCTTTATTGGGAAGCAATTAGAATATTCCTGTTACCTTAATGATATTCTTTTATGAGAGAGGAATTTTAAAGAATCTCAAGTATCATAAAATGTCCAAGTTGACAGATATTGGAGACTTCGGAAAGTTATTACCATGTAAATATGTCGTTATTCTGATAAGATCTACTTACATTATCTGAATAGCTCAAAGGTAGACCCCACCCTAGGAATGATTATGGATAATTATATCTATAAATTCAATATTCTCTTTTTTGTTATTTGCTCCCGTCTATTAATGAGACTTTGAAGGCCTAGTGCCTACACCTGATGAAGTGCGTGTTAGTGTGTGTCTTAGGATGGATTGTTATTAAAATGTAGTAACTAACTGCTCCCAAATCACAGGGGCTCAAAACGACAAATGTTTATTTCTCACTCGCACTACATTTCCATCCTGCGGAGACTCTGCTCTGCATTGTTCTCACTTAGGGACTCACCCTGCCCAAGACTGGACACACTGACATACTACAGACAGTGGTGACAAAGGGGAACACGCTGGTTCTTAAAGGCTCCTGCCGAAAAGGGACAATCGCTTTTGTTCACGTCCTAAGAGCCAAGAACAAGCCTGATCTCAAAGAAGTGGGGAGGTATGTGCCTGGATGTAGGAAACCTGCATGTAACAGAGAAGAGCACCCAGTAGACATGGCTCTGGCTGGTGCCAGCAGTTCTAGAATCCTACGACTCAACTATTTTGAGGACTCACTTTTATTAGGCACTGGTTTCACTTTCTGGGAGCAGCTCCTTGTCTTTTATTCTCTGTGGCCTCTGGTTCAGCCCTCCGGAAGATTCTTCCTCTTTCATCATCCTTCACGTGTGAAGGAGGCATCCAAAGAAGATGCTCTCCCTGATGACTCAGCAGCCTTCCTCAGCTCATGTCCTTCCCCACACGACCAGAAGGTCCACGGGCCATTGACAGTTGTAAACAGCCTGTCCCTTTCAATCCAGGTTGGTGGTCCTTTGGAGAGTACCACTTCCTTGAAACATTAGCTGGTTTTTGATCCACTTCTGTGTGAGTTCTATTTTCTAAGAGCCATACCTACAGGTCTTTTGAGACAAAATTTTCTCCTGTGCTAATATGCCTTGACTTGCTTATCCCCATGCCTTTCCTCATTTAATTGTAGCTGCCTTGAGCCCATCAAGCTTCGGTAGAAGAACCACAGACTTTGTGTCCTTTTTGGAGCCATTTCCCTCAACTTAATGGATTTAACAAATACCACGTTCTTAGAGAGACTTTTCATCTGACACCCCTTAATTCTTTCAATGATTTTCATAATTGGCCTGATGGCCACCCCCTCCCCCCAATCCCTCCTCATTTCCATTTTTGTGGAAATGATATCCTTGATTTGCCTTTTGGTGCTCGAAGTTTCTTAGGGTTATTTTTTTTTTACCTGAGGATTTGACACATTTGGTCAATAAAATGATCCCATTAGCAAAGACTTAAAAATGAGTTTCTGTTTATTTAGGCCCTAAATGCTTCAAAATCAAAACTTGGAAAATTCACTTAATGTCAGATAAGCAACAAAATTATGCTTATCGTAAGGTGCAACACTGTCATCAAATCCCCAAGTTCAGAAAATTTCTAGTAACATTGAATCTTTGACAAAGAAAGTCCAGGGGCTCTGGTCAATATTCGTGTTTTTGGATATAAGAAAAAAATTACATACTTTTTATAAAATATCCATTTTTATTTCAGTTAAAAAATTAATATAAGATTGCCTGAAATAATTCTATGACTTTGCCCAACCCTGTATCTAGTGGTGTTTAGTGGAGTGTGGGGGGGATTGAAGGCTTGCTGCCCCTCCCAGGGTGTGGGGAGGTCTATGTCCCCTCTCTCAAATATGAGCTATCAAAGTGGCTGTCCAGTGAGACACAGCAGAAGTGACACGCTAACCTTGGAACTTGACCTTGTGGCATCCGCAGCGTCTGCTTCTGCTCTTCTCAGAATGTTGCTTCTTGAATGTGAACCACCGTGTAAGACGTCTGTGGTGTGATCACCGAAGATGGCCCTTTATACCATGGGCCTTGACTTTCAGCGCACATGCCCTCATGGAGTGCCCTTTGCTGGAATCTGGGAAGGCCCAGTGATTTGCTCTTGACCACTGGAAAGTGGCCAAAATACTGCTCTATACCTTTGAGGTACAGTCATAAGAAGCCTAGTGATGTTTTGCGTGGGCCTCTTGAAACTCCCACACTTGGAATGCTCCTTCTGAAAACCTAGCCGCCATGAGGTGAGAAGTTAAGGTCACGTGGTGAGGACACATGGAGCACTCACCCCAGGAGACAATCACAGCTGAGCCTGTAGCAAGAGCCAGATCAACTGCCAGTCACAGGCCTGAGTTTTTTGGACATCCAGCCCCGTCAAATTTCAGGATAACTACCCCAATCTGATATTTGATGGCAACTCCATGACAGACCCCGATGCCATGAGAAATAACAATAAATTATTGTCCTGTTTCACAGCAGTGAAAAGCTGGAACCAAGTTTAACTACTCTGAGACTTTCATGCAATGAGGAAACACAACCTAGCCACACAGAGACGGAAAGAGGTCATGTGCAGAAACACAAAGAGGCAGATACGCAAGTAAAGTCTTTTCAAACTCTCCAGACTGGCTTAGCCTTCAGCTGAATAAAGATGACCGCAGCTCTTAACCACATGGGGCAGAAGTACAATCTCACTGCGGCCTACCTTAGTTCCTGACCCTCAAAATCATGACAAACTAAATGGTTGTTGCTTTAAACCATAATGTTTTGAGGTATTTTTATTGCACCGTGAGATAACCAAAACAGAGGCTATTAGAATTAGGTCTGTATACTTGCAGCTAAATCTTTTTCAATTATTTTATTATTCTTATTTTATTTTATTTTATTTTATTTTATTTTACTTTATTTTATTTTAGAGACAGAGCACGAGAAGGGGAAACAGGCAGAGGGAGAGATAGAAAATCTTAAGAAGGCTCCGGGCTCAGCACAGAGTCAAATGTGGGGCTCAATCCTACGACTCTGGAATTATGAACTGAGCTGAGATCAAGAAGAGTGAGATGTTCAACCAACTGAGCCGCTCAGGTGCTCCTGCAGCTAAACCTTTTTAAACTGTGCTAATATAATCAATATAGATTAACAGGAATGACAAACAGAAGAAGTCTGAGGGTACTTTAGGATATGTTTTGGCATTGGGAAGAAATTAGATTATTTACATACCTATGGCCAAATTGTTGGGTGGAAAACGGTGATGGAAATGGGAAGGGAAAGAGACTTGATTTATCTGTATTGGTGAAAGACATGGGCAAGAGGGTCAATGGAAGAAGGCAGGACTCTGGGCTCTCGAGACTCCCAGCTATCTGCCCACAGCACACAGAGCAGTGCATTTGCGGGTTGCTTCTTCCTTTCCCCTCCCTCCTTTTGTCACATTTCTTTCTTAACTTCTCCATCTCCCTCTACACACGGTATCCTCACTCTTCACTACCATCGCACCAGCGTGCCGATCGACCCCCCCTCACTTGAGTATCAGGACAAAACCAAACAGTGTAACCAATGCACGAGTCTACAACTGATTGATCATCTTTTCCCCAGTTGCCCTTTTTCTTCCAGCCACTTTTCCAGATAGACACTCCTCCTCCCGGTAACAGGTGCTGCTGGGACCAAGACATCTGCTCGCTCATCCACAGCCCCCCTACACTAGATCCATTGGCAGTCTGCACGTACAGCGGGAGTGCAAGGAGTTAATGATATTAGTTGCCCCCCCCCCCCAAATCATGCATCTGTCACTTCTTTTTCACGTGATCGTCTTGGTTTGAAACCCACTCCTTTCCAGAAATCTCCATCCTCAGAAGGTGCTTGGGTATTTATGAACAGTATATTCTTGGCCCCAAAACTCCCGGTGGCAGATTCACGTGAACAACTGCTAACTGAACAGTGTGACTGGAACAGATAACACAGCGGCAGGCTCTGCAACCATGGGAAGGTGACATCATGGCTGCCCAGAGGCGCTGCCGTATTTGCTGAGAGTCTCACACTCCCAGAGCACTGACACCGTCCCCTTCAGTCCCACCTCCAGGGAGACAGTGCTTTTCTAGCACACTGGTTTGTCCCCATCCGTGCTCGGGTCAGCTCTGCCGAACGTGGCCTGAGATTTTTCATTTCTTCCATTAAAAAAAAAATCTAAAGTATGCAAATGCTTAGCCCAGAGGAAGAGCAGTCACTTTCATCTTCTGGAACATAAAGGAAACAGTGGTAAGAACTGCTAGTCTGGATTTAATTCTAACCTACAAGGAAGGACAGTGTGCGGGTGGGGGGTGGCGAGGACTCCGAATAACAGGAAACTTAGAAGAAAGAAATGACCTCATCTTAGAGTTGCTAATTATTGAATCAGAATATAATGAGTATATCAGATTCAAACCCGGGCTCTACAAAGGCAGATTTCAAAAGTTTCCAAGATAATATATTCAATATTTTGAGATATGTGTATATATATATATACTCATATCTCAATTAGCTAGAGATTCTAAAGTAACGGGAAATGAAAATTCTTAAAATAAGCAAACTGGGAACAAAGGCACAGAAAAGGACACATTGCAGCAACTGCAAATGTTCCCAAAGAGGAAGAAATCTGGGGGAGCCTGAAGTGGAAGGTGGTAGAGAAAGAAATTAATGTGGCTGCATGAAACTCCGGATCCACTCGGATCTGAAACACCGCACATAAAAGATGGCAGGAAGGAAGTGTGCGCCAAAACAAACAAACAAACAAACAAACAAGAAAAACCACTCAGCAAGTAGAGTGGCAAGGAAGTTGATGTTTTCCTGTAAACTGGGGCTTGCAGAAATGCTTGGGACAATTAAAATGCCTTTGAATGAATTTGGATAATGAAGGATGGGGAAGACCATTAAGAAGGATCATTAGCAAACGACAGAGAACAAAATAACAGGATTAGTAAACAGATGTGTTGCCTCAAGAATTCCTGTCAGTGAAAAGGCATCCAAATGTTAAAGAGCTAATGAATTGTATTTAAATAAAATTGGTGTCTGAACTAGATAAAAAGTGTGTGATATACCAGCCGGAACCTGCTTCCTTCTCTGAGCCCAGGCAGAGAACTACATAGGAACAGAAACATGGCCAACGCGAGGACAGGTGGAGAAGAAGAGGTTTCGGGTTTCACTCTCCAAAGTGTGCTCTACGGAGTGCGGTGTGGACATCACCTGGGATCTTGATGGGAATACAGATCCACAGTCTCCACCTCCAAACTGTGGAATCTGCATTTTAACCCGATCTCCTGTGATCTGCATACAGACTAATGTTCGAAAAGCTCTGATCTAGAAAAATGAAGATGGGCACATAATTTGATTTTCCACGTATGTCAATTCTGTAAACTAAAGTGTTCCGAGTTTTGACACTAAGCTCAGCAGAAGTGGAGAAGGAATTCTTCAAGAGGTGGTTGATGCAGGTAGGAAACTCTAGTACTTGTAGGCATCCCTTAAGAACAAAGAAGGCTAACTAATCCCATTTAAAAGCTAAATTTGGGGTGGAAGAGCAGACGGAGATGTGTACTTTCTGGTTTTTTGTTTGTTTGTTTGTTTGTTTGTTTTGTTTTTGTAAGCAGCAGTGCAGCATAAGGGTTAAGACCAAAGTCTCTGGTGCCAGGATACTGGGTTCAGATCCTAGTTTTGTCACTTACTGTGTGCCTTTAACTGATTGCTTAACTTCTCTGTGTCTCAGTTTCCTCATCTGTAAACTGGGGAAAATGATAGTGCGTGTTTCATAGATACCAGCGAGAATGACATAAGCTGGTAAAAGTCAAGCACTTCTGAATTTATTATTATCTTTTTATTTGTTTTTGAGGGAGAGAAAGAGAGAGAGAGAGTACATGTGGGGGAAGGACAGAGAGAAAGAGAGAGAGAGAAAGAGGGAGAGAGAGAGAAAGAGTCCCAAGAAGGTCAGTGCAAAGCGGGGTTTGATCCCATGAACCTTGAGATCATGACCAGAGCTGAAATCAAGAATTGGACACTTAACTAACCGAGCCACGCAGGCGCCCCAGTCAGGCACTTCTAAATGAAGCATAGAACCTCGTCTGGAACCTGGTCCTGGAAAGGAAAAAGGACATTGGTGGAAAAACTGGTGAATTCCAAATAAAGTCTGTAGTTTAGTTAATAGCAATGCCTCAATGTTATTTTCTGAGTTTGACAAACGCACATGGTCATGTCAGTTTTAACATTAGGGAGATCTGGGTGAAGGGTGTGTTAAACTCTTTGTACTATCTTTGTACCTTTTCAATCAATCTCACATTATTCTGAAATAAAGTGTATTTTTAAAAAAATCACTTTCGCAAGCCTCACGCGAAATGAATTAGTAAATGTGAGCTATTGTAATTGTTATAACACTTTGTTTCTTTATAGTCTCTATGCAGAAATGTAAGGGTTCTAATATAGACAGACTAATTCTGATCCAAGCGGTGTCTCTTGAGTGAAGGTTTAGAAGATGCAGGCACCAGGTTTTGAGATAGAGCCTGGGAGAGAGCCAATATATTTACAGCTTTTATCCACTGGGTTTCTTTAAAGGACAAAAACACCAACGGTAGCTTTGGGGAAGCTTACAAGATCAAAGGAGACCCAGAATAATGGGGCTTGGAAAGGATGGGGTCAGGGAAACTTTGGGGATCCAAGTGGCAGAAAAGAATGGATAGTCTAAGTGGCTTGCAGCTCAGAGATGTGTAGCCTACAACGGTTTTCATCTCTAGGCCCCTCCGAGACTCTTGTTCCAAGGAGTATGAACAAGTCATTAGTCCAACCGGGGTGATGTATTCCCCCTGGAGTCCAGCACATGAGCAGACAGCAGGGAGGAAGGCTGTAATGACAAGGAAGGGGCGTAGACGCTGGGCTGGTAAAAGGAACAGAAATCCAATGTGGCCATAAACACAGTCTTGGAAAGACCTTAATAAACTAGGGAAGGGTTCTAATGATAGGAAGTCTGGCTTCAAGGTTACGTTTGCTTTATAAAGGAAAAAGAAAAAAAAAAAGCTAAGAGGTTCTAACTAGCTGTAAACGTAGTGTGACCAACGTGCCATGAGCTGTCGAAATACCCCAATGGGAGCAGATAGGAGTACACGTCCAGGGGTAAAGTTTCATCTGATGTCAGCACTTAACTAGAAGGCCTTCATGTTCTACTTTTGGATCTTTATTGTAGTGGGATATTTCCAATCTGGAATAAATAAGGCAGGGTTCCTGGAAGTTCTGTAACCGTGTCCAGTGATCTCCAAAACAGGATCCGTGCGTACCAGGGAGTAGCAAAGTACCATTTTTGGGTGAAGGTAAAATATTTGAGCTGCTCTCATTTACATTTCGTATAGAGAAGTACATCCATTAAACTGAAGTTCTGTGTATTCTACGGATCGCACTGCCACTGGTGTGCCCCCTGAGAGCAGAGGTTAGGTGGTCGGGTGTCACACACCATGCACCATGCATGGGGTTAGAGCACCAATTCTGTTCTGATGGTTCTCCTGTTCTTTTGATGGGCTGTGACATAATTCAGTTTAAATGGATTCAGTTAGGTGGGTTCTGGAAGTAACATGAGAAGGTTTTCTCAAAGGAGCACCAGATCAGAAGTAGCACTAATAGGGGCACCTGGGTGGCTCTGTTAAGTGTCCGACTTCAGCTCAGGTCACGATCTTACCGTTTGTGGGTTCGAGCCCCGCATCGGGCTCTGTGCCGACAGCTCAGAGCCCGGCGCCTGCTTTGGATTCTGTGTCTTCCTCTCTCTCTGCCCCTAACCCACTCACACTCTGTCTTTGTCTCTCTCAAAACTTAATAAACATTAAACAATAAATACATAAGTAAATAAATAAATAACTTAAAACCCCAAGAAGTAGCATTAATAATGGTGGAACAAGGAAACCCAAATGGAAGAGCATGTGCTTGTGTTCCTTGCACAAATTCCTCATTGGTTCCATTAAAAGATAAGAGCAATAACGATCTAAATAAATCCACAAGAAGCTGGCCAACAAATTCACAATTGTCAACAAGAATATCTGAACATTGGGTATCTACAACGTCGGATGATAAACCTTGCCCTAAATCGGCAGTTCTTAACTCAGGGCAACTTTGTCCCTGAAGGAATATTTGGAATGTCTAGAGACATTTGTGTTGGTCAAAAATGGGAGATGCCACCGGCCTCTAATGGGTAGAGGCTGGGGATGATGGTCTAAAACCTCTTATAATGTATAGGGCAGCCCCCTACAACATAGAATTCTCTGGCCCAAAATGTCCATAGTGCCTAAGGTTGAGAATTCCTGATTAAATGTGTATTGTTTAAGATATTATCAAATGATAGAGCTACATCTGTAATAGGTATAAAGTAACAGGTATGTTATATACGTGTACCTGGTAACATATGATGGCACAATATGTTATATACTCAAAATACTTCTATGATAGCTTATTGTGAATAAAAACAAGACTTTGGACACCATCAGAATAGCACATAATGGATGCTTGATAAAGGTTATTGGTTCCCTTTGTTTAAAGAGTGGTTAAAGTTTCTGAAACCATGCCATGGGAATTATTGAAGGATCTGTGATTGCAGGAATCGAAACCGAAGATAAAGGAATTATGTGAGCTGTCCTCAAAAATCGAAGAGTATTTTGCAGAAGAAAGATTTGTCTTTGCAGTGTATTTCCAGAGGGCAGAACTAAGATCACTGGAATCAAACACCAAAATATCAAAAAACACTATTTTGATAAAATAGAAGGAAGCCTTTTTTTTTTTTAAAGACAATTTTAGTGGTTATGCAATGATGAGCTCTCCTATACTACAGGAAATTCTCGCCTGGGATGGGACACTGGCCAAAATGAGCTCCGTGGGCCTCAGCTCAGCAATTCTGCAATTTTGTTCTTAAAATAAATGAACAGCTTTTCAAGCAATTTGTATTGTCCTCCAATAGGCCACCTATGTGTTCAAAGCAAAGGGTGCAAAATTTGTGAAGTATTTTTTCCAAAATGGTGTTTAAAAATATTTTAAAATTAAGACCCAACACTTGAAAAGCAAGAGATTTCACATAAATAATCCAGGTTTCAGGTTTCTCTTGCAGTATAAGAGAAACACGGCAGCACCAGGCCCGTGTTCCTCCATGGCAACAATAATCTGGGATTGTCCACTTTGCCCGTTTCTATGATCTGCGGTGGCCCTACAGAGTTTGAGGCTCAGAGAGCAGAGTAGTGGTTAACAAAGTTAACTTCAGGGTCACACCCCAGCTGCCAATCCTTCTGCCATCATTTACAGTTGGTGTAACGCTGGGCAAATTACTTAATTTTTTTTTTTGTTTTAATTTTCTCATCTCTGATATGATGGTAACAATGATACCCATGTCATAAGGGTGTCTAGAGATTAACTGAATTCACTACAAGCAAAGTCCTTGGAGGAATCGCTCGTACATAGTAAGTCCTCAGTGAGTGTCTGCGATTGTTACTAGAATTTGGGGCTCCCGGGAGAAAGCCTGTCTGCATGCCTTTCTTGTGCAATTCTCAACCGAGTGTTTGAGTCAACCCTGTTTTCTTGATCTGACATTAACGCCTAAGTACACATCATGTAAGGGACATCCGTTGTGTTTCCATCCAGGCTTGCAAACGATAGTCCTGACAATGTTTGTATGTCCGATCCTATGATTGCTTAAAATAAAGCGAAGATATGGTTGGGGGAGATGGGAAAGGGGTATTTGCTCTTTTTGATATGATTTGATAATTTCATGTCAGAAGCTCATAGTGGAAACATGAATCCACAAAATCAGGGAAGCCAGAGGCACCATCACTGTTATTTGGCACAATGATCCCAGGCACTAGCAAGAGGAAACTCCAAAAAAGACATTTAGAGTGGATGGAAAGAACAACATTAAAAAATGTGTATTAGAGCACTGAAAAATAACTTCAGTCCCCGGGGACCACTACACCACCATTTTATATTAGAATATTCCAATTAGTTGATCTACGATGAAGCGGAAGGTAACATTCCATTATCTTCTTGCCTAACTGAAATTAAGGGTTTATTTCGTATTGCTATTTTTCTTCGCAGTTTCACAGAAAAATTGAAAAATGAGTAGCGTCCATTGGAAAATATATTGGATTTAGTACATTTTTACCAGTGAACAAAAACTGGCTTTGATATTGGTTATGTAACCTTCTTATTTTTGGAACAGGCTGAACAGAGATGGTATACATACCTTTCAACATTGGTTGCTATTCAGAGCAAAACCACAAAGCCCAGAAATTGCAGGTTCCCTTACTCTCCAGTGCTTAACAATCTCCCAAGGAAGACAGATGCATTTTCCAAGATAGTGGTTTCATCAAAGAACAGCCGATAATGACAGATAAAGAGCTGCCTGGTGGCTTTTTCAAGGATTTACTGAATGCTAATAGGACACAGCTTTGTCTGAGAAGAAGCCTTTGTGGTCAATGATTGCCTTGAGTCATTAAGCCTAGCCACCAATTGTTTTGCCCCACAGGATCTGCTTTACCAAACCATGGGAAAAATAATAATCAGATATGTATTTTTTAATCTCAAAAACAGAAGCTGGAATTCGAAGTATGCACATGTTTATACTAAATGGCAAAGGTTTGTGTGTCTGACAAGTGATTTCTGTTGCATTCCTGTAGAATATATTGTACATGGAGGAGGCAGAATGAAGTGACCCTGAATCATAGCCTAGTAAAGAGAGTCTGAAACCCCACCTGGATTCACATAAGTGTGTTTTAATGGGACATCTTGTTCATATACCTCCTGAACTACACAATTAAGCTTTCCATGTTGTATGGAAAGAAATGTTAATGTATGTTAACATATACATTAATATATTCTGCCTAACATTTTCCTCTCATTATTTATAATACATTGGTCTTGACTCCACAACTATAATATCCATTCTTTGAGATCCTAGGTCCTTCTAATACTTCTCTTCCTCTATGGTGACACTAACAGAAAACTGGGCACATATCGAATGTCAAAAAATACATGTTGATTGAGTGAGTGGCAAAGACAGTGGATGCAGGAAGTGATTGGAAGAAAGATCGCAAGATTCCAACAGAAACAGAGCTTTCAAAGGATTAAACGGTGGCTTGCTTAGAAAGTGACTTAATGGAAGGAAAAATAAAAGTCTGAGAGTGTAGCTTGCCCTAACACTGCTGAGCCAGGAGCTTCGAGACAGAAATGGATAGTTTTGAAAGAGGGAGTGAAATCTTCAGCTATACCAAAATAGATACAGTCGTTGAACCATACTCAATCTCCTTAAGATATTATGGGTCAAGATAATGTAGGACCAGATTCAGTTCTTTGAAACATTTATAGACACATTTCCCCCTCACTCTGCACTGTTTTTAATCACCATCATTGTTGGCCTATCTATAAGTATTTATTAAAAATGTAATGATAGTGGTGTATGTTTGCCTCATTTACTTTCATTAGTTGTAGAAAATATGTTAAATATTCTTCTGGAAACTATGTTCTCACCCTCATGTACCTGTAGTATCAGTGAAATACATTGGGGAAATTGTCTGGAAGTTGGCATACCATAAAAATTTCAAACTGATATCTTGATGTGTGGTCAGTCAAATGTCTGGACCGAGGTCATAAACAACCAAGAAGTGGGGATGGTGCCCTCCGCACTTTTTGTGAAGTTGTCAAAGGGAGAGTGAATGTCACACTCACTGTTTCATAACTTCTACAAAAAGCCATGGTTTCTTTTATGTAAATAGCAGCATCTTTGATATGCGAGATTAGTCTGCGTACGAGTGGAAATGCCTTCTTTCCTGCAACGGGTAAGTGATGGACTTCTATTGTATTAGGACATACTCAGGCCTGCCTGTGTTTGGGTAACTATTATAAAACTGATGTAGCACTGAGGTCCTTCTTAGAGAATTTAAATTCGTGAACACAGCCACCTTGTGAGTCATCGCTTCAATACATTTCTACAGGGCATTTCATCAGCTTTGTATCCTCTACTTTTATATTTATTTCAGAAGAGAAGGGATAGTGACTTCACGTTTGAACAATTCTTACGGGTCAAGCTTTGTCAATGGTTTTAGTATCATTTTATCATTGACTCTTCAACAACACTCTGACCTGTGGTTATCTTCATTTATATAAGAGGAAAATGAAGCACAGAGAGGTTAAGAAACTTAATTCACAGCTAGTGAATGTGAGAGTGAGAATCTGAATCCAAATCTATCTGAAAGCAGAGCCCATGATGTTTATCCTTCTTTATCTCCCATTCAAAACATAGATTTTCAGCTTCTGCAATTTAACCACCTTAAATGCATCTGCTTTTTATACTTATAGAAACAGCATTTACTGTTATCGGACTACAGTCCATAGGTTCATGTGCTAAGTGCTTGAAGTTCATTCTTTTTTAATTCTCACAACAACCCTGCAAAGTAGGCATGATTAGTACAATTTCTGTGTTATAAATGTGGAAACTGAGGCATAGGAACGCTATCTAAATTGCTCAAAGTCTTATGACTAACAAGTGACAAAACAGAATTTGACCCCAGGCAATGTGTCTTCAGAGTCTGTCCTGATAGTGACTATTTTCAATTGATATACTCCACAGGCCTTACCATCTTGAAGGTCAGCACAGACTTAGCTTTGACCTTGAAGTGTGCCATTTAGTATATTGATATGTAATTACTAATAAAGACTCAAAATAGAACTTCTCTAGGTGTCTTACTTCAAAATAGTTTATGTACTAGCTGAATTGGACTGAATAAATAATACCTTACTCTGCCTTGAGTTTTACGTTTTCAGGGATCCATTTTTTCTACATTATAACATTGTATCTCTGAAAGAAATATCTATTCTATTAAAAACACGAATGATCTTCAGTAAAAATGTATGTGATGTTTGCCTATCAAATTATGTTTTTTTGTTCAATGTAAATTAATTACCGATGGTGTACGGGTCAAAGTGGGTTATAATATATTCAAGATTTCACGTTATTTTAGATTGAGGACAAAGTAACATCTTAGTATTGCTTTGAGTTTTAAAATAAAATAAATGGGCATCTTGCTTGCCTTTGAAGATCCTTTTGCTAATCTCAGATTGCCGTCTGAAATTTTAATAAGTGATTTAAAATGTGCTTACACAAAGAACCTTGTCCAAGTTGTCTGTTTCTGCCAAATTAAACTATTAAACTAAGTAACCTAATTAAAATCCTTTTAGCTTTTAATCAATATTTTATTTACATTCATATTTCCTGGGAAGCTTGATTAGTTTTCTGGATGTGATAGTTATTCCTCTCCCATTTATCAAAGGCTGTTTTTAAAGAAGAAAGTCTCTCCTCCAAGGCCACGGAGCCAGGAGGAAGCCAAGGAGGATACTTTGATGCAGGCCCGCCTCCCTCTACGAACCCTGGGTGCACAAGGAAGGTGGACAGAGCACCTGCAATGTCAAGGAGAGGCCCTGGCTGCTGTATGGGAGACAGAGAGGGGTGCCACTATCCCTCCACCTTTCCCTTGCAGAGGACCTTAGAAACATATATGGGCATGATCGCAGGAAATAAACCACTGTGCTGTCCGAACCAAAAAGTGGGTTTCCCTATTCTTTGTTCTCATGAATTACATAGTTTTATAAGATTTGTGAAAAAAAAATGTCCTTGTTCCCCTGTAACCCCCCTCCATGCCTATTCCCATTTCCCACAACCACTTGAAGCTCTTTTTATAAATTTATGAAACAATATATTTATATTTTTTCAGTTTATTTATTTTGAGAGTGAGAAAGAGCATGAGAAGGGGAAGGATGGAGAGAGAGGGAGAGCGAGAATCCCAAGCAGGCTCCATGCTGTCAGTGTGGAATCCAATGTGGGGCTCAATCTCATAAGCCGTGAGATCATATCCTGAGCCGAAATCAAAAGTCAGATGCTCAACCGACTGAGCCACCCAAGACACCCCTGTATCAATATCTTTAAAAAGCATCCGTACAACCCCTTGATTTTTTCAATTTTTTTATTAAATATAATTTATTGTCAAATTTGTTTCCATACAACACCCAGTGCTCATCGCAACAGGTGCCCTCTTCAATGCCCATCACCCAACCCCTTGATTTTTTTTTTTAATTTTAGACATACCGATTAATTTCCTACTGTAGAGGTTAAAGATTTAGTTCTCTTTAATCTGCACCCCCACCCCCGTCCACTCAGATGTAACTACATGTTCTAACTACATACCTCATTCTCCCAATAGAATTACAGCACAATTTGAGTTATATAATTATTTTTTTTTCCAACGTTTATTTATGTTGGGACAGAGAGAGACAGAGCATGAACGGGGGAGGGGCAGAGAGAGAGGGAGACACAGAATCGGAAACAGGCTCCAGGCTCTGTGCCATCACCCCAGAGCCTGACGCGGGGCTCGAACCCACGGACCGCGAGATCGTGACCTGGCTGAAGTCGGACGCTTAACCGACTGCGCCACCCAGGCACCCTGAGTTATATAATTATTTAACATTGACATTTTCATGACCTTATAAGAAACATTATTCTCAAATAAATCATGTAGCACATGATAACAACTTTTCCTTTCTTGTAAAACTCTGTTTTCCTCAAAGTCAACTGTCATGTTTTTTGTTTACTTAGTTTTCTGTGTGTTCATCTACTTTAGTTTCAAATTCTCTTCTAATTAATTGCGTCTCCCTCTAAATATATCCAACATATTGCATTGTAAAGTTTCATCTTCTTGAAGACGTCACTTGCAGAGCCTTCTGACCTGCTCTAATCTCGGCTGGTTGGTCTTTGTGGGTGGTACACAAATGTCACTCTGAAATCACTCTTCACCATCCTGGAGTCCTTCATCTCTCTAAAGTGTCAGGTCCCTCCCTTCCTACATTTCCATCAGTGTCTTTGTTGGATTTCATTTATGTCTTGGTAAAGCACATTCTTCTATGGCTTCCTAGGAATTAGTACACAGGAGGTTGAGTTGTTTGACATCTAACACGTCTGCAAAAATCTTGTTCAACTCTTGTACTTAATTAATGGTTTCTTTGGGTATGGAATTTTAGGTTGATATGGTAGACAGTATTTTACAAAAAAAATATGTAAAACAATGTCTCTCCTTCCACAAGCTCTTGGAAGGTGACTTTGATGTACCTCAGAGACGTGGGGTAACTATCCCCTGCCCTTGACTCTGGAAAGACTTACAACTGTGGTGGTAGTGACACCATGTGATCTCCAAGGCTGGGACACACAGGCTATTCTGGTTTCACTTGTTTTGTTTTCCCTTGGAACACTTGGCTTTTGGAACCCACAGAGCATACTATGAGGACGCACAAACCACCCTGTAGAGACACCCACATAGAGAGGAATCCATAGTAACTTATCAGTTTGCCACATAGGTTAAGATTCTCACAACAATATGAAGTGACTTTTTAATTATTTTCTGCCCTAATAGTCTGGGTGGATGCAATACATCCCCCGCCCCTTGGAATTTTAGCACGTTCACCAGCGATTGAGAAATAAGATCTGAAGACGAAGGTCAGAGCCCAAAGTCCCACAGGTGATTCTAAGATTCTCAGGAACAGTCATACTTTAGTGGCTCCCTCACTTTGAAGAGTGGCACCTCAGATCTACTTAGGACAGCACAACTTCATATCTACTCAGAGATTCTGGACTTACATTCCAAGTCTAGACAACCATATTGGTGCGCCTTCTAGAAAATTGGCTGTATGCAGGAAGAACTTAAAAAGGACCTGTGGGTCCACTTCCTTGGCTCCTCATGACCTTCCTGATCCAATGTTCTCCTCTCCACAATGCCAACCAAGAGCGTGCCTGAGAACTGTCAGGCTGGGTGAGGACAATGACTGAGCAATTTCCCTGTCTTCTCTAAACTTCCAATCCATGGAAGTGAAGAGCAGCAAGCTTACATCTGTCTTAGTCTTGTCTTCAAGTCTTGTCTTCAACTTGTCCCACCAGCTGCTGTCCGTGACCAGTCGTGTCAGTACTGAGGTGGTGTTCACCTGCCTTACATCATGTCATAATGCACTTTAGAATCAAACTATATTTTAGAGAGTATTTAATCCAAAAACAACATTTTAAGAGATAAAGTCTAGACACATTACATGACTTGCTCCAAATCACCTATCTAGGCAGCGACAAATCTAGAAGTTAGATTTGGAATTCCTGACTTATATTCCAAGTCGAAACTACCTTGTTGATTCTCATGCCGTGAAAATGTAGGATTTGAGACAAATAGTTGCTTGAACGTTTATCGATAAATGATGCTTAAAAAATACATGGTATACTCAAATTTCTTTCACTTTTTCAGAGTATAAGAAAATTTTTCTGGTAGCAATTGCCTACGATACATTCTATGCGAATTTTGGCCGAGTTCTTTGTTAATTTCTGTGTCCTTGATTGTCAAGAATTCACTATCTTTTCACTGTTTCTATGTTCAGGGCAATTTTACAACACATACTTTGTAAATTCTTTTTTTTATTTGTTTTCTACAGTAATTTTCAGTGTCCTCATTGCTTACCGAGTAGGGGGAAAAAATAGCCACACTTCACAGCCATCATCAAAGACCTTCCCTTGAGTCTTCCTCCACTGTAAATTCCAATGTTCTTTTTATTGGGTATATAAGTTGAAATGCAGACCTTCCAAGAATAAATCGCAAGGGTGTATTCTCTGATTAGCTCCTCTCAGAAACATCCTTAGAACTGTTTCTGACCAATACATTTCTTTGGTAGTCCCCAAAGATTGCAGGAAATCATCAGATAACAGCCACTTCCGTTACACTCCCCTTATCTAAGCAAGATGGCCACATACATTTTCTGTTATCCTGACTTTCTTTTTTTTTCAATATATGAAGTTTATTGTCAAATTGGTTTCCATACAATGCCCAGTGCTCATCCCAAAAGGTGCCCTCCTCAATACCCATCACCTCCCCTCCCCTCCCTCCCACCCCCCCCAACCCTCAGTTTGTTCTCAGTTTTTAAGAGTCTCTTATGCTTTGGCTCTCTTCCACTCTAATCTCTTTTTTTTTTTTTTTTCCTTCCCCTCCCCCATGGGTTTCTGTTAAGTTTCTCATGATCCACATAAGAGTGAAACCATATGGTATCTGTCTTTCTCTGTATGGCTTATTTCACTTAGCATCACACTCTCCAGTTCCATCCATGTTGCTACAAAAGGCCATATTTCATTCTTTCTCATTGCCACGTAGTACTCCATTGTGTATATAAACCACAATTTCTTTATCCATGACTTTCAAAATTAGCTTTAAAACTTCCTGAAAACAAACCATCCACTCTATTGACAGGAAAAATGGAGTGCACAAAGCTAACCAAAGTGTTTTATACTCTTTGTAGAGGGTCGTGATCAAAATCAAACTACAGTGTTCATTACCAGTCGCTTTTGTTTGCTTTTATTTTGTGTCATGTAAGGCTCCACAAAGAATGGCATGGGTGCCATTTCTTCCATTTTCTGAACCAGGAAAGACATTAAAAAATCAATCATAGAACCCCACTGTGAAGACTGAGAATTAAAAAAAATAATAATGTTTTTGTTTTTTTTTTATTTTTGAGAGATAGAGACATGGGGAGGGGGGAGGAGCAGACAGAGAGGGAGACAGAGAATCCAAATCAGGCTTCAGGCTCTGAGCTGTCAGCACAGAGCCCGACGTGGGTCTTGAACCCATGAACCGTGAGATCATGACCTGAGCCAAAATTGGGCATTTAACCGACTGAGCCACCCAGGTGCCCCAATGAGAATTTTTAACACAGACTCTAGGTAGCCACTAACTAGCAATCATGCATATAAATGTAAAACATATTCAGCTAATCTATACTTTAGTTATTTTATGTGTCTTGAAAATAACAGACTCATGAAATTCCAAACATAAACTAAAAGTTTATTAATATTACATATTATTAGTGGTTTGATTTTCCTTTTTTATGTCTATTGAAAGCATGTTTTTTGTTTTACAAAGATTTCTCAGAAATTCTTCTTCCCGTAGCAAAGCAAAACAAAAAACAAAAAACAAAAAACAAAAAAAAACAAAAAAAACCTTTCTGGTGGTAAATTGAAAGAATGAACTGAATTAAGTTTCTCAGTTTTAAAAATATGTGGGCCTCTCCTTTGAGTCCAAAAGCATTAACTAAGAAAACATATCTAAATAGTAACAGAAAATTAACACTTAAATCAGAAAAGACACCACCAATTAAGACATTTCCCGAAAGAAATGTCTCTAAAACTATTTCCTATATAAATAATAAGGAAAATCGTATTTTCAAGTTGTCTATACTTACAAACAGCATTAAGTAGAATGGATGCATAATCCATATTTCTATCAGTAGTAAAATATGAGATTTTTGATGGACGCAGTGCCATCATGTAACTTGTTTGTGAATGTGACTTAGTCACCCAAACAGCATCTAGCTTAGACAAACAAACAAAAAGCATACAAAACAGCAAACAAACAAAACTGAAAAAAAAATGTGACTGAATAGGGTCAGTGAAAGGAAAACCTCTGAGTATTGGGAGTCAGGAAATATGGACATTTTTCTTAGAATTATGGTTCTAATTTCCCCTCACCCCAGTTAGGTCCTTCTCTGCTCTGACTTGATCAGCACTAAAGGGAATGCATTTCAGTTGGAAGGAAATGGAGAACATGAGCTCTTGAAGTCTACAAATCTCAATTTGTAGAGAATCTGTCATGTTGAGGAAAGGTGGAGATTAGGTTGACCTTCCCCAGCAGTTTCTTAGACAGGGAGAAAAAAAATTAAAATAACTCGGGGTAGGCCACCTCAGAGTCACTACTGAACAATACCCCAGGAATCCAGCACTAATAGAAACTCAAAAAGAGAGAAAGTGAGATGATTAAACCGCAAAGCCCCCAGGCAGAAATTAGCTTTAGAAAGCTCCTAGCCTGCTCTGTTTGTGATGGGCTGGGTATCACCCCAGGTTCAGTAACAATCAAGTGAGCCTCAAAGATAATTTAAACTATGTAAAATGAAGGCGGATGAGCTTTCTCCTGGAGATACAGTTTCGATACATTTCACTTCTGAAATGATCATATTCCTGATGTTAAAAGAATGTATATTTTCGTACTAATTTTATAGTAGATATCGATGCTATTTCACTGAGAGAGAGACATATGAGACACATGACAATTACATCACTTATGGATCATTTTTATGATGCAAATTTTAGCTAATTTTTTTTGTCTTAGGGTTAGAAGTCTAATTATTAATAATAGGAATGTAAGATATGGCAATTAAAAAAAAAACCTTTTTAACAGTTTTATTTATTTTTGAGAGACAGAGTGTGAGCAGCAGAGAGGCAGAGATAGAGGGAGACCCAGAACCTGAAGCAGGTTCCAGGCTCTGAGCTGTCAGCACACAGCCCGACGACGCGGGGCTCAAACCCACAAATCATGAGATCATGACCTGAGCCGAAGTCGGACGCTCAACTGACTGAGCCACCCAGGCACCGTGGCAATTTTGGGGGCTGTTACCAGCATTTCAATTCTCCTGATGGGACTGTACATTCCTTCTGTAGAGTGATTTGCTTTGGCCACTGGAATGTGAAACAGAAAGTGAGTGGGAGTAAGCTGTCCCCTTCCAGAAAGAAGCCCTGTTGAAAGAGGGTGCACTCAGCCATGTTCTTTCCTTCCTGCCACAGGGACATGATAAATGTGCAGATTTTGTCACCCTGAGTCCCTGAGTAAGAGTGACATGGGACAGAGCCACTGCCAGTCCAAGAGACGGATATAGCAAGACTGAGAAATACATTTTTGCTGTTTGTGAGTTACTCAGATTCAGGAACTGTCGTTACTGCAGCGTCTCATAGCCCATTCTGACAGAGATTTGGGCAGTGGCAGAATTGTATGATGAGAAACCAATAGCGGCAACTTAGCCAGGGAGAATATTGGATTGAAAATCACTTAACCTCTTCTCAGTACTTTACGATCAGGCAAGCGCAAATCTCCCAAGTGACGGTAGCTCTTTCCTAGCACTTTGTGGACCCTCCCAAGTCTTAGCACTGAACAGATTGATCTGGGGTCCGTGGGGGAAGACAATCAAACCCAGTCATTCAATGTGAGAGACTAAATGGAAGGAGGGGTCAGGTTTACTGGAATACATGTTAGAAGGAAGCCAATCGTTTTATAAAGTGAATGGTACGGATTTCTAAATCAGTTCTGAGGTTTGAAAATTCAATAAGTTTGTATTTCTGCACTTTGAGAATCTATTATAAAGTAAAACTGAAGAGCAGGAAAGAATCCAATTTCATGAACAAAGGAACCACACCTGGACAGACTGTATCATTATAAGGTCATGTTATGTGGATTCTTCACAAAGTCACTTCTGTTAAATTTCCCAGATACTAGTCAGCCTAACCCTAGTAGCCTCAAGTATGGATGAACCCCACTGAAATGACATCTTTGTGTTAAAGCTCTGCTCTACTGTTATAGTTACTCTTTTAGTCATTAAATTACCTATATTCTTTGGTTTTATATCTTATATTAACACTAATTGAGGTGATCTGGCATGTGCTTAAGAAGCATCAGATCCATTTTATTCAGATCCCAGTTATCATACTAGAAGTATCAGTCATTCCTACATAGCAATGCTTTCCCCCCTCTCTCTCTCCCCGCACCCACCCCCCCCCCCCGACATCCACTTTGTCTTAAATTGCTTTTTAATATTTTTGTTCTTAAATTTGGCTTCAACCTTTGGAAGAATTGCTTTCAAACTATATATTTATATTCTTTCTTGGTTCTAAAAGCATTTCTAGACCTTCCCATAGTCTCGAAAAAGTCATAAAATCAAAGAGAAGTTTATTGAGTGGATATAATTCAGAGGCTATAGAGTTACATCTCTTAAATCAGGCAAATGAAACTTGATTATTCTCTGTGTTGTTAATGCCTCTGTTTCAGGTATGTGTGTATTAAATACAAATATGAAAACCTAGGGAAAGACGCCTTGAAATATATTACTTAATTATTCATACTTTTAATTTCCAATAGCTTAGAAATTCTACACACTATTATCACGAAGAACTCATGGCTCTCTTCTCTCGGCCTCTACAGAGATTTCTTCATAATTCGATTGATTATCCCATTGCACCATGCACCTGTGTGGTTTGTGTTCCCAATAGATTGTGAACTTATTAAAGCCAGTGGCAGTATCTGGTTTTCTTTGTTTTTCAAGTGCCTGGTCTGAGTGTGGCTCAGGGGAGGTGCTCAATAATTGATTCCTGAATGACAGAATGAATTCATGAATGAATATTATATCTCCCCAACTATATTTTAAGTTTCTTAAGATCAAGAATGGTAATGTTACATTTCATTGAATGCTTTCCTTAAATATTATTTAATATTACCAAAATGGCTCTTACAGAGCATGAGAGAATAAGGAAAACAGAATCACACTCAGCGTTTTTATTAGGTTGTACTAAGATTTAAAAATCGTTGTTCTCCCGGGGCGCCCGGGTGGCTCAGTCAGTTGAGCGTCCGACTTCGGCTCAGGTCATGATCTCACAGTTCTTGAGTGTGAATCTCGCGTCAGGCTCTGTGCTGACAGCCCAGAGCCTGGAGCCTGCTTTGCATTCTGTGTCTCCCTCTCTCTCTGCTCCTCCCCTGCTCACACTCTGTCTCTCTCTCAAAAATAAATAAAGATTAAAAAAATTTTGTTTAATATTTGTTCTCCTTTCTATCAGTAAAATAGAATAATACTCTGTAGAAACCAAAAGTTTATTTATTAGAGTATTGGGAGGAAATCAATTTGGCTTCTGAGTCAGGTTTCCAAAAAAAAAAAAAGCCACATAGTTCCTTGAGATGTCTCCAGTCAAGAGGTGATATCAGTGTTCCTTTCCCCAGAACGTGCCTGGGCTTACAACTGTTTCAACCACTAGAGGGTATGGT
Organism: Lynx canadensis; assembly: GCF_007474595.2. NCBI lineage: Eukaryota > Metazoa > Chordata > Mammalia > Carnivora > Felidae > Lynx > Lynx canadensis. Next base: position 204,203,597 of record NC_044310.1, read on the forward strand.
GGAAGTGGCCTTATGTAACTTACAAGCCTAGGTGAGGAAAGGCCACATAGCTTCTGCCTTGTTCACCCAACACTTGTCCTTGGAGTACTCAGCTGCCATGGAGGAAGTCTGACTAACTTGAAATGACTGCACTAAAGACTCCATGCGCAGAAGCTTCCATGGTCAGTGTCAGCAGGCTCTCGACAACCAGCCAGCCTCAACTGCCAGGCGAGCGAAGCATCCTGGGCAAAACCAGATAGTTGAGAGTTCCGATGGCTGCCGTCCAAGCTAAAGTCTGACTGCACTCACATGACGGACCACAACTGAGAACCACCCAGCTTCACCCTCCCACACTCCTGACCCACAAAACTGTGAACAAACTAAACAGTTAAGTCACTAAATCTTGAAGTATTTGTTATGTAGGAATAGATAATGAAGCGTATTTCACTGGGCTTTTCCCATCATTAGGGATTTTTATTGGACTCTGGGGATTCCAATACCTTGGCCGTTCAAGGTTCCATCAACTCTTGGGAGTTCAGGGGATTCATTAGCAGTAAAAGTGAATTTTGTCAACACCCGAACAGCCCTATGAAGTGGAAGGAATACCAACCTGACGATCAGACTCTGCCATTTGCTCACAATGTGACTTCAAGCTCACGTCATTTCAACTCCTTGGCCTCAAGTTCCTCATCTGCAAAACAAAAAAGTGTTTCGATAGAAATCAAATAAATACTTGAATTAGATTTTGATAAGGTCCCTTATGCTGGTACATGTTTATCAATTGTTTGTCTGAAAAAAAAAAAGCCCTAATTTGTAGAGGCCGCCACTTTCTGTGGTGTAAACACTCTCAACGTGGACAATTTCATGCTGTTTACCCAACATCACTGAACGCAGAGTAGGAAAGAGCGGCTGGTTATGGGCTGTCTTGAGCCAGTACAGGGTGGCCCCAGCACATCAAGCTATAGCTGCCCTGTTATGATCCTTGAAAATAGATGCTTAGTGAGACCCTCATGAATTAATTCTGAGTCACAGTACCTTGACCCTTCTCTAACTTTTTTGAATTTATTATCTGAGCCATTCATTTGACATTTAACAACATCTTTGAGAAACGTTTCCGTATTTATATCTCATTCTTCTTGCACTTTAAAAATGATTTTGTAGCTCTTTGATATTTATAGGTTTTATTTTTCCAGCTAGAGTGTAAAGTATGTGAGAGGAGATTTTTGTATTGTGCCTCTCAGCGTTTCCTCCACACCTTGCCCCCTTTCAGTAGATACCTGCCAAATCGTTTTTCAATGTGTAAGTAATGTTTAAACATTGCCTCCACTTTCCTGTGCTAAATAAATTCAACTTAATATTTTTATTTACATTCATAGCTGGCAAATAATAAGCCTAGGTGGCTATTTTGCTTGTAAGGCTACTATTTTTCCAAATGGCTTCTGTCAGTTTTATTTACAGTTATTTTAAATTATAGATTTCAGATACAATGATAATTAACAGGGGAAGAGTTTGAGAAAAGAAATATTTGGTGGAGTTCTAGATTAAGGTAAATTCTTCAGGAAATCAGTTTATTATGCAGCCTCCTTTCTTCTAATATAAGTGATCAGATTGTAAAATCCTGACAGAGCTGCAGATTTAAAGAATAAGTCACCATTTCATTGTTTACAATCACGAATGCCCAATCTGATTACAAAATATGCTTCAAACAACGGCTAAATGGTTCTTTGGTTCGTTTTTTGTGTCTAAAAAAGGGAATATTAATATTGTTGAATGTTCAAATTATGCAAGTGACATTCATCGTAGAGCACAGTGTTAATTACTAACTGAATCAATGAGAAGAAGAAAAAGCAATTGTTGGATTCAAAATACAAGGTTGGAGAAATTTATCTGTGTGTATATGTGTTTATTTTCTGTTACTCTCATATCCTGCATCAAGAGATAAACCAGTATTCATCAAAATGAGCTAGTTTATGGGAAATCAGCAGAATTCAGCATCCTTGCCCAAATTGGGATAATTTAGATAGAAATAAATTATAATGGTGCTCAGGCTTCTGGACACATGCCAAAAAGTGTTCATTAGCTGTCCCCAGAGGGAATCAGGACATGAAGACGACTCTATCTGGATGGGGGTAAATAGCCACAGCATCACCACAAATAGCACTGATCGGTAAGAGTCCTCATATATTTTCAAGACCAAGAAAAAAAAACAACATGAGTCATTTCACGTATATGTGAATGCTCTAAAAAAAAAAAAAATGAGTAAATACCTTTTCCCTCTAACGGCTGCATTTACACTGAATTTGTGCTGTGTGTTATTGTTTCTCAAAAAGAGAGAAAAAGTGGCACTCCAGAAATGTATCCAGGAAGTAGATTGACAATTAGCAGCAGAAGGAGTAAATTCCAAGGCTACAGAATATTTTCTCAGTGCTATAGCTGATCTTGAAAATGATTAATAAAATGTAAGAACAGTAATAAAATAAGCATACATTTTAAAAAAGACTCCTATGGGGGTGCCTGGGTGGCTCAGTTGGTGAAGTCACAGACTCCAGCTCAGGTCACGACCTCACGGTTTGTGGGTTTGAGCCCCGAGTCAAGCTCTGTGCTGACAGCTTGGAGCCTGGAACCTGCTTCAGAGTCTGTGTCTCCCTCTCTCTCTGACCCTCCCCCACTCACGCTCTCTCTCTGTCTCTCTCTCTCTCTCTCAAAAATAAAATACACATTAAAAAAATGTTTTTAAAGACCCCTATGAAAGAGGAGAGGCTTTCTGGTCCTTAAGTATGGGTAATCCATACTGTGACCCAAACAGTGAAGGTCGGGAGATGGAAAATTCTCAGAAAGGTGATTAACCTTATCAAATATACATGCGTCTCAAAGTATAGAGAGAAGTTGGACTGACAGCCTTGTCAACTGCAAGAATGGCTATCTTGGTGGTAGCCAGAAGAGATTGACGACTTACTGACAGAGGATGTTCTCGAGTGCCTGGGATTTTAGGGAAGATCATTGCACCACTGAAAGGCAAAATGGTTTGTGTGTGGGTGTTGGGGGGGGGGAGGGCAGTTCTTACTACTTGAGAATGAATCTGAATTTTATAGCAGCCTAGCAGCAAGTTGAAATTTCGTTGGTTCTAGGAAAATAAACAAACACAGTATCTCTTACATACGTCTGTTGTGGACTGAGACCTATACCCACCGTGTTGATTGCATGTTATGTGCTGTATAATTTGATGTGAAGTTTCTATAAAACGTGTCTGAAACTTTTGATAATAATTATCTCTGAGAAGTGGCATAGGATCTAGGATGGGGAAGGACTCACTGTTTATTGGCAGGATTTTTGTAGTGTTCAATTTAGTCAAACCAAGTACATGTGTTAGTGCTAAATAAAAAAATTGAGAATGATCTCCATATACTAATGTGTATATATTATATAATGCTCATGCTTATATGTCACATTGCATAAATGTATGCATATATCAGTATTTTAATATTTAAAATAGATAATCTTTTTTAAAAGGTTTTCATTAAATTACCACACAACGAATCTGAATTCTGTACTAATGGTTGAGTTTTTAATGTCTGTCATGGGAAGGAAAGTTTATTAACACATGTTACATGTTTAATAATGGACAAATGGCCTGCTGTTTAATAGGACTGGAGATCGATTACAAAGAAATACATTCATTTTAGCTCGTCTTAAATTTCTCTATCTCTACTGCTATCCCTGCCCACCCAATACAATAGTCTAAATAATTTTTTTAAGGGCTTCCTTGTTGTTTTCTGATCTTACCTTTACTGTCTTTTTAGAATTCAACAGGCACAGAAAAAGCTATATTTCCATGGATACTACTGAATGTGAAATCCCTTCTCAGTCAAAATGGACTAATCATTATTCTTCTCTTGAACAGAGGTAGATGAACTGTCTATGCTTTCTGAAATTGGAGTTAGAATATATAGAAATTTAAATACACCTTTCATTTGGGCCTCTTCCCAACTAGTTCCTCTTCTCAACTAGTTCCTTTTCTGCTGGCAATGCCTACCACATAACATCCAAATACTTTATCTACTCACGATGGCTTAGTGAAAGAATGTCCCAAAGTTGATTTTCCAAAGATTTCACGTACCACACAAAACACAAGCCACAGTAAAACGACAGTGACAACAACTATTTCAAATGAATTTTTTAAAGTTTTCTTTAAGAAATAAACACATGGAGAATACGCAAATTCTTGGTTGGGTTGACATTACCATTTTTTTTTTTTTTATTTTTTAGTACTTAAATTTGATGAAAAAGAGAAAGAGATGACTCTTCAAATCCCTTTGCTCATTAAAACTAGTCTTTTCATTTGAGAGAGAGAGACAGAGGGAAAAGCCATTGGTGAGGATGATGTGCTAAGACACTTGCTGGCCGGCCCCATGTGGACATAAATCAACGAAAATAAAAAATTGGTCACCACAGTGTACGATGAGATCCAAGTTGATGTGTCCATGTGAGGTGGCCTAGCAGAAGGTCCCATAGTGAAATGTATTCTGTTGACAAAATTGATCAAGTGGTAGGCTAAGATATTGGTTGATTACATCTTCTTTCTTTGCCCCAGCTTTATAGACATCAGTTTTCATTTTCACCTTCTTGCTCAGTGAGGGAAGCATGATCAGAAACATTAAAAGGCAGTCAGCGTAATGCTGAAGATGTCTGTTTCTTGATCTGGGTGGATGGTAACTTGAGTGTATTCACCTTCTGAAAATTCATTGCACTTCATACTTCTTTTTAACGTTTACTTATTTTTGAGACAGAGAGAGACAGAGCATGAATGGGGGAGGGTCAGAGAGAGGGAGACACAGAAGCTGAAACAGGCTCCAAGCTCTGAGCTGTCAGCACGGAGCCCCACGCGGGCTCGAACTCACCGACCGCGAGATCATGACCTGAGTCGAAGTCGGACGCCCAACTGACTGAGCCACTCAGGCGCCCCTGCACTTCATACTTCTGATATGTGCAGTTTTTATGAGTGTGATTACGTGCAGTAAAAATACTGAGGTTTTTAACAAGTTTTTTCCAAGTCGGTATCCTCTCAGATGTGTCTATGTGATTTTTATTCAGAGGCAATAAAATTGATCACAAGGACATTTTGATGCCTCTTCTATCATAACTTTTCTGACTCATGCCCAAAGCATAGACTTTTTCAAGCCCAAAGATTTGTTACTGAATAAAATTGTGCTCTCATACATTCCTCTACATTGCCCCTTGAAATGATTTTCTTCAGCATTGTCACATTAAAAATATTTTTTAAAGTTTATTTATTTATTGAGAGAGAGGAGAAAGAATGAACAAGCGGGGAGGGGCAGAGAGAGAAGGAGAGAGAGAATTCCAAGCAGACTCCATGCTGTCAACGCAGAACCGGACACAGAGCTCGGTCTCACAAACAATGAGATCACGACCTGAGCCAGAAACCAAAATTTGGACGCTTAACTGACTGAGACACCCAGGTGACCCAGTTTTGTCACATTAATACACAAGGTGGTAATTCTGAATATTTGGATTATGGTTTAGTTCATGAGACTTGGCCTCATTCTTAAAAAGGATTGTTTTCTGGTTAAGCACAGAGGAGAGGTAAATACAAGGAAATCCCCAACCACAAATACACTAACATTTTCCACAAATTTAAAATAACACCTTAGGGGGCACATGTACCCCAATGTTTATAGTGGCGCTTTCAACAATAGCCAAATTATGGAAAGAGCCTAATTGTCCATCAACTGATGAATGCATAAAGAAGATGTGGCTTATATATACAATGGAATATTACATGGCAATAAGAAAGAATGAAATCATGCCATTTCCAGCAACATGGATGGAACTGGAAGATATTATGCTGAGTGAAGTAAGTCAGAGAAAGACAGATATCCTATGTTTTCACTCCTATGGGGATCTTGAAAAACTTAACAGAAGACCACAGGAAAAGGAAAGGGGGAAAAAAAGAGTTACAAAGAGAGAGAGGGAGGCAAACCATAAGAGACTCTTAAATACAGAGAACAAACTGAGGGTTGATGGGGGGGTGGGAGGAGGGGAAAATGGGTGACGGGCATTGAGGAGGGCACTTGTTGGGATGAGCACTGAGTGTTGTATGTAAGCGATGAACCACGGGAATCTACCCAAAAAACCAAAAGCACACTTTACACACTGTATGTTAGCCAATTGGACAATAAATTATATTAAAAATAAATAAATAAATACATAAACAAACAAACAAAATAAAATAGCGCGTTAGGTAGAAAGTTTGGTTCATGAGTTCTGAAATGTTTGCAACAAATTTGTGATGAATGAAAACTGTCTTCAGGATCCAACTGTTGTTTCTCCAATATTCTGATACTCACTGGAAATTATTTCCCCAAATTCTATGGTTCTTAAGACTACTTCCCGAGGAATATGCCCATACTTATGGGAATCTTTCATCTAGAATATAGAAGTTCTTTACTTTAAGAAAAAATGAGTAAGTACTGTGTTTTCATATTGCTTCAAAGGACACAAAGAAATAGTCTAATGTTTTTCTAAACAAAATGAAAGCAATGGTAGGCATGACAATGTTAAGTGTATCCACCATTGCCATCATCATCATTATCACAATGGTTATGCTTATTGATTTGCCTGCCAAACAGGATTCTAGATGTTTTGTCTGTATCCAGTAATTCATTAGTATTAACAACCTTGTATCCACTAATTCATTAGTATTAACAACCCTATTAGGTTGATCACTGCTATTATATTCATTTCACACATTAAAAAAAAAGCAACAAATTGAGATACTAAGGTAATAATGGCCATAAAATTAAGAATGAAGTAATTTCCTGGAAGGGGGAGAAGAAAGAATTGATGCAAGGACACAAGGGGCTTCACAGATCATGTTCTTTTGTTTCTTGCACTAGATCAGAAGAAGGTTCATGTATGGATGTCTTATCATTCTCATGCCTTTTGATTATTTATAAATATTATTTTGTATCTACCCAATATTTTTTATTTTACTTTTTTTTTAAAAAGTTTATTTACTTATTTTGAGACAGACACAGAGAGTGTGAGCAGAGGAGAGACAGAGAGAGAGAGATCGAATCCAAAGCAGGCTCCAGGCTCTGAGCTGTCAGCATCGAGCCCGACGCAGCACTGGAACTCATGAACCTTGAGATCATGACCTGAGCCAAAGTCCTACACTTAACCGACTGGGCTACCCAGGCACCCCTTCTCAATATTTTTTAAAAACAAAACCTAAGGCACAGAGAGGCTCAGAATACCAGTGTCAGTTTCCTCTATACCGTAACGCCTCTCACAAACATACTGGTATGTCTCTAATTTAAAAGTGTATAAATGTAGTTACTTTAATGTAGTTACTTGAATGGTGTTTTTGCAATATGACTCCACATCAAAACACTACAGTAATTTTAGTGTAGTAGAAGCTGAGGGTCAGAAAGAGCAGATCTAATCCTTGTGAAACGCAGTTAAGGAGGGAACCAAATGAAAATAATTTGGTTGGATTGAGAAAGGCAAAACAAAACGAACAAAACTTCTCAGGGAGTCAGGTCTAGGGATCCTAGATAGAGAAAAAGTTAGATGGGTGGGTATAGGGAAGATGAAAGGGTATATCCAAGATGAAATATTTTAACTGACTTTGAGTCCGGACTGCTCAGACATTTAAAACCTTTCACAGACTAGCAGGAGACTAAAATAGAGGACCTTCAGGTATCTTTTTGACTGGCCTGTTTCACCTTGAAGAAACCAAATTTAGTGGTTACATGAATACGACATGAAAATCTCTCCTATGTAATTGAAATATCTCATATTAACCTGAACACATAAGAATAACACTGCGAATAACTCAAAAGGACATTAATTAATGTGAGGAAAATTTAATTATAATCTGGTAACCTATTTGGTACATGATTCAAAAGAATTATAAGTATTTATCAAAACTTCACATAAATTTGCATGTTATTAACCACGTCGGGAAAAGGGGGACATATTCATTATTGAACCTCAGTAGTGTCCCATCTGGGACCAGTTGAATTAAAGGTAAACCGTTGGTCTCCAGACTGGGATAAGCAGAGAGACCGTGGAAGTTAAATAAACTGCTCTGATCAGATTTAGCGGGACACCAGAAAAACAAAAACAAAAATTAAATTAAAAAAAATAAATAAAAAGCTTTTGTTGAAGCAGGTTCCAAGTCTATACCAAGTAAATTATCCTGTAAGTGCAGCTGTGACTAGTATTCTGACTACAGCATGAATTTGGGTCCAATAAACCCATTCCAAACCCCTTTGTTACCTCTTTCTTATCCCTAGTCTCTGTTCAGAATATTTCATAACTTTTGTTTAAATTAAAAATTGTTATAGTTTTGGTGAGTTTTTTTTTTTTTTTCATCATTTCATCAGATGCCATGACAAGTGTTTAAAGTACTAGGAAAAATCGGGGCGCCTGGGTGGCGCAGTCGGTTAAGCGTCCGACTTCAGCCAGGTCACGATCTCGCGGTCCGTGAGTTCGAGCCCCGCGTCGGGCTCTGGGCTGATGGCTCAGAGCCTGGAGCCTGTTTCCGATTCTGTGTCTCCCTCTCTCTCTGTCCCTCCCCCGTTCATGCTCTGTCTCTCTCTGTCCCAAAAATAAATAAACGTTGAAAAAAAATAAAAAATAAAAAAAAATAAAGTACTAGGAAAAATGACATAGGGTATTTCAGAACGTAACAGACATTTTTCAACTGACATGATTGGATAAACTATTTTTATTGACTGACATAGTTTCTGGTAAGTCAAATGAGTGAAGAAAATGCAGCTGGGTGTAGGAGGTTCTTTTCCCAAAAGGAAGAAGGGAAGACTGGATATTAAGGGGGAATCACCATTTTCATCAAATAGGGCAGCTAAGCCTAAAAAAGGACCTTGGTCCCTTCATCTGGGAACTTAATTCTATTATCCAACGATACTAACATTTTTCTATGACCTAACTTTAGCCTCATTCTTCGAAAGTCATTCTTACTACTCTCTGCACCTTCTTTTTTTTTTTTTTTAAAGTTTTTTTTTTTTTAACGTTTATTTATTTTTGAGACAGGGAGAGACAGAACATGAACGGGGGAGGGTCAGAGAGAGAGGGAGACACAGAATCTGAAACAGGCTCCAGGCTCTGAGTTGTCAGCACAGAGCCCGACGCGGGGCTCGAACTCACAGACCGCGAGATCATGACCTGAGCCAAAGTCGGCCGCTTAACCGACTGAGCCACCCAGGCGCCCCTGCACCTTCTATAATATAGTTGCTTATTGGCATATTTGAAGGGACCCCGTCCACTCCCAAACATTCCTCCACAACTTGGCTTTCATAGCTTCTGAAATTTCCACTTACTCATTACAGAAAAAAAAAAAAAATGTGTTTTGAGTCAGATGGACCCAAATTTGAAACCTACTAATTGAATGCCCTTAAGCAAATGCTTCAGTATCTTTGAACCTACATTTCTTCTCTGAAATAGAGCAGTATTATCTTCTTTGAGATTTAGGGATAATATATGTAAAGTCCCCTTGAATACAGGTATTGTACTGTCTTTAGATAGTCTTTATTTAAATTCTGAAATAGGTATAATTAAATTAAGGTAACATCCATGAAATGAACTTAGGTAGTGCAAACTTCATTGAAACTATATTTTAGACATTGAGCTTTATGAGAATAGCAATTTTGCTTAGTTTTCAGCCCCTAAGTTTTCAGATTTATTTCATTTGACTCTTTTGGAAACATAAACTGCTTTCAAATTTTCAAACTCCCTTGTAACATCTTATACTTTTTGCATCTCTGTTTTTGAGGGATGTTAGTGTATACTGTAGTGTTAATGTCTTTGTTGGCTTTATATCAGGTTACTGCTGGGAACGGAATATGTGTGTGTGCGTGTGCCTGTGTGTGTATGTGTGCATGTGTATATGTAACGCAATTCACTAGTAGAGTACACGATCACTTGAATTCAAAAGTGTGCTGAAAATTTGCTTTTCTGCCAATAGATATTGAGAACCCACCAGCTTTGTTCTTTCTTTAAACGTTTTTTTAAAGTAGTCTCCACTTGACTGGTGCCTGGGATTCTGAGCAAAGTCCTGTCAGATACTGCAAATCCAGTAAATAAAGGCAGCAGTAACACCTTGTTAAAAACAGCAAATACAAAATACCCTCAGGGGAGAATGTGTCTGGTTTGTTATAGAAGCAGAAATAAAGAACAATGTGGCTCGATCATAATGAAAAGGAAGAGAATGGTATCAGAGGAGGTTGCCGAGGGAAATAGGGCAGAAAATTGTAAGCCATGGAAAAGTGTTTAAATTTTATCTCAAGTAAGATGGTAAGTCTTTGTGGACTTTTAAGAATGGCAGTGCTATCATTTGTGACCCATGAATACGTTCTTACATCTTGGCCAATTTTTTTTTTCAATTTTTTTTTAACATTTATTTACTTTTGAGAGACAGAGAAACAGAGCATGAGCAGGGAAGGGGCAGAGAGAGGGAAACACAGAATCTGAAGCAGACTCCAGGCTCCAAACGGTCAGCCCTGAGCCGGACGCAAGGCTCGAACTCACAAATTGCAAGATCATGACCTAGGCCAAAGTCGGTGGCTCAACCCACTGAGCCACCCAGGCGCCCCTTGGCCAAACTTTTTAATAAAACAATTTAATAATAGTTCAATAGTTTGACTGCTGCCCTTAAAATTATACAAGACTATATAAAATTATCTATGCTATACAGAATTCAGTAATACCAATGAGTTACTTCATTTACTTATTTATTGAGTTGAACCTATTAAATAACTCAACAAGCAATTTTAAAACAAGTTGTTTTTTACTACCTATTGAAATTGTTGAAAGTATACATGCACACACATGCACCAGCTTTTTGGTTTTTTTAATTTCATTAGATGTTCTCCTTAAACATTTAACAAGCCAGTTGTATACTAGTATTTTAGAAATTGGTGTTAATACCTCCATCATCAAAAGTCTACTGATAACCTTAAAACATTCTTATGGAAATATTCCTCCCAGATTTGGACTATAATATCAATATGAACAATAGATATTCATTTTATGTTACAAGCTTGGGAAATATAATTGGGCAAACACATTTGAAAATTCCTGTACTTATTCCGATGGAATAAGCAACTTCTTATATGTTATGAATGGTGAAGCCACAAAGACATCTCACTCTCCAAAATAACCTTAATTTGGACCAATTAGAGGTAACATGCACCTTAAAGTTTATTTGTGAGAATACAGCACTGGTTACTTAAGTTATTGAGAGATCTTCTTCTAGTCGAGCAAAAAACCCTGAGATAATAGGAAATTTATGTTTTAAAGAGAGAGACTTTGGAAAATAAGATTGCAAGGTATGTGGTTAAGAGAGGAGAGAAGGCATGTAGTGATTCTGCCTACTCCACAGCTTTGCCAAATCTAGGCTAACCTTTTATAATATTTAGGGGTCATTTAATTTTTTAGCTACCAGGTACCTTTGTGGATTCAAGTGCCTTGATGAAGTGCAATTATTTCCGAACAGCATTTTCAATATTGCAAAACATCTTTATATACATGTCATGGCTATCCATCAGCAACATACTACTTCTTTCAAAATTAAAACCATATTTTTTCATGAGTTACAGTTGGTGACACCTCAAACTAATTTTGAAGATTCAGTGAAAATAATCAAGATCATAGCAAACTTTCCCATATGTTTTGTAAATCAAAAATGTTTTTAGACATAATAGTAAGAATAGTTAAGTTCATTTAGAGATATGACTAAGTATTTGGGCTTGGAAACCACAAGTTATTAGATTAAAACAAAAGTTTATAATCTTTTCTGTTTGGGGATGTCACCTCTTCTTTATTTTCAAGTTAGATTCTAAAGCAATATAAAAAATGTTAGCTATTTCTTGGGACACCTGGATGGCTCAGTTGGTTGAGCGTCTGACTCTTGATTTCCTCTCAGGCCATGATCTCATGGTTGATGAGATCAAGCCCTGCTGGGCATGGAGCCTGCTTAAGAATCTCTCCATCTGTGTGTGCACTGTCTCTCTCTCTCTCTCCCCAAATTATGTATACATACATATATGTATGTATATATATATATATATATATATATATATATATATATAACCTGTTTCTTAAAGTGATCTTATTGATGATCAATTTGAGTATAATTCTAAGACTGGATTGTGATAGGATAACTTTTTTTTGCTTTCTTTTCTCCTCATTTAATATTATATGATTAAGTCCAGGACTGAAATTGGAACCAATATATGTTCATTTGATTTTTATACTCCATACAGTTAAATTTGTGATTAATAAGACAAAATAGCATCAAAGACTATGGTTTTGCCTCCAATTTCAAATAACATAAGTATTCTCATTTAATAGGAAAATGTTGACCTTTTCTATGTAATATGGTACAAAAGAGAATTTGTTTATTAATTATCTCTGTTCTTAACACTTCAAAGGCTACTAACCACTAGTGACGAATGAATATGGTCAACTATATGAAGGTAAATTACCTTCCCAATTCTCTTTTCTAGACGGAGAGCATCACAAGGTCAAGTGGCAGATGGTTTGAGAGTTCCATCACAGACATATGTAGCAACTGTGGATGAAATTGTATTAGTTTTCTATTGCTGCATAAAAAATTACCTCCCAAACTCAGGTTAAAACAAGAAACATTTATTACATCACACAGTGGTTAAGGTTCAAGAAACTGAGTACAGCTTAGTTGGTTGGTCTGGCTGGAGATTTCTCGTAGGGTTGCAGTAAAGTTAGCCTGTAGTCATTGGAACAGTTGACTAGGTCTGGGGCACCCACTATCAAGAAGATTAACTCACGTGGCAGCTGTCTGGAGGCCTCTATTTTTGTCACACAGGCTCCTCCATAAGGCAGCCGGAGTGTTCTCAAGACATTGCAGCTGGCTTTTCCAAGCTGTCTTACAGAGACAGCAGGACAGAGGCCATAGTCTAGAAGTACCACCTCATCACCTCTGCCATATTGTTGGTCACCAAGGCCAACAAGACATGAGAAGAAACAAGAATATGAATATCCGGAGGCAGGGATCGTTGGGTATCATCTTGAAGGCTGGGCACCACAAAATTGAAGGATAAATTCAACGTCTGGAGATTAGTTTGGCACACATTTTCTACTCCCCCTCTTCTTCCTCCTTTTTCATTAAGAAATGCAGACATTGCAATCATTATCAGTCATACGTTATCCACAAACCTAAGGACACATAGGCACTGATACCCAATATACAGAAACAAGCTAATAGTCAAATAGACCTATTCACCTGCAATTTAGCATGTGAAATGTTCTCATGTGCAAAACAGTTTTAAAAAACTTGATTTGAGCCTGTAAAGAATCTACATTTAAGCAAATATCATTTACTATTTTATTTTATATATATATATATATATATATATATATATATATATATATCAGGCTAGGGGTGCCTGAGTGGCTCATTTGGTTAAGTGTCCAACTCTTGATTTTGACTCAGGTCATGATCTCATGCTTTGTGAGATCAAGCCCCACAGTGGGCTCTTCACTGACATCATGAAGCCTGCTTGGGATTCTCTCTCTCCCTCTCTCTCTGCACCTCCCCTGCTGTCTCTCTCTCTCTAAAAAAAAAAAAATAAACTAAAAAAAAAATTTAAAAAATCAGGCTGAAAAGAAATAAAAATTAAAAAAAAATTAGGCAAGAAAACTTTTTGAAAGTAATAGTGACATTTCTCTTAATTGTACTAGGTTCTGTTTGCTTGGTTAGCTCAATACTTTCTGAACATTATAAAATATTTTAAGTTTATTTTAAGAAAAGAACGAATTCTCTATCATTTGAGCAAGGCTTTTTGTCTAATTTGCATATGAGTAGGCTCATAGTAGGTGAGAAATAAATAAATGATTAAATTAAATCTTCATATAGAAACTTCCATATATGCCTGTTTTTGAACAGTGCCTAACAGAATGGTCTTTTCGAGTATTTTTCAAAGTGTGATTCATGAATCACCAGCATCAGAATCACTAACAAAGCTTGTAACAAATGGGTATCCATGGGCTCCATCCAAATCCTGCTGCACCAGAATCTCAGGAGTTGGGTTTAGAATCCACATTTTAGCAAGCTCTTAGGTGGTCCTTATGCATATTAAAGTAGTCAAGCTGTTGATTTTTGCAATCTACCTTCCAGATTTAGCAAAACCCTATTCCCCATATTTGTTCTAGCCAGGGCCCTTTGAGGACAAGATTTCCTTGCCTGGGCTTGGGCTCCATTTCACTATGTAGTTAGAACATGGAATTGTAGTGTAGATAAGGATGTGTTCCCCTCCTGGACAGAATCACGGGGCTGTGTCCCCTTTGAAGCCCTAACAGGATACCTCACTTTTGGTGAGAGGAAAAGAGTCTGAAAGCTAGGAATCTGATGCAGGCCCCACAAATCACTGCAACGCTCACACCATGTGCTCTTTTTAAATGCTCCGAAGTTTGAAATGTTCTCCATTTTTTTAAATGGAAATAATCAAGTGCCTTTGAATAAACAGTTTCCTCTGTTTCATAAAGTTATCTCAGTGTGACCAATCGATGGATTCCAAAAGGTTTGACTTCTATGGGGCAATCAAAGGCTAAATTCTAAAGGATTTGGAAATGTCAGCTTGTAGTACAAAACTGGGTTGGCCCCAGGGCATGGGTTCAGAACCATAACTCACCGCGTTTACAAATTATATCACTTGGTCTAGGGTGCTAACTGTAAACTCACCGATAATTATAGTAGAGAATGAATTACAGTCCGTCTCTTTCCTTTTCTTTTTTTTTCCCTCTGGTGTCTGAACTGTCATAACATATGGATTCTTCATCAGCCCTCAAATCGCACAGAGGGCTCCCCTAGAAGCTAGTCTTGAAATCAATAGGCAGCTAGGCTTTCAGATGAAATATGGAATTACTATAGACTTTTAAAAAGGGAGAACAAATGATTTCACTAAATGAATCCCCTATGTACTTCGAAGCAGACATGCACACATCTGTGATCTTTTTTTTTAATTTTTTTTTTTCAACATTTATTTATTTTTGGGACAGAGAGAGACAGAGCATGAACGGGGGAGGGGCAGAGAGAGAGGGAGACACAGAATGGGAAACAGGCTCCAGGCTCTGAGCCATCAGCCCAGAGCCTGACGCGGGGCTCGAACTCACGGACCGCGAGATCGTGACCTGGCTGAAGTCGGACGCTTAACCGACTGCGCCACCCAGGCGCCCCAACATCTGTGATCTTTAAAGAAAGGATACAAAGACAGCATCCTGTTAGGTAACTTACACATTTGAAAAGTCACTCTTTTCTTCAAGGTATTTGTTTTCCCTTTGTTTCTTTCTCCGCTGTCTCCCTTTGTGCTAAAAAAAAAAAAAAAAAAGGCACTATTTATTCTAATACATATGTTGGAGGCATATGAAGTACTACAACTTGTGTATCTGTGAGCTTTTCTGCCAATACTTCATTTTTGTTGTTGTTTGTTTGTTTTCATGAGAGAAAGAGAGAGTGTGAGCAGGCAAGGGGCAGAGAGAAAGGGAGAAGGGGAGTCCCAAGCATATGCTACGCTGTCAGCACAGAGTCCTACGTGGGGCTCGATCTCACAAACTGTGAGATCATGACTTGAGCCGAAATCTAGAGTCGGACGCTAAACCGACTGAACCATCCAGGTGGCCTTCTGCCAAAACATTGTTAAGAATCATCAGCCACCATTTTTTCTGGGTAGCTGCCATTGATGTATACGTGACATTGTGGGCAAGGTCCTGTTAGACATCCCAAGAGGAAGAGGACAACAGGGTAGGAGACAAGAAAAGATGAAGGTTTAGAGAAAAATGTTATACATTTTCAAATAGAAATAATGGCACTGCTGAAAAGTTCTTGGAAAAGAGTGTGTTTTGAAAATCTTCTACATAATAATATTGAAAAAGTGGGGAGACAAGGTACAAGGAAACAAATTTTACCTTTTTCCTATTCCAAAATTCCATGGACTAGCTCATCAATCGACAAATCCAGGCAGAATCATGCAGGAAAAGTCAATAGCGAGGGCAGCTAGCCCTAGAATCTAGCAGGTCAGATTTCCCAGAGGCCCTGTTCTCTCCATCCAGCTGCTATAGGCGCCAAAATCTTTGAAAGGGACCCAAGGATTCAGCCAGATGGGTACAGAACAGCTCCTTCCAGATGTTTCTTTGGGTCTTAAATTTATAGTCTATCCCTGAGCACCCAACATTTGCCAAGACCAAGAACTGAGCTCTGTTCTCTCCCTTGTATACATGCATTTTATGATCTATTTTTTTCTTCAGAGGCCAACCTGTAATGTATATAAATTGTGATTTGTTTCCTTGTCTCATAACACTTTCCAAAAGTATGGTAACTGTCCTATCCTATGCCATCAGTGTAATAACAGGAGCTTCATCATATTTTATTGTGTCATATATTTATGTGACGGATAATGCTGACATGTGTTTTAAAAATAATTTATCTCAAGATTACTCATTGGTGAATTTTATTTCTCAGGTTGAAACTATTTCTTAATTGATTATGAGGTTGGTTTTTTTAAAATACCACAAATCTCCCTGAATTCAATATTACTCTATTACTTTGACTTCCCTTTTTTTATCTATAGAAATAAAAAATGAGATAACAATGCTCTATCAGAACATTATATGAATATTGATATTTCTCAAAAGTATGCGCTCATTCTTCAGGCCTTCTGTAATGAAAATATGGAAAGAGCTTCTGGTTTTTTTGAAAAAAAATCAATGAAAATATCAAGACAAGGCATAATGTCAAGTAAGTCCAATAATCAGACCACAGCTAATGGCTAAAAAAAAATCATGAGGTGGCAAAAATGAAGTTTTATGTCTGTTCAGGTTAATAAACAAAGGACTGACTGATCTTCAGCCAAAGTGAAAATAATCTAGAATTTATTGTACACTTCATCAGGCTTTCTGAAAGGTCATTTAATTAACATTTTGCGTTAACTCTACTCTTCACCTTGACCCCAAAAGACCAAAAATACGCTGCAGTCTATTTTACTTGTGGATACAGATAAACATAAAGCTAGCAAACAAGAAGGGAGAACTTTTCCCTTTACACTGGGGGAGATCGGAAGAAATTAGGACTTTGAGAAGATAGCTGGATACTGAGATGGGGTCAAGATAGAAGCTATTGAGTGATGCATACACCTGATACAGATGAAGTCAAACTAGTTTCAGAATTCCTAAATACGAATAATCTGAGATCCAGAGCTGCTCTGTTTTCAGGAAAAGAGAGTCTTGAGTCTTGATTTTATTAAATCACCTGGTAATATATTAAGTCACTTATTTTGCAGAGTTGGCTGCACAAATAAATTAGAAAAAAAAAAAAAAAAAAAACAACACTTATGTTAGAGAATATACATACCCAAAGAAGTTAAGGGGCTGGGGAGTACTGAAGGGGCGAGATACGTAAAAGGTTGACGAGAAAGTCATTGAAATATTTAATAAGCACGCACCACTTCAACATAATTTGTGTTGGAGGAGGGGAGAGAGGTACAAGGTTGAATTTAGTTTTTCATTAAACAAACATTTACTGAGTTTACAAACAAACAAACATTTACACCATGCATTGTTACCAAAAAGATTAATACAGTTCCAGCCCTAGAGAAGCTTTAACTTTTTTAATTCTTTCCTAGTTTCCATAACAAAGAGACAAGTGGGCAGAGTGTAAAACTTCTCCTTATTCACTTATTTTTGTAATAAATCTTACCCCAAGTTCCTCACCCCCTGCCCCCACTCAAGAACTCCATCCAAGCACATGCCCTTTGTGTCTGAAGTTGAAGCAGAAGATTTGCCTCCCCCTGTCCACAAAGGCTACCTCCTCGCCCCTTTAAGCCTTTTATGAAGGTTTTCTTCCGAGATCTCTATCTATCTTAACTATCAAGGCAGGGGTGGGGTAAAATAGAGATGGAAATTGGGAGCACTACCCTTTCTTCCGTTCAGAATCTCCTCCCTGGTCTCCTAGCCTTTTTGCACTCTTTGTTTTGTTTTATTTACCAAGGATGAACCTAGTCTACACATTATAATCATCCAACGTCTGTAGTTTACCTTAGGTGTCACTCTTGGTGTTTTACATTCTATGGCTTTGGAAACATATCTGATATATATCCATCATTGTATCATGCAGAGTATTTTTACTGCCCTAAAAATCCTATGTGCTCTCCCTCTTCATGTCTCCCTGCCTCCTGACCCCTGGAAACCACTGATCTTTTTATTTTCTTCTTAGTTTTACCTCTTACAGAATGCCATATAATTGGGATTGTGCATTTTGGAGGCTTTTCAGGTTGGCTTCTTTGACTTAGTAATATGCATTGACGTTGCTTCCACACCATTTCATATCCTGATAACTCATTTCTTTTTAGCACTGAGTAATATTTTATCGTCTGGATGCAGCAGAGTTTATTTATCCATTCACCTACTGAGGAACATCTTGGTTGCTTCCAAGTTTTGGCAATCATGAATAAAGCTTCTTATAAACATCCTTGTGCAGGTTTTTGTGTGGACATAAGTTTTCAACTCCTTTGGGTAAATACCAAGGAGTGTGATTGCTAGATCATATGGTAAGAGTATGTTTTGTTTTGTAAGAAACTGCCACACTGGCTTCCAAAGTGGCTATGCCATTTTGTATTCCCACCAGCAATGTATGAGAATTCCAATTGCTTCACAACCTTGCCAGCATTTAGTGTTGTCAGTGTTCTGGATGTGGGCCATTCTCACTGGTATGTAGTTACATCGTATTGTTTTAATTGTCTCTATTTTTATGTGGACATACTCATCCACCGCTTTCAACGTGGAAGAAGCTTCATAGGAGAGAAGGTGTTCTGAGTCAGAGTCTGTCTCCTAAACATTAGAATCGTTATCATGCTTTTATATTCCAACACATTTAATACACCACGAGGCACCAATTTTGCTGAAAGCTGCTTGAAGTTCTGTAGGAGGGAGGGGCTAAGGCCAGCAACCAAAAGCAAGTTGCTAATGCCCCAGATAGAAAGCAGAAAATTAGGATGAGCACTGGGTGTTGTATGGAAACCAATTTGACAATAAATTATATTAAAAAGCAAAACACATAAAAAAAAAGAAAGCAGAAAAGTTTGTGCCTTATTGGATATAGCAACAGAAGTGTCAGTTTCAGGGTCTAAACATAGCTAATTGATCAGCACTTATTTCATAAATAATCATTCTATTTTCTCTTATTCGTCCCTCCCTCACTCCTCATAAGCTTGTACCATCGAGAATGATGGCTCATAATTATGAACATAAGGTGTCACGGGAACCTAGGACAATAAAAGTGCCTTGTAAATTGTAAAGCAGTACCAAAATGTTAACAGGATTATTAAGTCCACAAATGGGGCAGGAGAACAAGGAAGGATTTTTACACCGTAGAGAGGAGACATAACCATTTTAGAGCCATAGAAAGACAAACTCAGATATGTAGTTATTCCTTTCTTTTATTTACTATTTTTTTTTGTTTATTTATTTTGAGAGAGAGAAAAAAAGTGAGTGAGCAGGGGAGGGGAAGAGAGAGAGAATCCCAAGAATCTGTCAGTGCAGAGCCTGATGCGGGGCTCGATCTCAGAAACGGTGAGATCATGAACCAAGCCAAAAACCAACATTTGAACACTTAACCAACTAAGTCACCAAGGCGCCCCTGTAGTTATTCCTCTCTATATAAAAGAATATAGTGTTGGCAACACAACCTATTTCATTAAAAAAATAATAATAATAAATAAAAAATAAGTTCCATGTGCCAGCATTATCAGGGTCAAGTTGGCTAGAGCCCTGCCCTCCAGATGGTACTTCTGAGTCATTCTTTAAACTCCACTTACAAAAAAATCATTTTACAATTCTGTCTCAGCTAATAGCCACCCCTTGTGTTGAAGGACTTTTAACCAAATTACAGTTAAGATTCACACGAGAAAGTATTAATTCCTCTACTTATTAACAGTTAAATTACTCTGAATGTGAACAGAGAATCTGACTGAAAAGTTTAACTGAGAGGCGAGACTGTGGAAAGACCACAGAGGTCAATGCTGCACCCTTCTATCAAGGGTCAAGGTGAGTAACAGAGAGCTCTGACCCCTGCCCTCAGTCAGTTTTCCTCAGATCAGTGCAAGGTGTAGGGGAAGTATCTGCAGGGCTTATGTAGGGTTGTATACAGGGATGTCTGTGGCCTTACAAATTCAGGGCAAAGTGTCAAAACTTAAAAGGCACAGAAGGACACGGAGGAGAGGACACTGGTGTACAAAAGGAACACTCCCTTAAGAGTAAGTCTAGAAAAATTGGACACACGGTACTTTATATTTTCCCTTTATTTTCTTGTGAATGTGAGTAGGCCATGAATGTTTGAAGAAATTGGAAATTTTGGTTGATGAATATCAGCATTTATATTATTCTTCAGCTGTCTTAAGATATTTTTTTTCTAAAATTTACACAATTCTATGTGTCAATATTTTGTAAAACTGCTCCTTCGTCTTCTTCTTCTTCTCGTCTTTCTCTTCTTCTTTCGTCTTTTCTTCGTCTCTGTTCTTCTTCTTCCTTCTCCCCCCCCTCCTTCGTCTTCTTCGTCTTGTCTTTTTCTTCTTCTCTCTTCTTTCTTCTCTTCTTCTGTCTTCTTCTTCTTTTTCTCTCTTTTCTTTCTTCTTTCTTCTTCTTCTTCTTCTTCTTCCTCTCCAGTTTGATATTTTTGCAGCTGGCAAGTGTTTCTGCAAACCCTCTGTGGTAAAAACAGCCAGCTGCCCTGGAGACCTCTCCTTCCTAATGAAGAGTTGCTGCAAGACATGACTGTCCTAGCAGAGGCTACATTTCCCAGGCCTGCCCCTTGCATTTAAGTAAGGCCAAGTGACTGAATTCTGGTCAATGAAATACAGGCAGAATCGGTGATCACCTCTTGTGAGCATGGCTGTGTCAAACAAAACCACGCATACCATCATCTGCACTCTTTCTCTGTGCCAATTGAATGTTGTCTCCCAGGAAAATCTCTGGAACCATGTGTTGAAGGAGGTTTGGTCAGCCTGGATCCCTCTATTCCTGATTCCAGCTGTGAATTGAACTTTCAGAAAAAAAAAAAAAATTAAAATCATTTGGAGATAGCATATGACTTTGTGTCTTTTCTTATAATCAGATATCCTTTTGGTTCTCAATGGAAGCCACTTCCATTTCTTTTCTGTTCTGCGATGATGGGAGGGAAATCTTCACTGTGTAGGTCTTCTCTTCCCAAGCATTCAGTTCAAATCTTATGGATCCAAAGAGCTATCGCATGGCATCTATGTCTGCTGAGAGGTCTATAAATAGCTTCCAGTCAATTAATTGTATGTGACTGGCTTCTGATTCCTTTAGAGAGACATCCCTGATAGCCTTTGGATAGCCTTTGCAAGACCATCCTAACAAACTTGGCAATCATGTGCTGAGACTCCCAATTCATCAACAGAGTCAGGATTCAACTTCAAGAACATCCTGACTACAGTGGTGGTTTTCTAAAGGTCATTCACAGTTAGTGGTAACCAATATGCAATTTTAATGAGATTCTTAAACTCACAAATGAAGCAAGCAGTTTTTGCGGGGTGTTTTGGTTATTTTGTTTTGTTCTGTTCTGTTTTGTTTGTTTTAGATTATGTCCTTTTTCCTCCTAAGCTTTAGAGCAAGGACAGAGCAGGGGCAAAAGTGGCTTATACTTGTTATCCAAATATGCTGAAAGCTTATGGGGCACAAGTAACAGCAGGGACAAGGTTGGTTGAAAAGAAAAAAACAAAAATTGACTCAAATAAGTACAGCAAAAAGAAACACCAGTAACATAGTACTGCCAGCTACTGCCTGCTTGCCGATCATGAGTCCTGAGAAGTATTTAACAGAAGATTTCTCAACGATTAACTTCATAGTGAGTCAATGACAGTGTTCAGTCACATAGAACAAACTTAAGCTAAGGGATAGAGAAAAGGTTCAAATGAAGAAGAGATTGCAAAAGCCACTGCTGTGGTTCTATTTTTGCAGGATAATTAAATGGGTTTAAGGAAATGATGGGATTAAGAGACAGAAATTGAGAGGTCATCTAATCCACCAGTTTTTCAAAAGCCAATCCTCTAATCTATCCTGGTCTGAGATAATGCTTTTGCAGTTAATGGCCAAAGGAAATCAATTAGGGAAATGAATGAGTTCTTTAATAAAGCATTCAACATAAATTATTGCTCTTTATCATATAATTAGCGTGTTTCCTAATTTTCTGTGGAAATGTTCTTCCCTTAAAGGAAGTTTAGTCATAATATTTTTATTGATTGTTGGTGTTGTTTGTAGCGTCTTTGACCAAAATACCAAAATGTAAAGTCATCTTTTGCTTCTTTTTTTTTTTTTTTGTAAATTATGCTCGTTTTTGAAATTCTAGAAGCCATTCGTTGAAGTCATTCCCTGCATTCAAGAAGGACTCATTTAAACTCTAAAACATAGAATCCTGTGTCATTTTTTTTTTTTCAGAAATAGAGGAAATTTTATAACATCCCTGGATAATACTTGTCTGTGCTAAAGACATTACAACATCAGAAGTGCTTTTTTACCTCTAATATCAATTCCTCTAAGGAGGGTTATATTACAGAACTTGTTTTTTTCCTGCCCAATGTCATAGAAATGTAAAGTTGAATACGACACTTAAAAACATCTAGTTGAACTATTTCCTTTGATGAGGAGGTGGGGATAAAGACGCCTGACAGTGGAGACTGGATCTGTATTATATGACAGGGAAATTGTACAAACATCCTTTTACATCTTGTCCAAACTCTTTCTTATGTACCATATGGCTCCTTCCCTAAACAGCAGATCCCACTTGCCAGGCAAAAACCTTTTTCAAATTTTGGCAAGCTTTGGTTCCCTGTGTGTTTCTCCTAGATCATACTTCTATTATAAAAATAACAATGCTTAATAGAAATTAATTAAGCAATTAATTGTTTAAGCATATACATATCCCTTATAGACGAAGCCCTCATGTGAGGAAGTGCTTGCCAACGGGGGGGGATTATGATGCCAATGGAGGGTGCTATGGTTGTGTTGCTTAGGCTTCCTTCGAGTGTAGAGAAAGAAGGAGAGCCAAACTCAAAATACTTTTTTCTTAAAATAGCTTACATTTTGGAAAACAGCAACTTCTACTTACAACGGATACACAAATTAGAGCAAGATATGGAGAAAAATAATTGTGTACAATTTTTAAACAAACTTAGCTCTTCCAAATTCCATATTATGATAGAATTCCAGTATTTGATAGGAAATCAGGTTTTCTAAAACATCATCCAACTCAGATCTGTGTCACTGTCATTCTGAGCGTTTAAAAGATAGGTCTTTTACCCAAGATTTTTAGAACGCAACTTTCTTACAACTGCACATGTAAACATAGAACCATTTTAGGGATGTTAACCTAACACAGTTGATGTTTACAAATTAGAGAGTGGGCATAAGTGGGAAATATGAAGCAAGAGAGATAAAAATGGCACAGAAAATAAAATGGCAGGGCATCTGGGTGGCTCAGTCAGTTAAGGGTCCAACTCTTGGTTTTCGGCTCAGGTCATGATCTCATGGTTCATGAGTTCGAGCTCCGTGTTGGGCTCTATGCTGACAGCACAGAGCCAGCTTTGGGAGTCTGTCTCTCCCTCTCTCTCTGCCCCTCCCATGTGTGCTTTCTCTATTTCCCTCAAAAACAGATAAATAAACTTAAAGGGAAGAAGAACAAGAAAGAAGAGAGAAAAGAAAGAGAGAAAAAGAGAAGAAAAGAAAAGAAAAAAAGAAAGAAAGAAAAGAAAAGAAGAAAAAAAGAAGAAAAGAAAGAAAGAAAAAAAAGAAAAGAAGAAAAGAAAGAGAGAAAAGAAGAAGAAAAGAAAAGAAAGAAAGACAATAAAAGAAAAGAAGAGAAGAGAAAAGAAGAGAAAAGAAAAGAAGAGAAAAGAGAGAAGAGAGAAGAAAAGAGGAAAGAAAAGAAAAGAAGAGAAAAGAGAGAAGAAAAGAAAAGAGAGAAGTAAAGAAAAGAAAAGAAAGAAAAGAAAAGAGAAAAGAAAAGAAAAGAAACGAAAAGAAAAGAAAGTGGCAGATTGCTTCTGAAATGTTGGCCTCACTACTCCATCTCTCAGAAACGGGAAAGAAAGCAACACTTCTGTTCTCAGTTGCTCAGCTGTAAGGGTAACTAGGGAGCCTGCAGAGAAGAATAGACATAACCGGTGAGGGTGTCAACATTGTGTTTTGCTTACTTTGAGGATTGGTGGATGTGCTTCTAGTAGATTGCCATTTGACACTCTGGCATTTATAAAACTTGCCTCAGTGGAATACCCTATAGCATGGAGCAAGTATTATATAAATGAAAACCTATGTCATGCAGTAATTTGCATAACGGATATGTGTGGATGTCTGTTCCTGTAACTCATCTGTCTGACTATATACGTAACTGAAGAAATTTTTGGTTTTTTCACTACCTTATTATATGCACCCACAGGTAGGTGGGTTCGGAATCATTTATAACCCTGGCCTATTCACTCCTACCCCAGTTATTTCAACTTCCTTGCTACACAACTTCTTTGCTACACCACCCCATCTCATCTCTAGAGTAGCGTGCCTCTTCCTGTGGACACTCATTGCCACAAACAATGCTTCCTGATATCTGAAATTTAACTCCTTCCTTCCTACCTGGCCTACCAAGTTCAAAACTTCTAGTCCTGTCTGGACCGCTCACCTTTCCAACTCAATCCCTTATCAGAGTTGAGATTTTTCTCTTTTCCTCAATGTTTGCCTCCATTCTTCTGCTCATACCTACAGTTATGTTCTTAAGGAGATAAGACATCAGTTTTGTTGTTTTTTTTTTTTTACCCCTTTAAACCTTTGTGTTAAACAAAACTATGCAACATTGAAAAAACAAGTGTGTGTATTTCGATTCTCAACAGAATTTTGTTCACAGTTGGATATTTAATTGATACGCAGTTCTCTATACAGTCTTAACTAAGATTTAAATGGGAGCTGGATGCAAATAAAATTGCATGGAAAGTAAAATAATGATCCAAAGCTTTGGCACTGTGATTTTTGTTTTGGAGCTCAAAATGTCTGCTCTCAGTTGACTTCTTTGCTAAGCAAGGTAAATATATTGGGTGATTTTTGTTCAGTTTCAGTTTGTTTAGCAGGTAGTCTTTTTGTGGACAAACACCTTTTGACATAATGGGGGGAGGGTTAACATTGTTTCCATCCCCAGTTCAATCTCTGCTTTTCCTCTGGATGGCCCAGCGGCCATGCTTAATAAATAACTAATTCTAGAAAGTTTAAAAGAAATGCTTCCATAAAGAGATTCATTATCTTTAAGGGCAAAAATACACCACTTGCCAAAATTAACTTATAAAGAAGTAAATATTATTCAGATATATATACCATCTCTTAACATGTAGATATCAACTTCTGTTATATTATTTTCATGTTTCTATTTCTTAATCTTCCTTTCTTTCTTTCTTTCTTTCTTTCTTTCTTTCTTTCTTTCTTTCTTTCTTCGTTTATTTATTTTTGAGACAGAGAGAGACAGAGCATGAATGGGGGAGGGTCAGAGAGAGAGGGAGACACAGAATCTGAAACAGGCTCCAGGCTCTGAGCAGTCAGCACAGAGCTCGATGCGGGGCTTGAGCTCGCGGACCGCGAGATCATGACCTGAGCCGAAGTCGGCCGCTTAACGGACTGAGCCACCCAGGCGCCCCTCATGTTTCTATTTAAAGTTAACTGCTTGGAAGTCATGATTCCATGAAGTTGACATCACTGATCACTGGGCTAACTGGTAAACTGAGGTAAGGAATGGTGGTCATGGTGTGCACATTCTCTGGCGTTTGCAACCACATCGTAAGAAGTGGACCATCACGCTTGTTATCAGTCAGTGGGCTGAGAGAATTCTGTTGTTATTTTGAAACGTTTCCAACAACAACAAAAAAAGAGCTCATGCATTCGTGATTATTCATACCCTTGCTGGCTTTACTCATGGAGGGAGATGGCTGACTACCAGGTGTAATGTGGCAGCCTCTCCGCAATCCCTTCGCCAAATTGCTCTGCTCTGTGCTTCTTACTTTCTGCCTTATTCACTCGATTGAAAAAGGAACTAACAAAGCACCAGTGTGTGTGGTAAGATAGCACAGTATAGTGATTAAAGACATGAACTCCAGAGCTGAATTACTGAGTCCAAAGTCCACCTTCAATACCTACCATCTGTAGGACTTTGGCTATCTACCTAACCTCTCTGAGCTCTGATTTCTTCATCACTAATGAAAAATAACAGGACCTGATTATTTTTGTGGGGTTAAAGTGCCTATCATGGAGTGCATGCCAATGCAGCTATTATTAGGGGGCATTTTTCCGGAGGTAGGAAACACTGAGCTAAAATCAGAAATTAGTAACCGTGTCATGTCTGTAGGAAGTCTGGTGGGTTAGGGAATTCTGAAGGAAAGAGAGGTTATCAGAGATGAACTCCTTTCTTTGAAGGTCCACCAAAATTCCCTAGTCCTAAATACCAGATCCTCTGACAGGTGGAGATATGTTTGCATTTTTACAACTAAGCAAAGGCAGTCTGAGAAATGTTAGAATGGCACCCTTTGGCAAAAGATGGGATACAAAGCAACATGCCATCTTAGGGGAGCAATTTGGGTCTCTGGGTCCCCCTCTCCATGGCTCATGCATCCAAGTTGGGGGAGACAGTCTTTCATTACATTCTAGTTTCTTCTGGCCAGCTCCAGACCAACGAGTTCCAGGATGGTACCATCCTGGAGCTATCCCAGAATATCAGGTTTCCCTAATGATGAGTTCCTGGGTGTAAATGACAAATATTCAGGACAATCCTTAAGAACAAACGTATGAAGTGTCTGAAGTATATAAAGCTGCCTGTGTGACATGATTTGAGATGTCCAAAGGATGTGTTGCCACCTAAAAGTAGGTTAAAAAATGAAATAGTGTGAGCGTTGAAAGGGATGTGAAATGTGCATTACTCTGGTGAACATTATTCACATTGCCTGCTACATAACAGTTGCTCAATAAATGTCAGCGAACGAATGAATGAATGAAAATGAACTTGGCTCCTGATGAGAGCCATAAATTGAATCTACCTAAGGCTTGAGCATGGACGATGCCAGTGATAAGAAATGTACTGCCCAATCCAAGATTTCTGAACCTCATTTTTTGTGCCAGGGAGCCCTCTGGCACTCCGACGAAACTAATGAGCACATACTTAGAACAAAGTGTTATTTTTAAAGCAACTTTAATGAGACATAATTGAAGTAAACACATTGTTTACAATGTACAATATGATTAGTCTTACCTATGTAGACATCCATGAAACCATCACCACAGTCAAGATAAAAATATTTGCTACCACTCAAAGGATCCTTCAAGCCCTTTAAATAGATTCCTCCCTCCACCCCATCCCTAGACAACCACTGACCTTCTCTCACTAGATTATTTTACATTTTCTACCATTGTATATAAGTAGAATTACACAGATCAATTCATCAATTAGATCAAGGTGGTTGGTGTCATTCAAATCTTTTGTACCTTTGCTCATAAAAAATCAGCAATTTGTTCAGTGTCCTATTAGTTGCTGAGAGTGAGTCTTTGAATTTTTTTTTTTTTTTTCAACGTTTATTTATTTTTGGGACAGAGAGAGACAGAGCATGAACGGGGGAGGGGCAGAGAGAGAGGGAGACACAGAACCGGAAACAGGCTCCAGGCTCTGAGCCATCAGCCCAGAGCCCGACGCGGGGCTCGAACTCACGGACCGCGAGATCGTGACCTGGCTGAAGTCGGACGCTTAACCGACTGCGCCACCCAGGCGCCCCGAGAGTGAGTCTTTGTAAACTTGCCTATTTCTCCCTCTAATTTTCTCAATTTTTGCTTCATGTATTTTCAGGCTCGGTTATCAGGCACATAAAGAGTTATAATTCTTATTTCTCTTTTATCGTTATTTTAAAAAAATGTCCTCTGTATCTGATGTAGTACTTTGTGTTGAAGTATATTCATTTCATATTAAAATAGTTCTCCTAGAAAGAAAACTGTCAGTCTAACTTTTCAATGTTAACTGTTTTCATGGTATATCTTTTTCCATCCGTTCATTTTCAACCTATTTTTTGTTTTTATATTTAAAGTGCATCTCTGATAGGGAATTTCTAAAAGGATCTTACTTTGTCATCTACTCTATTAATTTCTGCCTTTTCATAAAAGTCTTTTAAATAATTACATTTAATATAACTGTTGATATTGTTTGATTTAGGTGTACCATTTTATTATTTGTTTTCTGTTTCTCTCATCTGTTCCTCTGTTCCTTCTTTTCTTTCTTTCTTTGGATTCTCTGAATATTTTTTTTAGCATTCTACTTTAAGTTTCTCTTTTTGGCTAGATCTCTTTTTTTGTGTGCGGTTGCTCTAGGAATTAAAGTATACATACCTAACCTAATAAGTCTACTTATAGTTGATATTGTACTATCTCATATAAATGAGGACCTTTATGTTACATTTGTCCTTATGTATTGCTTGTTTATATATACTTATAAAATGTGTATATTGCATATATATATTGTACATATATGCACACACATATTCCTCTACCTAATAATTTTATATTTCATACATACTTTATGAATTTTTACATACATACATGAATTTTTGTATACACACATTTTATAATTTCATACATACTTTAAAGAACTTAAAAGGATAATATGCCTGTTAAATTTAATCATATACTTGCCATATTTGTTGTTATTCCTTTATTCCCAAAGAAACACATTTTTCTCTGATATTTCCCTTGAGCTTAAAGAATTTCCCTCAGCATATTTGTGCAGCAGGTCTCTGGTGCAATAATCGTAGTTCCCTTGTATCTGAGAATGATGTCATTTCTGAAGAATACTTTCACTATATATAAAATTCTATCTGTCCTTTTTTTTTTTTTTTTCCTTCTTTCTTTCCTTTCAGTACTTTAAAGAAGTTGTTCCAATGTCTTCTGACTTCCACACTGGCTGACACGAAATCCAACACCAATCAAATGATTGCTACTCTGGATGTAATGTCTTTTTCTCTCCATATGTTCCAGATACATTTCTTTGCCTTTGGTTTAACAACATTTTGACCACAATGTATATAGGCACGGTTTCAATGAGTTTACTTTGCATGGGATTAGGTGAACGTTTTGAATTTACAAACTGTTGTCTTTCACCAAATTTGGAAAGTGTTTAACCATGCTTTTCATACCTTCATTACGTTCCAAAGTCTTTTTTCTTTACTTCTGGCTTTCCTTTTACTTTCCTTTATTTCAGTGATGTATATGTTAGAATTTCTTTTATATAATATCATAAATTCCTAAATCTGGGTTTTGTTCTTTTTTAAAAAAAAATTATATTCTATTTCTTTCTCTGTTCTTCAGATTGAATAACTTGTATCAGTCTACCTTCAAGTAGACAGATTCTTTCTTGTCATCTCTGTTGAATCATACCATTCAATGACTTTTCCATTTCACATACTACATTTTTCAAACATTTCCATTGGGTTCTTTTTTAGATTGTCTATTTCTCTGCTAATAACTCCTGGTTGTTCATTCATTTTCAAGCCTGTATAATTTTTTTGTTTGTTGGTTTTCTATCCAGAATTTTTAGCCATAATCAACGGGATACATGGATCCAAGTGAACCACTGTGCTGGGACTAAAACACCTGGATTTTTTTATTCCAGACTTAAATGGTTATATTTTATTATCCATTTTGGGGTTAAGAGGTTTTACCAGGTCTTAGGAGAAATTATCATGGAAACGCCTCTGTACGTCATTTGTACTTTTGCTGTATATGATTAGGCTTCAATTAACTCTACGATAATATGCTTGTGATTCTCATTTTTGAGCTTTGCTGCCATTTCCTTTGTTGTTTTCTTAAGATGAAGTTTCCCAGTTAAAACAAACAAAAAAAAAATCATTCAACTCTGCATAAGATCTCAGAATAAGAGTTTTAGGCACTTGGAACAAATATACGGCTACAGAGAAAATCAGTGCTGTGATATCCTCATCTGATTGTGTGCAATGTCTTCATCCTCCCATTGGCTTATGACACTTAGAATGTTAGAATCAGAAGAGTCCTTCCAAGTCACACAGTTGGTTTCCATTATTTTAAAATGAAGAAAAATTAAATAAAATGAAGTGATATCTTTGAGAGCCTAGAGCTGATTAATGGTAGAACTCATGCTTTTACCCATATATCCTGACCAATTCCATTGGTCTAGAATGCTCCCATTTCTCAATATTCATTTATTTTTTTTTATTAAAAATTTTTTTAACGTTTATTTATTATTGAGAGACAGAGAGAGACAGAGCATGAGCATGGGAGGGGCAGAGAGAGGGGGAGACACAGAATCTGAAGCAGGCTCCAGGCTCTGAGCTGTTAGCACAGAGCCCAACGTGGGCTCAAACTCACGAACCACGAGATCATGACCTGAGCCCAAGTCGGGTGCTTAACCGACAGAGCGACCCTGGCACCCCTCAATATGCATTTCTTTAAACCGAAGAGTTATGCATTCAGGATCTGTCATAGAAAGGTCATTGCTATTACTTATGTGGCCAGAATCCCTATTAACTGCAAACGTTGTTAAGTGAGTTAGTCTTTTTTTCAGGCATATGATAGTAATTACTTCATTTAATCAGCAAATAATATTCTGAAATATGTATCCATTATTAGCTCCATTTTCCAGATGAGGAAACTGGTAAGAGGTTAGAGATATTATGTATCCTGCCTAAGGTTACAAAACAGGTAAATCTACTAATGTGACCCAAAGTGCATTAAATGACCATTTTGACTCCGAAGTCTATAACCCTATTCTCTGAATTTTTGTGTCTTATGCTCCGGCGTGTTTTTTTTTTTTTTCTTTTTGTAAATTAATTTATATGAAAATGTAATAAAAATGTCATCATTGGTTTTATATACATCAAATCTCTTTTTTTTAAAGGAATATCATTAAATGTAATACAATCCATCCTGAAAAATCTGGGCTGTGATATATATGTATACAGGCACCCAATAAATATTTATTGAAGAAATGAGTGATAGCATCACCTTTATCATCATCATCATCACTGACATTTATGAAACATTTATTATGTGTCATGTATTTTTCTCAGTTCTTCATGGGCATTTTCTGTTTTAATTCTCAAAATAAGTCTTCTGTTTTATATAACAGATGTGGAAATTGAGGCACAGGGAAATCGAGTAACTTTCCCAAGTTCGTAAAATCAGTAAGAGGTACAGCTGGGACAAAAACCCAGACAGATCTGCAAACACTGCTTTTAACCAAGATAAGAAGAAAAGCATATGTCAGTACTTTTTCAGTGTGGAATTGTCCCTAAATATTGATTTCATCTAGTAACACATCATTAGGCACCACTTGACATGTGTTACGACTTCATTATTTAGTTTTGCAATCTCAACACCCCCAGCCCCCTGCCATCCTAGCTACTGTTCCAAAAATGGGATCATCAGTGAAGCATTCAAAATCCTACTTGCTGGGGCTCCTCACTTAATCATGAATATTTTACTCTTTCTTAAAAATTGTAAGTGAAAACAGAACGAGTCAGAAAAATGGAAGAAGTAAACATGTAACAGGTGTTTTCGAGGACAGCTGGCAAAAACTTTTCAAGAGCAAAGTAGAGTCTAATTCTGTGCTTTTAGCAGGAGGATTCCTCATCTCTGCCCCAGTGTACCCCAAGCCCCTTCCTGATGGTCAG
The DNA here is from genome assembly GCF_007474595.2 of Lynx canadensis. Taxonomy (NCBI): domain Eukaryota; kingdom Metazoa; phylum Chordata; class Mammalia; order Carnivora; family Felidae; genus Lynx; species Lynx canadensis. Next base: position 204,235,369 of record NC_044310.1, read on the forward strand.
AAGGAAGTTACAGTCAGAACTGTCTCTCAACAGCTGGGTTCTCTGAATTTTAGAAATAACTCACCTATACGGTTTGAATTGGTCTTTCCAGTTACCTTATCCCAAGAAGATCATGTTCCTTCTTTAAACAGATCAAAGAAGGACTCATTAAGGATAGGAGAATCATGTCTTAATTCTTTTCATATTTACTGTATGACTTACCCTCAAACTGTTCAATAAAACCTTACTTAATGAATGAACGAATAAAATCCCTGGCGGGGTCATCACAGGCATTGATAAATGTGTAGCTAAAATAAAAAAAAAGGTAGAAAGCTACGTATAATATCTGACTTCCACTTCCTCACTGCTTTACGATTGTTTTTTACTAAAGAGAACACGCCCACTTTTTTTTTAAGTTTATTTATTTTGAGAGAGAGAGAGAGAGAGAGAGAGAGAGAGAGAGTAAGCGTGTAGGGGGTGGGGGCAGAGAGAGAGAACCCCAGAATCACAGGTGGATTTGCACTGTCAGCGCAGAGCCCTATGCGGGGCTCAAACCCAGGAGCCCTGAGATCGTGACCTGAACTCGGGTCAGATTCTTAACTGACTAAGCCACCCAGGTACTGTAAGAATTGCTCAACTTTTTTCTCTCTAGTCTCAGCTTCATTCTGTACCCTCAATATCTTTGAGCCTGGCTAGATGACAAAATGCTAACATTGAACCTGTGCTTTCCTCTCTAATTATCTCCTCCTGTTGGCTTTCCATTGCCGAATATTTCTTTGAAATAATTTTCTCAAAGAATCACCTTTCCTTACCAAAACAAAATATCCCAAATATGACTTAAACATGGGTATTGAACAGATGTTTAGTTCAATGTCATGAGCTCTAGAGCAAATGTAGGGAAAGCAACATCTTGATGAGAAAGCTTAAGCATGAACTATTTTTCCGTAATCTCAATTCCAGAAACAAGAATTTTTTGGCAAGTGAAAAATGCAGATTTGTTTATCATGATGTCTGTGGGTGTAAAAACTTATTGATCAGTAGAATAACTCATGGATGAATATCTTACTTAAAATAAAAGATTATTTCATTAGCACCTAATAAAAAAAAAAAAGCCCCGGGGGCGGGGGGGCGGTGGGGTGGGTAGGGTTTGGAAAATGTTTTGGGTTCTGAAATCTTCCATCTCCATTATATCAGAAAAGTAAGATACAAGTTAAGTTCCTTGCTAATTTACAAGACATGTCCGAGGTCCGGATTCTGTGCTTGCTTCCCAGGAACTTGTTCGGTAACATATGTGTGAGTTAGAGATGGGAAGTATTTTAAATGAACACCACCCCCCCTCCCTGCCCCCCCCCCCAGGTTCCCTGAAATCATTTTGACTCAGCTCTGCATTTTCTTATTAAACTCCCCTCAGGTTTGGAGGTGCTGGCACATGAAAGGAGCAAATTCCAGAGAAGGTTGTGACCCTCTGTGGTGGGCTTTGTGAGACAATAAAAAGGGTAAATCCCCAGCTGTGCACATGACAACTAGTGAACCTCAAAAGTAGGGTCATTGACTGGAGAGAAAGTCTTAATTTTGTACCTATAGGTTAAAAAAAAAAAAGTAGGGGACACAAGGCAGAGAGTAGGGAGATGGTAAAATCCAGAATAAGAAATAGGTTTACAGGTGTGGGGGAGGCTGGAAAAGGTGCCTCCTTGGCTTCTTAAACACGAAAAGGAGAAAGCAATAACCACCAGAAGATTCTTAATGATCTGAATACAGTCACAGATGCCTGAGGCTGGGCCTATTTCAGGCCAATAATGAGCTTTTGGGCTTGTGGAATCATTTATTTGGCTCTGCAGCCTGGAGCCCAAGGGCGCTGTTCATTAGGAAGCAGGAACCTTACCTAAGGGTTGTTTGTGTTGGTCTTTCTTGCCAGAATGAATTGTTCATTAGCATCTGAGAGAAAACCACCTCTCTATAGATAAATGGTTTAAAAAAAACCCAAAAAACCGAAACAAACAACAACAACAGCAAAACTTGTTGATAGGGTTGGGTGAGCAAAGGGAGAGGGTGTTCCATGGAGATTGCTAAACCCCTTTGATGGCAGTTGAGGGGCAAATAAATCTGTGCAGCACAAATCAGTCCCAAATCACTAGGAGACTAAATTAACCTGGCTTTGTTTCCTCCAGTTCTTTGGGTTGACTCCACGATATAATTGGGAAAACCAAATGGTAATCTACTTGTTAATGCAAGCTAGCACCTGTTAGTCTCAGTTGCACCTACCCATGACCATCAACCTCCCTGGGGATTGTCTTCCACTATGGAAACACACCTAGGGGTGGGTACCAAAGCGGAGGGCACGTGACTTAGAATTTCAGAGACTTAGTGGACCCGCCCAGCTATGTTGGGACTTTGATCTTGTCTTGTATGACAACAGTATAAAAGTTTCTTGCCTTTTCCAGGGCATTCGGGTTTAATAGCAGTTTAGGAGCGATGATTTTCTTTCTTGGTGGAAACTTTGTAAGTAATGGCATGGAAATGTTAACATGTTTCTTTGTTTCTCTTTTTAGTGAAATTCTCCAGAAAGTAATTTGGAGAGCTGAAACATGTACGTAGCCTAGAGACTATAATAAGATAGTTTTAAAAAATAAAATGAAACAAAATAAAATAACCCAAAATAAATTTTCTTTCCAGATGGAGATTTTCATAGCCTGGAACAAAGCACCCAGAAAGGTTTATGTAACTGATTAGGGACAGGAAGGCTCAGAAACAAATCCTGAGCTACATGAGGGGTGCCGCCAGTGACACAGGCGATTCGAATTTGACTAATAACTCTCGTAAAGGATAGAAGCAATTGGCTGCCGCAAATCAGAAAACCAACTTTGTCCTGGAGGTTCCTTTTAATTGAGGTTAACTGCTAGGTTGCCTTAATTACTGTGCTTTTCCCCAGCACTTCTAGCAAATATTCCATTGGCCCTGACTCTGGCAATATCCATTGAAATGTTGTAAAATTACCAATGACTGAGTAAGGGAGCAACACATTAAGATAGCGCCTTGAAGATTGGATTAGTTCTTGTGAGGGCCCACCGCTAATGATTTTGCAGCAAATTGCGCTGTAGTAATTTAAGTAGAAGACATCCTTTTCACAATATATTTGGGCATGGAGACGTACAGGCACTTCCACAGCCCCACATGGCAAATTAATAACTGCTCATAGGTGCCCTTTGTTTCTCGTTCCTGATTACTTATGGTCCCTTCCCTTTTTTATTAAAACAAAACAAAACAAACAAACAAAAGAAGAAAAGAAAAACTCTTCTATCACAAAATCTTCCAGGACTGAGAATTCCAATCCTTTGAACTATTTGTAATCCTGACAGTATTTAGAATTACGAAGCGATCAGGTAATGCCAGCGTGGAAACTCATTGCACCCACCAGCTGCACGAACCTATTTTTTTTCTGGAGCATCTTCTGCTCCTGGTTTTGATGTTACTGTATTCCCAATGCCTTGTTTCAAGTGAAAAGTCCCTTGTTTCTCCCTGCCCTGGGTCCATATGAGTCTTTTCAATGAACAACGTAGCTATTATAACACTTGGAAAGTGTGAAATTTTGTGAACGTAACATAGTAAAAAAAAAAAAAAAAATTGTGTGTGTGTCCATTTAGCTATCCAATGCCTGTTTCACTTGGCTTAAAAAGATCGAACTTACCAGTGCCAAGTTTAGCAATTGGAACTGACCACCTACAGGATCAGATTAAAGAAAGGAGAAAATAATAGGCATTTTCTCCAGAGCAAATGTTTGCCATTTGCTCCACAACTTCCAAGGTCTCATAATTAAATAAAATAATGAGCTGTGAATCAGCAAAATCTGCTTTATTATGTAACCTTGTGACGGTTTCCAATGACATATTTCTCAAACTTTGTCACTCCTTCCTGATAGTGGCAATTTATAACTTTCATTTAGGACTTTCATTATAAAAGACAATATTTAGATCATTTGAAAATGTTAGGCTGGAGATTCAAATTGATTTCTTTCCACCAGGGGCATTTTCTTGGGACGCTGATTTCTGGATTACTTCATGTAGTCTCTGGATAACTGCCATTTATCGATTTCGTACCATGTTTTGAAAAACTGGAAGTTTAGTTGTGAATTAATAAGGAATCTCCATAAGAAATATACCAGTGAGCTAACCATGACTTTTCAGCCATATGCATCATTTTAATACTTAGCAATGTAAGGAGATGGAAGGATGACACAACTTTTATACATTTAATTTAGTAAACATGGTAAACTACAAAAACTAAAGTAGTGTCACAATTCTCACATGACCAGTCACCAGCATTTAAAAATTATAAAATATTGCCATTATTGCTTATGATATATATATTAAAGGAAATATAACATTAAAGGAAAAAAAATGATATTATTAAGCCTCTTCCCCAAACTTCCCCAGAAACTACCACTCTCAAATACTTGTGTGTGTTTCCAGTTCAATAATATGTGTGTGCGTGTCTACATAATTATGTGTTTGTTTTATATAAATGGCAGCATACTGTATTCAACAATTTTTATCTTGCTTTTTTATTTCACGAAATGTGATGCCTTTGAGATCTGTATGTGGAAACTTACTTGTTCTTACCTGTTTATTTTAACCACCATGTAGTATAGTGTTATATTCTGCAATGTATATATAGATTTTCTTACTGGTGGATTCTTAAGTTGTTTCCATTCATATAGTTGTTATAAGCAAGTCTTCAAGGGACATTCTTGACAAGTCTTCTGAGGCACATTTGTAAGGATTTCCCTGATATATATTATATATATAATATATATAATATATTATTTATTATATATATAATATATAATATATTATTTATTATATATATAATATGTATATACATTATATATATAATATGTATATACATTATATATATATATATATAGTTGTGGGCCTAGATCAAACACATTTTTAACTTACTAGGTATTCCCAAATTGTTCTCCAAAGTAGGAGCAACAATTTACTTTTGAAAAAGCAGTCACTGGTACTGCACATATTCACTAACTTTTAACATTTCTATGCTTAAAAAATAGTTTGCCAACCTGGAAATTATGAAATGAAAATCCCCCCCCCCCCGGCCAAAATAAGAGTTAACTGGCATTTTCTAGCACCTTGTAAGATGATGCTACTTTTCACCAATTGTTTGCCTATGAACTGCCTTTTCTGTGAATTCCTTATATAAGTGTCTTTGTCTATTTTCCTACATGGTCGTGTGTACATGGTTCTTATGGTGTGTTGGAGTATTTTCAAATTTGGTATTATTCCTTTGTTTTCCTCATCGTGAATATTTTCTTTCAGTTTTTTGCTTGTTCACCTTTATCCATTGTGCCTTTTGTGACAAAGATGTTTACATTTTAATGTAGTCCTAATTATCTATGTTTTGAGTTATGGTTTTAGGTAGAAATGCTCTTCCATTAGAGTTTATAAGACCTTCTGTTAAATATTTTACTCATGACAGGAATTTTTAAAAAGATTTTGGTTTTTAATACCCTCGAGTTAATTCAGGGATATAATATGAAGTAGGAATTTAATTTAATATTTTTTCTACAAGCAGAACTAGTTGTGTAAATACCATCCTTTGCTGACGTGTGATGCTGTTTGTCGTACAACAGATTGTCGTGCATGTTTGGTCTTTCTATGGGCTTTCAATTCTGTGGCATCGAGTCCTTTATCTAGTTGTGTGTTAATAATTCCTTTTTTTTTTTTTTTTTAATAATTGTTGCTCTCTGGTAGAGTAAACCTCACATCCTTGTTTATTCTTTTTAATTGTCTTGGCTGCTGTTAGATTTTTATTCTTTAATGTGAGTTTTGATAATCGTTTGCCTATAAAAAAACGTGTTTGATATTTTTACGTAATCCATAGTATGTATTACATGTTAGTCTTAATATGGGGGGAGAACCGACACGACATTAACTATATCCACAAACATGGTCCACCTCCCTATCTAATCAAGAGTTCTTTGGGGACTTTCAGTTATATTTTGTACATTTCTCTGTTCTTGTTCATCTTTTGTTTGACCTATTCTTGGATAGCTTCTAGATTTAATTGATATTATTTAATAGTGTTTTTTAAATGTTTTAAATGATTGTTATGATATTGGTATTTCTATGATCGCGTTAATTCCAACAGCCCTGATGAAAAGTCTCATTAAATTTTAATCTTTGGTTTTAGTTGCTTTTGCATTGTCTTTATAGACAATTATCTCTTTGCCTATGAAAATTCTTTTGCTCATTTCCTTTTCCTTATTACTAGCTCAGTAAAGACTGCCAGAAAATGTTGAGTAGTGGAGGCGATACTTGTCATCCTTATCTTATTCCTGAGTTTATAACAACTTCTGAACTTCCACCAGTAAGCAGTGTTTTATGTAGATAAAATTTAGGAGGGATAGGAAATGTCTTTCTATTAATAACTGGTTAAGGACTTTATCAGGAATGAATATTGAATTGAACGATTGCTTTTCCTGCAACTGTTGAGATGTTGGTATGTTTTCTACTTCCTAATCTGTTAACGTGGTGAGTTGCGTTAGTATCCTGCCATGTAATGCCACTTTTGTATTTTTTGAATGTTCCTACTTGATCATGACACATTATTCTTTTCATTCTATTCTTATTCTCAACACAAAATGTTGAATTTGGTTTCCTACCATTGTATTTAGATTTGTGTATCTGTATCCACAATAATATTAGTTTATACTCCTTGCACAATCTTTTTTTCTTCTTTGACTCACTTCGAATAAGATACGAATTATGTGTTCCTTGAAAGTTCAGGAAGACTTCCTAACAAGACAGTCTGAAACTATTTTTGTTTTTAATGAGCGTGTGTACAAAGAGTGTGTGCTATGTGGGGGGGTGGCAATTTACTATAAATTCAATTCTTCTAATGTTGTTCTTTCTCTAATCAATTAATACATATTATATAACAAGTTATAGCTAATTATGATTTTCTAGGAGATTGTACCATTATCTAAGTTTGAAAATTTATTGGCATTAGGTGTTTTCATAGAATTATTTTAAGAGTTTAAAACTTCACTGTATTTGAGATTATGGTACTTTTCATAATATTGACATTACTTCTCTGTGCCTTCTCTCTTCTTTCTTACATTATTTTTCATAAAGCTCTGCCTATATCTTAAGGCATATTTTTCTTTGCTTTTTAAGAATCATTTTTGGCTTCCCTAATGCCTATTATTATTACTATTATTTTTGTAATTTGTACTATCTATATATCCATATTATTTCTTTTTCTGTGCTACAGCTATAGATTGCTCTGCTTCTATCATTATTCTGGTACACAAATTGCTTCAGGTTTGGCAAATGAGATCCTTTTCAAGCTGGTTCTCCTGTCTTTCTGGCATGTCTTCATCTTTCCTTGGGCATAGCTTTCCTTCCTGGAATGAAATATTTCTCCAAGGATCCCTGGTTTTATTAGTGGAAAATGATATTTAAAAGCCAAAATCAGAGTGTCTGTAGTGCTCATTACAGTTGGAGTGTTGCTACCCTGGGGCAGAACTATAATATACACATACACGGAGTATACACACACATATATACATACATATATACTTAGACATGTAAACATTTATATGTATTCTATGAATTGAAAACTACACCTTCAAACAAATACCTCTAATTCCAAACCAGTGGCACAGGCTCAGCCTAGCTTTCTCCCTTTCTGTATTTCCAATTCCCTTCGCCAACAGTGAGAATGCTGCCTCCTATTATTCTTAATGTGTTTCCTCATTGAACCAGTCCCCTTGTTTGTGACCAATCTCACATCAGCAATGCTGCCCTGTCCCCCGAACAGGAACCCTCCTCACTCTTCCCAAGCTCTGACATCTTGTGCCAGGCCACCCCTGCCACCGTCACGTGAGTGGCTTCTCTTTACCCTGATGGGGCTCCGACCCCCAATTCTGGACACCCCATTGGGAAAGGACATCCTTTCCTGGATCTGAAACTCCACTTGAAACCATCCATTAGTATAGGTACCTCTTTTAGTTTGTTTGGGCTCATGACCCATCCTGCAATGCCCCTCTTATATGGAGGGGAGGATCTCTTCACTTGCTGGGGGTCAGCCCTCCACACTCAACTGCTCACATATGCAGACACCCTTTCAATCCACATGGGCTCCACTCCTCAGGCTGAATATCCCCCCTGCATTGACATTCTCCTCACCACACTTGAGGTCTGACACCTTGCCCAGGTTTCCACACCCACTTCGATGTCATCGCTCAATCCCCGACCCATATGGACACCCTCCTGGCACTGCTCGTTCTTTGATATCTCCTACCAGGCCACATTATTCTATAGCTTGGTGTAGAAGGTACAGCCTTGCTAGGCACCGTGTTCCTTGAATGTCCTGTCCTCGTCATCCTCTTTGGGCTCCAAATCATACTCTAGGTCACTGTGGCTGCCTTGACTCCAGCATAAACACCTACCTTGCTCTATTCCATATATTGGCTTTATGCTTCTGTTGTTCACCAGAGGAAGGGGAAGGGGTTAAGAAGAGAAGGAGGAGGAGCACACTTAAAATTTTTAACCTGCATAATTAGTAAATTCTAAGGTTAATTTACATTTCTATGCTTCTGCCAAACAAACCGAGAGCCCTCGGAAAATTTGTTCTCCAAATTCCTCTTTCCTCCTTTGTTTATGATTAGCTGATATCTTGGTTCTACCTTACTATTAAATCTCATGGCAACCGATTTTTTGGGGTCATTATTATTACAATGATTTTTATGATCGATGTTTATTGGATTTATATGGTGATCTGTTTTTTTACTCACCATTATTTTTTATATCCACTTTCTTCTTAGCTTAATTTTCTTCTTACTGAGTTTTGGTTGTTTTAATGAGGAGTATCTATGAGTAAGAGGATTTGGCAGCCTCAGTAGATCTCTTATTTCTTACATCTCATTCCTTTTCCCCTCCTACCTCCCCCCCCCCCCGGGTTTAGTTTTTTCTTGACATTCGTATTTTTAGTTTGTCTTATAGTGTCAGTCCAGTGACTTTTGCTAATATTTTTGGATCTTAAAACCTTTTTTTTTACCTTTAATCTTGAATGATACTCTTACCTGCATATAGATTTCTGGGTTGACACTGTTTTTAGCATTTTCTGATGCTATGAGAAGACTGTCAAATTTTAGTCTCTTTATAATTAATTCTGTCTTTTTTTGTTAGATGCTTTTAAGTCTCTTCCTTTTGTTTTTTTTCTTTTCTATCATTTCACTATTATATTTTGAGTTGTAGTTTTGTTTTGGCTCAGTTGGCTTGAAACGTCTCTCTTTCTCCCTTGACGCATTTTGTGCTTTCTTTATATCCATGCCTACACATCTCCCGCCTTTTATCTTGGGCTATATCCAGAGTCATTTTCTCACTTCTAGGTTTCAATTCAAAATGCTTTTTTCAGCTGTGTTTAGGGTACAGTTTAATCAATCTCTTGAGTCCTTGAGTTTTTATTTCAATGAATATATTTTGATTTTCAGAATCCTCGTTTGGTTATTAAAAAAAAAAAATCTCCTGTCCTTTGTATATGTGGTTCATTTCTTTATGTATACTTATATTTCTCCATTTATTGCTTTTAACCTTTTAAATACAAATTATTTTTAAAGCTTTCTCATATTCTTCTATCAATTAAATTCATCAAAATTTAAATTTCCCTGTTGTGTCTTCTGTGTCATATGTCAGTTATCTTGTTGATTACTTCCTGTGCTTCCCAAATTCTTGCAGGAATCCCAGTCTCGTCTTCCTGTGTGCTTTGGACCTGGGACCTGGATTCTCCCATTAAGGCCTCTAGCTAATGTCACTCTCCCCACAAACATCTCAGCTTTAGCTTCTGTTTCTGACTGATATTTTATTTATTTAGTTTTGAAATCTTCATTTATCCTGAGAAAGAGAGGAAGCAGAAGTAGGGAAGGAAAGAGGGAGAGGGAGGGAAAAAGAATCCCAAGCAGGCTTCACACTCAGTGCCGAGCCCAATTCGGGGCTCTATCCCACAAACCGTGGGATCATGACCTGAGCAGAGATCAAGGGTCAGACGCTTAGGGACTGAGCCACCCAGGTGCCCCAGTGACTTTGATATTTTAGTCACTTCCCTGTGTTTAGCATATGGACAGTTTCCTTTCTGGTTAAGATGGCTTTAGTTTTTTTAAGGTGATGGCTTTAGTTTTTTTAAGGTTATGGCTTAAGAATATTTCTATTCTTGGAAGCAAAAAGTAAAAAGTGGAAGTGTTGGAAAGAGAATTTGAGGCAGTTTCTACTTTATTTAACCTGCCACATTAATCTAAAATCAGAGCACTGCAGTATTAAAAATCAAGAACAGAATAAAAAAATAGGAAAATATAGTAATATCTCAATTTATATTCATTATAAATTTGAGGGGCGCCTGGGTGGCTCAGTCAGTGAAGCATTTGACTTCGGCTCAGGTCATGATCTCACAGCTCATGAATTCGAGGTCCACATGGGGCTCTGTGCTGACAGCTCAGAGCCTAGAGTCTGTTTTGGACTCTCTGTCTCTCTCTCTCTGTCCCTCCCCCAGTTACACTCTGTCTCTCTCTCTCTCTCTCAAAAATAAACATTAAATTTTTTTTTTAATTTGAATTAAGAGCTAAAAATGATCTTTTTGATATTTTTGAAGGAAGTACAATTACTAGAAAAAACATGATAGACTTTAAATTATTTAAATACATAGTATATCTTTAAAGTTTTTTTTTATATACTTCTTATTTGTGACGCATTTTTCTGTTAATTATAAATGATATGCTGGTGAATGATGACTTGTGAGTGAGACGTCTTTAGCATTCCTGTCTTTCGTTTTCATAATTACTTCTTTTTTCCGTTGAAACATTGTTTCCCTTTCTTGGTTCAAGAGTCCCTTTTCTTTCCCCTTTGAAATTTGTGAGATCGCGGGAGGCTTCTATGATTTTGTTCATGGTTTTAGTAAATTACTGATGGGTTAAAGCAATGCTTTTTTCCTCAGGATGTTTACAGCTTAGATGAAACAGAGGAAGACAGTATGAAAGAATGTATCTGTCATGGTAGAATTTTCAGCCCAGCAAAGTAATAGGGCATTTGGAGGCTCAGGCTAACCTCAGTAAGTTCCCTAACATTGCGTTATACCGATGATTGCGCCTGACCAAAGACCAGTTCTACTACCAATAAAAATCACATTTAATACACATGGTCTCTGAGAACATGTTATTGGTGCAGTTTGAAAATATTAAAATGTATAATGAGTGTACTTAAATAATTATTTTGGAATTTCTCATATTTTGAGAAATATGCTTTAATTTCCATCTGCTTTAATTTATGAGCTTTTCAGTATAAGCTTAAAAGATACTTAAATCTTATTATTTAAGACTAGAACTTATTATAACTTCATTGTACATCTTCTAAGTAATCAAGGATACGTAAATACTGAATTATATGATGCAATCACAGACCAGAGATTCTACCAGATGTTCTTTTCTTTCTTTTCTTTTCTTTTCTTTCTTTCTTTCTTTCTTTCTTTCTTTCTTTCTTTCTTTCTTTCTTCTTTCTTTCTTTCTTTCTTTCTTTCTTTCTTTCTTTCTTTCTCTTTCTTTCAGATTTTATTTTGTAAGTAATCTCTACTCCAAATATGGAGCTCGAACTCATAACTCCAAGATCAAGAGTTGCATCCTCTACCTACGGAGCCAGCCAGGCACCCCCTAATGTAGAGTTTCTTACTCCTTTCATTCTTTTTTTTTTAAATAATAATAATAATAATAATAATGGAAGTGGAATAATCACTTGCATTTTTTTAAATATTATTTTTATTTATTATGTGTCAGGCACTGAGCTAAGTGCTATACAAATATTAACTCATTTCTTTTTCCTTCTTTTATTTTACTTTATTTTTTTCAGCATGATAAGGGTATTCTTTAATCCTCATCCGCTATTTCACCCATCCCCCCCCATTCCCCTCCCCACTGGTAACCATCAGTTTTTTTTTCTTACTGCTTTAAGAAATTAATAAGAGATCTCAATACTCTTCCTAGAAAAAATTGGCATAAAATGTGGAGGTGCTGTGAGCCTAAATTCTAAACCAGAGCTGAGGTCATAATTTCTGAAGCTAGAACATCTGATTGTTTGTAGCACACAGGTGAAGCTGACCCTGAACCATCACAGAGAGAACTGTCAAGTTTCTTTTTAAGGTCATCTTATCTTGTTCTTCTTCCAATCTTTCCATGTTTTCTGAAATCAGATGTGTAAGTTCAGGGATAGTAATTTAAATTCTGGGCCTCTGAGCCAAACAAATAAAAATAGCAGATGACTGGCTTCTTTGTGCAAACCACAAAATTGCTGATTTATCCTGGAGAGACACTCTTTTCTTTCCAGGCTTCCTCACCTTCATGTCCCACACATATAGTCTTTGGCTGCCCACTTGAGTCAGTTGACATTTTCCCCAAGGGTTAGATCCAACATTCTATAATATTTTTGCTGGGTCCCTTTTGCACTGTTACACTCATGCAATTTTAGCATGAAACAGACTTCAGGGACATACGTTCCTCTGTGAAACTTTGAATCTATTTCTGGTTACTATTTTGTGACCCCCCCCCCCCCCGCCCCGCAATTTAAATATATCTGTTTCCTTCATTTTCTGTTCTACTCACACACACACACACACAAGCTCTATTTGGCACATATTTATTTTCAAAGCTAATGAGGGGAGGGTTTGTGTTTTTTTTGGATTTTTTTTTTTTTAATGAAGAATATTTGAGAAGAGTTTCTTGAAGGCTTTTAAGATAATGAAGATTTCTCAAGGGTATTGAGAATCACTATTTTTCAGATGTATGTATTCTTATTGAACCAAATCTCCTGGAACATTGCTTGTTGTGAATTAATGTCATTTTGCACTCTACTAAGGCTTTTAGAATAGTATGGCATTTTATAAAATCAGAATAACTTACCTCTATGTAGTAGATAATTCATTTTACCCAGTAAAAGGTGTCCATTAGGTTAAAAGTGATGTTCACTGTAGTTTAAACAAATCCACTTGACTTTTTTTTTTTTTTTTAACAATCTTGGCTTTTAGAGATGGTACTTATTATAACCTATATCAGAAATGGAAAAACAAAATCTGAAGCTTCTAAACAAAACTTTATTTTACTTAACAAACAATAGAACGTTAAGATTATTATTCATGAGACATTCTTGAAGGATATTCTCATCAAAAAAGCTTACTAGGTTTCATGAGTTTCAACTCGGGAGGGAAAAAGCTCTACTTTTCATATAAATATCTTGATGCTCATTAGGAATAATCACTTAAATGATTTCCTAAATTGAAGGAATGTGCTGTAGTTAATGAAGCTTATATTCATCATGAAGAAAAGGCGAATTTGTTCACATAAAATTTCCTACGTTGTTAAAAGACGGAGCACTGATCGTACAGCTGTGGATGTGTGCAGAGAAGTGGAGCTTGGCTTCATCGATGGCCGCTGAATAATGTGGAGGATTTGTATAAATTACGTTAGTGCAGATTCTAGAAAGCTGTGAACAGTTCCTCTTAGGGGATCTCAATAAATGGAGATTGAGCTCAATCTTTGAATTAGCTGTAATCAGTTCTTTGACATACATAAAATAGACCTTAATTCTGCCACAGAGCACTTTAGGTTTTCCATTTTCTATGACATATAAGTTAATATGCGTGTGTACATGCATGCTTTCATATATAGTCATGTTTTGCACTCAGAGCTAGTCTTCTCTGCTGAAGAACGGAAGACCTCGCTTCCGCTGCCGTGAAGTTCACGGGCTTTGAGTTAGTGGACTCCTGGGTCCTGGCAGTTGTTCTACTGCTTACTACATCTGTGATCCTGGACAAATATTCTAAATTCTTTAAACCTCAGTTTCCCCACATGCACAAAGGACAGGGTGACCAACAGCCCCAGTTAGGGAACAAGAAGTTTCCCTACCAACAGATCTTTCAATACTAAAACTTGGAGTGTCCAAGGCAAACTGGGAAGAATTGGTCACCCTAACAAAGGCTGACATAAAGTATACACCACCATTGGTGTGCTGGAACCAGTTTCTGCTCTCCATGATAGCCAATTTTTATAGTAAGGACTTCTGTGGGGCAGTTATTATATACTCAGAAATTTTGTGAACTGTTGGTAGCTTGGAACCATCCATGTTGGGGGTGTTTCCACCATTGCAATTAGCAAATGTTACAAATAAGGGCATTTTTTTTTTCTCCCTGGTTACCTAGCATACCATTGCCTGACAAACAACAAGGTTGATGACATTTCTAATTTAAATAATCCATGTAAAATGCTTAGTGAAGTGCATGATACAAAGTAAATGCTAATTCAGTGCCACTGATTAGTCATTTATTATTATCATTATTAATTTGCATTGACAATCAACAAATATATGTTAACTGAGCTGAATTCTGCCAGAAGTCACTTCCTGTGAATTATTTCAATGCATTTTTTTTTGTTTTGTTTTTAATGCATCCAGAAGGTAGACCAAGTTTATCTTCTAGATCTTTAAATTGGTGGTTTTCTTCATCTCCCCTTCTTATGAATTCTCTCTTTGTGAGTTTAGAAAGATCTATCCTTTTCCCAGATTCCTTATGGCCAGTCTTCAAACACTACATGTCTAGTTGGAGCAGTGACTTTAGCACCAGGAGCACGTGAAGAATTGTGCATTGGTGCTGTGCACAAAGCATGGTAAATTGGATTATGCTAATTAGGCTTTCAGAGAGGACATAAGAAAGTGGCTCCCTGGGTTGTGACTGTGACCACCACCACCACATGGCTTGCCCTTCCCCACGGCCCAAATCTTCCTGGTCTGATCTCCAGTGCTGCTAGAAATTCCGACTTTTAGTCTTTGAGTTATGGAGTTTGAAGCATGTCTTTAAATGCAAATCTATTACCGGGGAAAGGCAACACGTTATCAGTGGAGTGCAAAGTAGTTTATCAAGTTAACTCCAGCGAGTATCCTTGCTTTAAGGAAATTGACCCAAGAAAGTAGTGAAAGGAAAGTTCTGAAGTTTAGGAAGTTATAGGCGAGGGCAGGTGGGGTGGGGAAAGGTTGTCGATATCTAGTGGGGAGCACTGGAGAGGGTTGGTTCCTCGGATAGGGGTATGAATTTTAAAGGTGGGAGGGAAAAGTTAGTGTAAGAAACAAGATGAAGGGAAATGAAGGTAAATATGTGTCTCCTATTCTGGATTATCACACAACCCTCTGCAATTTCACATTTTGCGAAGAATCTTCAGTCAAGAGAGGTAAAACAGTATCACGCCCGCAATAGTTCTGTTGGGGCCACCCTGGATCTTCAAGCGTAAAAACGCACACCTTTGAGTGGACATGTCTCCAAGCAATTCTATCTCGGTTCATCAGGAAGTCTAAGGTATAGAAAATGAAGACTCTTTGCCTGGACCGACGAAAGATGAAAACATCCTAATGCCAATGTATTAGATCATCATTTGAGGGTCTTGTCCTCTCTCAGGCTCTGTCTGGCCGAAGCCAGCAGGCATTCCATCCCCAGGAAGAACAGATCAATCTCTTAGGACGGGGATGATAATTTGTGCTGAAGAGCCCCACTGGTCTCCCAGCAAGACATTTCAAGGAGCAGTGTGTGAGCCCCTCAGTTCCTTCTCAGTGTTGGGGGATTTCCAGCTGATCTCTCTGATTGCTCTCATAGAGATAATGTAACATCATAAAAGGGGAGTTTCTGTAGTGGCTTACATGCAGTGAAAGGCTGCCTGTGGCTAGCCAGCATTCCCTGATGTGAATGCCAGCTTCAGTGTTCCACACGGAGAGAAAAGGAAAGGATGACTGAGGAGTGCAGCAGATTTCTGTACAGACATAGGTCTTCAAAAGTGCTGGGGTAGAAAGAAGGAACACTGGAAACAATGGCCCCAAAACACAGACGTGCATCAGACACCTAGCCCTTGTTTTTGGTTTGTTGTTGTTGTTGTTGAAGATTCAATCTCTGAATTGAACCAGATGTCCTTTCTTATATGCCCCCCCCCCCACAACCCCGCGTCTGTCTGTCTGTCTCTTTCCAATGGTCTCTTGGCTTTTAAAACTATTGACTGAAAGCTTTTTTCCTTTCTCCAGTCAATTCATGTCAGAAAGCATCTATGCCTGTCGACCCAGCGGTATGCCTCATCCACACCACAGGACGGAAAGAGACCTGAACTTGGTTTGTGTACTTCTGCAACTCATGTTAGAGGCAAGTATCCTTGGTACATTTTTCTAAAGTGAATAGTTAAATAATGTTACAAAGTCATGGGTGACTGAAGGAAAGAAAGAGCCCCTTGGGGATAAAGGATTGAGATGGATGTTCTGGCCTTTGTGAGAAGGTTGCTGATCATAAAATAAAAGACAATGAAAGGAGAAACAGAATTTTAGGCAAGGGAAACAAGATTATCGAAACGCCCAGATTTGGAACAAATGGCATGTTGTGTTTGTGCCTTCACGCAACGGATATTTTCTGAGCCCCTCCTCTGTGCCCGGCACTGTTCCAGGAAGCTGGGGATTCATCCTTGAAAAGAAGTCACTAGTTCTCCTAGGAGTTGATATTCTAGTAGAACCAATAAACATAAAATGGGTAAGCAAGATAGTTTCAACTAGAGATTAGTAAGATTATGAAAATATTAAAGAAGAAAGTCTCCTTAGAGTAAGAATGGCCAGGGAAGGCCTCTCTGAGAAGGTGACAATTTTACTGTGACCTGAAGACTGAGAAGCAACAAGGAACGAGATTCCCAGACAGAAGGGCCGAGTAAACGCCTAAGAACAGGAACGTTTTGGCAGATTGAAATCAACTCGGATTGCGTATTAGAAATTACCTGGGGAACTTTAAAAAAAAAATGTATATCTGTAATTGGGCCTCACCTCCAGAGAACTTGAATTTAATAGGTTTGGGGTGATGCCCAGACAAGGATTTTTTTTTTTTTTTAAACCTCCTCAGGTGATTCAAATGACAGCCAAAGCTGAGAACAGGTAAATTAGCGAACTGTGGTTCTTAAACTTGAGCGTGCATCAGAACCACCTGGGAGGCTGTTAAATCCAGATGGCTGAGCCTTACCTTCAGAGTTTCTGATTCAGTTTGTTGGCCGTGGGGCCCAAGAATGTGCATGGCCAACATGTTTCCAGCAGGTGATGAGGCTGCTGCTGTGGGAACCTAACTTGAAAACCACTGGGTTTGAGAACAAAAAGAGAAGCTGGTGTCAAATGACGAGACAGGTGATGTGAAAGAAGGTAGGAGAAGGAAGTTGAACTTCTCTCCTAGGAAGGAAGAAATGCAGAACAGCGCCCCAGGCCCAGAAGTGCCGAGGGCAGCATGAAACCAGGAGGGTGGTTCTACATGACCGTCCAAGAAGAGATGCCGAGCAGAAGTCCAAACCATAGATGGTAGGATGGATGAGAGATCCGGAGGACTATTCGGGGTGAGCAGATGACATGCACGCTGATGATCTGGAAGACTGTTCTGAGTGCACAGAGTAAGACATGAGCGAGGTGGGACAGACATACAGAGAAGAGAGACGGACATAAAAATGGCCAAGGGAAGAGGAGTAAGTAGGAGGGCTTTCCTGGGGTTGGAGAGAGTGGCCAGGTGAAGAATCATCAGTGTATGGGTAAAGTTTCAGCCATAGGACTGGGTGAGATGTTGGAGGAAAAAAAATAGAGGAGTGAAGCAAGAAACAAAGACTTGCATGGGGAATGAAGAGAAGAAAGTTGAATAGGTATAGGGAAATCAGATGAAAGCATTATTGGTCTGCTCATTCAGGGAGCGGGCAGATAGTGAAAGTCAGTGACGAGAGTCAGGGGGGAGGACCTGGAACGAACATGAGCTGTCTAAATAGGTGACTGCAGCTGTTCAGAATTATGAGTGGTCTTTCCGGTCTATTGTAGTCGCCAATGTATGTAGCCCTGGAGATGGGCTTCCATTTGTTGTTACACATCAGACATGTCAAATCTGTGCATGTTGAATCTATTGTGTCTGTGTGCTACTTTGTACCTTCTGGACTAGTTGGTATCTATGATGCCTTGTGTCTAACGCTTTCTTCGGTGTTTGAGTAACAGAATAGATTTCATATGGAAGTGTCAGTGTTTGTAAAGGGGAGGAGGGTTAGAGCATATACTTGTGAGTTGACTTATGTAAGTATGATGGGAATCAACAGTACGCACTACTAGGCTGTCTTAAAGTACAGAACTGTTCTCGGCATGAGCAAGGTCATAGTTCAGGTCATACTTATGGGGCGACCCTTCGTTTGGGGCATTTAATATAAAAAAAATTATAAGGAGAACAAGAGGGCAGTCAGAGGAAAAGAAGGTTCTTATGTCCCCTTATCTAAAAAAGAATGATTGAAAGGCTTGGTGACGGTTTGCTTGAGGGGGTGACTACTCAGTCAGTGTAATGGGTCTCAAATTTTAAAGAATGTCTTTAGAAAGAGGAATGGAATTTATTCCTCCTCGCACAAATGGGTGGAAGCTTGGTGATGGAGGCTTCCCCTAATTGAATAAACATCTCTCCATAGAACCATCTGAGATAGGATAGACTGGTCCAGGTGATAGTGAGCATTCCATCCTCACAGGGGACTGTGCCCAAAGTGTGTGACCCCTGGGGAGCAATGGCATTGCAGAAATCCAAACATGCAAAGGGCGGGGGGTGCTTGGGTGGCTCAGTCAGTTGAGCGTCTGACTTAGGTTCAGGTCATGATCTCTCTGTCAGTGAGTTCTAGCCCTGCGTCGGGCTCTGTGCTGACAGCTCAGAGCCTGGAGCCTGCTTTGGGTTCTGTGTCTACCTCTCTCCCTCTGCCCCTCCCCTACTCATGCTCCATCTCTCCCTCTCTCATAAATGAATAAACTTAAAAAAGAAAAAAAAAACATGCAAAGGATCTTGGTAAGATGATCATTCACAGGCTGGAAGTCTATGTTTCCATTTTTTCACATCTTGCAAATGAGCAGACATTTGGAGAACTTTTGTGAAGGAAAACATATTACATGCCTCAAGTGTCCTGTGGGTCTGATTTCTGAGCTATCGCTTCCCTGCAAAACTCCACAAGACCCAAGTGACCGCAACTTTGGGTCATGTTCATTCTGACCATAATCCTAGATTCTATAACACATTTGCAACGTCAAAGGATAGGAAGGAGAGATAATTGAACGTAATACATGAATAACCAAGTTCAAATCCTTTTCCTATTTCTAATATGAGCATTTATTAAGCCCCTACCAGGTACTAATTTTATACTAAACCTTACTAATATTATTTTGCTTTGTCCTTCTAACAACCCCGTGGAGTTGCTACACTTTCAATATCGTTTTAACACTTGAGGAAAGTTAAGACCCCAAATCAGAGCCAGCAAATGAACTTTGAACAAATTTTTTAGTCCCTGTGAAAATGAATTTTGTATTTATAAAATGAAGACATTAGTTTTAGCTTGGAAGTTTGTTTTGACGTTCAGCATTAAATAAGCCTCTTCATGGGAACTGCTTGGTAGATTGTTAAATGCAGATAGTACTATAAAAATATGTGAATCCATGAAATAGGTCTTCAATATATTTCTCTGTCATTACCTGGGGAGGGAAGTAGAAGAAGGTATCTTGTGATGATGGACTTTTTGAGTTGAGACAGATTTACAGTCTTTTATAGTTCTCTGCTAAGGAAATAATGAAAATAAGGATTAAAAAGACAAACCACAATGCAGGCAGATTGCAATATTAAAAATCAAGTCTATAATGGGATAAGCAATTGTGTCTATATGAGACCTCATAATTTATATCCTAAAAGTGCAAAAACAAAAAATAATATTTACATTTTAAGGCTATAGTCAACCAAATGACCTCTCATCTTTAAAATATCTGAGAAACATGTTTTTAAATATAAAGATACAGGTGATATCTTATTTCTTCTAACAAGAGTGGTTATATGCTAGGCTTAACTCACAAATTCATTTTAATTAAAATCAACCAACTATTGACCAAGTCTTTACTGAGTTTGTGTTTCACTGAAATAAAGTCATGCTTCCTTTTCCAGATACACACATCTTTTCACCAAGCTCCTCAGAAAGTGAGCTTGTCTTTTATTGTATTCACATATAAAACCAAGCAGTTATTCAAAGAACTATTTGAGTGTCTCTGTGCCTAGCCGATAATGGTAAATAAAGTGGGTGGGGTTTTCTTAATGATACTACCTACTAAGACACTTACTGTAAAAGAGTGGAACTCAACTGCATTTCTTTTCAGCAGTTAGTTAAGAAAAACCTTAAATGGATGTCTACAATGTAAAACAGGGAAGTGTTCAACAATCTTTCTGTTAGAATCCATATGGCCTGACATGAATCTCTGTAACTTGACCTAGTGAAACTCTTGTCGGAATTCCTAAGATTCCCAGAGCATAACTGGAAACCCACTAGGAAAGAAGTTGCAAACCCCCATTTCTACAGGGGGAAGAAGGTACAATCATGGAGGAAAATGGACCAGTGGCTGCACAGAGGGCTTAGTCAAAGGGACCGCTGTATCTCTTTCTGGTCCACTGACGTCAGGTGGGTGCTAAAGTCTCAGTCTGTTCACATCTGTAATCCTCAAGGGAAGCTAGACTTTTATATTACTTTAATGTAATTCTCTCAACTTTTAGATATTGACAATTAATTTATACATCTATAAAATAATGGGCTGCCTCAAAAAAGCACATCAGCTGGCCAAATCTGGCCTAAAAACTGCCCAATAATGACACCATGTCCTTGAGTGTGGACCCCAGGAAGGAAAAGGTTATGCTTGTTTTATTTATTATTTTATCTTCAATGTCAAGCATAATACCCAGTACAAAGCAGGTTTAATTTGTTTAATAAAAGAATAAATGCTGAACCAATAGATCAAAGAGACCACTGTCATAATGTCTGCATAGGTTTTTGGTTGCTGAATTAAATAAAGACAATGTGGTATAGTAGAAAGATCATGTACACAGGGGCACCCAGCTGTCTCAGCCAGTGGAGCATGTGACTCTTGATCTTGGGGTTGTGAGTTTGAGCCCCATATTGGGTATAAAAATTACTTAAAAATAAAATCCTAAAAGAAAAGAAAAGAAAAGAAAGAGCACCTTATCCTTGGGTGCCTGGGTGGTTCAGTTGGTTGAGCATCTGACTCTTGATATGGGGTCAGGTCATGTTCTCGTCATGAGATCAAGCCCTGTGTGGGCTGACAGTGCAGAGCCTTCTTAGGATTCTCTCTCTCCCTCTCTCCCTGCCCCTCCCTTACTTGTAATCTCTCTCTCAAAATAAGTAAATTAAAAAAAAAAAAAAAGAAAGAAACAAAGAGCATCTATCTAGAAGGGGAAATGGGTTGTAAGTCAAAATCTGCCTACTACTGTATACGGGGTCTTAGGCAATTCCTTTTATTTTCTTGAGTCTTAGTTTACTCATCTATAAAATGCTGAGGTTGGATTAGTGTTTTTTGTTTGTTTGTTTGTTTTTATCCGATATTTCAAGGGGCTTTAGGATTTGGGGGAGATAACTCAAGGGGATTCTGAAGGGATGAGATGGGTGCCTAATACTGAGGAAGTGTTTAGGATTTAGGGATTCAGAGTAAGATTACACTGACTTTCTGATAAATGATGGCAGAATAAACATACTTACATGTCTGCTTCTTACCAGAACTCTAAAGTGACAAGAAAAATAATTTTTCTTTAAGGCATAGAAACATAAAGACCAAGAGAATGAAAAACAACACAGGCGTAAAAAGAAATTAGACACTGGGGAGTTTAGCAGACTCCAGAATGCTTCATTCCAAGTCAGCCTGCTATTTTTACATGAAGCCTGGTAGGACTATTTGACTCTTTAGATTGTGTCTATGTACCACCTTTAAAATATATTTTAAAAGGATACATTTGGACAAAAAGTTCTAGTGTTAAAAAAATATCATAAACCTCTTGACTGGTTGAAAGCTCTCCTGGTGTACTGTTCTCCGATTATACCTTGTACCAACTCTGTATTGTGTAGAGTTGTGGGTGTTGTACGTTCCCCCAAGTCCTAACACAACATGCTAAATGGGCACACAGCAGCAAATCCATAAATCCTGCCTGTCAGGATCACATTTTTCTGGCCTCTTTACTCACAAAAGTCACAAGTGGAGCGTGTGGGAAGAAACACTGCCCTCTCTGGTCACGAGGACCATGAAACTCCATGCCCCTCAAGTTGACTGTCAAGTCTTCCATTTACGAATGTCGGTAAGAATTGGAGACCCAAGTCATTTGTTATAGTAATTCATCAACTGGCATTTCAGAGCCCAGACAACAAGTGTGGCCAGAGAATAATTTCTGATGAGATCAGCAAGAGGAAGACTGAAGCAATCTCATTTTAGAAAAATACCTAAATGGGGCTCACTTGTCAGTGTGTCTCAGATTCTCTCACAGCTTCAAATCTAATGGGTAGAGCTGGGTTTCCTTGAGATACCATTTCAATGAAACACTTTTTAATTCATTTTACACAGCTCTTATTAGATTTGTAAGAAGATACACATTGTATAAGCACTCCATGGTCACTTGAGAAGAGAGTAGTTATGTGACTCATTTAACAGGCAATTACCTGTTTAAAAAAGAGACAAATATCCTGTGTCTGACAGAGGCTATGCCAGTATGACATAAACCAAATGTTTGAGACCGTTAAAAAAAAAGTCCAACATTGAGATCACCTCTGAGCTCCTTTACAAAATTCACTGATCTTAGACTAGTTAAAAATAGAGCCTTGACAAAACTGTTCTATAGCTTGACATTTGACGGTGATGATGGTTACACAAATCTACACATGTGATAAAAATGCATAAAATTAGACACACACACAAGGGTGTGTGTCGAATTAGTAAAATCTGAATAAAGTAGATGGATTGTATCAGTGTCAATATCCTGGTTGTGATATAATGCTGTAGATTTTTAAAGGTGTTATCATTGGGGGGAAACCAGGTGAAGGGTAGCAAACAGGATTTCTGTATTATTTTTTGTAACTGCATGTCAATTTACAGCTATCTTAAAATAAACAGTTAGAGAAAAGCAGTTGCTACCTGCACTTAGTGATGTGTAAAATATTGCCACCTCAACCTAATGGCTTAGTGTCATCATGGCAGTTACGTGCACTGTGAGAAAAGGGTCTGGCTCTGATGGAGGGGCGGGTGGGCTTCCCATAGAAGAGCACCTTCCAAAAGGCTTGTATATTTCCAGCACATCATTGCTGATGGTAGAATTTGGGTTAAGATATAATTCTATTTCCTTCCAACTCTCATGCAAGGCTTGGAATTAGGGATAAAAGGAGCTGGAATGTCACCCTGCATTTATTTCCTAGGAGTGCGCTATGATGCAGTATATGGTGGTTTTATTCAGCTCTAGATCAGGTTGATGGAGATATTGGACAGAGGGGCCTTTTGTTTCTTCTCCTGAGAGCGTTCTTACAGTATATTGTACTAATGGTCTTTATCCATGCTCTTTGCCGGATGATTTTGTAGACCTCCCTCTGTGAATAGAGCTTCGTTCCTACCCCTTGACTCTGGGTTTGGCCTCGTGGCTTGCTTTTAGCAATGGGTTATTAGCAGATATAAGCAAGGAGAGAGGTGGAAAGCACTTATGTGGTCGAGCTTGCTCTCTTGCCCTTAGACCATTACAAGGACAAGACCGCGCCCACAGTAGCCCACTGATCCTAGGAGGAGGGTGGGAGAAATGGAGAAGAGTTTCCCAGTTAAAATGCTCTAGCCAAGTCCAGCCTGAAGCACAGTCCCTGTCTGACCTGCAGATCCCTAAGTAAGACCAGGTGAAAACAGCTTTCCGTGGATACATGAATTCTAATAATGGTTGTTGTTTGAAGCTATGGGTTTTGAGATGGTTTTATATACAGCACTAGCTAGTAACCATCAGAATTGTGTTGAGTGATCTTTGGGTTTCAGATAGGTGGCTGGTATCTGGATGATGGGATGGACAGGCAGTAGAGAGAGGGAGATAGTAATACTCCAGACTTGTAGGAATTAGAATACAAAGTGGAAACCTGGTTACAGAAAATAGACATATGTCAATTATTAAAGTCAAGGGGATGAGGTTTGAAGTCATGAATTAACCTGATGCTGAGTCATTTAAACTTTTATTTTAATTATTTTTTTTTTAAATTTACATCCAAGTTAGTTAGCATTTAGTGCAACAATGATTTCAGGAGTAGATTCTTTAATGCCCTTTACCCATTTAGCCCATCCCCCCTCCCACTACTCCTCCAGCAACCCTCTATTTTTCTCCATATTCAACAGTCTCTTATGGTTTGTCCCCCTCCCTGTTTTTATATTATTTTTGCTCACCTTCCCTTATGTTCATCTGTTTTGTATCTTAAAGTCCTCATATGAGTGAAGTCATATGATATTTGTCTTTCTCTGACTAATTTTGCTTAGCGTAATACCCACTAGTTCCATCCATGTAATTGCAAATGGCAAGATTTCATTCTTTTTGATTTCTGAGTAATACTCCATTATATATATATACATATATTCTTTTTGATTTCTGAGTAATACTCCATTATATATATATACATATATATATATATATATATGTATATGTATACACCACATCTTCTTTGTCCATGCATTCATCAGTAGATATTTGAGATCTTTCCATACTTTGGCTATTGTTGATAGTGCTGCTATAAACATTGGGGTGCATGTGTCCCTTCGAAACAGCACACCTGTATCCCCTGGATAAATGCCTGGTAGTGCAGTTGCTGGGTCATAGGGTAGTTCTAGTTTTAATTTTTTGTGGAACCTCCATAGTGTTTTCCAGAGTGGCTGCACCAGCTTGCATTCCCACCAACAATGCAAAAGAGACCTCTTTCTCCGCATCCTCACCAGCATCTGTTGTTACTTGAGTTGTTGATGTTAGCCATTCTGACAGGTATGAGGTGGCATCTCATTGTGGTTTTGATTTGTATTTCCTGGACGATGAGTGATGTTGAGCATTTTTTTCATGTGTCAGTTGGCCATCTGGATGTCTTCTTTGAAGAAGTGTCTATTCATGTCTTTTGCCAATTTCTTCACTGTTTATTTGTTTTTTGGGTGTTGAGTTTGATAAGTTCTTTGTAGATTTTGGATACTAACCCTTTATCTGATATGTCATTTGCAAATATCTTCTCCCATTCTGTCGGTTACCTTTTAGCTTTGCTGATTGTTTCCTTGGCTGTGCAGAAGCTTTTTATTTTGATGAGGTCCCAATAGTTCATTTTTGCTTTTGTTTCCCTTGCTTATGGAGACGTGTTGAGTAAGAATTTGCTGCAGCCAAGATCAAAGAGGTTTTTACCTGCTTTCTCCTCTAGGATTTTGATGGCTTCCTGTCTTACATTGAGGTCTTTCATCCATTTTGAGTTTATTTTTGTGTCTGGTGTAAGAAAGTGGTCCAGGTTCATTCTTCTGCATGTCGCTGTCCAGTTTTCGCAGCACCACTTGCTGAAGAGACTGTCTTTATTCCAATGGATATTCTTTCCTGCTTTGTCAAAAATTAGTTGGCCGTATGTTGGTGGGTCCATTTCTAGGTTCTCTATTCTGTCCTATTGATCTCAGTGTCTGTTTTGGTACCAGTACCATACTGTCTTGGTGATTACAGCTTTGTAATACAGCTTGAAGTCCGAGATTGTGATGCCTCCTGCTTTGGTTTTCTTTTTCAAGATTGCTTTGGCTATTCTGGGTCTTTTCTGGTTCTATACAAATTTTAGGATTGTTTGTTCTAGCTCTGTGAAGAATGCTGGTGTTATTTTGACAGGGACTGCTGACTCATCTAACCTTTTGAATAAAATTCATTGGACTAAAGACTAGATGAGGCTGAGCCAGCTGGAGGGGGTTAAGTGGCCTTAGCCCTAAGGTCTGTGGAGGAAGAAGTAAAGCAGGTAGTTTGGGCAGACTATAGTTTGCTTACCTCTGATCTTGTAATTGTATTAGATCACTGAATCAAACATTGGAAAATGATAATTTGTGAAAAATTTAAGGTAAAGATGGCAAAATGTGGCATGTTTGCCTAAAGTTTTCCCTCGTGAGCCAACAGTAGCTCATCTATCCCGGAATCCTTTGCCCCAGCTTGAGAATGTCCTTTGAATTCTTCACAGCCAGCAATAGATGCAGTCACCATCATTCTATCATTGCTTTTAAGCTACATGAAGGGCAAAACATTTTAGGAAATACCTCCCAACCTTAATTCAAATGCCTCTTTTAGCAGCCATAGAAAAATGTCACAACTTTAAAGAACAATTATGAATGGAAGGGCAACTCTTCTGAGAATAAATCGGAAGTGACTGTAGTAGAATAGCAAATAATAATAATAAGTATAATGGCAAAAAATAAAACAAATTTGTAGAATCGTTCAATGTTATATTATGTGGACACATTTGCTTTCAACCTGAACATATTTGCTTTTGAAATTGTGAGGCTTGGGTTGGGAGGGGGGTGCTTATAGTAGAGAGCGTGAAGACCCACACTGAGATGCCTCTGGTTAAGGTAACACCTGGAGTCCAGAACTGTAAAAAAGAGAGCCAACGTGGGGGGTGTGGGTGTGGGGGGAGGCGGGCAGGCAGTATCAAATCCGGTAAGTTCCTTGACAGGATGATCCATGTATTTAGCTCAACTATGTGCTGTGAACAACAAGACGTGATAATAAGACGACTTGGATAAGAATCCTGGTATCTCATTTCCTAACCTAAGTGGAGAAGAATGAAGTGTTTGCCACAGAGCTGTGATGCCTGCAGGTAGAAGATGGTTTGAGGGAAAACTAGAAGCATTGGAAGCCATTTTGGAGAAATCTCTCAAAATTGAGAAGTCTTTTCTCCTTAATGTTCCAACAAATGCAATGTAGATTATTGATCATGATTTCGGTAGTTTCACTGTACATTGAGCCTAAGCTACCAGGCATGCGTTGACTTCTGTGAAGGTTTTAATTTTGCTCTCAATTCCAAGGTACTCTAGCTTCTAGCCAAGACCACTTTGCTAACAGGACTTGAATGTGCTGTATGTGGTATACCAATAAGATGCAACACTGGCTGCAACCATTCTTGATGATACCACCATTCTTTGGTCTTAGCTCGTGAATAGCTGGCATCCTACAGGAAAGTCTTCACCAAGCTCTCCATCCATGGTAAAGAAAATCAGCCTGGAAACTTGCAAGAAATTTACGTGATTTGATCAGTGAAAGCTGGGGTATTCTGATGCTGATACTTGAGAGGAGGTTGTAGTGCTGAGACTGCTCTGCTGGCAGATGGTTAAGGTATCATCAGTACCAGGCAAAATTTTGGGGACTGAATGTAGGGTGAAATAACTAAATGTATAAGGCTATTCTTGGGGAATGAATCCCCCCAGAAGGCCTGAGATAAATAAAAAGTGTAGAGCTATGACTTTTGAATGAGTCCACAGAATTTCTAATCCCTGTAATAATAGAAAGGATTCTAAACATCAAGTTGGATGAGGTTTCTTAGATTGGGACGAGTTACTGAGGTCTTTGTATCACACGGTGGTTGGTGGCTAGGAAAGCTGTGATTGATTCATATTTCTTCAATCCATAGTTAATTGAAAGAGATGTGGAAAGCAATTGATGCTACTTGCCTTGGGCAAGGTTTGATTGATATTTCTATATACCTCCACCCTTTCTTTGGCACCTCTCCCAACATCACTCCTAGGGTGCCTAGCTTCATGCATGAGAACAGGGAAAAGAAGAAAGACCTCTCTTTTCTTCTCTTTCTGATTTCAAATCCTGATCACCCTGTCCAAAATGGTGGTCAGACCAGTCACAGGTGAAGGTGAATCTACTGGTGACAGGTGTCTATAAAGTAGTATGTTGTCTTCTCTACTAAATCTTAAGCAAATATATATGTGTGTGTGTGTGTGTGTGTGTGTGTGTGTATGTATATATGTGTATGTATATATATATATATATATATATATATGTATACACACACACACACATATATATATATATATATATATATATATACAGATGTCCCCAGTGTGTTAAGATGTGAAGTTTCTAGACAGAACTTAGAGGGGCCTCCAGGACAAATACTCCAGTGACCCAGTTTTCCATCCCTTTTACTTCCAGTATTCTTCTCCACACTGTTCCCACTCCTGGGAGGGGGACAAAGAAGACAGGAGAGTTCATGGCTAAGGGACCAAGAATTAGGGAAATAATGAAAGAAAGAAAGAAAGAAAGAAAGAAAGAAAGAAAGAAAGAAAGAAAGAAAGAAAGAAGAAAGGGAATATCATGCATGTGTGAGGATTCTGGAAGAGTCTTTGCAAGACAAGATTTTATTTGTCATGAAGCCTTTCAATAATTATGTTCTTCATGACTCACACTCTTGTAGTCTGGCCAGCTAACAGAACATCTGTTCACAGAAAGTGGTGAGCTATAAGTACTACTGTGAATTGTGTTTCCACTCTACCTCTTCCATTTTCCTTCCAGACAGGAAGCTCAGAAACTTTCCTGGTTCTTTTATTAAAGAGAAAATGACCAGCAAGGTAAAGATGTGAAATTCATGGAGTCTGAATGAAACCCAAGAAACTATTATTATGAAATAGTCTTCCTAATTAATAATATTGCTAAATTGAACCTCCGTGTCTAGTTGACAGCATACTTAATGTAACCTACATAGAAAACAATAAAGCTTGTCTGGGGAAATTCATTTTAAACTTTATAAATGCTATTTTCCTCAGCCCATGTGCCTGTTGGTAAATCACTCATTTTCAATGAGATAGCCATTATAAACTAGATGATGATTCTTCTGTGTTATTGTGGGGACGACGCGCAGTATACTGCCATCCGGCAACATCATGCGATGTGTGTTATGACTAAGTAGGTGGGACAACCAGGTTCTTTAAGATGAAGTTTACTGTATAGAAATTTAGAGGGAAAATAGTCTGCAGACTTTAAAATGCCAAATATTTACATCTTTATTAATGATCATATGGTCTTTCCCTCTCTAAAATCCTATAACTGTACATTTTACCGTGGTTGTAAACACAGTGTGTGCATATGGTTTTGTGTTTTGCTTTCCTCACCTAACATATCGCATGCATATTTCCATAATAGAATATGCCGTACAATTTTAAAGCCCACAGACGGTTCAGCATATTGATGTATTTAGTGAATATTTTAATACTTCTCTGTTCTGAAGCTAATATCCTAACATCTGCCAATTGGAAGTAATTTTTAACTGAATTAAATATGTATGCACTTGTTTCCCAGGACACACAAACCTGAAAGATGCAAGAGACTATGTTCATACTTCTCACTAAGAATAGCCAATAGCCCCACCACTATAATTCTGGACTTCAAACCTCAAGTCCCTCTCTTGTGATGGCAGAGTGCCTTTGATGGTTGACCCATATTCTTGGAGAGCCTTCATCATTTCTCTCTTTGCCCTCATATGGTTCTTTGCTGATACACCTTGAGCACGCTTGGTATCCTTCTGTTGCTTCCTTCACTGCCTTTCTAGCTTTCTGAAGGTTAGTATTTCTTTCCTTGTTGTGGTCCTAGCTGTACTAACGCATGGAAAGTTACTGTCCTGAAGAGGGGGAAGGAATCACTTTCCATCCTTGGTAAAATTACTTTGTGGGTCTTGGCATAGGACAGGCTTTTATCCTTCCATCCATCCATCCATCCGTCCATTCATTCATTCATTCAACAAATGGTAATGAGAACTTCTGATGGCTTTGGTGCCATGCCTGGCATTGGGGACATAATGGTGGCCATGCAAACATAGTCTCTCCCTCATAGAGTTTACAGTCTTGCAATTTTCTTTCATTAACTCACATTAGTAGGTTTTTATTTTCATGTGACTTGTTTTTTCAGTTTAGTATTTCCCCACCAACACACCCTCCCTGAATGTTATCAGCTTCTCTGGGAATGACTGTACCCACACCACTGATATCCAATCGCTATCCTTAGGGTAACACAGTACACATGTTCCCCTACCAAATGAAATTCTTGCACATCTAGCATATTCACTGAGAGGTAAAGATGCCTTCAGCACTTCCTCTGAGCCTCGTTTTTGAAGGTATCAATGCATCATGTCCATTTGCTGCCTTGCTCATAGACTAACAATGAGTACCTATTAAGACACACAGGATGAGACTTTTTTGGACCTTCATTACCGATTTATGAATTGTATTTAAGATAACTCAATCTGAATAAAAGTAACGTCTACTAATGTGTTTCATAGGCTAACATACATTCAATTTGCTAAAATGGCTAACACAGGAATGCTTTAGAAATAAAATAGGTATTTATATTCAGAACTCTGGAGGCTAGTGACAATATCGCAGCAACCACCGTCTATTACTTGAGGCCATCTAAGTTATATGTTGACTGGTCAGTGAGGAGTAGAAGGAAGTAGGGAGGAAGGTGAAGTGGGAAATGAACCACTGAAAACCATAGGGAGGAAAGCCTTCTTTGGGTTTAAAATATCGCACTGGGCACCTTCTACCCATCAAAATGAGAGAGGACTTGGTGGGGTTCTTTTACCCTAGTAGTTTCCTCAACATTTTATATATTTCCTGAGGACAAAGAGGAAAGCCCAAATTCCTTCTCTCCTTCAAAGAGTTCTTCATTCCTTTGTGTGTTTACTCAGTATGCCCCAGCTGCTGCAGGGATACAAAGACCATCAAGAAGCAGTCAGATAGGGCTATATTTATGGCATTGTCCTGAGAAGATGACCTTTTTAGTTTCAGTTTCTTAGTGAAGAGTAACAAAATATGGCACCCTAAAATAGGACTGTAGAAGCTCAGTACATGCCAACTCCCCAAATCTCACTTTGGTATATTGATTATTCTGAGCTGTAGACACATGAAATACAGCAAATGGAGAAGAGGCTTTCTCTGAATTTCCTTGGTCTCCCTAAACACAGGTCATTCAAAAGGAATGCGACTGTCATAAATCTCCTCGCCAGTAGCTTCGTCAACCAGAGTCATCTAGTCACAAAAGAGACTAGAAGTTGACACCACACCCAGACAAACTGTCACAAACTATCATACCTCCCATCTATTTTTCTAAGGGCTCATTTATCTTTCCTAAAAACCATTCACATTCCCCTGAGAGGCCTACATCTCCCTTCCTTTTCCCTATTAAGATGGTAGTTCACTCTACATTCTAAGCTCCTGGGGAGCTACTCATTTTTTCCTGACTATCCCCATGTATATGTGAGATACACATGTGAATAAACTTGTTTGTTTTTCACTTGTTAATCTGCCTTTTATTACAGGGATCTCAGCTAAGAACCCAAAAGGGTAAAGGGAAAATCGGTTTTTCCTCCCCTACAAGAGTCAAAAGAGATAACATGATAGTCTTTCAGGTTATTGAGGATACATTTAAAAGTGTCCTGGGATGGCGCCTGGATGGCTCAGTCGGTTGAGTGTCCGACTTCAGCTCAGGTCATGGTCCCACGATGTGGGTTCCAACCCCACTTTGGGTTTGTGCGGACAGCGTGGAGCCTGCTTTGGATTCTCTGTCTCCCTCTCTCTCTGCTCCTCCCCCCACTCTCAAAAATAAATTAACATTAAAAAAATGTCCTGGCATATGCTCAATTAGTTAATGTAGGATGAGTTCTTTTTTCTTGTCTCTTTCTCATTCCCTCTTTTCCTCCTTTTTTCCCTCCAAGCCTTTCTTTCTCCATCTAATTATGAAGGAACTGATAATCTCCTCCTTAACATCAAAACTAATTTTAATGGTAAACAGATTTTATATCCCAACATCAAAATTTTACATGCATACACACACACACACACACACACACACACACACACACACGTGCATATGCACACAGATGATTTCACAAAACAGCCTAACTCTTCAGAATCTGATAGAAGAAATCAAGGTGATATTCATGAGAAAAACAACACAACGTTTATTACAGTAACAATAAAAACAGTATTTCAGTGTTTATAGGGGCTTACCCATATATCATCTCCTCTGATCTTTACTGTAATCTTGTGACACAGGTTTTGTTGTCACCTTCAAAATTTAAGGTCGCTGGCAAGAATAAAGCAATATGGAGTGGGAGAGGTAGAATATGAATCTGACTTCTGAATGTGAATCCTATATTCCTTCTCCTATATATGCTGCTCATGTCTGCAAATAATTATGTAAACAATAAGCTTTCCTTTATAGAAGGAACAGAAGTATATATCAAAGCTTATGGGAAAAAAACTTTAGATTTGCCTCACTATCCTCCCCTACCTCTTCCGCATATGACACAGACACACAAACATACACATTGCATTTCCGTAGTTGTAGCAGAGTAGAGATTCATAACTTTTGTTACAGCTGCGTGTTGCTACATGTTTTTGTGCACATATTTCTTTATAGACCCTTTATAAAGGCCTATGAAATTCCTGTTCCAGTCTAGCCAGCTCTTCCAAAATGATGATGACTTCTGAAAGAACAGGCTAGATTTTAAAAAACGCATTTAATTTTTCATTTTGAAGGACTGATTTCATCATGGGCAGCATTTATTTAATACTTACTGAATAGCCCTGCTTAAAATGTTGTGGCCTTAAGCAGCATGCAGTAGTCCATTTGGCTCTTAGCTCATTTCACAAACCTTTAAGAATGGTGCCACTTTTTTAGGTGTACCTCAAACTGCCTTTTAGCAGCAAGGAAATTCTGCCACTGACTATGGTAATATATGGACACATGAGTGGATACAATGAAGACCGTGGTAATGGCAGAGGAAAGAAATGCATTCCCTACAGTCTAAGAGCAAAAGAAGAGAAAAAAAAAAATGATTTTAGTGTCAGAGAACTGAATGAAATGCCAGGAATTCTGGTAAGAGCAGGATTTTGTGCTCTATTGGGCCAGTCCCCATTTCTACCGCCATACTTTTTGCCCCCACGTATTTCATAGGTTTTAAACAAGCAGCTGGAACCAACCGTGGGGGAAGAAATGGCCTCACCATTGGGAGATAAAGAAATGACCACGTTACTGGTTGTAAGAGAGAAGAGACCCCATGAAGCAGTGAAAAATCCCCATTTCTCCATTTCAATATGAAATTCACCTAATGTCATGAGCAGGGCATCGGCTGCCGTGGTGATGTGGGAACCCCTGTATCGGCAGCTTTAGCAAAATCCCTTCTTGAGGAGGACTCTGCCATGGGTTGGAATAGGTCTCACGATGGAGCTGGGGTTCTAGAAATTAGAAGGCAGGGGTCGTTCAGACCAAGGCTAAGATTATTGTGAGACACACATGTCATATTACTCAAAAGATTAAGCCTTGATTAGTTAGATTATGGTGAATAAAACTCAGAACAAGTATCTTTCTGGCTGCAAAATCAACCACAAACTTTGGAGTGATATGTAGATAAGCAAGGCTTAATTTTATTATTTATCTTATTATTATATCTTATATTATTTATTATTTTATTTAATTTACTCTGTAGGTTCTAAGGCATCTCTTTTGAACTGGGATACCAGTAAAATATAACAGACATATTAAAAGCATATTCTTTGGAGATTGTGAAAATGAGTTCAATTTATATGAAATGATAGAAAATGAAACCATCCAAATATCACTACTCTCATTCTTCTCTGAGGCATAAAATGCCACAGCTTAATAGGAAAGTTACAAACGAGCTACAAGGAAGAAAAAAGGAAAACCTTCAGCCCTACAGAGCGAGCTTTCTCTTTATTGTTACCCTGGTAAAATTATATTCTATCAAGAAAAATTAGCATCGTCACAAATTCTGATCATCCATATTACACCTGGTGATGAGGAAGTAATGGGTAAGGACAGAGTTAAAAGATTTGCCTCAAATTATGACCACTACCACTGCATTTTGATATACAAATATGCAATAACAATTACTTGGCAATCATTTGTAAATTCTACATTGTGCCAAATAGTACATATTCTTAGATACACTGAAGAAACATGCAGGAATTCTGTTGGTAAAGTGCCACTATCTTTATGCCAGCCTATGTCTCTTCTTGCCCATTATTTTGTAATAGATCTAGAATATCTCCATGATAACTTCTAGACACATATTTACCTAGATGACTATTTTCCATTTGCCTCACGTGGTTGTTTTATTTTATACGTGGACCCGCCTGGTCACAAAACTGTATTAATGTGAAAATTATAGGCACACATACAAACATAAGTGTACATATGCATAAGTACCCAGCTTTCTAAAGGATTCCAAAAAATTTAGGAAAAACAGATACAGTTAGCACGGGCCCCTTAAAGTGAAAAAACAAAAACAAAAACAAAAACGTGATGGTAAGTATTAGAGCAAGATAATTTCACCAGGAAGATAAGATACTTTAAATATTCTGCTAGTCCAACAGCCTGGGCAGAAAGAAAAATGTATTGCATCATTACGTAGTCCTCATTTGATAAAAACGAAACAAACAAACAAACAGACAAACAAAACTCTGAAAGACCAATTCGTCCTCATTCTTCGTTGACAGAATTATTCAGAGTTGTATCTTATATAAAGGCATTGATACTGTGATTTAAAAGATTCCTGGGGTG
The DNA here is from genome assembly GCF_007474595.2 of Lynx canadensis. NCBI lineage: Eukaryota > Metazoa > Chordata > Mammalia > Carnivora > Felidae > Lynx > Lynx canadensis. Next base: position 204,269,863 of record NC_044310.1, read on the forward strand.
CCTGGGTGGCTCAGGCAATTAAGTGTCTGACTCTTGATTTGGGGTCAGGTCACGATCTCATGATTCTCTCCCTGTCTCTTTGTCCCTACCCTGCTTTCTCTCTCTCTCTCTCTCTCTCTCTCTCTCTCTCTCGACAAATAAATAAACATTAAAAGAAATAAACATTAAAAAAACATTACAAGATTCCTATCATCCTGAAAAATCGATCTAAATACAAAGTGTATAAAAACAAAAAATACAAGGGGCTGAGCTAGCAACGTCCAAGTCTTGAATATTTTTATGGAGGTAACTTGTGAAAAGCTGCTCTGGGAGGTCAAGCAAAAGAGTCCTAGTGATCTAGTGAACTATGTGCGATTCTTCTATTTCTGTGTCCTTTCATGTTAATTTTTCTGTCCTGCTACCCAATCATATTCTCCTCCCTTCTACACATGGAAGCGTGTTCTCCCTTGTACACACTGAGACACGCAAATTGAGATTTGACAAGGATTTGAGCCCATTTGGGGGGATTTCTGTCATATTTGCATTTCAAGATTTGCCTCCAATATGAAATGAGATGTTGTTTCGTCTTGGAGATTCTTCTGAGCAGGGGATGAGTGGCCTCTTCGGCTGCTGTTCCTCAAGTTGTCTTTCTATCCAAGGTAACAAATTCAGTGATGTCAGTGAGGAGGCACCTGAGCCAGTGACGTGAAGACAAGTAAGGGACACATTTGCCATGCTGCCACTGATTAAGTAGTTTTCTCAGAAACATCTTTAAAAATATATTTATAGGGGCACCTGGATGGCTCAGTCGGTTAAATGTCAGACTTCGGCTCAGGTCATGATCTCACAGTTCGTGGGTTTGAGCCCCACATTGGACTCTGTGCTGACAGCTCAGAGCCTGGAGCCTGCTTCAGATTCTGTGTCTCCCTCTCTCTGTCCCTCCGCTGCTCGGCTCTGTCTCCCTCTCAAAAATAGATGAACATTAAGAAAATTAAAAAAAAAATGTTTATAAAAGGCAGCTGAGTGCAAAATTTCTATCATACAATTTTGGGTGCTGCATGAGTTATCAAAGTTGGAGTAGAATTAAAATCCCGAACTGTTTCTAGCAGATTTTATTAGCGATAGACATGTGATGTAACGTGTGTAGATACAATATGAAACAGAGCGTAGCTGCACCAACAATTATTTCAGCACTGGCAGATGGACCACAGTGTGGTTAAAAAAATGAGCATTAGAACACATGGCCCGGGTTCATGTGCCTGTGGTGTCATTTATGATCTCTATGATCAGGTCAAGTTAACCTCCCTACATGTCAGTTTTCTTCATCTGTAAGTTGCAATGAAGCTTTACCTTCCCTATGAGATTGTTGTGATAAATTCTTTAAATGATAGAGACAAAGTGACTAGCAGTATGTCATGAATGTAGTAATTGCTCCAAAAAAATATTAGTTACCACCACCACACCCTAGGATTACTACAATTGTTTTTTTTCATACATTTTTTTTTTCAAAGATGCAGTCGAAATGTAAGCATGGAAATTTTCTATGTGCAATAGAATAGATATGAAGTTAGCATAAATATTTCTTTTTTCATAAGCTTTGTGTAGAGACCACCTGCTAATGACTGTGGGGAAATAACAAATGAATTAAAAGTTTTATGCAAAATTGACATTGGTTTCAAGTTCTCTGACAGATAGAAACACTGAGAGCATTTCAAAAAATTTATCTTGGAGAACTCTATTAAATCTAAGTGCTTTGAAATATTTTATGTTAAAAAATGCTAATTTGGAAATCTTAAAAAAGAACAAAATCTAAAAGATATCAGATGGTAGGCCAAAAGAAAGCTGGGCATAGTCTTTAGAAAGATATTCCGTATCCTATCCTTCATTTTCATTTATTGTGGAGTAAGTTTCCATGGAGTTTTGGCCTGGTGGGGTAATTGGACTATGCTGAAGTCTAAGTAGCAAGAAAATATTCTAGAAAACTAAATCTGAAAGCAACATAAAGGTCCCTCATGAAGCATTCAAGTGAGGCAAGATTTCTCAAGTTGGTATTCAAGGATTATTTGAATAAACACCTGCAGCACTTGTTAAAATGCAGATTTACCAAACTCTAACAAGGTCACGTTTATTCAGAATTGTGTCCCAACAAGGTACATTTTAAAAATACTCTCCTTATGTTATTTAAAAAATCGCTGTGGTAAATACTGGATAAATAAATGCCTCCTAAAGAGGCACCTGGATGGTTTAGTCAGTCAAGCATCTGACTCTCGATTTTGGCTCAGGTCATGATCCCAGCTTTATGGGATGGAGCCCCACATTGGGCTCTGCCCTGACAGTGTGGAGCCTGCTTCAGATTCTCTCTCTTGCTCTCCCTCTGCCCATCTTCCCTGCTTGTGCTCTCTCTCTCTCTAAAAAAATAAGAATAAGTAAAAGTAAATAAAAGCCTCCTTTGGATATTTTAGAGGAAGGCACTTCTTTTGGTAGTATTATTTTTAAGTGAAAGACAATCATGGCCAAGTTATTTTACCATTGTTATTCATATTTGGTTTTTACCACATTGGTGAGTATGGTCCTCATAGCTGGTAACACCCAAACAATAAAAATGAGTCATTACAGCCTTCAGTGTTGAGTGCAATTAACTGTAGGCACATGTGGGAGCAGGCTTTTTGTGCAGAATCCGTGTGCTCTGTGTGTCGTTTGCTTGTTCATTGTGTGTCCATTTACAGCTCAAGGACATTCTCATTGAAACCCATTTTATTCAGTCTATAGAATCCCTAAAAGCAGCACTCTATACATGTGGGAATCTCTGATAACAGGCAGAATGAGACAGGGAGAACATTGGCTCTCTCTGTGCACATTTTTTTTTAATGAATTATTAAATGACACGTTAAAACTAGTCTTCAAAGGGAGGATATTTTTTTTCACTCCCCATAGGCTGTATCTCTTTTGCGATAGACCTATTCATGCAAATCGGAAAATATGGTCTGTGAAATCTGTGAGTAGCATTTTCAAATGTGGTGTTAGAAGAATCCTTGCTAGAAAAGAAAGAGAGACTAGATTTCTAAAAGATAAAAGGGAAAAATACACATTAAAAAATGGCCTAATAAAATTTAAATTTCTAAAATATGATTTCACACATTTTCATCTGGGCATAAATTTAATAGATCACCACTGAGATGTAGTTGGGGTTTCTGCCAAAACTTTAATTTCTTTGCAGTGGAAATCGGAAATCGTAAAAGCAGAGGAGATGGAGTGTGTGTGTGTGTGTGTGTGTGTGTGTGTGTGTGTGTATGTGTGTGTGTAAAACACTCAAATGCTATTAATTCTCCTTTAAGGTGACTTAAGTCTACTTGAAATTCTCGAATATGGTAATGAAAAACCAGAACTGAGCGAGGTCTTGAAAATGAAGAATCACTGGGAAATAAGTTTGTGCCTTTTTGTGGTTTTTGAGCCCTAGCACTAAAAAAGAAAAAAAAAAGAAAGAAAAGGAAAAGAAAAGAAAAGAAAAGAAAAGAAAAGAAAAGAAAGAAAGTACCCAGATCATTTAAAAATTTTTTTTGAATTCTACCAAACATTTATTTATTTATTTATTTATTTATTTATTCTTTTTTTTACTTTTTTTTGCATTTTATTTATTTTTTTAATATATGAAATTTATTGTCAAATTGGTTTCCATACAACACCCAGTGCTCATCCCAAAATATGCCCTCCTCAATACCCATCACCCACCCTCTTCTCCCTCCCACCCCCCCATCAACCCTCAGTTTGTTCTCATTTTTTAAGAGTCTCTTATGCTTTGGCTCTCTCCTACTCTAACCTTTTTTTTTTTTTTTTTTTGATCATTTTAAAAATCAGTAGCATAACAAAGCCAAAACAAACCAAGCCCTACAAACTCTACACACATACATGCACACACACAGGAACATCCTCAGGATGTTCCTTCTATCTTCAAGGAAAAAAAAGGACACAAGTTTTAGGGGCTTGGAGACGGCTTTCTCATATTCAAATCTCATGTTATCCTTCTCTGACTAAATGCTGTAAGTCTCTTTGTCTAATATTCCTCAGTTTCTCCGCTTCCTAATATTGCTTTCTGGCCTTTGGACGGGCATTTGGACGGCAGTCAATCAGCACTTTAGAAATACAAAAGCTTTGAAATGACTGGCAATCTCAGTTCCTCCTTGTCACCAGTGCAGTGGGGATGCTTTTAGTGGGGCCCGCATTGTCATCACGGTCCACCTCACCCTTGATTATTGAGCAATTTATTCTCTAGGCCCCCAGAACCGGATTTGTGGTTTGCCACGTAACCAACAATTTGATTGTTATGGCCTTTGTTTTATATGCAGCAAAGTAGAAAGTAGTGACTAATGATTACCCTTTTCTGATTTCCATCCCTCAAACTTTTGGCACTTTAGACTAATGTCTATTTTGGCTGGGTTCCGTTAGGAAACCCTGACAGCAAGAGTGGACTTCTTTTCTTAATCCATATGGTTTTCTGGTAACTCCCCTGAAGTTTCCAAGATGGAACCTTACAACAATCTAATGCATCACTTAATTTTATCCCCGGACTCTTCTGAGCCTTCTGCTCTAGTTTTGTGCCATTGCTTCTCAAAATATCACTTCTTTCGGGTGAAGATTAGACTCCTTTTCTAATTTCCTGTCTAGATCTCACCACCTTGGTAATCGACCTTCAGATTTCTTCTGTGATATGATGGTCTGGCTAATGTTTTACCCTCAGTGTCCAAATGAGAACCTCCCTCTCCCTTAAGTTATGCCCCTGGCTGAATTTTACACAGCTTCATTCATTGCCAATCACCAAACAACTCCCAGACTTTGCATAATGAAGCTAGTCCATTCTTCTCACTGCAGACGCTATAGGCTTAGCCTGCATCTTCTCTCTTGACAATATCTCCAGAATCTCCAGGTTATCTGTGAGCACCAGGGCCAGGTCTTTAGATATCCAGGCCCACCTCTAACCCCTCCTCCTGCACTACCTCAGGGTCACCTTTAAACTGAAACTGGAGGATCTGAACTGATTGGATGCAGGTGAGACTCTTCCGTAAAGGTTCTCCGGGATGTCACGGATGTATGAGAAGGTGAGAGAATCCACAGGGAGACAGATCACTTCTTACCACAAAGGAGGACCAAACACAACAGTTCACGTGTGTTGAGGATGGTTAATGACTTCTCATTAGTGAAATGTCAAGGTCAGTCACACGTGGCGCCCAGGGTTTCCTCTTACCCCCACCACCGCCATACTGTATGTAGCACTGTATTTGGGTGGTACTTTCTACTTTTAAAAGTTGTCTTTCCCTTCTCATTCCTTTAACTTCACAACCAATTGTTAAGTCTGGCATTTACTAGAGTGTGATCATCCTTACATCTAAAATCATTCCATTAGATGAAAATAGTATAAAGTCAACACTGCCCTTTAAAAATCTCCTTAAAAGATTACAAAATGTAGCATAAATGATTTGCATTTATTTTACCTTCCTTATTAGGCCAATCCAACATTGAAAAGATGTCAACTTCTTGTAAGAAAACTGTTATTATTGTTGTTGTTGTTATTGTTATTTGCTGAATATATACACTTCAATTTGCACAAGTTAAATGTTCTTATGGCATACTACCGCTGAAGTCTTTCCTCTTAAAGATGCAAAATAGAGATCAAGCAAGTTTAAATAATTTGCCTAAAGTCACAGCCAACTCCTGAAAGAAGTAAGTTTGTCATTCACATCTCCCCATCCTAAAGCAGGTTCTTCATTCATTAGATGGATGTCACTTAATTACAACCACTGATGGGAACTAATTGGTTGCTGGTGTTTCCCTGGGGTCCAGCATCAAGTAGGATTCTGAAGCTGAGTCAAGGTTCAGCAAGAAAGACCACAACAATCATTGGTCTGTCGTGGGCCACCGTGGACAGAAGTGACACACTCACTTCCTATTGAGAATTAGAAATAGTTATTTCATTTCTCAACCCAACTGTAGAGTCACATAATTTTAAATCCAAGAATTAATCCGATCTTTCCCGTATGGTCTCAGTTAAAAGATGAGGCTGAAAAACAGGGTGAAGCATTAACAGTAGAGATAATTGATTGGCTAGTTTTTAAGTGTATTTTTACGACGGACAAATTCTTAAAGTATTCATTAACTAATGGAATTATGGCAGTGTGCGATCGCTGGCTTTACAGAACAGGTTACAAAGTGCACGGTCATAATAGCCCCTTGCCTCTCAAAAGAGCTGGGCAATGCCCCAGCACACTGGCCTTTGCTGGGAGGGATCAAGGGTCTTATTGATATTCATGGTTCTGTTCCCCTCAGCCTCCATAAAGCTGTTCCACTTATGCACTGCCCTGCAGGATGAGGGGAAAAGAGAAAGGAAAAAGCTGCCGCTGTATACAGGAAAACAGCCCTTGAGACACAGTGTGGAGGTAGGTTCCTGATTCCTGGGGTGCTCATCTTGACAAAATCTTACCATCCTCCTTGAAAGATAGTGAAAACCAAAGCCGGTCAGCTCCCTCAAGTGTTTATGGTGAGTGCTCTTTGGTGGCCTCTGGTATTTATGGTGAATGCCCCGTGTTGGCCCCTGGTCAGGCAATGTGAGTGGCAGCATAAGGATAATCCTGCAAGCTGCCTCCTAGGGGGCTCCTTTCAGAGAACCAATAGGATTGGGTTATCCTTTCACTCTGATATAAAAGCTCACTCTTCTTTAGGTTGAGGGGAAAAGGAAGTCCTTTGTGTCTACTCCAGAGAAGTCCAAAGAATAGCCCAATTTTCTCCTGTCACCGGGCCCTAGTTTTTCCTCTTAGTTCTGGGGCATCATTTTCCTCAACACCTTTCATCCTACATGGTGTGTAGGGTTGCCTTTCATGTTTGTTTTTCATGTTTGGCAGGTGGCGGGGGGGGGGTGGTGGGGGCTTTAACCGTCTAAGGGCTTTGCTCGTGACTGATTTTACTAAAGCTTTGGGTGTCACCAGAGGTTGCAGGTTACAACAAGGACACTTTCTAATACTCCACAATTGGAGACAACGTAATCTTGAACAGTAGCCATGAACTCTCCTAAAACGTTCCTGGGTCATGTTGCTTACCTGGGTTTTCTCTCTGCCCACTTTTCTTCTTAGTGGCCACTGCTTCCTTTGCGGTCCTCTCTTCTTTGCCTCAGAGATACCACACACAGCTCTTCCGGGATACTCCGTGAGGGTCTGCACCCCGCACGCCTTGATTGCCATCCAGAGATCCTAGCTTCCAAAATCCATCACTTTCCCATGCAAACAAATTTAATTCAGAATCTCCATCACAGATGAGACTCGGTACTTATTATGGACATTTAAATTACACATGAAAAGCTTTTCTTTTTTTTAATGTTTATTTTTATTTTTGAGAGAGAGAGAGAGAGAGGTAGAGCACCAGCGGGGGAGGGACAGAGACAGAGGGAGACACAGAATCCAAAGCAGGCTCCTCAGCTCTGAGCTGCCATCACAGAGCCCGATGCGGGGCTCGAACTCACGAGCTGTGAGATCATGACCTGAGCTGAAGTCAGACACCCAACCGACTGAGCCACCGAGGCCCCTCATGAAAAGCTTTTTCTATGCTTAAGTACCTGCTGCTGAAATTCACATGTCCCTGGAATGTGCAACTGTCACAAGTTTTTGTTCATTTTAATAGTAATTGTTTTCCTTCCTGAGAGAGAGAGAAGAGGGAGAGAGAGAGAGAGAGAAACAGGGAGAAAACTAACATGCATTGAGTGTCTCCTAAATGCTCTGCATGATACTAGGAACATTTAAATGGTTTTATCATTTAATAAACTACTTCTATTTCTATTGAGGCTATGTAATCAGTGTTTCAGCACTTGGGCACTGAATTCAGACTGACCGTTTCAAATTCCAGCTCCAACCTTCTATAAGAGGTTAGGCAAGTGCTTAACATTTCCGATTGTTATCTGTAAGGTGCAGATGGTAACAACCCATGGAACAAAGACTCCTTGTGAGAATTAAAGGAGATACTCCCTGAACACAACGCACACAGAGCCTCGTTCCGTACTGCTTAGTGCGGCTGTCATAATGGCAATGAGAGGGATGATGGTGACAATGATGGTGGTGGTGGTGATGGCAATGGGGATAGTGATGACAATGAATTAGAAACCGTTCTGCCACAGTCCAGTTAGGGAGAAAAAATACACGCGCTCATTTCTACAAAATGATCGGTCTCCGGGAGATCAAAGCCAGAGCACTCTAAAGATAACTGAGGCCACAGCACTCTCACGTTATACTTACTGCCTTTGTAGGGTGTCAGGCTTGCTGAGGACCTGTCAAGAAGGGACCACACAGATCAGCACAGGTCGCAAAGGTTACACCTCGGAGCACCCTTTCTTATTTTCAGAGACCCGTAATCATAAAAAAAAAAAAAAGCCCCTTTCTGTCTTTCACATATTCAGGTATATCTATGGCAATATTTTAATGCTTGCTGATTACTAATAGATGATGAAAAAAGAATAATGAAAGTTAAGAAAGCAAAATCAGCCTCTCAGATACTCCTGACCTGCCCCTCTCTGCCTGTGCAGCCTCCATTCACATTCTGCCCTACTTAACTCACTCTGCCCAGCTGCACTCTTGGAGCAACAAAGCAGAGTACTGCTTAACGTAAAGTATAAAACCCAAGGCTTTTCTAAAGACCGGAAATAAGTGATTATCATTTATAATGAATACAGGGATTATATTTATCATCTCAACAGAACCTATTACAATACTTGAGAGCAAAGTTCCCTCTGAAAAAGATAAGAGATGTCTATGAAAGAAAAATAGAAAATTTACTGCAAGTTTTAAAAAATAAGAGGAGATATTCGGGGGACATGAAGGGGTTTCATTGCCCTTCAAATAACAATGTGAATACTTCATCTACGTGTAAAGTATGCCTGGAAATAAAATATTAAAAAATATTTTAAAAGTATGCAATTGTGACACTGTGAGCAACCCTGCCATGAGCCAACCCTCAGCTATGCACACGCTTGGGGGGACTTTTCCCTGTTTGGCGAACAGATCTATTTCGGGAGGTGTGGCTGGATGAAGAGAGGTTGACAAAGACTGTGGAAAATCCTGTCAGTTTTCTTATCCACCGACGCATCTCCTAATTTCTTCAGATTAATGGCCCCAACATTTCCTAAATCATTGAAATCTTCACATCATCTCGAACGATTGCCTCCTCTCCACCCCACACAACTTTCTGAACACTGTGCTAGGGGCTGGGGCTGCTTGAGTAAGAGCGTATAAAGTTAACATTCCATAACAATTTCATCAGAGTATACGCCCAAGCTTCCATGCTCTCCCTCCCTGTGGTCACTGACTGAGTTTGAGCTGGACAGTGGTCATTATCTTCTTGCTCATCTTGCCCCCATTCTTTTCTGTAGTCATTGCAGATATCACCTCTTGCACTTCTGAACTGGTCCCTGTCTTGATTAGAGTCTACATTGCTCCCTATTCCCCACCCTCAGAAGTCCAAAATCTAGGCATTGTCACTAAGGTTCTCCATAATGTACTTCTTATAGTCTTATCATCTTCTCCTGATTTTTTAATGTTTATTTTTGAAAGAGAGAGAGAGAGAGAGAGAGAGAGAGAGACAAAGCATGAGTGGGAGAGGGGCAGAGAGAGAGGGAGACACAGAATCTGAAGCAGGCTCCAGGCTCTGAGCCATCAGCACAGAGCCCGACGTGGGGCTCGAACTCACGGACCGCGAGATCATGACCTGAGCCAAAGTCGGACACTCAACTGACTGAGCCACCCAGGCACCCCCGTCTTCTCCTGGTTTTTTAAAATAAATACTACATACGTTAGGAAAAACCATTCCTTCCTACATCTTTTGTTCTTTTCATGCAAGGGATACTCACTTGGAGGGATGGAGTGACCAGCAAGTTAGAAAATCTGGGAATGTTGAGCTCAGTTTCCTCTGTCCTTCCTCTTGGGAATGGACCTGACTGCAGAAAGTGAGCATATGAGTCTGAGATTCCATGCTTTGACAAGGTGTCTGAATTTGTCCAATTCTGGAATCCATTTAGTATATCTGAGCTATATTTTTGAGTTTAGTCTTCATTGATAATATGGTATTATGCTATATAAAGTATGTAACTTCTGTGTATGGCTTTCTTTCTCCCCCCAGCTTAATTCCTTTGAGACCTGTGGTAGACAGAATAATGCTCCCTGCACCTTGAAAGGTGTTCATGTCCTAATCCCTTGAATCTATCAATATGCTACCTCACCAAGAAAAAGGGATTTTGCTGATATGATTAAATTTTTTTTTTTCAACGTTTATTTATTTTTGGGACAGAGAGAGACAGAGCATGAACAGGGGAGGGGCAGAGAGAGAGGGAGACACAGAATCGGAAACAGGCTCCAGGCTCTGAGCCATCAGCCCAGAGCCTGACGCGGGGCTCGAACTCACGGGCCGCGAGATCGTGACCTGGCTGAAGCCGGACGCTTAACCGACTGCGCCACCCAGGCGCCCCGCTGATATGATTAAATTAAAGATCTTTAGATGGCAAGATTATCCTGGATAATCCAAATGGGCCCAATATAATCACAAGGATCCTTAAAAGAGGGAGGCGCAGGAGTTGAGACGTGGCAATGGATGCTAGAGGTTGGAGTGATACAAGAGAGGGATTGTAAGCCAACGGATGCAGGCAGTACTGAGAAGCTGAAAAAGACAAGGAAACAGAACAGGAAACCGAAAAGAAACAGTCTGAAGCCTCTGGAAGGACCGTGGCTTACCTGACACTTGGATTTTAGAATTCAGATCACCAGAACTGTAAAACCATACATTCGTATTGTTTCAAGCCACTAAGTTTGTGGTGATTTGTTACAGAAGCAACAGGAAACTAATACAAGATCCAGCTTTGTTGTGCATATTCAATAACTTATTCCTTTTTATTGAGGAGTAGTATTCCAAGGTAGGAAGGCTGCACACGATTTGTTTAATCATTCACCTGTTGAAGGACATTTGGGCCATTTCCAGTTTTTAGCTATTATGAATAAACCTGTTATGAAATGTGTCTACAGGCTTTTGAGTGAATGTAAGTTTTCATTCCTTGAAGGTAAATGCTTAAGAATGCAGTTGCTAGGTCTTGATGGTATGCACACATTTCGCTTTGTAACATACTGCTGTGTTTTTTCCCCTACTAATTTTTCGAGATGACCGAATTGAAAGATACTGCAAGACTGGACTAAAACTGCCTCTGACTATTTGAAGTTTAACATAAACCTTAAGTCTCCTGCGTTGCATAAGCAGAAAGCAGGATCCAGTTTCTAAATCGTCCCTAAGGATTATAAACCTCCCAATTGTTTTGGGTACAGTATAGAGGAGAATGGACAAAAAGGAATTCCTAATAGTGCCAAGGACAAGAAGGTTCCTTCCAAACAGCAGAATTGGGGTCTAACCAAGGAACTACTCAATTATAGTGCAGAGAGACCTGATTACACGTGCCCCGTAGGATTTGATCATTGCTTGGAACAAGTGATGGGTATGTACCCCCCACTTTCTCTTTCTGAACGGATGTGTTTATTGCAGTTCTATTCCTGTCCCTCCATGGTGACAGTGGAGGTGGCAGTGGAAGGGACATATGAATTGTCCTTTGAATTCATAAATCACTGGATGACAAACAGTCCCATCCAGACCTTGATGCAGAGGCATGCCTATCTCCTTGAATCTTGACTTTGAACCGATTTTCTTGCCAGATAGGACAACATAGTGTATTTTCTGTGTAAGAACAGTGGAATAGACTTTTGGTATCTGCAAAAAGGAGGGATCTGTCAGCAACTGCTAGCTGCAGAAAAAACCCACTTTCTCTTCTTACTGAGGTGTCCTCCAAGAAAGTCTACATTTCCCCAACCTCTTGTGGTTTGGGTGGCAAGGCGACCCATTAGCAAAAGCAATAGGCACATGTGCCACTTCCAGGAAGCTCCATAAGAACTTTCCACACGTTATCCTCCCTTCTGTTTCAACTTGACGGGAGTAAATTCCAGACACATCACGTAGCGAAGTCTCAAGATGGCAGGAGACTTAACATGGTAAAAGCTCTTAATTCTAAACAGGGACGACTTCACTGATCTGTGATATAAGTGAGGAATAAGCTTTTATTGTGTTAAATTTGGGATTTGTCTGCTAACAGCAGCAAGCATTTCTCTAGCTGATGTCGTATTCCACAAATAATTCTAATATTCCACAAAAATGATGTGTTTTTAGAGTTTGTATAGTCGCATCTCTTCTTCAGATTAAGGAAGTTTCTTTCTATTCCTGGTCTTCTGAGAGTTCTTAACATAAATGCATGTTGAATTTTATCAAGAGATTTTTTTTTTTACCTGCAGCAATTAATATAATTATACTTTTTTCTGCTACCCGATAGAGTGAATTCATTTGCAGATTTTCCATTGTTAGACTACCCTCACATTCCTTAAATAAAGTCTACTTGTTTCATATACAGTATTGGATTTGGTTTTTATTTGTGATTAAAAACAAAAAAGGGCGCCTGGGTGGCTCAGCCAGTTAAGCGTCCACCTTCATCTCAGGTCATGATCTTGCTGTCCGTGAGTTCGGGCCCTGTGTAGGTCTCTGTGCTGACAGCTCAGAGCCTGGAGCCTGTTTCGGATTCTGTCTCCCTCTCTCTCTGCCCCTCCCCTGCTCATGCTCTGTCTGTCTCTGAAAAATGAATAAACCTTAAAAATTAAAAAAAAAAATGTTTATTTATTTTTGAGAAAGAGAGTGAGAGAGATAGGGAGGGGCAGAGAGAGAAGGAGACAGAGAATCCAAAGCAGACTCTGTGCTGTCAGCACAGGTTCGACATGGGACTCAAACCCATGAACCGTGAGAACATGACCTGAGCAGAAGTCAGATGCTCAGCTGACAGACTCACCCGGGTGCCCCTTTATTTCTAAGTTTTGAATCTGTAGTAAGAATCTCCCTTGATGTTTTCAGTGGGACTAGTCTGCACATATATCAAGGCACATGTAGGCTTCTGGGGAAACTCATCCATAAGCAACTGCCTTTATATTCTGAATGGAAGCCACTTCCGCATTCCTTGCTTCTTTGTCCTGGGTTTCTCCCATGTCTTGGCTTATCTCTTGGTTTGGTGACCTATTTGGATCTACCTTCTCTGACTTGCCACACTTACTGTGCTCAGTTTTATGCTCAACCTCACATGTTCAACTCTTTCATGGCTTCAAGTAAAAGAGAGCCATACATATAGACTCAACGCCACAAAACCAAAGACCTTGACACAAATAGAGGGACTGATGCGGCAACCCAACAAGACTCTTTGATGTTTGCCTAATACTCTGCACATCACTCTCTCTGGCTTTGAATGTATTTGTTCCTCTCCCTGAAATAGCCTTTCTCATTTCTGTGCTTCTAAATTCTACCATTTTTCAAGGTTTGACTGATATGCTCTCTCTTCCATGACATACTTCCTCATAACCTCCATAATACTTTGGGTTTTTCTTAGAAGAGTTTTGGTTATTATTTAGCTATCTATTGCTACAAACGTATCGCAAACTTAAAATGGCACAAGCACTGTTATCTCAGTATCAATGGGTCAGGAGTTCAGGAATGGTGCAAAATGGTTCTGCCGCAGGGTCTATATGGAGCTGTAGTCAAGGACTGGGCTTTGCTGGATTTGGAAGATGGGCTTCTATACTTGTTCCCTCATATGGCTGGTAAGTCCACGCCGGCTGTTGGCAGGAGGTCTCAGTTTCTCTCTACATGATCCTTCCATAGGGTGGCTTAAATGTTTTCACAACATGCAACTGACTTCTTCTAAAGCAAGTGGTCCAAGAAAGAGCAAGGAAGAAGCTGCATTGTCTTTTATCACTAAGCCTCGGAAATCACGTACTTACTTCCTCTGTATCGTATCGGTAGCACAGATGACGACAGTTCAGCATGGAAGAGGGTTACAGGAAGGTGTTAAAACCAGGGCGTGACGATCACTGGGGACCATCTTGAAAGCTGAGCACTACACTTATTTTCTGCATTATGATTACTTTTATTTATACCATGACAGATCTAGGCAGAAATTCATTTTGGGGCTCTGATTTTCATCTTTTTTTTAATCTGTTATGTAATTTTCATACAATAGATCCATACTTCGTGTTTCGTGAGAGAATAAGTAGAAAACAGACGATAGGTAATCCAGGGTGCACATCACAGAGACTACCAGTACTCCCATTTAATGGTATCATCCAGACACAGGTATCTTACTCATAGCGCTCAGAATAGGAGCAGAGGTGCCTGTTTGGAAACTACTGTAATTGCAAAAACAAGGTGACCTACCTCTGGCATTTGATTTCTCTTAATATGTTTCATATTTATGTGGGGGAAGGTGCTCATTCCTTGAAATATGGCGTGCTTAGAAATGTTTCTGTCAGAGCTATCTACCATCATAAAATGAATGCTTTCTTTTATGGAAAAACTGATGTCAATTTAGTTTAATCTGTAACATTTTAGTTTTGTACCTATTTATGCCAGTTTTTACGGTTGGCGTTAGAATTCAAAAAAAAAACAAAGAACTAAAACACAAGACATTCTTTTTGTTGTAAAGGAATTCACAATACATTTCTATACCTATAAAACGAACACGATGCAGAGTTTATAGAGTTAAGCCAAAGAAAGCAAGCACTGAGGTTTTAACATATTCGATTATCCAGAAAAGCAAATCCATTTTGTTTTTGTTAATGGCACTGAAATTTGCATGCTACTCTTTTAATTAAAGCAGTTGAGAACACATGTTGTTCGCTTCATGTCTATATATTTCCTCTGGGAACAAGTCAAGCTTTATGATAAAGCATAATGAAAATAATTTATATGTAAAACAATAAACCCAATTCTCTAACCTAGAATTTTCCAAATGAGCTGTTTTCAGATCACCTGTCTCGGAGGCTCTCTGGGAGCGAGGGTGGTACTGGTTAAATTGTTGATTACTAGGATGCATCTGAAACCTACAAATGGAACCTCCTAGAGAGAGACCAGGGAATTTCACAAACTGGTCAGATGATGTGTAAATACACTAATTTTGGACCCCAACCTTTCAACAGCAGAAATCAGTGTACAATAAACGATGGAGATCAAACTTCTGAGGTTTATATGCATAACCTAAAAGACAGAAAAAGAACAGCTCTCTGTACCCTCCCCCATGACCCACCAAGCACCCGGAGATGGTGAAGACTTTCAATATATTTCCCCCAGACATTGTCATATCAATTCTCTCCTTGTGTAGAAGTCACGGCCCGAGAAGAGAATAATAATGCCCATAGCCACAAAATGAGTGAGTACATTCCTACCGAGTCTGGGACAGGAAGCAGAGGGAGGTTTTGAGTTTTTGGTTTTGTTTTCCATATCTCTGCAAGACCTACCACTGCAACAGGTGCGAGTTTGCAGTTTGGTCCAGGGATTTCCTCTGTTGAGGAAATCCTACCTCTCCTTATTTTCTTTAGGCAGCTAGAAGGCAGAGAAGATAGAGAAAAGTTTAAAAAGAAAAGGAAAGGAAAAGACAAAGTAAGTGGTGCTGTCGAGGTTTGCACATACTTTCCCATAAACATTTCTCATAAACAAAAACACTGAAGGTGAGCAAATTTCTTCAGGTCTCTTTTCCACATGGCTGCTATTCTATTCACTCTGGAATCAGTAGAGGAGAAGGGACGAGACCATGGTCATTCACTCTCCCACCCACTAGGTTTCCCTTACAAGAAGAGGTACGTTCAAAAAAGAAAATAAAGGAAGCCTGTGCAGCTCCGTCGTCCGTTGAGTGTCAGATGCTTGATTTTGGCTCAGATCATGATTCCAGGGTCATGGGATCAAGCCCTATGTTGGGCTCCACATTGAGCATGGAATCTGCTTAAGGTTCTTTCTCTCTGTGCCTTTCTCTCACACACTCTCTCTCTAAAATAAATAAATAAATAAATAAATAAATAAATAAACAAACAAATAAATAATAGATAGCTAGATATCAAGCATGCTTTCTTCTAAAAAATAAAAAGAGGGGCGCCTGGGTGGCGCAGTCGGTTAAGCGTCCGACTTCAGCCAGGTCACGATCTCGCGGTCCGGGAGTTCGAGCCCCGCGTCAGGCTCTGGGTTGATGGCTCAGAGCCTGGAGCCTGTTTCCGATTCTGTGTCTCCCTCTCTCTCTGCCCCTCCCCCGTTCATGCTCTGTCTCTCTCTGTCCCAAAAATAAATAAACGTTGAAAAAAAATTAAAAAAAAATAAAATAAAATAAAAAGAATGCTTCTAGACTGTCAAGGCATCATTTTGTTAAATTTCACCATATAACTGATGTATGTGCACAGTGGTTACAAAGACGCTAGAAGCAAAACATGCATGTTTTTTAATTATGTTATATGGAATTTTCTAACCTATTCTTAGCTTCGTTTCAATGACTGCTAAAGTGTTGCCATTTTAGTCGGGATAATCCATGGAAGAGAATGGACCCCCAGGTCTCAGTGATAAAACAAGGTTTCCTTTTCTCATAACACAGTCCACTCAGGAATGCAGGTATAACATGACTCTATTTCCAGGTTTCCATGACTCTCAAGGCAGGAAAAGGCAACAAGAAGAAACATGTCCAATGTCTTCAAGTGTTCGCCCAAAAGTGAAATGTATTTCATTGGGCCAAAGTGTCACATGCCCACACTTAACTTCACAAAGACAGGGTAGTACAACTGTGTTCCAGAAGGAAGAAATGGAGGGATATTTGTTAATGACTACAGTAACACACAAGCAAACCTAACACCCTCCTTTACCAAGAAATTGGAGTCCCACCTTGAAGCACTTATAATTTTCCTTTTTCTGTTTTTTTAATTTTCCGTAGACCATGTTTATCATTGGTAGGCATCTATTCAATTTTATTTAATATATCCTCAGACATCCTGCTATTCTTTTCCTATTTGGCTCACCTTTTATTAATTGTAATTCATATCAACATTCTCCTACTACCATTGTGGTTTTGATAAATATTTATATGGATAGATGGTAGATAGATCGATCGATAGATATTAATCCCGAGCCGTTTGTCATGTAATGGGTCATGGATATTATACCATTGTTTACAGATTGTGTCTACATTGTAAATGGAGCAGGAGTCAGTCATATGAAGACAGATGGGTAAAGTTCAAGAGTGCACTCCAGATAAAGGGAAAACCCGTATTCAAGCACACTGACCAGAGACAACATGGAGCTTGTAGATTTACAAGCTTGTAGAATTGCAATCTATCGCTTCTTGCTTGTTAGACAATAGAATTGGCCAGAGAATGGTAAGAAACAGGACTAGAGAGCTGGACAGGAGCTGGGTCATGGTGTAGCTTTTGTCTTTGTTATTCTGAGATGATTAAAATGAAGAGGACGAAAGATAAGTGCAACAGCTGTCACCAAAAATGTTTCGAAATGATGTGATGATTAAAGTCATCTTGAACTGAAAGAAAACAAAGAACGTGTTCAATCAGAATGACTTTAGTCTCAGTTACAGAGTCACCGATATTGCTGAAATTAGTATCAGCTTAGGGTTTTGTTATCCTAGAAGCACTAAGCACTATGTTTTGTTGGATCTGGGCACATAAAAATTCATGTTTTATTCCTGCTTTTTGTCACCAGGTAGTTCTATATCTTTAGATAGCTCTGATAACCCTTGTGATTCAGTTCCTTCATAAATAAGATTGACATTTTTATAGTTTTCTTATTTAATGCATAAGGTTATGACATAATGGGTGTGTAAAGGTCCCATGAAAAATAAAATTTAAATTAGCATAAATAATCAAGGTATTCTTGATCCCCATGATAAACAATTCATAGGACATGCCATCAATATTCAAAGTAATAAAAATCTGACATTTAGTTCAGGCCTTCAGTACTGATGAAATATTCTTGTAGTTGTTTTTTTTTTTTTTTTTTACAATACATTCCATCAAGATTAGAATCGCTTCCTTAATAAAGAAAAATGCATTATTTGAAGATCAAGCCTTTCAAAAATTAAACTAATGTAAATTGGACCAAATTTTAAGCATTTCTTCTAAAGTACATAAGTACATATGATTCGTATAAAAATGTTTCGTCATTACTGGTTGGTTGCCTAGACTTTCATTTACAATCTCATCAAAATAATTAGCATGATCACTTTTGATTCTGGAATATGTCATTTTGTCAACTACTGTAATTTTCCATTAATTATAAATGTGACCCTTTGACCAATCAGAACATTTTCTACCCGTCCAATTATTCCTCATGAATCCCATTTACTTTGTCAATAATCCAAATAAATGCCATTAATCATGAACTTTTATGTGCCATTTAATAAAGGTTATGTTAATCTGATAGTTAAACCACTTCTGCATGTCCCTTTTGAATGTGGCGTTCATGTGCTCACTTGCACGTCTGGAGCTAGGAGAATCCTACGAAGCAAAAGTCCAAGAAGTGGCGGGTCATCTGAATAAACCCAAAAGAGGAAGAGCCAGCAGATTTCTCTGTAGAATCCAATGTACTGATAGGGATTAGGCTTTGTCTTCCTTTTTAAACAAAATATTTCATTCAACATGTGTTTATGGAGGCCTTAACATACACCACGCACTATCACTTAGAATTTCAGGAACTTCGAATTTTGTTTTGTTTTTCTAACTAAGGCAAAACGTACATAGAGTGAAATGCCCAGGCATTACATGCACAATTGCATGAATATTGACAAAGGTATATATCTGTATAACCAACAGCCCAATCGTAATGCCTGTCATTTCTGTCACCTCACAGTGTGTCTGCAGCTCTTTCGAGTTAACCTCCACCTCTGATGGGCAACCGCTGTCCTGATTTCTAGCATAGACATTAGTTTGACCTGTCTCAGAACTACATAGAGATGGACGCCTATAATTTGTATTGTTTGTGTCTAGCATCACTTAGTGTAATGTTCTCGAGATTCATCTATTTTTTATGTGCCAGCAGTCCATTCTTTTTTATTACTCAGATGGTATTCCATTGCATGAACCTGTCGCTATTTGTGGTGTTTTGCATGTTTGGGTGAGTTCCTGTTTTGACTATAATTAATAATAATGATAAATTATAATTATAATAATAAATAATGTAATTAATAATAATGCTGTTATAAATATTCTATAATGGACTTTTTGGTGAACATGTCTTTTTTGTTTCCCTCGAGTAAATACCTAGGAGAGAATGGCTGGATTATATGATTGAAGTATGTTTAACTTTAAAGGAAATTCCTAAACAGTGTTATAGCAAGGTGGTTATAGCATTTTACACTTAACCAGAAATATTTCGTCGTTCTGTTGGTCCTTATCCTCATCAACCCTTGGTGCTGACAGTGAAGTAGCATCTTACTGTGTTGTGGTTTTTCAAGTTACATTTTCCTTTTCGTGTGCTTATTAGCTGTGTCTACGTATTTATTCTTTTGTGAAATTTCTGTTCAAGTCTTATTTACAGCTTTTAAAATTGGGCTGTTGTGCTGAGCTTTAGGAGTTTATGAAGACACATTCTGACTGTAAGTCTTAGATCAATATATTACAAATATTTCCCTAAGTTTTGGGCTTATCTTTTATGTGTTCTCAAAAAAATTTTTTTAAGAAAGAGAATTGTTTAATTTTTAAGAAGTATAGTTTATAATTTTCAATTTTTGGATGGCTAGTGATTTCTGTGCCTTCTCCTAAATTTTTTTCTTACTATAAGATTGTATACCTATTGTCTCATATTTGCCAGCAGCTTCGCGGTATTAGTTTTTATATTTAGGTCTATGATGTACCTTAAATAAATTTCGTATTTGATGTGAGGTAGAGATCAATGTTCACACTTTTCCATTCATGTATCTACTCATTCCAGTACCACTTACTGAACAAAAACAAACAAACAAACAACTCTCCCACAGTAAACTGCCTTGAAGCTTTGTTGAAAATCCATTGACTTCATATTTGTGAATCTATTTCTGGGCTCTGTTCTCCTCCATGGATCGCTGTGTCTATCTACACACCAGTGCCTACTGTCATTGAAACTTCATGGGAAGCCTTGAAATCCAGGTGGCATTAGTCCTCTTTTTTTCCTGGATTTCTTTGGCTTTTCTAGATCCTTTATATTTCCATATAATTTTTATAACTAACTTGTCAGTTTCAAAAAAAAATGCTTGCTGAAGTTTTGATTGGAGTTGCATTGAATCTACAGATTAGTTTGGGGAGAAATGGTTTCTTAACAATACTGACTCTTTCAATCCATGAACACACTGTTTGGGCCAGACCTTCATCATCTTCTAGTCCTACATAGAATTTCACATCTCTGTTCAGCTCTCAGTTCTGCAGCAAGCACTTTCTCCTTGGCCTCATGGGTTCCATCACTGTATAGGTACAGCCCAACCCTTGGCCAAGAACCCACTGGAAACTCTCATGCAGACTCTGGGCCATTTTCATTCCCTTCAGCAGCACTATATCCCAATCACAGATTTCTCAGCTCAGCAAGACCACCTTGCTCTGCTGGGATCCACCTCTGCGTGCACCTGCTTGGAATGTTTTCCCAAGAAGAAAGCCAGAGCAAACAAACATGGCACTAACCTTGTGTTTTCCCCTTTACTCAAAGATCAGGATCCTATGTTGCCTGCTGTCTGATGTATAAAAACAGTGGGCTCTGATTTTGTCCAATGTTATGGCCGTTTATGGTGAGAAGACTAGTCCGGTATCAGGTACGTCATCACGGCAAGTAGAAGAATTATTGCATTTTATAGTTTTAAGGAGTCAAACATCGAATACGTAATTTTTGAATTTCAGAGAGAAATACTGCACCATATGTGTGTTTCTGTGTTTGTCAGTCAAGGGGTACATCTCTACAGTTTAGAGGTTCAAAGGATGCCTCTTGGAGCACTTGATTTTAAGTAAAGATCTTGAAAGTTGAAGAAGAGTCAGGCAATAAAGAGAGCAGGGGAGTCAAAATGCTCTGTTTTTTAATTATGAAGCATGGAGGCAGGAGCTATTGCCACGGAATCGGTGGGTAAGGCCCAAGCATGTGTGAACACACCATTGTATTCCTTGAATATCCTTCTCTGAAAGGCCATCATATAGCCACTTGCTTCTAAATTTTTTTCAACGTTTTTTATTTATTTTTGGGACAGAGAGAGACAGAGCATGAACGGGGGAGGGGCAGAGAGAGAGGGAGACACAGAATTGGAAACAGGCTCCAGGCTCCGAGCCATCAGCCCAGAGCCTGACGCGGGGCTCGAACTCACGGACCGCGAGATCGTGACCTGGCTGAAGTCGGACGCTTAACCGACTGCGCCACCCAGGCGCCCCCATATAGCCACTTGCTTCTAGATGAGGAACATGCCTCGGACTGCTAAGGATTCCCAGTAACTAAAATTTAAATGGGATTTTTATGGATGGATACTTTCTGTCTCAAAACAGTTTAGGCCAAATTATCCAGATAATATAGAGTTACTTTTTATGATGCTGTATTTCTAGATAATTGAACAAAAAAATGCAGTTTGAAACCACAATTAACTAAGTGGCCTATCCATGTTCAAAATTTATTGAAGAACTTCAATATTTAATTTGTTTGATGAATACAGGAATCTCGTATCAGTCTTCACCTTCACTCAAAAAGAGATAACTTTAGAATATATTCATAAATTAAACTATTCCACAAAAGGAAAAAAAACAGTATCTATTCTATCGTATAAATGTCAAATGATCGGGTTTATAATCTCTGTCATAGACTGTGCACGGAAACTGACCCAAGAGGTGTAGAGGAAAGCCCTTCCTTCTCCATCATTTTGCTTTTTGTTATGTGTTGCTTAAGCTCCCTAAGAATATAAAAGACGTGTACGTAACCTACAGGGACTTACTTTTTTTTTTTAAGTTTAGCAACATAAAAGATCAGTACAATTTTCCTGGTATATTCACTCATCTATTGAGAGTTTAAATCACATTAGGAATTCTTGTTTTCAATTAAATTTCATTTTCTATATCCTTCAAATACCAGGAGGGAAAGTATCAGGCCAAAGGAAAAGTTATTAGGTAAGAACGTAATCTCAGTGTGTCTCATTATTCTATGGTTTTTAGTGTCTTTCCTGTCTTCTGCGCCTTAGAGACTGTAGTCAAGCTACATTTGTACTTGCAATCTGATGGTCTATTTTAGATTTGTAGTTTGACCAGTTTTTTGAAAAAAAAAAAATCTGTTCAGTCTGCAGTCATATATATTTATAGTGCTCTGAAGGGTAACTCCTGCTGGAGGCATTAAACTTATAGGCTCAGGTCATATTCAGCTCATGTTGTCTGAGGTTCAGAATGTACAAAAATATTTGGTCATTTTGGTTTGTTTTTGAACATGTACTTGCTGGTTGAAATGTCAGCAAACCTGCTCTCAAGTCAAAAGATGAAAAATAGGATTGATTCTTTCCCTGAGTCCACACACCTATTCCTAAGAACTTCTAAAGAAACTCCCAGGGACGGAAATTTGACAAGAAACAAGTTTAGTTTTTTAGAGGGCTTTAATATGAATTTCAAAATGAAGTCATGTCTTAAACATTTTTTTTAAATAAACCTTTCATTTTAGAATAGATTTAGGCTTACAGGAAAGTGGCAAAAGGAAGACCGTTCCCTTATGACTTTATACCCAGTTTCTTGTGTTATGAACATGTTGCATTAGTATGATGCATTTGTCACAATGAATGAATGAATATTTGTACATTATTATTAACTAGAGTATGTACTTTATTTAGATTCCTTAGATTTTACCTAATGTCCTCCTTGGGTTCTAGGATTACTTTCACTTTAGTCATCACGTCTCTTTAGGCTCCTGTTGGCAGGAGCGATTTCTCAGATTTTCCTTGTTTTAGATGACCTTGACAGTTTTGAGCGGGTACTTATCAGGTATTTTGTAAACTGTCTCGATTTCATTTGTCTGATTTTTTTTTTTTTTCATGATCAGCTGTTCTTATGGGTTTGGGGCAAGAAGACCACAGACTTAACGTGCCATTACATCAGATCAACGGTGTGTAATATCAATATGATTTATCACTGTAGAGGCTGATTTTGATCAGCTGGCTGAGATGGGGTGTGACAGGTTTCCCCACGTTAAAGTCACATTTTCCCCCTCCCTTTCCATTCTGTTCTCTTTCAAAGAACGTTGCTACGTACTGTCCACGGTTAAGGAGTGTGGTGTTATTCTCCACCTCCTGGAGAAAGGAATATCTATAATAAATAATTTGAAATTTTTTCTGCGTGGGAGATCTATGTGTACTCCCCCCTTTGTTTATTCAGTAATTTATATCAGTATGGAGTCACGGGTATTTATTTATCCTTGGGTTATAATCAAATACTGCCTTATTTATTTTTTACTCACATTCTTCTAGCTTTGGCCCTTGGGAGTTCTGTCATCTGGTCCTTGACATAGCTTCATCATTGTGGTGGTGTTGTTTTCTTTATTTTTGTTAAAATGCAATAACAAAGGAAGTGTTAAAAAATACAGATGAAGTAATTTTTTTTTTTTTGAGCTGGGAGTTTCATTATGAAACCAATACTAGATTGTCCCTGCAATGGTTCCAGCAGGACCAAAAATATGCATGAAATTCCTAGGAAATACAAGTGTCTAGGACATACATATTGTAGGCACAATTTTATTGCCCAGTTAGGGAAAACAAATGGATTGAGGTTTTATTTTTTTGTTTGTTTTATTTATTTTTTAACATTTATTTATTTTTGAGACAGAGAGAGAGCATGAACAGGGAAGGGTCAGAGAAAGAGGGAGACACAGAATCTGAAACAGGCTCCAGGCTTGAACTCACGGACCATGAGATCACGACCTGAGCCGAAGTCGGACGCCCAACCGACTGAGCCACCCAGGCGCCCCTGGATTGAGGTTTTAAATAAACCTCTTTTTTAAGTATTATTTTTCTTTTGGAGGTAATAAACTTAATGTCAGTCTCAGAATTTTTGTGTTGTTTTTATGCCACTTCCTGGTTGAATCTCCTCTGATGATTCCCTTTAGTTAGTCCTGTTTTTTTTTTGTTGTTGTTGTTGTTGTTTTCCCATCAGCTACCTCCTTCTCTTCCCTGGTCACTTTCCTCTGCCCTTCTAGACAAGGCTCTGCTATTGGGTCATCCTCCCACAGCAATTTCTGGATACCACCTAGACTTTGAATACGACACTCTTCTTCCTGGACTTGAACTCCTTCATCTGAAAATATGATATATTCAATTAGCCTATGTTTCACCTTCCACGTAGTTCTCAAATTTCACGACGCCGGTAACTATGGAAGTCCCAAGTGCGAAGACCCGATGCTTTGGAATTCCCTTTTCAGCCACAAAGGGGGAAAACTGGTCACACACAAGGGCAAGTGAAGGAGTCAGCAATGGCTCCAGATTTCTGACCAGAAACCTCTCCTGACCTCTTCACTCTCTTGGGTGTGGCGTGTATTGAGAAGATATTCACCAAGCGAACCTCTATGGGGTTTGATCTAATGAAGGACTTTATATGCAATTGTTATGGGGCTCTTAAAGGAAGTGACTTTGAGTTACATCTTTATTGGATGGAGGAGGTGATGCTGAGTTACATCTGTAAGGTAGATTAGAACGGTAGCTATATGTGAATGGCACATGCTCAGGAACAGAGGCATGAGAGTCGGGTGTTCCAACAGCCATTTGTTTATAGAATGACAGCTTTTCAGTGATGGGCAGCTTGACTTTTTTTTTTTTTTTTTCTTTTTTTGCTACAGGCTCTGGGATTATTTACCCTCACAATTTCTCTGGCCTTTATTCCATTCTATTAGATCAGCACCAATAGCTTAAGAAGAGAAAATCATCTTCATGATCCTTGGTATCTGACGCTGTGAAAAGTGCCTTTACTCTTCTCCAAGCAGATTGAAATGCATAATTTTCCAGCCGAAAGGAGAAGAGGAGCAACACGGATTATTTAAAACAGTAACAAATTCCATTTCTCCTTCCAATTAGTCTGGGTTTAAGGAAGTGGAGAGAGAGAAACGCAATGATTTCCAAAGAACTGGCCCTGTTTCAAGTGTGTTAAGAGATAGGAAAGAAACATGAAATACATTCCAGGTATGAAATTAACTGCTTGCCCATAGGCAGGGCAATATGAATATGCTCGAGATGATCCATTTACCATACAACATTATATAGTTGATGACGAAATTGTGTGGCACTGCCCGTCTGCCCACTGTCACACCTAATTAATCCTGGATATCTTTTTGAATACACTTTGGCTCAGAATAAGAAAGTTATAACACGGTGAAAATAACATGAACTACTTTCTTGAGAATAAATGGCTGGCTTTTAAGTTTATTTACCTATTTTGAGAGAGAGAAAGTGTAAGTGGAGGAGGGGGAGAGAGAGAGAGAGAGAGAGAGAGAGAAAGAGAATCCCAAGCAGGCTCGGCACCATGAGCACGGAGCCCGATGTAAGGCTCGAACCTATGTGACCTGAACCAAAGTCAAACACTCAATAAACTGAGCCACCCAGATGCCCCTAGAAGAAGAGTCTGGCTTCTGAGTCATTGTTCATATTTTCTCTTTCGCCCAGTCATTGTAGATGTGAACAGTGCATAGTACAGGGTGCTTTTAAGATATGTATTCTGAACAGGGGCTTCAAAATAGTTCATGTTCTTGAATACTTGTGACACAAAGGTCAGCCGGTGTGGAAAGATATGGCACCGATGTTGTCATTCGGCAACAGCTCCATAAATCTACATTGTGTGGTGTGCTTTCCAGATGTTCATGAAAGACCTTGTGTTTCCTCTGTTATCATAGAAGTGGGTAAGCAGTGAGGACTCATCAGAACTCGCGGAGCCAGCTGCCAAGATTGTGTTTCCTCGAATACCCAGTCTCGGCAGCTGCTCTGTACCCCCTTCACTTGTGCCTGGTAAGGCTCCGGTCCCCATTTCTCAGAATGAGCATGCCAACCTTCTCTCCATTTCCTTCGAGTCTCACTAGGTCCTTTCAGTCCCACCCTCAGCCAACTTTCCATGAAGAGAGAAACTGAAGCTGCCTGTCACAACACCTGCATCTTTCCACCTCTGTCTAGAGAGTCTCCAAAGTCCTGCTCACCATTTCCTTCTCTGTACATTTTCTCAGGGGAAAGCTGATCTGCCCTCAATCCACAGTTAGCATCTCTGTCTGCGTCCCTGGACCCTTGTGATGAGTATTCTCATTCCTTAGAATTCCTTTTCCTCATGTTTCATGTAGTGAACTCGGTTGAAGTCTTGCTCCTCCCGGGAAGCATCCCTCCTCAGATCCCTCAAAAGATGGCAGACCCATGACTCTGCCATTTCATTTGCCCCGTGATTGAAGCCTGTTTCTTCATTAGACTAACTCCTCAAGTGAGGAAGTGTTGGCTGGATAAATGCTACTCTGAAAGTTTTCACGTTTATTTTAATACTTTCTTGTTAGAAGTGTAATAAACCTTTACTGTGGAAAGTTTAGAAACTGGAAACACACAGAGAAGAACATACTATCTACACTCCACTTCAGAGCAATGATTGCTTTTCAATTTTATAAATTTTTTTCCTGGCGTTTTTCTTTATCAGATATTTGGAAATAACATTCCATTTCCACATTGGTAAATACATGTGATTTTATATCTTCCTTTCTTAGCTCAGTATCATATCATAAATAGCTATTCATAACGTTAAAAACTCTTCAAATGTATAATATGTCTTTCGATAACTTATTTAACCCCTTCTATAATTTTTTTTGCAATTTTTATGTATATAGAAAGTTAAGGTAAATGTCCCTATATATAAATGTTGTCCACATTGCTTAAGATACATTGCTCAAAGTAGCATTACTAGCTAAAATGTACACACCTCAAAATATATTATTAAAAATATTTAAGTTTCTTAACTGTTTTTGGCCTAATTGATTTCTAGAAGTTTCATACCTCTATCATACAAAAAAATATCAACATCAGTGGCTACTCATTAATATTAATGAGTATTTTTGAAACCTCTGCTAACATGCTTGGAAAAAAATAGCATGTGACTTTGAAAATGGGATTTCCTTCATAATAAATTGAAACTTTTTAATATATATAGTTATTTGTGTATCTTCCTCTGTGAATCATCAGTGCTAGGTTTATGGTGGGTTTGTTTGGATTATTTGTCTGTTGGGGTTTGGGTAGTGAACTTTTTAAAAATTAAAGATATCAACATTTATTATTTGAATTTTCAAAAGTTTATGACTTTTTATATAATTTTTAAAAAAGCACATTTAGGGTGCTTGAGTGGTTCAGTCAGTTAAGCATCCAACTCTTGATTTCGACCCAGGTCATGATCTCAGGTGAGATTGAGCAGCCTGTTTGGGACTGTCTCTCTCTCCGCCCTTCCCCCAACTCATGCACTGGCTCTCACTCTCTCTCTCTCTCTCTCTCAAAATAAATAAACACTTAAGAAATCAAATGTATCCTTTTGGCTCTAGTAATTCACTTTACTTCTTTTATGTTTATCAAATACTTTTTTTATTTAGATGAAACAAATACATGATTAAATGTGATATTTCTATGGTTTAGTTATTTACATTTAATTAAAATTTTCTCTAGAGAATGATGTTCGAATCCTGTGCTGGGTTTTAATTTTCATCTCACTTAATTTTCAATAGTATCTCTTAAGTAGCCCACTTTTCACCAGTGTTTCTCATTTTACTATTGTATATACACCAAGTTTAAATATCGTTTATATAAATTTCTCATACATACATGTTTGCGTGTAATATTCACATTTTAAAAAGCTTATTTATACCTAGATTCCACCTATATAAATTATCTGTATGAAGTGCATATATAATAGATAGCTATTATATGCTAATATGTGTTTGCTGTATAGTGTTCTATTCACAACTGTGTTGTGTTGTGTGAATGTGTGTGTAAGTTCTCTGGGCTATCCATTCGCGGTCATTGATCTGTTGATCTATTTTTGCCATTGAAATAGTTTGTTTCATTATTGCACTTTTAAAATATCTGCTAAGAAAAGTCCTCCACTTTATTCTTTTCCAATTTTACAGCAATTGCCTATCTCTTTATATAAATAAATTATATTTTATTTTTTCTTATGTCATCTTGGCTCTTCCTTGTCATTTACCACCAGTGTCATTTAAATTCAGTTGAAATTTAATTCATTTTATACATTATTTTGAAAAGATTTGAAATGTTTATAATATCCACTGTTTGTCTTTGGGAATATGACCCTTCTCTCCCATTTCGTATCTTTCATATGTTTTTTAAGGTTTTATATATAGTTCATACAGATGTAGTTTAATTTGAGGCTAATAGATTTTTTCATGTTTTATTTCTAATTGGTTATTTATAACATACAGAAAGTTATTTGTATATTTATCTTAATCTGATTTCTGGAATTTTATTTATTTATTTATTTATTTATTTATTTCAATGTTTATTTACTTTTGAGAGAGAGAGACAGCGTGACTAATGGAGGGGTAGAGAGAGAGGGGGGACACAGAATCAGAAGTAGGCTTCAGGCTCTGAGCTGTCAGCACAGAGCCAAAGGCCGGGGCTTGAACGCATGAACTGTGAGATCTGGCTGAAGTCGGACCCTTAACTGACTGAGCCACCCAGGCGCCCCTGATTTCTGGAATTTTTATTAAATTTTTAATTTTTTTTTTTTTTTTTACATTTTATTTATTTTTAAGAGAGAGAGAGACAGACAGAGCACAAGTGGGGGAGGGGCAGAGAAACAGTCTAAGGTGCTCTGCTTGGGGTAGAAGGCTTTAAGTAGTGTACTTTTTATTTCAAGTTTACCTTCTAAGAATCTCTGACTTGGTTCAAACATTAAGATAAATCTATCATGTTTCTTTTTTTTTTTTAATTTTTTTTTTCAACGTTTATTTATTTTGAGACAGAGAGAGACAGAGCATGAACGGGGGAGGGGCAGAGAGAGAGGGAGACACAGAGTCGGAAACAGGCTCCAGGCTCTGAGCCATCAGCCCAGAGCCCGACGCGGGGCTCGAACTCCCGGAACGCGAGATCGTGACCTGGCTGAAGTCGGACGCTTAACCGACTGCGCCACCCAGGCGCCCCAAATCTATCATGTTTCAAGTGAACTTTAATTGAGGGCCGCCTGAGGTAAGAAAATATAAAATATATGGAAGGGGAAAATTCAGGTAGGAATTAAATCCTTGCTACGGGTGACTGGAGACTGGGATGTTCTACATGCAAGAATAGTTTCATTGTTCTAAATATGTATTTTGGTTCAGCCCTACATAAAACGAGATGATAAGAAGCAATTGAGCTCACAGTTTAAATTTTATAACATTGTAGGAACAGTGTTTAGACAACATAGAAACAGAGGGAAAGAAATAGGTGCATTAGGAGAAAAGTAGAGGCTCACTTTTATCATTACTCATACACTGCGAAGTTACTCTAACGTCTTGTCTACATATATGTTATTTTAATATGTGCGCGTGTGTGTGATATTTACTTGTTTGAACACCATTTGAAACTGTTAAATTTCAGTTTGTCTTAACAGCAGCTATATTTCCTGTCTCCTGGATAATCTTGTAGTCCTTAGGTGAACTGCAGATTCTTTTATTTTCCTTTCCTTTTTTTTTTTTTTAACTTGGCTCAGGTATACCTGTTCTATTGGCCTTTGTAACCATAGAAGGAGTATCTTTCAGAAACACTTGTCATTGCCAGTATTGTAGGAAATGCAAACATACCACATGGCATCTATTTTGCAATTAATTGGAGATAAAAAAGAAGGAACAGCTTTATTATTATTTCTCCAATAGCTATTTCCTGAGATAAGACATCATCCTTTTTTTTTTAAAGGTTTATTGACGTTTGAGAGAGAGAGAGAGAGAGAGAGAGAGCACAAGGGGGGAGGGGCAGAAAGAGAGGGGGACATAGGATCTGAAGAGGCCCCCACGCTGACAACAGCAAGCCGGATGTGGGCCCAAACTCATGAACCACGAGATCATGACCTGAGCCCAAGTCAAACTCTCAACTGACTGAGCCACTCAGGCGCCCAAAGACATACTTCTTTACTTACCATTGTGCGAATACTTTTCCACTGAGCACCCTGCCACTAAAACAACTAAAAATAAGTCAGCATTTCAATTCTCTCTCTCCTCCCATTGAAAGACAATTAAACCATTACATCACACATACGCCATCATTTCTATAGTCTGTGAATCAGGCCACGAGGTGAAATATTATACGATGACATCTGAAATTATTGTGACATAGCATGAATCTTTATAAAAGATATATTTAAATCTTTAGCCATTGTTTTTAGAAAAAAGGATTAAATACAAACCAACTATTAAGCCACCTTCCTTGTTGGGTTGGCCTGTGTTAATAAACAGTAAGAATGATTCAGACTTGGGGCGCTTGTGTGGCTCAGTTGGTTGAGCATTGACTCTGGCTTAGGTCATGATCTTGTGGTTTGAGCCCCATGTTGGGCACGTGGCTAACAGCTCAGAACCTGGAGTCTGCTTTGCAGATTCTGTGTCTCCCTCTCTCTCTGCCCCACTCCCGCTCATACTCTGTCTCTCTCTCTCAAAAATGAATCAAAAAACATTCAAAATATTAAAAAACATAATGATTCAGACTTAACTTTGAGGTCACTTCAGTTGCTTTCAGTTGGCAAAAATTGAGAACTATCAAGTCAAAAGATGTACTTTACAAGCTGGTCCATCAAAGGGGTCTTATATCACATGATCCTCCTATATGGTGAAAAAAATCACCAGCTGAACTCAAAATATGTTACGTGCAATGAATGGCAATGAGGGAATGCAAGTCAAAATAAATCAGGTTTCATAACTTTTTTCTCCTTTGTGTGAAATCACCTAAGAGTTTACGTAAAATACACGCTTTAACCTAAATAATATATTTACCATTACACTGAAGACAATTAATAATACAAACCTAAAGCCTACTGCTTTGTTGTTTCTCTTGTTTTCATCTATTTTGGTTGGTGAACAATCTACTCTCGTTCCTTAAAATGGCGCTTTCTGTCATTTAACCATAATCAATAACTTTACATTAACTCACCAAGAGAACTTTAAGGAGCTTGCTACAAGTTATTAACGGGAAGAGAAAGTCAAAAGCACTAACAGAAAAACACATTTTAAATGTTTTACTCCAATCTCTTATACCTCTACTTTTCCACAGGTTTCTATTTTGTGTTAAAAAACAGTACACTGTGGTCTGAAACTTGACATTCAGGTTACCAGGCTGTAAAGAATATTTGAGACAATAGTTTAAATAGGGTGTTAGGTAAGATGAGTTTTATTCATTAGTCAAATGCCATTGGTATATTTAGAAAGATTGATTTCCCTTCAGCACTATGGAAGTTGAAGTATATTCTTTGGCAGCCACATTCTGAGGTGAATCTGAGTAAATTTGCATAACATTTCATAACTTCCTAATGGGGGAAAGGAGTTTACAAAGGAATTAAGGGTCCTTAGAAAGAAGGTGCTGCATAGTGCAAACGATTGCGTAAATTAGGTTTTGGTAATAATCACATTCGGGGAGGATTTAATTGAACTTTGGGGGAGAGAGCCGGTTCAGAGGAATGGGGGACTGTAGAACTTAGCGCTTCATTTGTACTCAGCTCAGAAACAAAATTTAAAAAAAACTCCAAAGAAAACTAAGACATGGTGGTTGCCTTCATATTCTCTGTTCTCTATGATATTTCAGAGGGCATGTCGAGGTATCCAATTCACTAGCAAAGATTGAATGCATCTGCACAAGACTCATAACTAAACCTAGAGATTAATGATGCCAGCACTTGAACCAAAAATTCAAAGTTGTGTAAGTCACGGTGACTTATGACAGGGCAGGACGTAAGGCTTTAGCAGGTATTGTAGGTATTCTGGGATCCTTCCTTTCAGATCTTCTCTTGACCCTTGATGTCAACTACAACCTGAGCTTGAGCTCACCCTTGAAGCTTACGTCATGCTCACCATACTCCTCAACTTTACTCTCTTGTATCTTTACATTCTCCTGTATCCTTACTCCCCTCTGAAATGTAGTCCTTCCCTGAGCTTCATCCCAGAGTTGGAAGAAGTAGCTGTCAGGAATATGGTTGGGCTCAGAGACAGGGTGACTTAACTTGATTAAGCAAAATAACATTCTAAGGGCGATAGTTGTGGTTGTAAGCCTTATATAGACCAGGTATGGAAAGTCAAAATATCCTTACTATTAAACAATTGAGTGTTAAAATGCCATACATCCTCTGAAAACATATTTCCTTGGCCAATGGCTTGGTCTTGGGAACTGAGTAATAAATGTGCCATAGATTCTGACTGGTTGTAGCCAGAGGGACACAACCTGACACCAGGGAGTCATGGGGGCCTTATGAGATTGTCACTGCCAGCTTGATTCCAAAGAGACCAAGTTCTAAATTCATCAGGCATTCATCTGCTCAAATGTGGTATAATTAGAATTTGTTCACATGACCTATACAAAGTGGCCATTATTCTATGACCAAGTGGATATTCCTTTCATAAGTGGATCATATCTTTTCTTTAGCATTTTATTATTATTATTATTATTTAAGTAAGACTAGGAAACATTAATTTTTACATTTTTTAGGAATTCAGCTTTTTTTTTCTTTTTCTTTTTTTTTTTTGAGAGAGACCACAAGTGCGGGAGAGTGACAGAGGGAGAGAAAGAGAGAGGGGAAGAGAGAGAGAGGGAGAATCTCAAGCAGGTTGCATGCTCAGTGAGGAGGCCAACACAGGCCTTGATCCAATGACCATGAGATCAGGAACTGAGTGGAAATCAAGAGTCGGACACTCAACCCACTGAGCCAACCAGGGCTTCCTTAGCATTTTAATATTGATGCAGTAGGATCATAAATTGTATAAACTGAAGAAACTAGAAGGAATCATTTGATTTATTCTTTTTCACTTTTCAAGCAGGTATGCCCCAGGTTGAGTGCCAAATAGGGAGAAGACTTCTCACAGAACTCTGTGTTCCTTGTCACCATTGACCCCCACCATGTTCAGGCACATGGCTAATGGCTGGTGGATTTCTCAAGGTCAAGAATGTTGAGAAGTTGTAGCTGGCCTGCAACATTAGGGCAAAGTGACAAATTGAGAGTTGGTTTCTTCTGGGCCCTTAATGTCCCCTTTCTTTCTTGTGAAAATCTGGTTATTTATTTTTTTGGGGCATCCACTTTATCGTGAAGCATAAGGCTTTGAAATAATGTCCTACATGACAGTATAAGTTGGGAAAACAACTATCTCATAAAGCTCTGGATAATGTGTCTGAATCAGATATTAAAGGGAAGAGTGGAGTGGGTGGGTGAAAAAGAGAAGCAGGCAGGGAGTGATGGGAGCAGAGAGAGCAAAGCACCTGTTCTTGTGATGAGCACCTTTCCAAAGTGTGACTGAGCTCCCCAATGTTCTCCTTCCCTTCTCTCTGCCCTGGGGTGTTTTAGCATTAGCTACTTGTAAATGACCCCTACATCCTTAATCATGTTTAATTTTCTAGCCCTTCTGTGGAGGATTGTACTGCCACCCAGACATGGCTTGGTCAGCACACACATCATCTCATCAAACATGAAAAGGGTTCAGGTGGCTCCAGGGAGACAGCATATGGTCTATACAACAGCAATTCAGCGTGTCCCCCAAAACTTTTTCTTAACTGACCAGGCTTCTGAAAACACACATTTCCCTAACATATTCTACTGAAATGTCACATCATTTCATATTTACAAATCTATGCTCGTATTTAGTAAATGAATGAGGACATTTCTTCCTGAACCAGAAGCTTACCTTTCAGTAAGCAAAGCGATAGCTTTTTTTCTGGGTTTCACAGATACTGTTATTAGCAAACTAAAATTTTAGACCATAGAAGATAGTATGCACTTTTTCTTAGGACATGAAGGAGTAGTCTCTGGAAATAATTTATCGCATTCTAATATATAACTCCTTAAAATATAATGAAAATTAGATTCTAAATATACCACCTAGGAAATCTTTTGAAACATTAAAAATGGACTTGGAAAATGTATTGGTATATTTAATAATAAAGACATAAATCATTTTGGAGCGATGTATGCCATAAATAAAATTTAAAATGCAACTTAAAAGCTGAAAAATATTTGCAAAGTACATGATCAGGAAGTGTTAATGGTCTTACTGTAAAAAAGGTTCTTATATATGATAAGAAATATTGATACAGATAGTAGAAAAATAAACACAAATGGCAAAAAAGTGAAATGCTTAGAAATCTGACGATCGCAAATTGAAAAATACGTAGACTTTTTCAAATCTCAAGTGAGCCTAGGTTACACGTTTTAACACATTGTTAAAAATGAAGTTTAAGAAAAACTCTAAAATGCTTGTGGGAACTAAGTTATTTTACAAACTTTGGGGAAAGTTTTTTGGGGAAGGTGATTTTGCAATTTGAAAACTCACATCATCTAGTAATTTTGCTTCTGGAAATTTATCTTATGGAAGTTAAGGGTCAAGTTCACCACCCTTTCTTTTGTCAAATTATGTTCATGGCAGGTTTGTGTAATATCGCAAGTAACAGAAACCTACTACATGGCCAGCAAAAGAGGATTAGAGACATTACAGAGTGTCCATATGCTAGAATATATTAAAAATTATGTCCTCATAAATGCTAATGTATTATTAAATGTAAGGTAAAAGGTTTTTCACATAAACAACTTATACAAACAGTATTGGTTGGTAAAAATTGAAATGTACACTACTTAATACAATTCCTTTTAGATTCTTTATATAATATGTGTGTGTATGTGTGTGCACATGTACATGACAAGGATAGTTAGTTCTAGGTATGTGATGCATAAAGATAGTTTGCTTCCTAGGTTCAACAAACAATTTATTAACTAAATCTTTTCTCTCTTTCTTCTCTATCATTCTCACATACCTAAACGTATATACCCTGACTCTATTGAATGCCCCAGATACCACCAGGAGGCTATGGCGGTATTGGGGCAGAGAAGGAAAATAAAGTTAATACTTGGCTCAGCTTCAGTTCAAAGACAATCTGTCACTTCCCTTGAGTCTCTAAGAAGCCAATAGCCCACACCCTCTTCTAGCACCTTCACTGTTCTTTGGCTGGCACTTTCCCTGCTTTGACACCGTTGCAAATGCTCCAGTTGGCTGTGTCCAAGAAAAAGCAGTTCCTTCAAAATCCTCACCTTTCATCCCAAAGAAACACCGGCCTCTTTATCGATCCACAACATAATTTTTACCACTTTATGACTTTTAACAAATATTACAATCAAAAGGAAAATATCTTTAGTTCACCCTGCAAGGTTCATTGTTGGTACTCACTCTCCCAAAATAAACACTTCATGGGAAGTAGGAGAAAGGAGAGGGGGAAGGAGGAGAAAAGGGTAGGAAGAGGTAGTTATCCCTCAGTTTCAGTGACTGTAGCTTCAAGGGTTTCAAAATACTGCTATGGTAGAGGGAGACCAGTTTATCCTACATAATTCAAAATTTTAAATAAGATTTTCAAACTGGATCCATTAGATAAATGACCCTCCTGATTGCTGGTTAGCCAAACACTGTGAGACACTGGGGTAGGAAATGCCTCCCAAAACATGAGAACACGGGAGCAAAATACTCATAGTTACTTGTGCAAATGTCATGGGAGACATTCTTATGGTCCAGAGAGAGCTGTGAGCCTATCACTACCAGTCACGAGAAAGACCCTGGAGATACCAAATGCTGCAGAAGACAAGGAAGAACAATTTGCTGGACATGTCTGAAAATATAAGCCAGGAAACAGTTCTAGTGTTAAAAAAATCATCATCAAAACCTAACATATTTCTACCACACCTAAGTTTTAAGCCTGGTCCACTTTTTATTTTGTTTCTCTTTAGAACAACACAAAAGCAGGTCTTTATTTTTACAGTGGGAACTGATGGGAAATTCAATTCATTCTACATCTAACAGCTTGACCATACTTACCGTAACATGGAGGAGAAAGAGTTGGAAAATGAATATTATTACGAAGGTAGGTTTCCAAAAATAGAACAATCATAGAGGTAAAAATGCATTTAAGCCCGAAAGCTGTAGTTTGAACATAAGGTGAACGTTAACAGTTAGTTAAAACAGTATAAAATTATCGGGAAAGCGTTCGTTTTAGTTTACGTTTAAACTTCCAGAAGAAAAATAATCTTAAAATAGTCCCAAACATTTGGAGTACTTCTGAATTAGTATTCTTTGAAGCATGAAGATAAATTGATTCCAGGATGATTCCACAAAGGCACCAAAAAAAAGTTATAAAGCTCCTGAGTGCATACAACTGTTGAATGTTTAGTCTAGGAGTTCAACACATTTTCTAGGCTCAGGATGATGGAGATTTTATTGCAAATGGGCAAGATGGTTTAAGTTAGGGTAAGGTTGTCATTTTGATATACTTGTAAGGCTTAATGTCTCTAATCTTTGAAAAATTCTTAAAATGCAAATGTCAACTGCACCTAATTGGGTCTGAAGTTTTGGTTCATTGACAAGATTTACTAAGAGTAAAAATGTTTCTTACCTAGCATCCTGAACTAACTATGTTAGTCAGTTGTGTACCAACATATGTTAAACTTCCTAGTACAATTTTATTAAACAGCTTGAAAATCTCAGATTCAGAATGTATTATGTAAATATAGCAGCTCCTTAGTGTAAATTTTTAGGCATTGTCTTTTTTTTTCACTTCAACAATTTGGTTTTGGGGTGCCTGGGTAACTCAGCTGGTTGAGCATCCGACTCTTGATTTCAGCTCGGACCATGATCTCATGGTTTGTGGGTTCAAACCCTGTGTCAGTTTCTGTGCTGACAGCACTGAGCCTGCTTGGGATCCGCTCTCTCTGTCCCTCCTCTGCTTATGCTCTCTCTCTCTCTCTCTCAAAATAAATAAATAAACTTAGAAAAAAAAGAATTTGGTTTTGAATGAAGGAAAGAGAACAGTACAGTGAACTATGAATGGCTACCTACAGTCAGTACTTCAAATAGTTTAAGTAAGTCAAAATGCTCATTTGGAGTCTTCTCCTCCCACAATATTGATTAGGTGCTATAATCTGTATCCAGAAATCTAAAATGGACTTGGCATTCTACTATGTAGAATCTCGGTCCATGCATCAGTTCCAAAAGAGCCGTTCATGTTTAATTGCATTCTGGGACCACATGCGTGTTCCTGCTTCTTTACAAGTCTCCTCTCCCCAGCTCCCCTGATGGCTTTGTCAATCTGCCATTTATCCTTCCAGTCTCTCAGGGCTCAGTGCCTTCTTCCCTGCAGAGAGAACAGAACAGCTTGTGTACTTCCCACCATTCTTTACAAGGTCTCATTTCTTGATGGTTGCATGGTGGCCTGTTAAGCTACTCTCATGGAGGGTACAAGATGCTGGAGAGGTGAGGAGATGGCACCAGAAGGGAAAGTCTATATGCACAGGTCCATAGACATTTGCATCTCTGGAGATATACTGGAGCTATACTAGACAAAAGGAGAGAATTCTGCCTTTGAGCAGAATTCTGCCACTTGAGCTCCATCCTCTCCTGTTTGGAAGGACAAGCGTGAAAGGTCAGCTTTGATGGCGCAGGACGAGGAATCGGGGCTCAGAGCCAGACGTGAACGATGATTCAAATCTTAGCTTTGCTGCAGTTAGTCATAATGGCATTGGGTGAATTGCTTGAATTCTCTAGGCTACGGTTGCCTTCACTATAAAATGTGGACAAAAAATCCTAGCTTAAAAAGTTACGCTGAATATGAAACAATATAAATATTCTGAATTACATGTTTCCTAGTTAGAATTCAATAAATGGTAGCGATGACTGTGGTTACTACCCTACTCAGTGGTTCAGAAAACCAGTCCAGCTACCTGTCTGCATACATACCAATGGCTTATGTAACCCTGAGGCCAAGAACGACCTCAGTTATCTTTCAAGAATGACCCAAGTTCATTGGCTGAAGTCCAGAACACGAGAATCCACCTCCTCAATAATCTAATTCCAATAACCTGATGCTACTTCTCCTGTAGAAAAGGTTGGTTAACATGGATCAAAATCTGTTTTAAGGGAAATTAAACTCAGAAACCACAATCCAAGGAAAAAGCACCAAACTAAAACTCCCTTAGATTTTTTGGATTTAGGAGTTTGGGTTTCAAAATATCCATATACGCTCAGAGAACCCAACATATGCGTATGGTGCCATATTAGCCCCGTGCTTTCTATTTGTTCTTGATTTTTTTTTCCTGCTGCTGCCTCTAAAACATCATCCAGAGTATTTATGCATATACTTAAATATGTACATACATATATGTGGGTGTTCATTTAGGTATAGGCATAAAAATACATAAGACTACCTGAAGGTTTCACAATCTATCATTAACTGGTAACCATGGAGAAATAAGTGGGATGGAGTGTTTGGCGAATGGGGATGTTTAAGATTTATTTTATGTACATCTGTATTTTAATTTTTTCAAAAAGCATATTTCATGTATTA
The DNA here is from genome assembly GCF_007474595.2 of Lynx canadensis. Classification (NCBI taxonomy): domain Eukaryota; kingdom Metazoa; phylum Chordata; class Mammalia; order Carnivora; family Felidae; genus Lynx; species Lynx canadensis. Next base: position 204,308,279 of record NC_044310.1, read on the forward strand.
TTTTTTATTTTGATTCTGAAAGAGTAGTACTCATTTACCTTCTCCAACTCTTCATCTTCCATTTACTTGATAACTTACTGAAACCCAACTTCTGTTCCACCATTCCAGAGAACCAACACTCATAAATCTCATCAGTGACCTAGTAATTGTTAAATTCAGCAATCCCACTTAAGTTTTGATTGTACTTGACCTCCTGTAGCATTTGACACAGTTAAGCATATGGCCCCTCTTTGAAACTCTTGTCTTTTTTGACATTACACTCTCTTGCTTCACCTCCTACTTCTCTGATTATGCTTCTTTCTCTTTAATTTTATCCTTTTCCTTTGGTTCTTTAATTAAAAGCATCAATAGAATTTTTTTTAAGGTATTCTCTCTTCCTAAGCAAGTTCAACAGTTCTCAGGGATCTCACTGTCACCCTTTTTAGCAGAAGAGTCATAAACAGCATCGTAGTCTCTCTCATGATTTTCTGCACTATATTTCCAATTGTATTCCAGAGACTTCCATATCAATATACAAGGGGTAATTTATATTCTATATATAAAATACTGATCACATAATTTCCCTTCTCACAACGTTGTCCCCATCCTTGGTTTCATATCTTACTTATGTCATCTCCCAGGGGGTGAGCTCACATAATCTTCAGTCAAATGGAGTTGGAAAGCAATTCCTCAAATTTATCAGCTATGTCACCGGGAAGTTGTTAAAACTCTCAGAATCTTAGATTTAACATCCAAAAGGGAAATATTAATAATGATAATTTCCTTCAGTGGTTGATGTGTGATGTTTATATAATATGTATGACATATTACAGAAAATGTAAGTTTATATAATATACATTATATATTATATCATATCTATTGTATTTACATATTATATCCATTATCCATATCTTTATATAACTCAGCAGGGTGTGAAAATGTTTTTCTTATAATCTTCCCAGACACTGAGACTGGAAACTTTGTGCAAGAATTTCTTTCTTTCTCTTCTCATGATTACCCTTCCCACAACATGCAATTAAAAGGCCATCAATTATTTTGCTAAGTTGTCTACTTACTTTACCCTCTTCCTACAAGGACCTCATGTTTTCTTTTTTTTTTTTCTTTCCTTTTCTTTTTTCTTTCTTTTCTTCTTCTTCTTTTTTTTTTTTGAGACACACACGCGCACACACACACACACACATACGCACATGTGAGCAGGTGGGGGAGCAGAGGGAAAGAGAGTGAGAATCTTCACCAGGCTCCATGCCCAGTATGGAACCCAAGGTGGGGCTCAATCCCAGTACCATATCCTGATCTGAGCCAAAACCAAGAATCGGATACTTAAGCAACTGAGTCACCCAGGCACCCTGGACCTCATTTTTTTCTGCCTTGGTTTATGACAATGCCCTTCATTAGTTTCCTTGTTCAATGTCTCAATGGCATTTGTTAGCTCCTATTGTCATCAGAAAAATGTCCACTGTACTCGAGGACTTGGACCATCGAGACCCAATTTCTCCTTCCAGCCCGATTCCTCACCACCAACTCTATGCTCTAATCATGTTAAACAACATACTTCTTCTTTTAAATCTTCTACACCTTTACTCATGTATATTCCTTTGTCTAAATACCTCTTTCCTTCTTCCTTTATCTATTGAAACCCTACTTTAAAGTTCATCTTGAAAGCTTTTTCCACCATTAGACATGTTCTGATGAACTCTCATTCCATAAATAATTCACTGTCTGCTCATTTTCACGTCCGTGGCCATTGACTTTTACTTCTCTGCTATTTTTACATTATACCTTCTTTATACATTCATGCATTCATTCATTCAACCAATCCTTTCATAATGGGTTCACTCTGTTGGGCACTGTGAATTACTCTGGTGACACAAAGGGGAGCAACCTGTGTTCTTACACTGTTTAAATTCCTGGAAGACACTTCTGAGTTTTTTTTAACCTGTCTTTCTTCTTACACTCTGGCTCATTCTTTGCCTTCCATAGATGGCTACCAAATGTTCATTGATCAAACCAGGCCAGTAGATACGACTCTTTCTGCAGAGTCTACCTCTAGAAACAAAGCATAGAGGCAAAGATACTTTCTTCAGAAAACTAGTTTCACCTATTTGCAATCCAATTCTCTCTGAACTTCAAAGAAAGAACTGGACTTCCTTTTCTCAGGGAGCCCTAACCCTGCCTCTTTGAAGTCCACTTGTGCCACACCTATGAGAGCATATTGACTGAAGGTATGCCTAAGGTCAGGTGTCTCCATGGAAATATCTCTTCTCAGACCTGGAAGTTCCGAGGTACTCCAACAAACATTCCCTTGGGTATATGCTCATTAAGCCTCTGTGGAAATATGTAAACCACCTAGAGCTCTCCAGGAAAGGTGACACCACCATATCCCCAGTCCTAGATGATGTTATCCCTGACTTTTGAAACCTGGATGGCTATGGTCTTGCCTTAAACTTTAAATCTTTTTAAGGAGGGTGAGAAAAGGAAATGAGGGTGTAGGAGGGAGTGATGTTAGGAAAGTTAGAGAGTGAGGGGCTAGCGGGGGCAGGGGCCAAGCAGAGAGCTTAGAATCCTTGTTCTAACTCAGCAGAGCCTGAAGAGGAAGGAGGGTTAGTAGCAAGTTGTGTTTCGCAGACTGTAAATCATGTCTGCACTCCATCGGGTCAAGATGTTGTTCCAGATTTCCCTGAGTTTCTTGTTGCACGTTACACTCACCTTTTCCATGCAAAAAGTTAGAAGTATGTTATTTTTTTCTGTATGTGCACATTTACATATGTAAAATGTCTCTAAAAATTAATTTCATTTAAAAAAAAAAGTCTTGCACAGGAATTTAAAAATTGCTCTATATTCAAATCCTTATTCTGCTTCTGAACCTTTCAAATATGTAATTCTATATTCAATAATAATTCATAACCTTGTAACTTTATAAGAGGAAAAGGAACAAATGCTTTGAGAAATAATGATAGCCTTTCTTTTTCAAAGTCAAGTGCTTATTTTTTTAAAGGAGCAGATAAAATTATTAAAATCTGGACTTTTTTGATCTATGCAATTGTACTAATTGGCTCTGTGAATTTTTTATAGTTACTATTCTTACATATATAATATAAATGAAAGGGCTTATTTTTAATTAAAAACAGAGAAATAACTATGAATCTATAATCTCCAGAGAAAGGGAACAATTATATCACTGCAATAATGAACACATATGCGTAAAAGTATTTCTGGGGTAAAGAGTTTTAACTTTGGAACAAGATCATCAAAGTTCTCAAATCTGACGGAGTGGATGTTGCTTTTTTACTTGTTTAGCAAACAATCTTGAAAATAAGATTTGATAAAGGAAAATCAGGATAACTTGGCAATTGTATGTAGTCATTCTAACATTTACCATTTCGTTAAATTACGTCAAGGGTATCAAAATTAACAGATCAGAATTATCTTGAAACAAATTTGAGGGTTTTGTGGCAAATGTCTGGATAACCAAAAACAAAAGGATCAGCTTAAAAAGGAGGGAAGGGAAGATAGATAGGAAGGAGTAGGAGGAGAAGGGTTGGGAGGAAAGGAGGAGAGGAGAAGAGAGAGAAAGGAAGGGAGGGAAAGGGGAGTGAGAAAAAGAAAGAAAAGAAGAAATGACATTAAGAAATTCAGGAGTGGTGACAGGACTTTTGTAAACACTTCGTTTCTTGGAGCAAAATATTTTACTGAATATCGTTCTATGGTTTGATCCATACATTACAGAGTATTTGGACTAAGTAACATCAGATCTGGTGAATGGTACTTCGATGGTACTTCTATCGTTCTATGGTTTGATCCATACATTACAGAGTATTTGGACTAAGTAACATCAGATCTGGTGAATGGTACTTGATTTCCAAATGTCTAGGTGTCTGATGTTGAAACCACTTTCTTAAAACATTTGCCTAAAGTAACAGTAGCTAACATTTATTAAGCACGTGTGATATGCCAAGCATGGTTTTAAGTTCTTCATGTTCTTCCTTCAAATGAATCACTTAAGGACCCTATGAGGTGGTTATTATCATCATTTCCATTTTATGGATGCTTTAAGTGCTGTCTTTGTGCATATGAAAGAACACCTTCCATTCAGAAACAGTCATCACTAAGTTTCTTTTAGTTTTGGAAGACCGAAGTTGTATTTCTGTCCTGCAGAGGCGATTCAAGGGAGGCCGGAAGCAAGAAATAAATGCGATCTTTTTTTCCCCAATCACTTCTAAAATCTTTTCAAGCACTCTCATGATAAACTCCGTATCAGTGTATTACCTACAAATAGTTGCTACGGTCTAATGTTGGACAAAAGCTTTGAGCTTGAGAAGACAGATTATTCCTTCTGTTACTTGTCCCCTCTCCCTCCCTGACCAGCTCCATTTAGGAAGTTTGGGTGCACCCCTACCAACGTACTCATTTAAGTTTCGAACATTTAAGCATTTACTCCAGGAAAGTAAAATACTGGTTATCCTGAAAAGCTGCCTTGGCGTTTGGTCCCTTATGGTCTCAGTGAAGTGACCTTGGCCTCCCAAAGTGACTGAGCTCCGTGTAAAGTGGCACACGGGTCCAGTGGCTCTTTTCATACTCTTGCTGTGAAAGGAAGCCTCTTAGCAATGCTTCCTTTATGCTCCCTCTTAATGCAGGAAACGTTTTGCAGATTTTATGGTATTCCCCACTGAGAAAAATGAAATGCTGCCTTTAGACAGCCCACATTTTAAATGATTGAATAGGTACTCAGCACATTGTAGTTGCTCAATAAAGACTTGTTGAAAGGAGTTAAGTTTTATTGATGGCTCGATTCCAAGAAAAACATCTGTTAGGATGATGCAAGTCCAAATCTAGGTGCTCCCTGTGTGGCATATTTAGGCCAGGTGTTGAGTAAAGGGACTTTAACCTGAAACACGAAAAAGAAGAAGGGGGGGGGGGGGGGCGCGTTTTAGAAGCAACCTCGATTATGGCGACGCCTTACCTTCTTACCACAGCTGTCCGTGTTCTACTTTCCTGAAAATACTAACTCCCTTCTACGGGTGACACATTGGAGACTTGGAACAGTACGAGTGCCATCTGCGAGATTAGCCAGTTCTTGCACGGGACAACCTTAGGCTCCAGGTGACCACACCACACTGCCCCTCAGAGGAAAACTAGGCAACCCCTGAGTGCGGTCTCTGTGCCAGATCTATTTACCTCTATCTGAGCTGTCTCCCTCCCACAAGTCTTAACCACGCATTGCGAGCACCGTGCACATTGGAGAGTCATGTGTGTGGTGTTCATTAAGAGAGAATGAAACCTAAAATAGCTCAGAGATGTATCTGCTTCCCCCAGGAAGGGTGAAATGACTCCCACAGACAGCAGAGCCTTAGGGTGCCGATGATGGAAACGGGTGGGAAGGGAGGAGGCGGCAGGAGACAGGGGTCTCGGTGGGTGGGGTGGCTGTTTACTGAAGCTCCTGCCTCACTCCATCAGCTTGGTGACTCACCCGTGCGAGAAACAATTACGCCTCCTTCCCTGAGAGTTCCCTTGGACGCATTGGCTCATTGTGTCGCTCACATTCGTAAGCTTTTGGGGGGGCGGGGGATGAGTACCCTTGAAGGTCAGATAAATTTTGGTTAACAAGGGATTCGTCTTGCACAATTCTTACAATGCAAATGAAGCTTGACTTTCAGGCCCTATGTGGGCCAGACTGGCTGGGTTTAGCATGGAACTCAGCCATGCAAGAGCTTTATAGCGTGTGCATTAATACCCAGATTGTTTGCGGTTCAGCAAAGGAATAATCCCAGACTCTGCCTCCAAATATACATACACCTGATTTCTTTCTTTTCCAGATTATGTTGGGCCTCCATTTAGGAGATGAGGTAGTCCCTAAAATCTAGGGACTCAGCCGTGTCTGCAAATAAGAAACATTGAAAATGAGGTCCAGTGTGTTTTGAAAACATATCAAATCTGTTTTGGATATTCAAATAAATGCAGCAGAAGTCACTGATTGATTTATGCAACTCTGGAAGCTTGCAGAGTGAAGAACACATACGTTAATTATTACATTTCCTCATGGCAAACCTCCGCTGGGAACAGGAATTTAAAATCTCACTGCCACAGGAATACAGACCCAAATTCCAGGAACTGGGACCCATATTCCAGGACCCCAAGAAATGACATCAGCCTGAAGAGCCGAGGTGAGTCTAGAGACACTTTAGCCATTGGCTCTCCTTTGGCTTCCTTTTGTTGTTATAGCAACAAAACTCTTTCAAGGGCAAACACTTCTGTAGGTGAAATAACTCCGCCATGAAAACACTACAATCACAAGCCTCACATATCTGGGCTCTGAGTAAGCGAGTGGAGCGCCACAGAATACTCACAGTTAGTCCATGACTGGGACTTAAACTGAGGCCCTATATCAGGACAGCTTTGAATCTCTTTTCAAAGAATAGATGTTAGGGGTGTCATTTATCTGCCAATCGTACCAGCCTGGGTCACTCTGGCCACTGGTAGCCAAGAAGGAATTCGCAGTGGAAGCCCCAGGGCCAAGGGTGCTGCGGAAAAATGATCTGATTAATCCGGGTAAAATAATGCTCATTCATTTTTCTTCAGCAGAATGAATATACATACGGAGTACCCACTAATACAAGGTGTAAGTCCAGTCACTTCAGCACGTCGACTTGGACATATATTTTACTCTCATTGGATATAATATATACCCATAAATACTCCTAATGAATGGCAGAAAGTAATACATTTCATAAAAGTGTAATAACAAATGTGCTACGTCAGCTCAAAGGAGGCTAGAATCACTCCCAATATGGGAAGCCTGGTAAAGCTTTTAAGCCAGAATTAAAGAAATGTAGGACATGTCGAGGCCCAGGGCATTCCAGACAAAGGGGATATTATATGAACAAATTTATTATATTATAAAACAAAATTAACAAGTGTGTAAAACTGCGAAAGTATAAAACGGGCATATGAAGCTATCTGCTTGGCTAAAGAGATACAGAGAGGAATCGAGATAAAATTTATGTCAGGAAAATTGTTTAGAATTCCTTCTTCAGGTAATTATTAGCGAAGGTTTTATATATCTACTTACCAAACAAAGAAGTTACACAGGGACTGTGTTTAGGATTAATACGGCAGATGAGTATATGTCCCGTTGGTGAGGAGACCGTTGCTATAGTTTAAGTTAGAGGTACTAGGGTCATAACAGGCTTCATGGTCCTAGGCAAAAGGAAGAGACAAGGACACCAAGCCTTTGGGGCGACTTCCCAGAGAAACTGGTGGCACCATTAACAGAATTGAGAAATCAGAAGGGGAAGCTTTGCAGGGAAAATGAATGAGCTCAGCCTCAGATAATGCCTTAGAGATCACAATTCGGATAATCTAGCTCCAACAGGAGTTCGAAATCCAATCTTGAAACCCAGGAGAGAGACCAAGATGGTAAATATAGATTCAAGAGTCATCCGCTGCCTAGATGCAATCGCTGAAACTGACAGATTAGATGAGAGTTTACAGGAGTGATTGCTCAGGGAAAAAGGCAAGTCAAGGACAAAGACCCTAATGTCTTTCTTTTCGGAGTGAAGATCCTGGATTTCTAAACAGTCGCTGCTTCACCAACTGCAGTTTTTTGTCTTTTTGTTTTTGTTTTTCCCGAAAGATATCAGGGTTTGTAGCATCCTAAGGGCAGGAGTTCTCAGTAGTTGCTTAGCAGTAGTTAGCATTTTATCCTAGAGGCTGGAGCTTCTAGCGTCGCCCCAGTGTGGTTGTGTATGGCAGTGGTGATGGGGCTGATGGTGGTGCATGCATGTATTTCAGGGCGTGGGATGTAATAGCCAGATTTATTTACCAGAAAACCACTAAACGTGTATAGAAATGTATACCATGTTCGCCGCAATCGTCACAGTATTACTGAAAGCATTAACAACTAAGTACAGTGCCTTAGCATTTACCCTCACAACAGCTTTTTGAGGTGGGAATTATTGCCACCTACGTTTGATAGATGAGGATGTGAGTCTCGGCGTAGTTTAGCATCTCTCCCCACATCACAGAATTATTAAGTAGCGGGAAAAAAATTCTAATGACTGACTCTAAAACTCAGATCTTAATCATTATGTTTTTCCTGCCTTAGGGTTATTTCTGAAATCAGTGGTAAATCATGGTCTACTAATTTATCTTAATATCATTATTTATTCATTTATACCTTGCTTGATTCAATTTCATTTTTAAATAAGTATGCAGTAAAATCGACTCTGTTAGTGTACAGATCTGTGAATTTTAACACACGTGTAAGCTCGTGTAACACTCACCATGATCAAGATACGTACAAGTCCGATCACCCCAAAAGCTCCATGGCGCTCTCTCTTTGTAGGTCAACACTCTAACCCCTGGCAACCACTGATCTGGTCTCCATAATTGTGGCTTTCTTTTTTTTTTTTTTTTTTTTTTGAGAGTGTCTAATCGAAATGGAATCATAAGGTATGTAATCTTTTGAGACTGGCTTCTTTCACTCAACATAACATCTTTGAGATTCAGCCAGTGTGTTACATATGTCACTAGTTTGTCAAGTGGTTTTCCGTTATGTGGAATCCAGTTAGTTGATCCACTTACCAGTGGATGGACATTTGGATGTTTTCTCAGGTTTTCACGATTGGGACTAGAACTGCTATAAACGTTTTCGAACATGTTATTATGGGAAGTTAAGTTTTCATTTCTCTAGGGTAAACACCCAGGAGTGGAATTACTGGGTCATGGTGTAAATTTCCTTATATTATTATTATTTTTTTTTAATTTTTTTTTTCAACGTTTTTATTTATTTTTGAGACAGAGAGAGACAGAGCATGAACGGGGGAGGGGCAGAGAGAGAGGGAGACACAGAATCGGAAACAGGCTCCAGGCTCTGAGCCATCAGCCCAGAGCCCGACGCGGGGCTCGATCTCACGGACCGCGAGATCGTGACCTGGCTGAAGTCGGACGCTTAACCGACTGCGCCACCCAGGCGCCCCTAAGAGCAACCTGTTGTAACAGCTACAGCAAGCCGTCTTAGTTTTCTGTGAAGGAATTCTTCGAAATCCGCTGCAAGACAAGAGAAGAGTGCCACACTACTATAATTGCTGGGGCAGATAAAGTCCAGCAAAGAGTCACCTGAATCTCCAGAAGTTTGTGGAAATCTTCTGGTACATCTTCCACAACCTAGTAAGAAAGGCAACTGAGGCCCCCAATGCACTGTGACTTGTCTATAGTGAGGTTTGGCATGACTGAGGCCAAAACTAGGTTCCTTACCTCCCAGGTCATAGGAAAGAGGCATTCTGGAAAAGAAAACCAAACTCTTAGGGAAAGCCACAGCCCTGACGAGAGTACAGCTAACAACGGCCCTTGGCATGTTTTAAAGATGAAGATATATATGCTCTGTTTGGGACTTCAAGGATTTTTCCAATGGCATACACGAGTATGTCTATTGAAAATTGCTCTATTCCAATGGTCTGAAGTTATAAACACTAATTTAAAGTCTTCTATAAATATTTAAATATGAATGATATCCTTCTGTAAATATAACATCATATAAAGAAGCTGTGAAGAGCTGGTTCCATTCGAGGTATTTTGAGGTCATTGTATGTAAAACAAATGTTTAATGCTAACAAAATACCCCACTATGTTAATAACTTGCCTCAAGTTACACTAAACAACCTGAAGTATAATAGCTTATGATGTCTGTATGTTTAAGAGCAATGTTCATCTGTTATACATAGAGGAATTATTATAACATATTTGCCCATTAGTAGAATTCTTCATGAAATGCTTTAAGGTCTGCTGACTTTGGCAGTTAAAAAATACTAAAAATTCTAGTATTTTCCCACACAAAAAAAGAGAAACATAAAGAAATGCAGTGCTTGATAAAGGCATATTACAAGTTCAAGTATACCTCAAATATAATTTCAGTGAAAAGAAATGCTCGTCCCGGAAGTGCAAATTTAGTGGGAGAAGAGATGGCAGAAAAGGGTAAAAATGATGAGACCGTCACCCACGTTACCTGAAAGATTGTTGATCTCATCACACAGAAAGTCACCGTGCACTTCGGGTTTCCAGTTGTGCATGTAAAGAGCTTAGACATCACCGCTCCGTCCTAACAATAAATAAAGAGCGGAACAGACACAAAATCAACAATTGTTCTTGGATCCATAAGAGAAGGGAGGACACAGGCCGAACCGCTGTCTTCAAGATTTAGAAAGCCGGAAGGAGGAATACAGGAGACACGGCTTCCTGGAGGCAAGACCCAGGAGGAGCGGAATCAGCCTCGGGAACCAACCAGCTCCGGGATGGAAAACCCGAGCTATAAATGATAAATTGATGGAAGTTCAGTGGGGAAAACTCTGAGAGTTAGAAGCTCCAGGGGGCCCAGTCACAGCCCCACCCCCGCTCCCATTTTATGAGATTTAATTCCAGAAAACAACTGTGGCTAAGAGACCACCACAGATGTGGGACCTCTGAGAATCTCCTATGCTTTTATGGTGTGGGCCAGTATCCTAATTGCTGCCTAGCTCTTGATTGTAAAGGCGACAGTTTAATTCTGGGGCAAAGACAGAGAATGTGCCACGTGGATGATTTCTTTTATAATAAATACAAATAACTAATGGCTTTAAAAAAAAAAAGAGGAGGAGAATAATGAAAGTGCCCCTTGCAGAAAAGAGTAGATAAGATTCTGGGTGACAAGTAGAGAACCTGATGAGGAGGAGAGGAAAGGTGGTACCCAGAGCACAAAATGGTTCCCGGGAGAAAATTCAGGTCCCTATCATCTCTCGGATGACAACGGGCAATCTCAGTGTTTCTTGAGAAACTAGTTCCTTGCAGATTTTTAAATATGCATGGGCAATCTATTGACTGAATGCTTCATGTTGTTTTATTGCAAATGAAATACATGTTTTTTTCAACGTTTATTTATCTTTGGGACAGAGAGAGACAGAGCATGAACGGGGGAGGGGCAGAGAGAGAGGGAGACACAGAATCGGAAGCAGGCTCCAGGCTCCGAGCCATCAGCCCAGAGCCCGACGCGGGGCTCGAACTCACGGACCGCGAGATCGTGACCTGGCTGAAGTCGGACGCTTAACCGACTGCGCCACCCAGGCGCCCCTGAAATACATGTTTTTAATGGCTTGAAGGACCCCCCTCTAAATTCCAGGATCTTATTCAGGTCCCGAGAAACTAGTCCACTGGGGACAAAGGTCTGCTCAGGCTGGTCACCTGTGACCTATCCTTCTGGTGACCTCTGTCTGCAGCTTACTTTGGCAGGCAGAGTGTGGAAATATTTGAGGGCAGGGAAGTGGAGAGGAAGTGAAGCAAGAGGAAGATGGGACTCCATGAACTGGAGTGGTTTCATCTCCGTTCACAAACTAGCTGCTTTCCCAATATCATCCCCACGGTGGTCCTGCTGTTGAAGGACCCCATTTTTGGATAGAGATCAGGTCATCATCAGGTGGCTGAAGTCTAGAGTGAAGAAGGCTTACTCAAGGAGAGAAAGTATGAAGACCAATTGAGTCAGCCGAGAATGGAGGTATGAAAGAGCATGGAACGCCAGAAGAACTCGAAGTTCACAAGTCTGAAGGGATCAGAGTAAAAATTTGGGATTCCAGAGCAAATAGACGCATTTGCTGAGCGCTAATTGCAGATGCTAGTATTAATATCATTTTGAATAAAACTAGGCTGGTTGACTACCTGTGATTTTTTTTTTTTCTCCCAGCTTGCCTCAATTATAACATTCTTTTTAAGCCAGATGTTGTAGGGATGGATCCCTGGTTTTAATTCACTGATTAACCGAGGGTTAACTCTTGTTAATACCATTGGGCAAATTTCTATCTATGGGCTCGGAGAGCTAGAAATGGCAAATTGTGGAACAAATCGTTCTCGCTACCCTCTGGAAACACTGCCATAGAGATCTAAGCAGTCAGTGTGAAAGTGTAGGTTCTTTTTTGATTACTGTGCATTCAGACCAGACGTACTAACTGGAGAAGTATCTGCCATGTGACTCTCACTCTTCTCAAGGGCCTTATTTCTCACTGCTGGAGGGAGTTTACTGGCCTTAAGAGATACACTGCCTCACTCACAGTGGAACACACATGAAAACAGCCAAACATACACATTACTGTCCATTTATCCTACACACACATACCAGTGTGAGAAGGGTAAGTACAGTTGTACTTAGAACCAGATGTAACCTTTACGAATGCTGTTTCACAAGAGACAATTACATTGTTCATCCTTGGAACTGAGCTGAATACGGAAAGAGTATTTTACAATCTGTTATCCCTGTCAATTTTTCCAGATCCTCTCTAAACGAGGGCGTAAAATTCAAACTCCCACATTTCTAGACGCCACCTTTTAATTTTTCTCAAAGAAATCATGACGTGCCAGTCATATGAAAGAAAGTTCTGGCATAAGAATCCCAGCCTCAACCCTCGAATACCAAGTATTTCTTTTTTTCAAGATAGTCCTTCATCATTTTCCAAATAAATACACATTTTCATAGTAACAGCCATCATATAGTCTACTTCTCCCCCACATTACCTCCTAATCTTCTCTGTTTTCAGAGATGATTAGTTTAGTTTTCTAACTAAAAACCTTAGTTTTCTAACTGAAAACCTTAGTTTTCAGACTAATGATTTTAACAACTACTAATTAATAGTTTAAAACTGACAATATCTGCCTACCTGATTTAAGACAAAGACAATATGGTGTTTACTTACAGAGAGAGAATAAATACAACTGTAATCTAGCTATGGACGTCCATTGCTAAGAGCACATTGAAACAACAGATTTTGGGCTATATCACTTTAACGAAGGCTACATTCTTGATTTGACAGCCCAAGCAGTTTGATTTTCTTTTTTAATGTTTATTTATTTTTGAGAGAGAGAGAGAGAGAGACCCAAAGTGTGAGCAGGGAAGGGTCAGAGAGAGAGAGAGAGAGAGAGAGAGAGAGAGAGAGGATCTGAAGCAGGCTCCAGGCTCTGAGCTGTCAGCACAGAGCCCGATGCAGGGCTCGAACTCACAAACTGTGAGATCATGACCTGAGCTGAAGTTGGACACCTGACTGACTGAGCCACCCAGGCATCCCAACAGCCCAGGTAGTTTAAAATTGGTTTTGTTGGGGCGCCTGGGTGGCGCAGTCGGTTAGGCGTCCGACTTCAGCCAGGTCACGATCTCGCGGTCCGTGAGTTCGAGCCCCGCGTCGGGCTCTGGGCTGATGGCCCAGAGCCTGGAGCCTGTTTCCGATTCTGTGTCTCCCTCTCTCTCTGCCCCTCGCCTGTTCATGTTCTGTCTCTCTCTGTCCCAAAAATAAAAAAAAAAAATTAAAAAAAAAAAATTAAAAAAATAAAATTGGTTTTGTTTTTTGCCATGCTCGATCTGAAATTTAGGGATACCTTTCTGGCAGATAGTAAGAATGTTAGCTAGGTCTAAATGGATGTGAAAACCCACCATACATGATCATTCATATTGTTACATGTAAGAAGGAAAACGTACCTAAATATGTTTGTGGTTCACCCATCACTAATCTCCTTAACACTGAGTGGCGAGACTCTCAGGAGTGCCCCGAGGAATGTTTTGAGAATCAGTAGGCCTTTGTACTTGATTCTTCAGCTAACTCTTTGGGTCGATGACAGCTGCTCTTGCAATTAGCCCTTCCCTTGACCTCATGGTCAACCACAATAGCCTTGGAGATTTCAGGAAGGGAAACTATTACTTTTAAGGTATCTGGACAAGACCTGCATGTGTGCAAATTAATAGGGGAACTGTTTTCTGTGCTTTATTCTCCTTCTTCTCTCTTGGTTACAAATTGTCCCCATCCATATGTGACAGGCACATCTGGTTACCTACTCTAATGGGTGAAGAAATGGATCTAACAGGAAGGGGAAGCCATATAATACTCCCCAGGAATGTGTAAAAGAGGATTCCTCAGCCTTTTTCTGAAAACAGGAGTCTTAAGGGGACATCCTGGGCTGAACGATAAGTTATTTGCTCAACTTACCCCTCTTAGTTCAGAGGTAGAAATATGTAAAATATGATGATACTTAGTAGGCTGAGTACCAACAGTATAACAATACAAGAAACACAGTTTTAACAGATTGCAATGATAGGTTTGTTATGAGCTAAACTTCCTTCCCTCTCCTTATCATCCTCGAATCTTCCCATCTCTGGATGGGGGCCGGGGGGGTGGGTGGCGGTGAAGTGTCGCCGGCCATAAGCATCCACTCTCTTCAAGTCTCTGTCGGCTGAGCCCTGAAGCTAGACTGTGATTCAAAATCTAGTTAGGAGTCATTTTGTGGGTAGTAAACAAGGCCAGCTCTTTCTATGCTTCATGCTGCCCTTTGATTTCGGGCAGGTAGAGTTGTCTACAAGCCAAGAGGAACAGAGTTGAATTGGAGAAAGTCGTTCAACAACCCATGTCCGCAGAAGCCTGCTATATGAGAAACCTAAGCGTGAGGAACAGAGTTAGGACAATAAGAAAAGAATGGCTGGGGAGGGAGGTACTGGGAGTGGTGGTGCTGGGGGCTGCGGGAGATAGAGGAGGACAGACAGATTGATAGCGGAACTGCAGCGCACGTGAGCGGCGAGCTCTCTCAGCAGAGCTGACACAGGAAGCAATGATGGCGGAAGCTGAGGACTAGATCAGAACACCATACCACAGCAAGGCGTGTTTTGAAGCCCTTTCAATTGGTGACATGTACCAACTTGCCTAAACAGGGCCAGGAGAACAGGAGTGACCGAACCGAACAATAGTCTCAAAGGAAGTGGAAGAATGAATTCTCATTATGTTTTTACAGGTCTACGGAAATGACATTCCTGAAATGCTCACTCTATTCCTTAATCACACCTCCAGAATCTTTCATAATGAAGAGAGATACACTACTGCCTTTGCCAAGTATATATTGTGTATTATGACAACTCTGCCTAAATTACTTTTCAGAAAAAGATGGAAATATAAATTGATAAACACCGGGAAAGGCGATTTGATAGAATACGGGTATTTTTATGTAGTAGTAGCCAAATAGCCCCGTAACATGCTATAATCAAATGATCATGACAAAAATCATCTTTTGAATTATAGTTTTTTAAATGTTTTTCTAAATTTATTTTTGAGAGAGAGAGAGAGAGAGAGGCAGAGTGGGAGTTGGGGAGGGGCAGAGAGAGAGGGAGATGCAGAATCCGAACTGAGCTCGAACTCATGAACCTTGAGATCATGCCCTGAGCTGAAAAGTCAGACAGACGCTTAACCGACTGAGCCACCCAGGCGTCCCTGGAATTATCGCTTCAATCGACTTTTGCCTGGTGGTAGAGTTGCCACACTGTGTGTAAAATTCTTTCAAATGTAGAAAATGCTTTTCAAACTTACCCTCTAAGCTTCCTTAGTGCCAAAGACACACATAGAAACCAACGCCATAAAGAATATCAACTAAGTACTTATATGACAATGTAAGGTGACAGCGGGAGCTATGATATTACACAGGAAGCATTCCATAAGTACTTGTCAAGTTAAATAAAAAATAAACTGGGTTGCAACAAGTCTTTAAATAGCACAAACTGCTGTCACATAAATGAAATACTTTAAGGTAGCTCTAACGGGGGAAGTGCCCTCCTGCCAGGGATACGACAAGGAGACCCAGGTACAGACAAGGAGTAAGTCATTAAGGACAGTGGTCATTCCAGGAATTCTTGATGAAATTAGCATTTTAAAATATTTCCAGTAGAATTAAAATCTAAATCCTCCTGTGAAACATCACTTGGCAATAGGGTCTTCACCCATGGAGGTCAGAGAGCGGTTCTCCAGAAGACAGGAAGAATAGATCACTCTTTTATCTCAAGTCTCTTATGCACACTGCCAAGCCTTTGGTGTCTGTTTTTACTTAAGCTGCATCAGAGCGGTGCCTGAGAGATTTTGGATTAGCCCAACATTGCTGCTTTGACTGTATTAATCATATTAAACCAATAAGTACATGGATTATTCAAATCAGTGTCCTTGAATGAGCTAAAGATCTTTTAACAGGTAACTTCTAAGTGCCAAGAAATTTGACTTAATTAATGCTAATGGCATTGATCTTTAATGAGAATTTTCCTGTAAGAAAGTTAATTGTTATTATGTTTTTTAAAGGTAGAGCTATAATATGTACTCCAAGCGGTTCTTGCCCGGGGTCAATTTTGCCCCCTGACTGCAGGGATCACCTAACAATGTCTAGAGACATTTGAGGTTGTCACAACGGAAGGGAAGGGTGCTTCTGGCATCGGACGGGTAGAGGCTAGAGATGCTATCAGACATAATGCACATAACAGTTCAATCTCACACCACAAGGTATGTCCAAAGTATGTTAGTGCCACTGTTGGGAAACCCTGGGGTACAAGTACAAAGATAAATTATCATGCAATTTGAGAGAGAGCACACAAACAGCTAAAAACACTTTGAAATTCTGATTCATGGTCATGAAAAATTCTGAAATAATGCATTTCTTCTGTGCCTAAACTACTTCCTAATAATAAATTAGACTTCTTCTGACGCTGCATTAACTGTTTAAAGCCACTAGGGAGCTATTCAGTATGTTAGTACTTTGGTGTATTAAATACAGCCCTGGGGTATTTAAAACGTTAATGGAACTTTCAAAAGTACCTAATTTACAACTGAGCATTAAGAGAACCAACACATGTGAAAAAGACATAAATGCGCTCAAAAAGAAACACATAAACAAGCTTAAAAGTTCAGAGGACACAAAGTGATCTGAGTTAGGGGTGTGTGTATGTGTGTTGAAGGGAGGGGGTTCATTAGTTAGGAATGGCCAGACGTGAGTTTTGACCTGGGTTTAAAGAAAAAAGAAAACTGTGGGTTAGTTGAGAGAATATTCTAACAATTCAGTAGCCCTTGTTAATGTGAAACAGAAAGTGGTTAATTGCTAATTCAATTTCCGGAGGGTTTTCAACAAACAGGAGTTGAAGAAAGTGATTAGTATCTACTGAGTGAAAACTATTTAAAATTAATTCATCTTTTGATGAATTTTAAGTGGGTTTTTATGATAATGCTTATAATGTCCTGGGTACCTAGAATATGGTTGATTACTTTATTGAGGTAAATCTGCTAATTAAAAAAAAAAAAAAAAAAAAAAACTTGTCATATGTCACAAATTGAACGCACGAGTCATGAGGGGGGGGAAAGCTGATTCAGATCTATGTTGGTATTCTTCACTGAAAATAATTGACAAGTTTTATAGGTGGTCCCTATAACCATGGGTTTTTTTTTTTTTTTTTAATTTTTTTTTTTTCAACGTTTATTTATTTTTGGGACAGAGAGAGACAGAGCATGAACGGGGGAGGGGCAGAGAGAGAGGGAGACACAGAATCGGAAACAGGCTCCAGGCTCTGAGCCATCAGCCCAGAGCCCGACGCGGGGCTCGAACTCACGGACCGCGAGATCGTGACCCGGCTGAAGTCGGACGCTCAACCGACTGCGCCACCCAGGCGCCCCAACCATGGGGTTTTAAATACGAGGACAGGCACCATCTCTGCTTTCCACAGAGATTTCTGGATAAGAGAAGAAACAGCTCTGATAGATCCTTTCTCTTCCTTGGGTATCCAGCAGAGCACTTTCTGCACAAGCAAAGAGACATAGGAAACGGTATCAGAGAAGTTTGTGAAAACTAGGAGATGCACCATTGATAAAATAATATAGTTAAGAGCAGATTTTTTTTTTTCTTTTCTAAATATGCTTTACACATTAACTTTGGGAGACATGATATTTCAACTTTTGGGAGACCTTGAGGAATGAAAATAATTTCATAACTGAATGATTATTAGGGTAAGTTAAGAACTGTGGAATATTATGTCCTCCTCTGTCAAGGCCCTGCTAATTTTTGGCCTCGTTGGTGACTAGCAACCTAAAGAGAACATAATTAATATTATAGCTATCAATAGACTTATGATTGTTAATCTTATGTGTCAACTTAGTTGGTTATGGCACCTGGGTAGCCTGTTAAACATTAGTCTAGATGCTTCTGTGTATTTTTAAGTTGAGATTAAAATTGGAATCAGTATACTTTGAGTAAAAAAGATGATTCGCTATAATGTGGATGGGCCTCACCTAATCAGTTGAAGTCCTCAATACAAAAAGACCTTCCCAACAGAAAGAGGAAATTCTAGCAGCAGACTGTTCCAGACTCACTCAAAGTGCAACTCTTCCCTGGCCTTTTCTACCCGGCAGATTTGGACTTGCCCCCATCTCCACAACCATGGGAGTCAATTTTTAAAAACAGATCTTTCTCTCTTGGTAGAGAGGGAGATCATATATATCATATCTGTATCTACCCATCTATTTATCTATAAATATACAGGAGATAGTATTCTCTATTCACATATGTGATAGTAATTGTATACATATGAAAGAGTAATTATATACATGTGTGGTGGTAATTACGTATCACGTGTATATCCTACTTGTTTTGTGTCTCTGGAGAACCCTCACTAATACAAGATTGCAGATCTACAATGCAAAGCATGCATATTCTCCATTCTTTCACACACTCCTCCCTTCCACAAATATTTGGTAAAGCTTTCCCTGAACCAGATACTGCGGTAGTGTCTGGGGATATGACACTGAGCAAAATCAGACATCCCTGCTCTTATAGGGCTAAAGTGCATATACGAATCTATCTAAAAGTAGACTGTGAGGCAAGAAGAAATACTGGAAATAAGAAGGGATATTTCATAATTGCTAGAGGTAAACTGGGACGTTTGGAATATATTACAGGCCTAATATGAATATACCAGATGCCAGAGCTTCTAAATACGTAAATGGAACTGATAGAACGAAAAAGGTAAGTAGAGGAATATACAAAAATGGTGAAAATCAACACATCATAACTGGGAGATATAAAATGAGTAAGGATATCGAAGATCTGAGTAATTAACAAGAATCAGAAAATTATAAAAGTTGACCTAATTCTTATATATGTGATTAAAGTTTTCTTTTCATGAGTGCATGGGGTGTTTATAAAAATTAACCATAGTGTTGATCATAAATAAAGCCTCAAAATTTTTTTTCAAAACTTGAACTAATTTAGGGTATATTTTCCCAGAAGTTTGAAAGTAAGCTAGAACCAAGTAATTAGAAATTCCATCAACAGCCTGAGCATTAAACAGAACATTAAACAATAAATTTCACACTAATACATGAGTTAAAGGAGAAAAGAAAATGACAATAAGAAAATATTGTTAAATGAGTGGTACAGAATATCTAGAATATAGCTAACTAAAGCAATTCTTAGGGGGAAAATGTATACTTGAAGTACATATTAGATAAGAAAACTAAAATAAATGATTAAGTTTCCATTTCAAGATGTTACCACAAAAATTAAAGTAAGCAAATTAAGTAGCAAATTAAAGTAAGTAGAAGAAAATAAATTACAAATAATAGACCTAGAAATAAAAACTTTTTGAATGTACCATAGAAAATTCAAACAAAGAAAAAGCTTGCTAGATCTAAATATAGCATCTTTCCCATTAATCCTCAAATCTATCTCCTGGTCAATCTCAGTTTCCAGAGGAACTAACTTGACCATAAAGCCTTTCCTCTCTTTTTGAACTGATGTCATCAGCCAGATGTCAGCTCAGCATAACATCTGTGTGGCATCTCGAATCACCTGCAAATCGGATAGCAGAGAGAGGCAAGACATACGATGAACATCACAAGTGTCCTAAAAAAATGTTATAACTTACTTTGTTTCCGGCTTTCTTACTGGCCTAGGCCTAACCAACAAAATGTTCTCAAGGATCAGTATGACCAACCTTAGATAGCTAGGTGATGTATTATCTTAATTGATTAATTGTTTGTTTTACTTTTCCTGACTGTCTCTCCAAGATAAAACCAGATATTTTAGTAATTGTATAGACTCTACCTTTGATGGCCAGTAAATGGTTGAGGACAAATTTATTGCCTAAACTATTTTAATGGGTTAATGTATACTGCCATTCGCCCTCTCACACTTGTGCTGGTTTATTTACTATCTGGGCCGTAGTCAGGGATAAATTGCAGAATACATAGCTCATTTTGGGAACTCCTAGCCAAGGGAGAAGTTTGTACAAACCAGTGAAACCCAGGGTCTCAGAACCCTTCTAAGAAATGGGCATAGTTTTATCTTGATAAAATGCAAGCAGCTTGGAAGTTTGCATTGCAAATGAGCCAGATGGCCAGATGCAAGGCACAAGTCTGATTTCGACGTGATGAACACAAGAGGGCATCTGATTTCATAAGAATAGCCCCATGGGTACAAAATGAGGGGATACAAACACTTTGCTTCTGGTAACTGGTTGCTGCAAATCATTGTCTGGACTTAACTGGTCTTATCACAGAGGAACCGATCTTTTGGGTAAAGCTAACTCATGTGATCATTTCTATTAAACATACTTACATAAAAAATAAATGTAACTATAAGTCCAGTTAAGACATGTAGTTCTGCTGGAATTAAAGATATCTATTCTGCTACTAAATACAACAGGAGATGTGATTATTAGTGCAGGGCTACATTGGAACTTCTACGTCTGGCTATGAAACTCTTATTAGAGGGTCTTGGTACCAGATGACAAATCTCACAGCTGGAAAGATTGGAAATTGCTGTGAATGTTCGGGAAAGAAAAATCGGGGGCTCAAGGTTCAGAAGAAGTAAGATAATTGAGCAAAGGGCAAAAAGACCACATGGTCATTTTAATTGTTTAATTTATTGAACCAACCCAGGGAAAGAGTACAGTAAGCAATCAAAGAAATGACATATGAGAAAGAAAATAAGAAAATATAAGACGGTTGTCTTCATCAAAGGTTTGAACTTGAAGGTCTTAGAAGGAAGTTATCGACACCTGGTAACATACTCTTGATCTGGGGATATTTGGTACAACTCTCAACTTTTAGACTGAAACTATTTTGAGGAATATGAACACATTTAACACAGATCTAGCCTCAGAGCTGGATTTCCAGTGAGAATGGATATCCGCGTTGTAAGATCTGTGGCACATTTATTCTGGGAAGTGTGGGTTCATGGAAAGCATGCTCTGGAGTCGGAGAAGTTGCTAAAGTAACAAAAATGGCCCTTTCCAATGGCTTCAATCTGGGGCCTTTTCTGTATATCTAATTTCCTGGTTGCATATCATGAAGGAGTATGTCCAGTTGTGTCGCTTAAGAGTAGCGGTTTATACCTGTTAGGCATAAGGCTGTGTATGTGATAATCATTATTTATAATACCTCACAGAATCAGAATAAAACAAGGTTGACTTTGATAAGAAGTCCTTAGATTGTCACTGCTATTAGAAACAAATGCCGATTTACTATACACAGCCCTTAAATTCTTTTCTTCTCATTTTCCTTTTAAAATTTTTTAAATGTTTCTTTATTTTTGAGCAAGAGAGAGGGAAAGTGAAAGAGAGCATGAGCAGGGGAGGGGCGGAGAGAGAGGGAGACACAGAATCCGAAGCAGGCTCCGGGCTCTGAGCCGTCAGCCCAGAGCCTGACGTGGGGCTCAAACACACAAACCGCAAGATCGTGACCTGAGCTCAAGTCAGACGCTCAACCGACTGAGCCACCAGTTGCCCCTTTCCTTCCCAGTTTCGCGTGGGAACCGGAACTCATCTTTCCGGAAGTTTGGCTTTGGTATGAATTTCATTCCAAATGATCTAGCCAATAACTTACATGGTTGTTTCACTGTCACATGCCATGTCCATCCCAACCCTCGAATCAGTGGGTGATCAGTGCCTTCACCTCCCACCAGATCGGAGAACCAGTCTTCCATCTCCTTGACTTTTATTTTGTCACCTACCATCCATTCCCGTTTCCAATCTCTCTAACAATTAGCGACCGTGACTGGGAACATCTGACTCTGACTAACTTAATCCAGGGAAGAATATATTGGCTAGTCATAGCATCAGCAGGTATCAGGACAACACAGTTCTAAAAACTGGTGGAAACAAAAGGTCACCAGAAACGCTGCAGAGACCATTAAAGAGGGTTAAACGGGTTAAAGAGGCCCTGGCCATTGCTCCAGAATAATGCTCACACACACCGACTAATATCGTCACGGCCACCGCCACGACCTGATGCTGGCCACCACTGCTAATGCCACTGCCACGGCCACAAAACTGCTGGGTATAGAACAAGGGGTTTTCTGACCCTGCATCTCTGTATCACAACATCTAAACTCAAAGTTTAGGATGGGAGCACTGGGGTGGTCAAGCATAGACTTTTCATTTGTGTTCTAGATGCCAGGGATCTGGGACAGTTGGAGACACAATAGAATATCTCACAAATGCCAGGCAAGTTTTAGATCCTGGCAGAAAAAAAAAAAAAGATGACAAATTTCTACTATGGAAACTATAACACGATTTCCTGCTAGATTAGTTGGTAGGAAATCAATTGGTGTATAGATATATACATACATACACGTATACATACATACATACATACATACACACATACATACATACAAAGAACAAAGATCTCTCAGGCTTTGAGAGAGGAGCCCTTCCTTTATCTGGCTTAAATCTTTCATGCTTCTTGTCTCTTTTATATGTTTACTATGACATCTAGTCCTAACCGTAGTGTAAGGTCCATAGGAAAGAGAAAATATCTTCTAGATCTAGCATCCTCTACAACTTTAAACAGAAGATGTTGTACAGAATATGTCCCTGATAAGTAACTATTGATTTATTGATCCTTTCTGTCAATATCTCCTTGAGCACTAATTGATTCAAGAGCAAGAAGAAAGGCTGGGATGTCAGAAGTAACCCACAGGTGGGGAGGAAATTATGGCTCTCAAGCCATGGGCAAGTTCAAAGAGGGTGGCATTGAATCCAGTAGGTATTAAAAAAGACTCATGGATTTCTTTCTTTGAAATCTAAGGAAAACATCATTAGAAATCATAACCACTTAAGAATTGAACCGACATGTTTCATTTCTTTAAAAGCATACTCAATGGAATTATGATATCTACTAATTATAATACTATATTTAACTATCTTCATAACATGCAGTTTTTTTTCCCCTCTTTCCAAAAGCACAAGTAAAGGAAAAATATGCTATTTTATCCCAGGCTAGAACCAGAGTCACCTGCTTTTAGATATGTACAAATTTAACTTGTAAATCTAGACTAAAATAATCTTGTAGAATATCTCGTACTGGCTTATTTCATGGCTTCCATTTGTATGCTTGCCATTTTGTACTATTAAGTATCGGCCAACACAATTGTACTGACACCAAATGATAAGTTTTACCCACACAACTAGGGTAAAACGATGGCAAGTTATTTCCATGGCGAGCCTAATTGTACTTTTCAGGCAAATTCTGAGGAGGCAAATTCTTACAGAGAAATACATTGAACTCTTAAAAGCCCAAGAACATTTCTTAATTAAAATGTCATTGCTGAAAAATTCAATTATGCTTTAATGTTTACTCAGCTGGCTATATTGACATACAGAGATGTATTTCAACATGATGGCGATGTTGAATGGTCTACAATTTTTAATATGCAGGAGTTATTAGTGATTATGGAAAATAACCATGAGGCAGATCAGCCAAGGTCTAAGTAACCTAGGTCATGGGTAAAAACTATAAGTGAGAAAATGCAAAGACAAAGAACAAAACAACACAAAACCAACAAAGCAAAAAGGAAACCTGGAGTCTTTAAATCACTTATCAGAAAGAAAACAGAATAGCTGATAGGAAGGCATATAAATAAGAATGATAATATTTGTACGTGTGAAAATAAATCTGTCCGTGCGTACAAAGATGCTTGTAAGGCGAACCTGGGGGGTGACGGTGAGGTGTGCATGAGGAGGGAAGTGCAAAGCTGAAAACAACTGGTAAAACCACAGCTACCTTGTGTCTTCAGGGAGACCGTGGCTGGGTTGCTCACAGGGGAAGCGTGCCATGGACAGTGGACTTGGGGACGGTCTCATGGTCAGTTGTGGTAGAGATGATCTGGACCAGATATTCACGTGCTACTCCTTATCCCTGTGCTAGATCCCTGGAGGATCAGTGCACAGAGGAGTCTCTAAGGGAAAAGGACATACATCAGCTATCACCAGATAGCATTTTGTTCTCAAATCACAGAAGGGCCTCCTACCCCTGAGAAGCTGAAATGAGCCTCCTTAGCCACAAGGCTCTCCTGGCCTCTTTACTGCAAATCGTGGTCCACAGGCAGATTTCAGTGGTCTTTGTCATTGTTCCTTTTACCCAGGCCAACACCTGGACACTGTCCCTTCGGGTCCCTATAAACTCTGGGGCGACGGGCAGATGGCTGCGGGGAGCCCTTTAACTCAGACTCAAAGCAGATGTGGCCCTCTCCACTGATCTTTTCCCATAGACCTTGCCATGCTTCCCACGTGACCTTTCTAGGCTTGGAGAGGCCAAATGATCTAGGCCACTGATTCTCCTGTTCGGCTTGCATTGAAATCACCTGGGCAGACTTAAAAACTACAGCTGCCTGGACCCAACCTCCAGAGATTCTGATTTAATTGGCCTGGGTTTCTGGCTTGAGTGTTAGTTAAAAGCTCCCCAGGTGATCCTAGTAGATAGCCAAGGGCGAGAACAACTGATTTAGGCCCGGGGTAATCCAAAAGCTGCAAACAATGAGTGCCCCGTAAGAGCACACGCTACCCTGAAAGGTAGGAGACAGGCAAGAAAAAATGATGTAGTAAATGGCAGAAAACCATGTGAAAGAGCCTTTTTTGATTTCTTTCATTTTTACCACAGAGGTCCACTCCCTACCAATTCCAATTGCCTAATCTATTTTATTTTTTCTTTTACTCTGCTTTGAATTGGGGAATCGATGATCGCGCCACAAAGAGATTTCTCTAGATGTAGGAGCCTTTGCTTATCGGCCTTTTTGTTTTCACCCAAAGACACAAACCCAAATTAATTTCCTATCATCATTTTCTTCAACAAAGTTGAGTCTCGCTTAACATAAATGGAAAAGAGGGAAAAACAAAAACAAAAACAAAAACCTATCCCTTGAAAGAGTATCTCAATCACTGTAGGCGGCCAGAATTCCTCCGAAAGAAAATTTTTAACTTTTTGCTAGCATATCCAATAGCAGCTGGCCTTCATGATCAAGCAATAGCTTTGCTCTAAGGAAGCATGATGACAGGAAGGAACTCTGCACATGTTAATATGCTTGGGTGCCTAGAAACAAAATTCAACTCAAACAGGCTAAATAGTATAAAGATATATAAGCTTAGATAAAATGGAAAAATCTAGAAGTCAGGGAGATGTTAGCTGCACTTTGGGCACCGGATCCCACCTCAATTTCCCTGTAGTCCTCTAAGTTCTGGCTTCTTTTCTGTTCTGGCCTTGTCCCCAGCCTAGCTTCCCTTAGGGTGCCCAAGGGCAACAGCAGATACAGGGTCCCCTCTGATGGTCCTTTTCATCCGCGGCAAGAAGACATCTTCCCTTCTGGCTGTGCTCTTACAAGAGTCGGGAGAGTCTCTTTTATACTTTCACCCCCTCCCCCAGCACCCAGACCCTAGAATTTTATTGTCCTCCATTCAACCAATTTGTTGATCCCTGAACCCATCACCGTGGCTGGTAAGAATGGCTTGAGCAAGTCAGGGCTCATTCATGAGTCTGGTATTAGGGTAGACTTTCTGGAATCATAGGAGTCCCCAGAAGTGGGGAACAAAAATGGAAGACACAAGAGAGAAAGAGAGAGAGGGAGGAATGAGGCAGGAAAATCACAGACACGTACAACGTAAGCTTCTAACAGGGGGCCCGTGGAGAAAGCAGTGCAGCTGGGTTCCGACTTAAATTCTGCCAACTACTTTGGTGCCCTTGGCTGCACAAGTCACTTCCATTGTTAAAATGAAGTATCGGACAAGGTAAGCAGGTAATCTTATCGCTAAGATCCCGTTCAAACCTAGAATCCCTTACATTTATATCTCCCAAATAACTTGCGTCTTAGCTGCTGTTTTCAGTCCTATTTTTTGAGAGGCATTTAGAGAAATCGATCTGATTTATGGTCTTGGGCAAAATTGTCAAAGGGAATTAAAGAATGTTTCCACTTTTCTTTGGTAACATGGGTACGTCTGGTCCTTCTAGCATCTGCTGATGTTTCTCTTCTACTGACTGCCTCCCTGGGCAACTGATACATTAGAGCAATTGCTCTGACTTGTGTAAGAATGGATTTTCCTATATTTGTTTTAAGACTTCCTAGAATGATTCACTTTGCTACCACAATTCTGTTGCACTCGCAAAATGGTATGTGACACTGCTAAGGTAAATTTATTGAGGCTTTCCATTTTAATTAGTTTTTTTTCTCATATTTTCCCTGAAAAGTTAATCCCCTTTTAATGAAATTGTAAAATATAAGCAAATCTTACATGACACTTTTATCACCTGCTCGTTTGAGATCAAAAGTCTCACTGTACTGCCTTCTCAAATTATACCAAATTTTAAGTGCATATTAAAATGGTAATTTTTATCTCAAATCAATGGTTGGACTTTAATTTATTTGAGCAAAATAAAACAATGCAGATAATGGGTTAGTGCTGCATTTCAACATGTCTTATAGTACTAGGATATTATTTTGGTGATTTTATCAGTATTTGAAGTTTGGTAGGAAGCAGATTCTTAACTTGAAAACTTAATAGGTTTAAACTTTCCATCAGAAAGGAATCTGCCAAATAGCTTCCCCATAATGAAAAAGGGAGACAGTCTCATATCTCTTCCAAGTTTTATGATGTAAAATAGTACCTGCTGTTACATTTTGATGATTGTAAAAATCCAGTGCATGTGTGAGATTGCCAGGTTAATAGGGTTATTACTTCAGCTCAGTGATAAAGAAAATATTTGTACTCTAATCTCTCTTCCAATTTTCCAACCCTATCTCTTACCTCTAAGACCTGAATGGCATTTTTGGATCCATGAATGGGTATAATCATATCCTCTATTTAGTTGGGGCACCCCAGCTCATATTGTTTCAGCTTTTGTCTTTGTTTATGATCAAAGTATAGTCTCACTTTGTAGCGTTATGCTGACAATTTACAACCAGCTCATAAATGCCTCCTGTCTTGTGATTTATGGTGAACGCCCTGCTTGCTGTCCCTGACCTCTTTCTCCTGGGTCCCCATTCATTGCTCATCTCAGGCAACCAGTCGAAATTAATTAGCTCAGGTACCTGTTGATAAAGGAAAACCAGCATTTAAGCAATGTCGACATCACCTCCAGGCTCTTGAGGCCAGAGCGTCAGAGTGGAATATCACTCCTTGTAATAGTTTGACCTGAGAACTGCTTAGAATATACCTGAACTTTGTTGACAATTCTAGGTAACACTCACCAGAGGAAAAATAAAAGGCAAAACAAGTTTTGGTAATGAAATTAATTGAGAAAAAGCCAGTCTCACTGTCAAAAGAGAGGAACCTTGAGAAGAAAGGCAGCTTCTAAAGGTCAATACTCAGCGTGTGTAATCTTTACCATCTGTGTGCAGGCTGGTAAGATTCGGAGACTGTCATACGCAGTCTTTTTTTCTGAAAATAACAGACAAGGAAAAACGGGGTTGCCCAACAGGGAGCCTAGATGTACTTAGCTGGATAGAAAATGAAAACACTATATGGTATAAACTTAGGATGACCTTTAATTTTCCTTCCCCTTGACCTACATGGGTCCTCGGATAGTTTCAGAAAAATAGTGCCATGGCGAATTGAAATAATTCCATCACCAATGAAACGTAATGTTATATTTACAAGGTGTAACATTAGGCAGTTCGATTCAGTGTAAGCACTCACCATCGTCTGACTGTATTCTGAAGGCCAACAAGACCTTCTCCATTTTTTTCTAATAGGAAATTAAAAAAAAAAAGGAGAAAATGGACTTGATATCACTTTGCCTAAATGTTTGACAATTGTATTGAAAATCTAGAATGTCGTGATTCTCCATCTAGTAATACAAATTTCTCCTGTTGGAACACATTTAGAGGTTTGATGTTCTATAGATTTTTGAGATTTGTACTAAATATATGAATGCTTTTCTTACTAAAACTGATGATATCATAAACTCTAATCTCTATGACTCTGTAGTGGTTTTACACAAATTAGGAAGATACGAAAAAGAAAAAAAAACATATTTACCTAGATGTATGTATAGTATTTATATATGTTTACATATATATTATATATGCGGATGTAAATATTACATAAGAATTACATATATATTTGTTAGATTATCATACATAAACTTTAGGCAATTTTATTGAAACTTTGTGTATTTTGATTAATTAAGGCATAAAATGATTTCCCACCATTATAAATAAAGTCAAAAATTTTTTTTTTTTAATTTTTTTTTTCAACGTTTATTTATTTTTGGGACAGAGAGAGACAGAGCATGAACGGGGGAGGGGCAGAGAGAGAGGGAGACAACAGAATCGGAAACAGGCTCCAGGCTCTGAGCCGTCAGCCCAGAGCCTGACGCAGGGCTCGAATGCACGGACCGCGAGATCGTGACCTGGCTGAAGTCGGACGCTTAACCGACTGCGCCACCCAGGCGCCCCAAGTCAAATGTTTTTAATATTGTTCTTAGAATATCAATTTCCATCTTTTTCTGAAAAGCCAATCCTTGAGAGATTTTGAGCTCTCATTCTAACTTCTTCTGTAATTCCACATCCATCTATATATCACCCCGTTCGAAGGGTTCATTTTTTATGCATATTACTCCATTTGTCCTCACAACATTCAGGAAGCTTGTGAATGCCATATGACTTTAAAGATCCATGATGCCCACGTGCTGTTATTTAATAGAACACAGTCCTTGTATCCTTAGTGCTATTTTCACGATGGGGGTGGCAGATTTTACAAAGTATGCTGATATCTAAACTTCATAGACAAGGTCACAGGTTAACTGATTTGTTTTGCTCTTCTGTGGATTCCTTGCTTTGTTCTAGAAACACGAAAAGGAGGCTAGCCTCTGCAACATTTGTCGCTGCTCCCACAGCCTCCCAGGAAAGTAGGATCTATAAAATCTTAGGTGTAACAAACAATAGCACTCTCCAAATGCTAGTTAATAAGACATCCACCTCTTTAGAGGAAAGAGATATTTTATTTGTATTCATTAGGGTGACCTAACCATTCACTGGTATGCTTGATGATACCTCTCCTGTGTGATGTCATAGCGTGAACACGTGAAAAGAAGGTATGCAGATTGTATTGTCTCCTCTCTCCACATATTTGAAACACAGCACCCTTTATTTTTCCCTTTCTCCAGCCTCCCTTTTGGTTTCCTCCTCTTGCCCTTCCTCTCCTTTCTCCTTCTCTACCTCTTCCTTGCTCTCTCTACCAATGACTCCCCTAGTGAGCCATTCACTTTTACATTCTGGAGGCAATTTTGTTGGTTAAAGCTCCCGGGAGATTACACAAGTGGGTTAGGTTTATTTTCTTGCTGTTGCTTCGATGTCGTGAGTTACGTATTGTTCTCCTCAACTGGTTATGTTGATCTAAAGACCTTTTCTTTTGGAAGAATGTATTGTTTTATAACCAATCATTATGAGTAAATAATCTCAATTCATGAAACTATAAGCACAGAATGAAAATCTGGTTCTAGGAAAAAAGAAACAGAGAAAAAAGCTGTTTACACATAGGCTGCTAAATAAATGTCTCTTTCTCTTAGTTTTAGGGAAAGGGATCTCACCATTAACAAATGATACTGCTCTGAGCCCATTATGTTGAATATTATATGTCACTGTCAATCACTTTGCAATCCACAAGGCAATAATTCTCCATAATAACTGCCAACTCTAGTCAATATATTTGCATCATTTTACTTTAGAGGCTTATGAAATGCAAATGAAAATTCTAATAATAATGCTTCTTATTTAATTAGTTCTGCCTGATGGATATTCTCTTTCTTTAGCAAAGCTTTAAAAATAAGAATTCCAATTCCAAGCCTGATATGGCCACTTGCCCATTCTTTGTTTGTGCTGCTGGCCCATTCATTGCTTTGAACTTGCTGACCAAGGAGACAGGAGTCGTGACATGAGAAATGAGACCCTGTTTTGAAAAAGGGGTCAAAACATGGTCCGCCGTATTATTTTAAACCCAGAGAAAATACCATACCCACATCCTGTTTTTAATTAATTAAGGGGAAAAAAAATCTTTGAGAAATGGATACTGTGCGTCCTTCAGAAGTCACTGTGAATGTCCTGCCCTGTTACTGTACTTGATGTGTGTGCATGTCTATCCAGCATCCTTCATTTTGGGAAAATACTGCTCTTCCTCACGCCATAGTAATTCTGCTTACGCATGTGGTGGTTATGTGACACAGGTCTGGCCAATCAAAATACTCCATTACCCTGAGCACAATTAGGGAGAGAGGCTGTACAGCTCCTTGCTTCTGGAGCCTAGAATCTGCCCTGCCCTGCCCTGCCCTGCCCTTACTCACTGGATGTCTACGTTCTTTCAAAAAGCCCCGTGGAACATGACCTCTGGTCAAGATTACCAAGGAGGCATGGAAGTTGGAGCATGCTACAGGAACATAAGTGTTTTTGGTCCCAAATTTTTATTTATTTATTTATTTTTGAGAGACAGAGCGAGGGCATGAGTGGGAGAGGGGCAGAGGAAGAAGTCGAGAGAGAATTGTAAGCAGGTTGCACGTTCACGGTGTGGGGCTTGATCCCAAGAACCGTGAAATCATGACCTGAGCCGAAATCGAGAGTTATACAATGAAACGACTGGGTCACCCAGATGCCCCAGGTTTAAACCATGAGGATGATGTGCTTACCAACAGTTGGGAATGATATGTCACATACACATGGTATGAAAAACCTTCTATAAGACATTCCAACCTATCGCTGTCACTGACGCAGCATCGTCCTAAACTGATTTCTTTCTTTTTTCTGTTTCTTTTATAACCCCTTTATAGTGACCAATTTCACATGAATCCAAAAATACATTTTGTAAAGAAGTGAAGTTGCTCTGTTGGAGCAACCTAGAAGTCTCCTCTCCCCTCGTTCTCTCTCTGTCTTTTCCGCTAGATCTCCTCATTTTCCAGTCTCTTCTGCTCTACGTGAGTCTCAAGATCATTCTATGAAAACATAAGCCTCTTCAGAATAAAGGCTTAAAATTCCAAGATGAAGACATTGCATTACTGTATCTCTTCAGGCTCAACCATTCCACGTAATATACACCTATAGTGACTATTCATTTCATTAATAAAAATATATAGAAATGGGTGGATGGGTGGTATAAAGGATGGATTGCTGAAGGCAGTTAAGTATTGATGAAGGAAAGAATGGGTATAGATCATTCTGGAGTTCTGAGTAGAGTTGATGGTAATGCTAAACTTCAGGGGAGCACTGAAATGCCAACAGCATTATAACAGATCCCTAAAGAGAAGAAGTTAGTTTAAGAAAATTGTAAAAGTAACAGACATAGAATCAGGAATACATCTCATCTACTTACCAACTTTGCTGGGGGAGGGATGGGTCTGGCACAACCCATTTCTTCCTTGACTCAGTATTATATAGATACAGTCATTTCTGAAAATAAGGGTGGACCCATTTGGGGCATTAAGAAACTGCCACCCACACCCATATGTGCTAATTTGTTTCCTGCCAAAACATGTCTTTTAAATCGTGTAGGCTGTGCTAGGGGAGAAATCAGGCAGCATGTTCGATGGGATGCAGAGGAATATTCATGAACTCATGGGTCTGTGACTTCCCACAGGAAGTTTTGGTTTTCTGCTTTCAAATTAACCTGTCCAGGCGCTGCTCAGAGGTTTACAGATTATGGAGATCAATCCAAAATACCTGCAGTAACTGCCTTTGTAATTAAGATCCTGAATTCCTATTAGAAAATTCCTAAATTGGTAGCAGAACAATAGGCAGAAAATACATATCACAGTGCTTGAAACATTTATTGGGCACAAGGGTCTACGTGGGTTGGTTGTTCCAGTGTCAAAGAGCGACAAACAAAACAAAAACAAAACTTGTAGATCACACTTAAACCCTCAGGGTAAATATGAACAAAGAATAGACTCTATTTTTCTAAGCCATCTGGGTGTAAACCTTCCCCCCCCCCCCGCCATTTGCCAGAAACCATAGTGTTTATAGGCATGTTTTACTGGAAATCTGCTGCTTCTCACAATGTTTCCTGCACAACTGTCTTAGTAAAACTACATCTGGAAATGACAAGCACACAGTTGTAAATCTGGAAGTCAGTGTGTTGTTGTAATAGCTTGCAGCTACAATATGGCCGCCTCGCTGAATGCCAAAGAGAGTTACAAAGACAGAGGCCAGCTGTAGCTACTGAAATGGATGCTATTTTTCTGAGGGCATAAAATGGATTTTAAGAGGGTTGTAATGTCGCTTGCCAAGCTATCAAATGAACCAGGGTAGCGTTGAACTTATTGTCTCTTGGACGCATCAATTATTTCAGAGACCTGGACAACCAGATTGGATTGAGCAAGCATGATTTGTTGGATGGTAACAAAACAGGTAGAGAGCCATTGAACTGTAGCTTTCTAGAGTTCGACTGGGTCTGAGAGCCCATCTAAGTCAGATGCCTCCCGGGATAATGAACCTCCCTTCTGAAGAGGTACAAGATGTCATCCTGAAGTATAAGCTTGAACAGCTCAGCAGTTCTTGGTCCTGGATGACTGGTGTAATCCATAGAGGTTCCTAACAAAGCATCCTCTGAGGTAAGCCTGAAGCTTACTGCAAGAGTGTTTCTTTCAGTTTATATTAACCTGGGGAATCAAAGATTTGTCACTCTGGGAGGTTCCTCAAATCCCATCCTGACATAAAAGCCACCAGAAAGAATGGCAGTAATTAGTTAAGTAAACCTATTTAGTAGCCAACAATAATTTAAAAATTCAGGCAAATCCTTACCTGTTTCTTATTTATGTAATAATCGTGTATTGGTTAAGTGAGACAATGGGCTTTCATTGTTACATTGATGTATCTGAGTTTTATCTTTTGAAATGGTTTACACTTTCAGTAGTATCTCTAAGCTTGTTTTTTAAGAGGTATAGAGTTGATATCCACGATGGAATATTACTCAGCCATCAAAAAAGAATGAAATCTTGCCATTTGCAATGATGTGGCTGGAGCTAGAGTGTATTATGCTAAGCAAAACAAGTCAGTCAGAGAAAGACAAACACCAGACGATTTTACTCATGTGGAATTTAAGAGCTGAAACAGATGAACATAGGGACGGGGGATAAAAAGAGAGGGAGACAAACCATAAGAGACTCTTACTGATAATGAACAAACTGAGGGTTGATGGAGGGAGGTGGGTGAGTGGAGGGCAGGCTAGATACGTGATGGGATTAAGGAGGGCACTTGTGGTGGGCACTGCGTGTTATATCTAAGTGATGAACCATTAAACTCTACTCCTGAAGCCAATGCCTATCTGTACGTTAACTAGCTAAAATTTAAATAATGAAAATATATAGCGGCACTTTGTTGGCTCAGTTGGTTAAGCAATCTGACTCTTGATATTGGCTCAGGTTCTGATCTCATGGGTCCTGAGATGGAGCCCCGAATATGGGCTCTGCACTGCCAATGTGGAGCATGCTTAGGATTCTCTCTCTCTATCTCTATCTCTGCCCCTCCCCCACTTGCTTGCTCTCTCTCTCTCTCTCTTTCAAAAATGAAACATAAACTTTGAAAAGATATATATATATATCTTAACATATATATATATCTTAAATATATAAATATATATATAATAAAAACTAAATAAATAAATAAGAAGTGTATATTTGAAATAACTACAGTGTCTTGCCTTTTATTTACCTCTACTCTGTTTCTAACATGTTTCTTATTTCCTTCCTTTCTGCCCAGAGGAAGAGAAGAACCATCTCTCCTTGGAAGGCTAAACTCCCTTCCCCTAGTTCCTCCATTCTACTTCCTCCGTTCTACCTCATTCTACTTCCAAAGGGACTTCTGTCTTCCATGACTGTGTTTTTGTTTTGTTTTGTTTTTCTTTTTCATTGTTAATGTTTAGGTTTTATTTCCAGGCCTTTTCTCCTTGCTTTTTATCATGCCCAAATCTCTCCCATGTGAAGGTGAAGGTGGTCAAAGGCACAAAGTTCCAGTTATAAGAAATGTAAGTTCTGGGGATGTAATATATGGCATGATGACTGCAGTTAATAATACTGTGCTGTATATATGAAAGTTGCTAAGAGAGTCCATAAGAAAACTTCTCATCACACACACACAAAAAAAAACAAATTTGTAGCTATATGAGGTGATTAAAGTTCACCAAACTTGTAATTGTTATGCATATGTATGTATCAAACCCTTACATTATATACCCCAAAGTTACACAATTTTATATGTCAATTATACTGCCAAAAAAACTTGGGGGAAAAATGAATTTTAAAATGAACTATACCTTCTAGTAAATCTGCCAGAATCAGAATAAAACATTTTTTTTTTTTTCAAATAAGTGCTCTTATAAGATCCATGAGGGTGGGAACAGTGTCCGTGGTTCATTAGTATTTCCTGTATCTAAAACAATGCCCAGACACAGGACATGCTCACTAAATATTTGTCCAACAAATAAATGAAAACATTAAGTGAATAAATAGATAATAAATGCATGTAGATGAGCTGCCTCAACTCCCTCACAATTTATTGGCTATTTTTATTTTCCCCATGCCAGATTTCTCAAAAATCACCCTCAACTTCTAGATGACAAGTCATGATTCCTATGGCTTTTTTTTTTTCCTATCCCAACAGAGAGAAGAATGGAAAGGTTTCAGTAGAAGTTTGTAGTTGGAGAATACTTTTCTAAGTGACCCCAATAGTTGCCCCTCTCCTCCCGTCATTCTCTGTTTGCCAGATTGTGGTCCCTGCACAACCCATGTCCAAATTCAAAAATAATATTGTTTTTCAGCCTCAACTTTGGTCCCTTGGTTCTACTGAAGCGGAATTACAATGCTGGGCCCTCTGGAATATCTATTAAAATACAAAAAGTCTTCAGATGATTTTGATTTACATCTGAGTTTGGGGACCACAGAACTGCCTAATACGACAGACATGTGGAGGCGGATACATTTAAGGACAAAAAAATGAGGGAGGAAAACTTATCCATTCAATGGCTGCAGCACCTGAGTCATTCATCGCGACCCACAAAATGATCTCAGCCCTCTCCCTCCCAGTGTAACAACAGTCCTGCGTGAGTTCAGCTATCTTCAGAAGATTATTATTGACCCACGTCTTACCTTCACCACGCACGGATGCCTCATTCTGTAGGAGACGGCTCTAGCAAGTAGTCCTTTCTGAGTATGGATTTCCAGAAGAGTTTCCTCAAGGTAAGTGCAACACGGTCCAGACCCAAGTTGCACGATTAACCAAGATTTCAGTACTTTGATTTCATTCAAACTTCTACACAATTTTGCTTTTCTTTCATCTTGATCTTTACTCTGTATCTTTACGACTACATTTTTCCATTTCAGACCCAAATCAGTATCATAAAAGTCATCTGATTTTTCAAATGGAATATTTTGGTGAGGATATTACGCGTGTCAGCCCCAAGCCTACAGTTACTCCTAAAAATTTAGGGTGAAGGGATCGCTCCAAATAGTGGATACAGGACATGGTTTATTTGCAAAGCACAAGCATATAATTGGGACTCGTTTGTTGCTATCCCCCAATTTAATGACATTTCTACATAGTTACACATGTGGAGTAAGAAGAAAGAGAAAAAGAAAGAAAAACCGATTAGCAACCAATGATGCTCTCATTAATATCTGTTTTGTTGATGTACCTGCAACTTTACTCTGTGAGACTCTTGAGAAACAAAAGGTCTGCACATTCACAGGTTCTAGTCCTGCCCTGCCACCCAGTCACATTCCTCTGGGGCATTCAGTACTGACAGTTCTCCTGAGTGGTTTTGCTATGGCATATCTCCTCTGTATGAGGAGAGGAGATACCGCCCTCAAAAATGGGTAAAGCTAATGCCTTCAGGACACCTTGGTCAAGACCCCACGGCTTTCTTATCTGGCCCTTAAGTTAGAAAAAGGAACACCCAAAGTTTTTAATAGTAATGATACTCACCGGGTCATATTTGGGACTCTCTATTCTTTAATTTGCTCTGTTTTGTTTTGTTTTGTTTTGTTTTGTTTTGTTTCTTTCCAAGCCAGTATTCTTTGAGAGCCTCCTCTTTGCTATCTGGCATGAGATATCAGAAGATAGGATTACAGAGTCACAGACGTATTAGACAGCTGGCTATGCTATAACCTTGACATTTCTAGTATGCGATTCAGTCTGAAATACATACGAGTTGTTTGCACTCTAGTGATCCCCGAAATTTGGGTGTCGTTACCTATCTTGACCTCCCTCTTACACTTGGGAAAAGCTGTATCCTCACTACCGTCTTTACCTCTCCTTCCCTGTATTCTTTTGCTAGTTTGTTAATGTTGCACTTCCTAAATATATTTGGAAAAATATGGAAAAGTCTAATGAAAATAATAACTCATAATATCACACTACTCATAATAGCATTGCCCAGAGGCTGTTGACATTTTAATACTTCTTGCCAGTCCTTTGCCTTCTCTGCCTTTTGAGAATTGAAATTATAATGTATATATTTTCTATGTTGCTTTCTTTTCCTCAGCATTTTATTATAGGTATTTTGCATTTAATTAAAAACTCTTGATAAATATCACTTTAATGGCTGCTACTCTACTAAATGACAATAGCATAATTTATTCAAACATTTTCCTAATTGGGAGACATTTATAGTATTTTCAAGGATGCGGATTGCATATATTTGAAAGATGAACATAGAAAAATACGTGTGTACATGTTTTTTAACTAATTCATTTTTGTAGAATGGAATCACTAATGTTATTATCAGTAGATCGGAGAGTAAAAGCATTTTTTATGACTCCGGATACCTAAGACTCTCACCCATTTTCAAAACGGATTTTTTTATTCTACCTAGCTCCGGATTATTGTGACTATGTGTAATCAATATTTATTTATGAGAATTGTTAACTAAAGGTAATGCAATGTAATTGAATAGGAATTTAAAAGGAGGGAAGTAATTTTCTAGAAGTGACTACTTTGAGGAGTGACTTTTACCCTTGATTAAATCATACATGAGTTTTAATTCGACTTTTCTGACCATAGGGAACAGGCCAGCCTTTTTAGTTTTGCTACAAAAACAATCTTCAGCATCCTGCTTGCCGACTTTCTCTTTCCCTTTGTAAATGAGTTTAGAGGGGGCTCTTCCCTTGTTCTGATGCAAACATCTATGTGGTCTGAACAAAGAGAAACATTCTTCTTTCTTCCTTCCCTCCTATTTGGTTCCCTTTGATCTGTAACACAAGACAAGTTGTCCCTCTGATTTCTAAATATTCTTGTGCCTTCACTCCTACCCTGTCCTTCAGATTCCATTTTTGGCTGCCTTTATCAATTCTCCCAGCTGATTCACACAGACACTTCAGGCTGATACTTGTTGGTTCAGGTTAATAGCTTTATCCAAACTGCGGCTTGAGGATTATATGCTCAGAAGGTCGTCCAATGTCATCGTTCCACAATCTTACAGTAAAATTCCTTTAGACTGTGTCAACGTGTTGTTCCCAGTCTGACATAGTTTCCTACCTTTTCTCTTCTCAGCAAGCAGAACTTCGTTCTCTAGCTAAAACCCTAGCCTGGTGATCCTTCCTGGAGGCACAGCCGCCGAAACTCAAGAACGACACTAACCTTCCGTAGGGGGACTTCCGTTAAGAACAGCCTGTCAAACAGCCAACAGGAAGATGGGTAACCGTGGCTGCTCTTTAATTTTTGAGTTTTGTGCATCTCTGTGTGAGTGGCGGATGGCAATGAGACGGGTGGCGCCTAAGAAACTATGCCTTTTATCTTCAAGTTGAGGAAATTATCACTTTACTGACGTCATTCTGCATCTAGCAACCTTTCTGAAGTGAGTTTAGGACTTTAATCGCAAGGGTCACCGGTGTTCTGCAGGAGGAGGACTTCACCAGTCTTGCCCGTAAATGACAGAGCACTGGTATGTAAAGCATTTGGTTTTTCACAAATGCTTTTACTTGGGTTGGAAGCCGTGATCTATGTTTCAGGTCACAGGCAAGAACACGCTTTCCCCTATCTGTTTCCAAGCGATCAATCATTTATTTCCCAGGGGAATTGTAGTTCTTGGGCATGCGGCCTGTTTTCCATTGGCTTCTATTATCATTTGCTAATTAGATTACAACCTAGTATTTACCTTACTCTGTGGTTTCGAGACCTTTCCCTGCAGTGTTTTTCTGTTAGCTTTACAAATGCTGCAAATCATGCTTTCTCTCGGCTTATTGTGTGAAACCAAGAAGAGTGGGGAACTTTACAGTCGCATCTTTTTTTTTTTTTTTTCAGTTGGGGAGAAAGGTAAAAATGTTAAAATTAATCTTACTTTATGTTTAGACATGACTCAACTTTAAAGATATGCAGTGAGGGCATTCCAGAGATTTTGTCATCCAGGGAATACTTTAGGTTTAAAACATAACTGTTAGCTTAAATTGACAGCCTGCTTAAGCTTAATAAAAAGTTCTCCTTTAACATGGAATAGTATCATGTCTCACAGTGATGATTAATTTTATTTATTAATTTGCCAGAGTGTGGTGTCCTGTTCCCTGTGAAGGTATTTTTTAGATGTGATTAATATTTATTTTTTTAATGCTTACTTATTTTGGGGGGGGGGAGGTGAAAGGGCAGAAAGAGAGAGAGGGAGAGAGAGTGGGGAAGAGAGAATCCCAAGCAGGCTCCATGCTGAGCACAGAGCCCAACATGGGGATTGATCTCACAACCATGAAATCATGACCCGAACTGACATCAAGATTCAAAAACTTAGGGGCGCCTGGGTGGCGCAGTCGGTTAAGCGTCCGACTTCAGCCAGGTCACGATCTCACGATCCGTGAGTTCGAGCCCCGCGTCGGGCTCTGGGCTGATGGCTCAGAGCCTGGAGCCTGTTTCCGATTCTGTGTCTCCCTCTCTCTCTGCCCCTCCCCCGTTCATGCTCTGTCTCTCTCTGTCCCAAAAATAAATAAATGTTGAAAAAAAAAATTTAAAAAATAATAAAAAAAGATTCAAAAACTTAAATGACTGAGCCAAGCAGGTGCCCCAGTGTAATTAATATTTAAAGCAGTAGGTTTTGAGTAAAGCAGATTACTCACCATAAGGTGGGTGGGCTTTGTCTAATCAGCTGAAGGCCTCAGAAGACTGGGTCTCTTACAAAAATCCTGCCTCCAGATTTCAACATAGAAACTTCACCTGAGTTTCCAGCCTTTGTACTCAAGAACACAAGAACACGACTTCAACTCTTCCTGAATTTCCAGACTGCCCTGCAGATTTTAGACTTGTAAGTCCCCCACCCCTGGTGGGGGCCAATTTCTCAAAATGAATCTCTGTCTGTATATATGTATACGTGCTATCAGTTCTGTTTCTCTGCCCCTTTTATCTCTTTTTTTCTAATTTTCCCCCTAAGATCCTATTTCTCAAGGAACTTTCTTCTAAAATACTTTATGAATCCAAAGCCAATATACTTTAGTTTTTATTCTGACCCCCGAGGGATAGCTAACTTTATTTTTTGTACATTACAAGTTCTTGGTACATTTCAGGACAGTAGGCATCACAGAAAACAAAAGATAGCCCAGATGCTAAATGCAAAAAGCAATTTCGCTATGGCTCAGGGGAGACATTTATTATAATGGGATCATTGGCTGTAAACTGTCTCAGACATTTTTACAAAGTGGATAGAACCTTGTTTACCCCAAAGCTTTCATATTAGATAGCATTTTTAAAAAATTTTTTTTTCAACGTTTATTTATTTTTGGGACAGAGAGAGACAGAGCATGAACAGGGGAGGGGCAGAGAGGGAGAGAGACACAGAATCGGAAACAGGCTCCAGGCTCCGAGCCATCAGCCCAGAGCCTGACGCGGGGCTCGAACTCACGGACCGCGAGATCGTGACCTGGCTGAAGTCGGACGCTTAACCGACTGCGCCACCCAGGCGCCCCTTAGATAGCATTTTTAAGTTGGCTACAGAGGCTTCTGTGGGATTGGGGGAACAGCATGGGGCATGCAAGAGGATCTCCTGTGAGTTTTCCTCTCACTTCTGAGAAAACACCTCGCTGGGTGCATCTCTGCTCATGCTGCTTGCGTGAGTTCTCCAGGATATCCAGGCGATCACAAGTCCTCTCTTTCTGTACTTGTCCCCATGCTGTCTTCCACCACCATTTAACTACCACTCGTAGGAGGAATAAAACAGGCAGAAAAGAGAGGGCTTTCTGGTGCAGAGAAGGCAGAGAACATTTCCACCTGAAGGGGCGATCCAAGTTTATTTTAAACCTTCCAAAATACTCTGGACTCTCCCAACTGGGACTGGTTTCAGCAGATCAGTTGCACATTTCTTTTTAGGAGTCCTGACAGGGTTGGCCATTTCTGTTTTACTCTCTAACCCCCAAAACTCTACCACAGTCTAAAATATGGGGTGGAAGTCTTTAGGAATAGCCAAGTGTAATGAATGCTCGTTAGAGAGTTCACTAATGGCTTGGCTCCCACTGAGTATTTCTTCATAAGTGACATATCAGGTGAATGCGTGTAAGGTAAATGTGAGACTAAGATGATGTCCTCCATGTACAGACTAGCCAGACAGTAAGACATTTCACATGGATGAGTACTTAGGCAACACTAGAAAACAAGAATCTGGTGCATTTCCTACTGTTACCAAGACTCCAATTTAGTTGAGAACAGAGGACAAGAGACCCCCAAAACATAATGACAGTACCCCAGAATTGAAGGATTTCTCAGTATGAGGGTCCTTTAGTGCTAAAACCCGAGGAACCCCAGGCAAACAAGGCTGAATATAAACCTCAGGCAGGAATTAATACCAAAAATACTGGAGAATAAAGAGGAAACATCCAGATCAGAAAAGACCTCCTGGAGAATGGAGAACTCCAGGAATTTAAGAATGGGAAGCCTAAGTAGAATGAAGGAGATGTTTCAAGCAGAAAGCTCAGCAAGGACCAAGAAACAGGCAAGATTAAACCTAACTGTCCAGAGGACAGTAGGCAGTACTGGCTGATGGCCAGGGGCAAGGGTGGGGGATGGGGGGTAAGGAAGGCAACTGAGTGGGGAGGGGGTAGTAAGAGATAAACCTGGAAAGGCTGGTTGTGGTCATGTCCAGGAGTCTAGATTTTATTCAGTTAACAGTAAGAACCAATGAATTTTGAGCAAGGCTCTGTCATGACCTAAAGAATGTTTTGGTTTTAGGGTATAAAAAAAAAAAAAAATGGAGAGGGAATAGGAGATAGGACAGACCAGAGTCTGGGAGATCAGGTATTTTCCTAATTAAAGTTTGAGGAAATGGTAAGATAAATTGGTTTGATTGCAGTAGAAATACATAAGTAAGAACAAGTATGAGAAACATGTCAAAGAAAAAGTTGGCAGAATCCTGTAACTGATTAAGAATAGGAGTAGATAAAGAAATCAGAATCAGTGATATCATCAGACCTTCTGGAATCTGAATCACTATGAAAATACTGGCAACCTGAGAGCTCACTGCCTTCTGGGGAAAGCTAATGCCCTTGGCACTTAGGATGATATCTTCCCTTGAGACAAATAAAGGAATTTAGCCTCCAGATTATTAATACGTTAGATCATCGGGTGGCTGGTTTTGAGTACGTGTTTGTTTTGGGTATGTATTACTCGTTGGCAAACTAAGAAATATATAACTCTATTCCAACCTAATTTTTATCTTTAGCTTGTTTAAGTCAGGGTAGCAAAGTATTAAACTCAGGGTTTGAGCCACAACTCTTTCCCTAGGACTGTACCTAAATTCAGAGTCTGAGGATTGAAGGAATGACCAAAAAAAAAAAAAAAAAA
Source organism: Lynx canadensis (assembly GCF_007474595.2). Taxonomy (NCBI): domain Eukaryota; kingdom Metazoa; phylum Chordata; class Mammalia; order Carnivora; family Felidae; genus Lynx; species Lynx canadensis. The sequence goes on from NC_044310.1 coordinate 204,350,126, forward strand.
AAAAAAAGCTTGAGGGAAGGGCAGCCATAATCTGGTTTTATGTGTTCTTTCCAGGGAGCCTCTGAGATATCAGTCATATTCTGGGGTTCCATAAAGATGGCTGCTGAAATAACCCTCGGTTTTTCCCAACCAACCTTTGTGCAGCCAATGTCTCGTTCAACTATGGCCGCACCTCTTCTTGGGGACTTACATTCTGTGCCTTCCATGACTTGTTGGTGCATAGAAATCTGTGCCAGTTGATCTAGGATTCCAACCACCTCAATTTACTGTGCGGCCTCCAGTTTCCTGGGGTCTGTTTGGCCCCATGATGTTCTGTCGCAAAAAAGGACACAGAGCCCAGTAGCTGGGTCTGACTAAATATTCATGCTTTCTTTTCATGCCTACTATCTATTTAGTCCAGAGCCTCTCAACTAGCTGTGTTGAAGCATCAGTTTCCCCATCCCCCCACTTCATCACGGATCAATACTTTTATAAACAAAAATGAAATAAAGTGAAATCTAAAAAAGACAAGCCTATTTACTTTATTGTATGAAAGTCAGCAGACAAAAAGTTACTATCAAATTGTTATAAATATTTCTAAATGCTTCCTCTTAATATCTCAATACACATGAAGACTGTTCATATGCATGGGCCCTAATCCATAGTCTATACCCCAACTGGCACAAATCTAGCCCTCCGTTTTCTGCCTGGAAGTTTCTTTCCTGGTTGGGGATAGAGCGGAAAAGAAATGATGTCAACTCTGAAAAAGAAGATAATAGGCTAATTTGCCACATAATCGGTGTCCAAGTCATGATTCTCTGAGAATTTCACACATCCCTCTACCCTCCTCCATACACATGAAATCATTTTGAAATTATAATTGGGGAAGATTACTGAAAATCTGAGTTCCTCCCTCACCTCAGCTATAAAATGTAATCAAACAGTTGTACCTAAGGGGGTTAATTAGGTATATGAAGAATCCGTAAGGCCATGTCTACAGAACATCTGGCATGCCATAGGTGATTGGGAATGGTAACCATTACTGTTACCATGAAGACGTAAGCTCAGAGAAACATGAAGTTAAGGGCAAAGGGATCCTGCATTTCATTTCAGGAGGTAGACTTACAAAAACAAGAAGGATCAGACCTACTTGGTATGTCTTCAAGGTCTTGATCATGGAGCTTTAAGTTCTTGCTAAGTGTGATCTAATTCATCTTCCCCATACTTATAGAGGTGACATGTACTAAAGTATAGTGTAAACTGTTGGGTTATTAACTACTGGGAGCGTCACCACTTCTGTGACTCAGACACCTATCTCCCAGACTTTTACCACTTGAAAGTTAAAGGAGTCCCTTATATTTATGGTTTTTAAAGCACTTTTGGATGTGGGAGGATTAAATGCACTCTAAGAATGTCTAGATTGCAATAATAATATCATAGCTTATTCTTGCAATGTTAAATACCCTAACGTACAGGATATTCAATATACTCTAATGCAAACAAATCTTTAGGCCATCTTTCTTTTTAACTAAAAATGACACAAATTTAAATTAATAACTGATACAGTAATAAAGCTGCTAGAAGATAGGATTCATTGTGCATTAAGCTCTAGATTCTTTATTTAGGCTGGAAGTGATCATGTGATAATAGAATAAATGCTTTGCTAAGTGTATAAAAACTAAAATACTCTGTATATCACAGAGGCACATTACATTTGCAGGGCATTAATATACCTCATTACGCAATAAAACTTTTCTTTTTAAGTGAAATATCAAGGAGAAATCACTTTGCTGAATGGATCTCAAGATACGTTAACCTTGGATAAGAATCTGCTTTTGGCGTAAGTTCCATGTCATCCAAATGGCGTTCTCTTGACCCTTAAGAAGATGAAAAGATTTTAGAGAAACCCAAACACATCTTGGCAAAAAGTCAAGTATTCTATCCTACTCACCCAAGAATTTTTCTTTGGAAGAATCATGCCTAATCCCTAACACCTACAGGCAATGAATTCATCATCATTTTGAACACAGACACAGCTACAACTCAAAATAGGTCATCACTATATTGGGAAAATACTTTAGAGTAAATCGTTACAATTTAGTACTAACTACAATGTTGGTGATTCAACAAATAACCAACCAACCTGTGGAACAATTTGGGTCAAAATATTCCACTTCATATCATTCAACTATTTAAAAAGATACATCTGGTTCCATTTTGATAGTCTTTGTTTAGGCAGCCATGGAAGTAAACAGAAGCATAATCTACTAGGTTGTTCAAATCAAAAGCCAAGAGTTAGCTCCTGCCTCTTTTTCTTTCCTTGACTCTCCTTAATCCAATCCATCACCCTGTTCTGCCAGTTCAATTACCAAACTTTATCTCAAATTCATCCACTTCTCCCTATCTTTACCAGAATCTCAGTCCAAATCATCATCTTCTCTTACTTGAAGTCTGCAGTTGCTTCCGAACTGGGTTCTCATCTATGTGTCTTGCCCCATTAAAGTCTATTCTCCACATAGCAGCCAGAAGTATATTTTATTTTATTTAAACATTTTTTAAGTTTATTTATTTATTTTGAGAGAGGGAGAGCAGAGGAGGTGCAGAGAGACAGGGAGAGAGAATCCCAAGCAGGCTGCACGCTATTAGTACAGAGCGCAGTGTGGGGCTCCATTTCATGAACCATAAGATCATAACCTGAACCAAAACCAAGAGTCGGGTGCTTAGCCGACTGAGCCACCCAGGCGCCCCTAGAAGGATATTTTAAAAATGCAAACCACGCTCTACCAGTCCACTGGTCAGGCTTCCGGTGACATTCGTATACACTGGAATAAAACCCATGCCACTCCCTGGGTCCACTTCTCTGCTCTGGTCTCACACCACTCTCCTCCCTTTTCACGATGATGTGTCCTTCTTGACCTGCTTCCTTTTCTTCAGATACTCCAGAGTTGTTTCTATTTTAGGGCCATTATACATGCTATTCACTCTGCCAGAATGTTTCTCCAAAATTCTTCCAAGGCTGGCTCCCTCTCATAAATCAGGTCGTACCTTCTCAGAAATGTCTTCCCCAACTGCCTTATATGATATGACCATTCCTAGTTACTTTCTTTTCTATTCTCTTTTCTGTAGTACTCATCACTCTCCGTGGTTTGTGGTCTACTTCCTTGGACATGACGCTCCATGAGAGTAGTGATTAGGTCTTTCTTGCCACTGTTGTAATCCTAGAGCCAGCACTGTGCCTGGAACTCAGTAAGCCCTCAATAAATCTTTATTGGGTATATTCATGGACAAATGCGTGTAGATTCGATAGGCACAGTGATAGCTGGCGAAAGACTTTCTGGCCTGTCCAAAATAAAAATGTGAAAGGAAAAGTGTCTAACCTATTTGCATCATTTTATCAAACCTTCATCAAAGACCATTTTCAAACAAGCTAACTCATCTAGAAATGATTGGGTTATTAAGCCCTTTGAACCGTCTCTAGAGGCTTATGATTGACTGATGGCATTTCCTGCACCTTTCGAGAGGAGTTCTTAATGTTATACATTCTCTCGTGGACTATTTCAGAATATGTGTTTCTTTTTGCCATTTTTATTTTTACCCCATAAAGTACATAAATCAAAAAGGATGTTGCTATCACGGATGATAGACATTTTATCAATTCTTGCTGCCAGCATTAAAAATAATGTTTGGACTGTTCCCCCAGGAGTATCTTTAATTCTCTTGATAAATTAATGACTAGCCTTGGCCTCTGACAGAAAAGAAATGAAACTCTTCTTAATCTCTGCAATTAATGAAATGGGCTCCTCTGTAAGCTTGCGTCAGGAGGCTAACTACACGGGCAGTACAACCACCAGAAACAGAGACACCAATAGGGGAAGCCACTCGGATTATTTACAGCCAGATTTACTCAATTTGCATCAAAGTGTTTAAATAAAGTCAGGGTGGAATTGAGAGCTCACATTGGGAAGGAGGTGGACGAAAGTATTGCTGGGAAGGAAAGATGACATGGAGAAAATAAAAAAAGCAAAACACAAAAACGAACACATTGGTTTAAAGTCTTCAGTAGTATTAAGTAGAAGAGAGCATATTTTGGAGGCAATATACATATTTCGGTGTTTCCTAATTGGGGATCCCCTCGAGATACTGTTTAATCTAGGTTTCATTTAGCATTTTCTTCTGTCCCTTTCTTTATTTTTCGATTATTTCATCTGGGACATACCTGTAAAGGTCAGCCTTCTCACCAGAATGATCCACACACTTTTTAAATGTCAGGGATCAATGGCTGAGGTGGGGGTGGGGGTACAAGGAGTATATAGGCACACGTGGGACTTGTCAGCTCTGCAGGAGTGTGGAGGATCCGAGAGACAAGCTCAAGGAGGTGGAGTGAAGTAAAAAGTGCAGAATCTTGGCATAGGGACTTCAGGAGCCAGAGGGAGCCACAAGGTGCCCTAGATCCAGGTGGGGGTACGTCCTTCATGTGAAGCAGTAACCCAAACAGCACAGAGGAATGGGACAGGATAGGAGACTTTCTACCAAAGTACATTCAGAGTGTACTTACTTCTAAGGTCCACTGAACGTCTTCCTGAAACCAGGGCGGTCAAAAGAAAATTAGGAAGCAACCTCACAGAAATAATGTATACGTGTCACTTCTCCTCTCTTGAGTTTGGTTGTTTTCCAGAATCTCTCTTCTCTCTCTCTCTCTCTCTCTTTAAATTTAAATTCAAGTTAGTTAACATACAGTGTGGTCTTAGTTTCAGGAGTAGAACTCAGTGATTCGTCTCTTACATATGACACCCAGTGCTAATCCCTGAAAGTGCTCTCCTTAATGTTCATCACTCATTTAACCCATCCCTCCACTCACCTCCCCTCCCCTCCAGCAACCCTCAGTTTTTTCTTTGTATTGAAGAGTCTCTTATGGTTTGCTTCCCTCTCTGTTTTTAATCCTATTTTTCCTTCCCTTCCCCTGTGTTCATCTGTTGTGTTTCTTAAATTTCACATGAGTGAAATTGTTATTTCTGATTGATTTATTTCACTTGCATAATGTACTCTAGTTACACCCATGTTGTTGCAAATGGCAAGATTTCATTCTTTCTCATCACCAAGTAGTATCCCATGGTGTGTGTGTATATATCTATATCTATATCATCTATATCCATATCATCTATCTATATCTATATCTATATCTATATCTATATCTATATCTTCTTTATCCATTCATCAGTCAATGGACATTGAGAGTCTCTCTAAGGAACCCTGTAAGTGTCTTTATGCTGTTAACATGTATCTGGTATATCCATTTTCATGCTCCATTTCCTGCTGTCCTGTTAGGTTCTTCCCCAAATTTTTCTCCTTCCATATTGTTGGATGAATGATGAATACCTTGGTATTGCCTCTAGGCAATAGGTTGCCTAGGTTTCTGTGTATTATCATCAGACCCTCAAGTTAGAGATGAGGGAAAGTGAAATCTAATGGAAGATAGTAACACAATATACTTCGTTTCATTTGCAAAAACAGCAGTTATTTTAGAAACATCTACATTTAGCCAGTATGAATCTCAAGTTCATTTTAAAAAGACAGGCAACAACTCTCCATTTCTCTTCTTTAAATCAAGTGAAATAATTGTAAGTATCCATCCTTGTAGGGAGGTGGGGTAGTCAATCTTAGATATCAGTACTCCTGTGCCCATTCCCTTGACCTGGTCTCCTGGCCAGTTCAGACAAGAAAATGAAAGATGTGTGTGATGCTCAGAAGACAGGGCATGGATGCTGGCCTCCAGTGATCACAGTGACTGCTGACACCCCCTTCATCCAGAGGAAAAAGGGAAAGATACACTCTAGATCTCTCTGGGAAAAATCTCTCCGTCTGCTCTCTTTTCTCTTCAGAAGTATTCCCAGTTGACCTCTCATTGTTCTTAAAAGCCCTCAAGAAACCACCAATAAATAGCTTTTCTCTTCTTTTGTAAAAACCAAAGACATGACACAACACCAAATCATAGATGTTTATAGGAATAGAGAACTGGCTGTTGAAGAGGTCTTCCCGCTCGGTCCTTAAGATCTTGTTGCCAGTGCAAACTCGTCTGCCTTGCTCTGGAGGATGATGGCTTCACCCAGTCTTCTGCTGGGACCCAGTTCGCTCACCAGACCTACAGGAGCTACTTGGGAGAGGAGCTAGGATGCCCTCAGCTGAAGAGACCGGTTGCCATGTACCACAGCAGAGGACCCAAGAAATCCTGGTGTTTTAGACTGTTGGATAATCTAATTTTAGCTAGTGTGCCGGTAACCATATATGTTCTACTCCGATTTCTCTGACAACCAGCAGAGCAATCCACTTTAGTCTTCTTTTAATCTAGCAGCCCCTCTCCCAAGAATGTACATGCACACAGCTGTAGTTTCTTGTCTACCCAAAGCTGTAAAATATGGAAATGTTCCCCTGATATATGTATATGTATATGTGTATGTATATGTATGTATATTTTTATAGAATATATAATAGATTATTATAAATATAATAGATAATCATTAGATTGTTATATAATATATAGTAATAGATTATTATGTATTATGTAGTACATACATTATATATGTACATATAATATTTTTATAATAGATTTATATAACTTGTATAGTACAGTATTTATGTAACAGTTATATAATATATTAATATGAGCTGCATGAGACCCCCTCTTCTACAACTTCTGTAAATACAACATAGGTCACTACTCCACAGGGTAGACCATGATTCTTGCTATATAGTGGGCTAAATTATTTTTTTCCCTGTGATTTTGGAATATGTGACATTCACTTGATTTGTACTACATATAAAGCAAATTCTTTTTCAGCCCATTCTCAATGGAGAGGAAGATTATATCCTGAACAATCTCATTCACTTTATCTAACGCTCTCCCACATATTCCATAACAAATGAACATAAAAGGAGGAATACCTCACAGTTCTTCCATCTACACTGGAGAACCCCAGCACAACACCCCTGTCTTGAAAGAAAGGGCATGGTTCAATCCATTCCGAAAATGACCTTGCTAGGGATTGAGAAGCACATATCAGTCTGCAAAAACCTATACATAGTCTTTCATTTTGGGTTCCACTTGGATAATCAAGTCCTCTACAGAATTTGTGAGGGTGGTTGGAGGTGTGGGAGAAGCTTCTCTGTGCATTTCATGGCTTCTCCTCCTCCAGCTTCTATCACTGGAGAAGGAACTTGTGTCCCCACCCTCTTCTACCCTGCTCTCTGCCTGCACAGTAGCAGTGTGCACACTAGCCCTCTAGCTCTGCCTTTGCCACAGTCAATGGGAAGCCCAAGCAGGAGGTGGAGGGCAGGAAGATAATGAGCCTAGAATATTTATCCTGGCAGCTCCCTCCTTAAAGACTCGCCTCTGGCTGGTTTGTCCTCAACCAAAGTTCAAGGCTTTCTCACACCAGCCTTCTCTGTAGGAGTCTCACCTTCGGAGTCCCGGCAACCACACCCTGCCCTGCCCAGCAACAATCCCTTTACGCAACTATCCTTGTATCCTTTTCCTCCAGTTGGGCCAGTGTTGCCCCCATTGCCAGCCATTCATTCTCATCCTGATACCCTATTGGCTGAGACCCCTGGGTGAAGCCGAGGAAAAGGGAAGGAAGGTTTTCACAGTCGTCTGCCTCAGGGTGTGGACTTATTCAGGGTGATGAACGTGTGGCAGTGCACAGAATGACGAGCCTATGGGATATTCGGGAACAGTGTATGTCGCCTTCTGTTATCTTGGTCTGATTTATGCCGAAATTCAAAAGGTGCAAGAACAATTCATCCTGCTCCGTTTAGCTTTTTAGATTTGACGAATATTAATTAAGCACCTATTATGGTGGGTGGGAAATGGGGTCAAAATAAAAAAGCAAAAATTACATACCAGATGGCGATGAGGGCTGTGGGGAAAAACAAAGGTGGAGTGAAGGGGAAGCAGACAGAGAGAGGTGGGGAGGAGACCCCATGGCGAGCACACTGCCCCCAGTGACTTCCTAGGGGGGGCGTCATTGAACAAAGGCCTGGAGGAGGTGAGGCGGCTGATGTAGAAAGCTGGACTGTGAGGACCAAAGGACACAGGGTTCTCCACCTGGGACAGCACTCCTGCACGCGGGGAGCCATTTGCAATCGCAGGGGGTGTGTTTAATGATCACAGTGACCAGGTGGGAAGCGACTAGAGGAGGAGACACTGCTGCTGGTAATTAGGTGACAGAGCCAAGAAGCCCAATGTCCCGTAATGCATAGGACAGCCAGGGACAATGAAGGCAGGTCCAACCACCCCCCCCCCCCCCCGCCCCGTGGCATCCTTGTTGAGAAGCATGGAGCAGAAACAGCAAGTGCAAAAGACTTGAGATTGAGGACCACTCCCCACTGAACACACACGCACGCGCGCACACACACACACACACACACACTTTTTAACCTAAAACAGGACTCCTGTGATCCTCACAATTTTCCCAGCTGCTCTGAATCACAGCAGCTCCAGTGCAGCTTACGCCGTGTGCCTTCCCCTCGGGGATGCATGCATTTTATTCCAGTGCTTGGAGAAGAGTAACACCCAGGAACTTGCAGCGAGAGTCTCAGGGTTGTCTGTCAGACTGGAAGGTGAATTTGCTGGTGGTGCTGATTCAGTTGGAAAATACCAGTGGGAGACCAAAAGGTCTTGCCCATGCTGTGCGCATGCAGAAATTGTTCTTTGCCCTCAGGGTTCTTTTAGAAATAACGGGGGAAGTGGGGCACGTGGAGGGCTCAGTCAGTTAAGGGTCCCACTTCGGCTCAGGTCACGATCTCGTGGTTCACAAGTTCGAGCCCTGGCCCGGAGCCTGCTTGGGATTCTGTGTCTCCCTCTCTTTCTGCCCCTCCCCTGCTCAGACTCTGTCTCTCTCTTTCTCAAAAATAAATAAAACATATTTTTTTAAGAAAAGAAAAGAAATAACGGGTGACGTTCTCCAACACAAAATATCCCCAAGGATGTTACTCACTGTGTTGGAAACGCCAGCAGAATGTAGCAAACACTGTTCATTGGTAATTTAGACATAAATTCATCAATTTATGGTCTGTGTTTATGGAGAAACAATCCATTTTGCATTTTCCCTCCACATATATATGGTCAGGATTTCTTTGGTAATGAATGCATCTGACATAGTCGCTACATACCTCAGATATGAGCTATAACTTTGTTCTTTCTCCTTTTAGTATAAACTACAAAAGATAGTAGGATAAAAGGAGTAGGCTATATTTTGATAAATCTGGCTTTAAAACCCATTGAATATAAACCTTCTGTAAGTTTGAGTACTCTGCTACCTCCAACAGAAATCTTACATACGTGTTAATAATTCTTATGGGCTTGTTAATAATTCTGTTATTTTACCACTTATGAAGATACACAGTATAGCCAGATGAGCATCACATTTAAAAAAAAAAAATTTACATTTATTTATTTTTGAGAGACAGAGAGAAACAGAGCGTGAGCAGGGGAGGGGCAGAGAGAGAGGGAGACACAGAATCCCAAGCAGGCTCCAGGCTCCGAGCTGTCGGCACAGAGCCCCACGCGGGGCTCGAACCCACGAACCGTGAGATCATGACCTGAGCCGAAGCCAGACGCTTAAGCCGCTGAGCCACCCAGGCGCCCCAACCATCACATTTTTTAAATGTTTATTTATTTTGAGATATGGGGGGAGGGAGGGCAGAAAGAGAAGGAGGGAGAAGAAACCCCCAGCAGGCTCCACATTGTCAGCACAGAGCCCTACATAGGGCTTGAATTCACAAACCATGAGATTATGACCTGAGCTGAAGTCAAGAGTTGGATGCTTAACTCACTGAACCACTCAGGCGCCCCTCACATGTTTTATCCCACACTTTATTTTATTGAAAGGACCCTAGAAGAGACATTAAAAAAACTTGCCCTCCAACTAAGGTTCAGAGCTCACTGCCTCGTAAGGACCTCTAGCTAGCAAGCCATGCTATGAATTAACTCTAGCAAGCAGTTGGTTCTAGTAAATAGAGCTACCCTGGTTGACTGGACTCATGCTCCTTGACCAAGATGGCGTAGTTTATTGTAAGTCATCGAGCGAGGCCAGAGTAAAGGCATGAATTGAAGTAGGACCCTGATACCTTATTTCTGATCATTTCCCAACTTCGTCAAAGTCAAAGACGTTTCCTGTCCTCCGGCAATTCTTCAATAAATGCCCTTCTGAGACCTCTTACAGAACTGGTTTATCAGAGCTCTCCTCCACCTAATTCCTTCTCCCACTCCAGAAGGACATAGCAATGCATCTTCCGTAGCACTGAAGAAGGAACAGTCTCACATTTGCTCTTTACATATACCCCCTGAGCTTCTGATCAGCTTCCGGGAGGGACACCGAACACTCCCCGATCGCCTAGGCACCAGCTGTTCTACGCGCTTTTCATCAGACTGAAAGGAGATACCTGTAAATATGCCAATAAATTAACTGAGGTACTTTGGATCTAGAGATCTAAACTACGGCCTGACTTTTCCTTCTTGTATTGACCGTAACCCCATGGACATGCTCATAAAGGCAAAAATCCGTTCAAGAACCTGAACTTTCCTATGAGCGAGACAGAAGAAAAATGAATGTCCTTTTCGGTGAAGAACCGGATTCTTTTACTTGTGGACCCCCCACACATACCTGGGCTAAAATCCTGAATGCTTTGCTCTAGAAGCAGATGCGTAGCATAGAATAGCTTTTTCCACGATGGCTCTTCACCATCCAGCGTAGGGCATGTTTTGAGATTCTAGGAAATGTCCAAGATTTCCAAAGGGAAATTGCTAAGACCTGAGACGGCCGTTGCCCTGATCATTGAGTGAAAGCAGTTTGCAGTGACGCCAGAAGTTCTTCAACAATACCCCATAATTATCTCTGCTTTTGAAATCTCACTGTAATTAACTCATACTTACTATTAACTCTTAACTTATGATACTCATGTCATTTTTTTCTTATACTAACGTTATGTGTATGCCTCATCTTCCCAATTGGATTATAAATTTCTTGATGATTTTACATGTCTGTTTTTCCATGACATCTGTCATAGGGGAAAATGAGTATCGATGCCCATGTGGGTTAAATAAATGAATTGAAATTTGTCTGTGGACCTGCCCGGCATTGTTTCTATTTCAAGAGTCTTGAAGGGTGATCATTATTAATAACTTCAGGTAGCAGAGTTACAGGTAGAATAGCCTGCTTTCGTAAATATGAACTTTGTTGAGTCAATCAGCTTTTAAATGAAATGCAATACACTGTATTTTCATAAACAAGGAAAATTTTTTGTTCTAGATGTTCACAACAATCCATAAATATTGTCAAAATAAATGTCTGTGACCCCCCCCCCCCAGCTAGAATATGAATCTCACTAGGGCAGATATGGTATCTTCTCTCAATAGAAATGAAATGCATGGGGTGCCTCGGTGGCTCAGTGGGTTGAGCGTCTTACTTGGGCTCAGGTCATGATCCTGTGGTCCGTGGGGTTGAGCCCCGCGTTGGGCTCTACGCTGACAGCTCAGAACTTGGACCCTGCTTCGGATTCTGTGTCTTCCTCTCTCTCTCTGCCCCTCCCCCACTCACACGCTGTCTCTCTCCCTCTCAAAAAATAAACATCAAAAAAACTTGTTTTTATTTTTTATTTATTTTTTTTTTAATTTTTTTTTTAACGTTTATTTATTTTTGAGACAGAGAGAGACAGAGCATGAACGGGGGAGGGGCAGAGAGAGGGAGACACAGAATCCGAAACAGGCTCCAGGCTCTGAGCGGTCAGCCCAGAGCCCGACGCGGGGCTCGAACTCACGGACCGCGAGATCATGACCTGAGCCGAAGTCGGACACCCAACCGACCGAGCCACCCAGGCGCCCCCAAAAAACTTGTTTTTAAATTAAATGCACGTACAGTATTTATACGCCAGTGCTTTCCATGTGGTAGGTATTCAATAAATGTTAAATTTATTTTTAGGACTTTTTCGTATTTTGGCAATAAAGTGTTTGCAAACCTTTAATTTTCTTCTCGTCTGACCAGGATAAATTCAGACTTCGGGGCTCAGTGCATGACCTTTAAAGGGGTAAATGCAACTGGATTGATCAGGTGTGGCATGGCAGCATTGTGGAAACAAAACAACCAATGACTCACAACCTTGATGAAATCCTGCCTCTTCCCCTGCCCTAAGGTCTGAATGTTATGGTTCCTAAAAGCTCCAGCCGTGAGAACAGCTCCAGCATGGTGGCAAACTGGAACGGAGCAGGTAAATACGGCAGGGCCAGGGCCAAGAGAACTAGCCATATAGTAGAAATTGCCCCTGAGGAGAAGAAACAACGATCTCAATCACTGTGTCCAAAATCTGAGGCTTTACCCAACCCAGTCTGACCAGACAGGCTTGATCTGACCACATGGGCAGGGACCCAGCAGCAGGAATCTTTGGACACCAAAGAGTCCTTTTGTCATTACAAAGAGGTCCATTTGGGCTGAAATAGGGCCTTGATAGGGGGTCTGCAATCCATCATACCAGACACAGATCCTAGGAGGGGGATTACTGGTAAGGGCTAACAACAACCAAAGGTTATTTGGCATTCAGAACAGTGCAGAAGCACAACTGAAGCTGACGGAAATCATGCCCAAAGACAAAGTGTTCACAGGAGAAGCTGCAGGTCAATGGCGTAAGGTTATAGGAAACTGCTTCTTAATACATCTCAAGTTAGCCGCCGATTGGCTCAAGGACTAAGCTACACTGAGAATGTTGGTCTCCGTGTTTAAGTATAGGTAGCCTAGGACCATGGCAAGAAAATCTTACCAACTCAGCCCTGGGTCTCTAAACTGCAGCCCTATTTCAATTCCATGTCAGCATTGCTCTTTGCATCTTTTTTTTTTAAATTTGTTTTTAATATTTATTTTTGAGAGGGAGAGACAGAATGTGAGCAGGGGAGGGGCAGAGAGAGAGGGAGACACAGAATCCGAAGCAGGCTTCAGGCTCCAAGCTGTCAGCACAGAGCCTGACATGGGGCTGGGACTCACAAAGTGTGAGATCGTGACCTGAGCCGAAGTCGGAAGTTGAACCAAATGAACCACCCAGGCATCTCGTTTTGCTCTTGACTCCTGAAACCGATTCCTAATCAGCCATCAGTATGCTGCTTCTAAATCAACATGCCTACCTAGAATAATTTCTCTCTGCAGTAGCTTCTCAGTTGACTGGTCTCCTGTAGTCTCCTAAGGGGTCTTGCCCGCCGAATGCTGATAGGTCAACCTTGTCACAGATACAGTCGTTTTCATGACATATGAAAGAAATTGACACACAGAAATGATATGTGATTTGTCACAGAGAAATTAACCCCAGGGCTGGGAATACCCTAGGGCTTCTAATACTCTCTATCATGCAAACCTATTTTCTTTTCCATTTCCAAAATGATCTTTTGCTCCGCCGTGTTTGAAAAACTAACACTTATTCTATAAACTAGTTCCCCCATTTCTTTATTTGCCGACTCTAAACAAACTGCTGTAGCCAGCTTCAGGTTCGGTTTCCTGTAAAAGAGTAAAAAGAAGTAATCACAATATTGGGATTTTTAATGAAAGAATCACCAAGCCAACCTAATTAAAGAAGGTCAATTAAACATAGCACTAAACCATCCGAAGCACAAAGAACAATTTTCCATTTAGAAACTCAGGATACAGCAATTACCTGGTTAATTTGGCATGTAGCCAGGATACAGATTCCCAAAGCACAATCCTGTTTCTTGCACTTTTGAGTCTTTATTTTACGTTGGTTTCCACAAGCATTCATTTATAGGGTAAAATTTCTTTGGAAGGCTTTGGAAACCACATAGTTGATTGAGTCAGATTTTAAAAATCTGTTTAATGTATTCTGCCCCCATCCTGTTGTTATCCTAACCAAGCCCATCCTTTTGGTCCATTCTTGATTTAGTATTCAACTGGGAAGACGTCTAACTAATGTCCTTCTGAAGAAAGCAGTCAAGTATCATCATTCTACGTGAATCTAGAAAACTTTCATTCCCTAATGAAGCGGTTCTCAAAATTTAGGGTTGAAAAAGTTGGCTGGAGATATGATAAAAGTTTTAATTCCAGCCTTTCTGGAAATTCACTTGGTCAAAGATAAGGCCCCCAAATCTCCATTTTAATAAATACACACCAGAATTTTTTTTTGCATGGGTTTCCAGACAATATTTGAAATATCTATCACTTTAGAAAACTAATGACATATTAAACAGCCTCCAAACTATCTCTATGCCCCGACCTGTCTCAATTTATGATATTAACCTAGGTTCGATGGTCTCATGTAATAGAGATTCCAAGGACCAGAAGCATTTTCGGTTCTACCCACTGCTTTGTGATTTATCTTACAGAGTTAAATAAAAACCACAACATCTTGAAAATACATCACCTGAAGTTTATTTCTCCCTCCTCAGACAAAAGTCCAGAAACTGTATGTTTGAAACCTAATCTCCTTAATCATGTGCTTCTCTTGAGGTAAGGTTTTTATTTACTACTTTTCTATGTCCCTACAGAATTGATTACTGGGTGAACCATTTCTGGCTGTCTCCAAAAGCTGATTTCTGTGTGCTTTATAGAGTCGGACAGTCCCGTCAGGAGTTCCTAAGATATTATACAGGAGGCTGCATAACACGTAGAGTTAACGTGAATTTGAGATAAAGTCCCAACAGGGCACACAGGCTTTCTTTTTTTTTCAAAAATGAGTATCAATGTAAATAGAACATTAGCAAAGCTTCTATTCATCAAGATCTCATTTCCTAAAAAAGAACAGAGAGCAGACTTTTAGGTTGAGGCTTTCTGCCTCTTAAACATGCAACAGAGACATATGGGACAATTAATTCATTTTTAGGGCCCATCAATAGTCAATGTGATGAATTGATAAAATGTTGCCCCAAGGAGTGCTTTCCAGCTTGTTGTTGGTCTCTTATGCTGGTGAAATTGCCTGCCCTCAATTAAAGCAGGGTTCTGGCTCAGTCTTCATACGCCGGCATGAATTCCAGACCCATGTTTTAGACAGAGGCTGGGTATGGCTCTGTGTGTCTGAAATTCAGGCCCATTTGGGTATCCAGATACGCCCCACAACAGGGCCCATGGTAAATCTGCTTTATTTTTTTTTATTTTTTTTTTAATTTTTTTTTCAACGTTTATTTATTTTTTGGGACAGAGAGAGACAGAGCATGAACGGGGGAGGGGCAGAGAGAGAGGGAGGCACAGAATCGGAAACAGGCTCCAGGCTCTGAGCCGTCAGCCCAGAGCCCGACGCGGGGCTCGAACTCACGGACCGCGAGATCGTGACCTGGCTGAAGTCGGACGCTTAACCGACTGCGCCACCCAGGCGCCCCTATTTTTTTTTTATTTTTAAAAATGTTTTATTTTTTGAGAGAGACAGAGACAGAGACAGAGTGTGAGCAGGGGAGGGGCGGAGGAGAGAGGGAGACGCAGAATCCAAAGCAGGCTCCAGGCTCTGAGCTGTCAGCAGAGAGCCTGATGCGGGGCTCAAATCCACAGACCGTGAGATCATGACCTGAGCCAAAGTCGGATGCGTAATCGACTGAGCCACCCCGGTGCCCTGATAAATTTGCTTCAGACCCAAGTAGCGCTCAGTTCTGGAGTGGCTCCACACTTACTGTAGGTACAAGGTGGTGTGGGATTCCCTAGGGCAGGATGTCATGGCACCGAGGGAATCGCTTTGCTGTAGAATCTGTGCATTTCCAAAATAAGCCACAAATCCAAACGTACTACGGATTCACCCTTTGTCCAGGCTCTTCAGATTCTAGGGCCGTCTGAGTAGCCACAACAGAGTCTTCTTGAACTCAGAGTGGAGCCTTGGGATGGCCAAGACCTCAGGATCTCCAGCTGCATACTAACCTGCCCCCTCCCCAAATTAGGCCAATTGTGTCTGCAAACTGTTCATGTGCTATTTTAACTACCCATCACTGATAACCGCAGCCCTGTGAGACTTCGGAGAACACTAAATCCAAGAACAACCCATCACTTCTCAAACTGGATCATATCTCCAAGACTAACTGGTGGTGCACCATGGGGGTCTGTAAGTACAAAGGATTTAAGTACGGTGTGACCTTAGGCATCACCAGATTTGCCTGAAAATTGATGAAGGAATATACATTTTTATGTTAACCCCCAAACATTAAGGAGTAGGGATATGGTATTTGACCGGATTCTGTAATAAAAATAAGATTCTAAAGAAAAAATCTTGTTTGCATTGGGGTCTTAGAGCTTTGCCTCCTCAACGCCTTAGACAATATGTTCATTCTCTTCTGTCTTCCACGGTATATGTTTAGAAAAAATGGCAAGCCCTATGTCAATTTCCTCACATGACGAGAGAGTAAATCGTTTGTTCAAAGTCAACAATTAACCAGTGTCCAAGCTAGCTATGATTCCTATGTAGGGCCCTCACTTCTGCTATCATTTATTCTTTCTTCCTCATTATAACATAAACCACATGAAGTTCAATCCTTCATATTCTTTTAAGGCTTACAATACAAATAATCTCAGTAAGGATATAAGACATTGATATCTTGGGTAGAGATGACTGATATGTCTTATCCTTCTCTTCAATATTTTTACAGCAAAAGGAAGAGGCAGAATAAAATGGTGCTTTGGAAATGAACATGATTGCTTTCTTGTGTGTGTGTGTGTGTGTGTGTGTGTGTGTAGACTTCTACATATATGTTTGTGGGTCCAGGTTTACGAGTTTGTCAGTAGACATGCAGCTGAGTGGGAGAAATACACCACAAAATAGGCAGAGAACCAAAGCACATGTTTCCTTAGTTTGCAATTTTGCACAAGATAATAGTAGTTGTTATAACCCAAATACTGCCTACCTAACCTTGGCCTTTTCCTTGGAAAAATCATGCCTTCTTGAACACTTCCATCACTCATGTAAAAAATATAGCTAAACATCTTTCCACTTGCAGCTGCTTGAGGTAATGGATTATGCCTTTGAACTTGCCAGTAAACTTCACGGTCCTGGTATAAATATCAAACTTGTCAAACTTGCTTTCCAAGGAAGCCCTATAATGAAAAGCTTATCTGTTTGGGGGGTAAGTTAATGCCTCAACTTTGCCTCAAAGCCAGATCCTGAGAAAATTTTGGTTGCAGAGAACTTCCTGCCAGCTATCAGGGTGATCTCTGGCCAGGCCCGGAGGCTGGTTTCACTGAAGTTTGGTCTCAGCCATTCTCTTGACTTCCACAAAGAAGGCACTTTCCCCATGAGCTCTGTGCCTTCCTCTGCTTTTCCTTTCCCTTTGAAAAGACACATCAGATTATCAAAGACGTCTGTGTGCCCAAACTACCACCGAAGGAGGAAGAGGTCAGTGACAGTGTAATGGGTTTCTGCCAGGGACTTTGGGGGTGCCTGGTGTTACAAGGTGAACAGCCAAGCAAATAATTCTCAGCCTGCTCATTACGGACCTCAGGTGACAATCTGTGGAGCCATGGACATTTCTCAGAATCTAGGTTGCAATGGGGCAGCTAGCAGTTTCCTCCTTTCTGGGAAATATAGCTAGATAGACTGGTATCCCTTAAAAAAGTCTCTGCATTCCAACAACAAAACCACTGTCAAATTTCAGAGGTCAAAGAGTATTTTTTTAAGTTCTTCTTCTTCTTCTTTTTTATTTTTTTAGAGAGAGAGAGAGAGCACAAACAGGAGAGAAGGGCAGAGGGAGACAGAGAGAGAGAGAGGACAGAGAGAGAGAGAATCTCAAGCAGGCTTCACGCTCAGTGCAGAGCCTGATGCAAGGCTCAATCCCACGATGATGAGATCATGACCTGAGCTAAAACCAAGAGTTAGACACTCACATGACTGAGCCACCAAGGCCCCCCTCAAAGAGTATTTTTTAAAAGAGGAGTGAGAGGGGCGCTTGGGTAGTTCAGTTGGTTAAATGTCCAACTCTTGATTTCAACTCAGCTTATGATCGCACCGTTCTTGGCTTCCAGCCCAGTGTGGGCCTCCATGCTGACAGTGTGGGGCCTGCTTGGGATTCTTTCTCTCCCTTTCCCTCTCCGCCCCTGCCCTGCTTGCTCTCTCTAAAAAATAAACAAATAAAATAAACTTAAAAAATAGAGTTAGAAGAGAAATATTATTAATACTATGAAGAATGGCTTTAGAGCACTCCCCTACAGATCTATTCCTTGCAAATGCATGTGTCTCAACTGCCTTTTCATAAGGAAATGCTGGCTTCCTGCCCCCCGGGCTACAGAATTCTTAGTAACGCCCATTAGGTGCTGACCATTTGGGCCACATCCAGGGTCCTCCCTGGGAAAGGCAGGGGTTTTTTTTGTTTTCTCCTTAGGTAGTTGAAGGATGATTGCTAATAAGAAGCTTCTGGCCTTCTTTAGACACAAAATGTGTTTCCACAGGATGCCCAAGAGAAAAGCTGTGGATTTTAATGTGTTCTGTGGTACTAGACAAAAGGAGAGACTCAGCAAACAACTGATGATAATCAGGCCAGCCCCTCTGAACAGATGTTTCTACCTGGCCCCACTAATAAAGATCCCAGACCTATTGTTCCTTTTTCTTTTCTTTTCTTTTCTTTCTTTCTGTCTTTCTTTTTTTTTTCCACTTCTAGATCTGTGGCCAGCTGTATTGTAGTTAAATTTCAAAATACTCATTTGGCAGCTTTGTACAGTGGTGCTATAATGTTTATAAAGCCCACGGTGCTAGTTTGAAAGTGACACGCACAGATATGCATTTAAAGGGGGCATAAAATGAACAAAATGCATTACCGAATGCAATACCCAGTATTAACCACATTCATATGAGTTTTGCATTGGATTCAATAAACCCGTGGTGCCAGATGTAAAATTAGCCTGTCAGCCTTTCTCTGCATTTCAACCATCCATGATTCCTGGTCTCAAATACCAATGTATGAAGGTGACATCTTCTTTAAAAAAAAAAAAAAAGTTAAAAAAAAGTATATAATACATGGCATGTGCAGCACACACATATTCATTATATACCATGTATGTTAACAGATATCATATATACAGTATATTTCACTATACATGCTGCGTGTTTATGTATATGAAATAATTACAATTAGCTCAATTATTGACGAAATTGAATGAGATTCTCTCATTTCTGATTTGACTTACTTCATGTCAGATATTAAAGGGATTGTAAAAGCCCTACGTCCTTGGAAGTTAATTTGGTAGTTTGTCCCAATATGCTCCTCTTGGAAGGAAACAGATTTTGTAGAGGCATCCATGGTGTTTGCCCAATCAGTACACATTACCCATTCTTCGGAGAAAAATCACCTGTGGCTCAATTCAGTTGACCTCATGTCCTCTGCTGCGAGCCCAGGCTAGGATGTGCACAGAAGCCAGACCTGGTTAAGCAGGTCATTTGGTCTCCACTGTCTGAAGTTATTTGGTCAGGGATGGACATGTGGACTAAACCAGGGCCACGAGATGTAGTCCAAGCTTTTTTTTGAATCTTTGGGAAGAGAAGAAACCTGCCCCCATTAATCTTGAATTTGTGACGATACATGCCTGTTGCTGATGAGGGACATCTTCAGAGGAGAGGTCACCCAAGAATGAAGCTAACTTAGAATAAAGCAGAGTTTAAAAGCAGGGAAAAGCTAATCTCAGAAAACATTATTTGAGAAGCCAGTTCTTTCTTGAATTTTCCAGCAAAGTCTGTTGATAGATCCCTTTCTTTGCCTGAGCCAGTTGGAGTTCAATTTTGTCTCTTGCAACTGAAAGTGTACTGATGAATACATCTCTATTTAGAAGTTTCCTGTTGATCTTGTCAGAAGGCAAATATGATCTTCATTTAACAGATTAAAAATCTAAGCTTCAGAGAAGAACTAAGTGACATAACTCACCCGAGACCACACAATTAGTACATCATAGGAGCGAAATCTGTCTAAGTCCAAAATGTAGGTTTTTAACATAAACTCAAGGTCTTTAATGTAAGTTTATTTAAATGTGAATATCTTTGGAAAGTGAAATAATTTAAGCAAGTTGTAAATCATTTAAATCTTAATAAATGAAAGATCTAAATATGCTTTTAGTGAGAAAACCAAAATGAACTTCAAAGGAGTGGAATCTAATAGGAGACTGGATGTATATCTGAATTGACTAGAAACACTTGGAGAAGACACTTGGAGAACGAGCTGACTTTCGTTGAGGACATATGTACAAAAGGGCGTAATCTTCTCTCAAACCCCATAAAATGGACGCTATTGTTATCCCCGTTGTACAGATGAGAACATTCAATCATATAGACAGGCAGTACCACATCCAAAGTGCTACAGTTGCTAGAGGTAGGAAGTCTCCAGATCCCAGTCTCACCTTAATGTGTAAGGAAAATACAGGAGATGAGCTCCTAAGTAAAATGTAATACCTGGACTGGCAAGTATTTACTAATAGCTTTGGTATACATATTTTTCTAGAATCCTACGGTCTCTAGAATGTGGTTTCCTAACATATAAGGTTAAACATGATTTCATCTCTGAGACTTGACTTTAAGAAAAACTTGCTATCGTATAGAAATGTGTTATAAACAGTTATTTTCCACGGATATTCAGATGGGTAGAAATTATGATTATAATAGCTCTAGTTGTTAAGAAGCTGATTTAGCAGGGTCTGAAGTCCTAAGATCTTTATAATTTAGGAATGGAGGGGGAAAATTATCAGCCCTTTTTGCAACCTAACTGCCAGAGATGTTACAGGAAGCTGTTTGATCATTACACAGTGTCACAGAATCCGAGGTATTCAACAGAATTTTCAATAATGATTTCACGTGACTTGAAAATTTAGGTAAGTCCAGAAAATACAAGAGGCAAAGATGGAACCTGGAAAGGCATATTCATAGTTGACGTGTCTGCACTAATACTCTCCAAACCTTCAGAGGGTTCATTGATAAGGCAAAGGGCAAAGGGCATCTCAAATACTTCCCTTCAAGCAATACGGATTTGCGTGGTCCTGTGCTCGGTCCGATTCCAATGGGCTCTGGCTTATAGGCAGCTATGAAAAGGGCTTTGTCTAAGAAAGGCTTTAGAGTGTCCTTTATGACCTTACCCTAATTTTCCAGAGACACTGGGTTGACTTTTCCTTTGTGGGGAAGGTCAGGCAGAGAACATCTTAAGGGACGATGAAAGAGGTGCTAAAGAAATGAAGGGAATGTAATTCTTTCAAAACCATAAAGTCACTTCCATGTGCTAAGAATAATATAACATTACAGATGCCTGCGACTTTCATGTCTTTTATGTAAAAATAGTAACTTTAGAGGAGCTTATATAATGGTCATTTTAACTTGCCTTAGCGGGGTCCTTCATATCGGGCCCCAGCCCTGACCATGGCTCCCTTGGATACGACCAGAAACACAGACAGGCTTGTGAAGATGCTCATAATGACATTTTTAATAGACATTTCTTACGTATGGGGGAAGTGTAGACATGAGGGCACGTTAAGGCTTTTTTTAAATGCTACCTTTAATTGTTCTGTGACAGGGTAGAGAGGTCTTAAAAGAAGAATCATTACTTCGGAAATGGAAATAGGCTGTTTTGGAAAAATTTTTAAATTTGGAATAGCAACCTAGAGTCCCACACTACGTATTGTTTATGGACTGAAAGAGTTTTCAAATATGAAGAAACACTCCAAAGTTCATAGTTTATTTCTCCGTTTCATTAAGAACGGCCAAAATTTTAAACATGAGCATACCTGAACTGAATCTAAATAAGAGTATTGTTTGACAAAACAGTTCACACACATGGGACTTAAGACGTCTAAAATAAGATTTTAGGGGTGCCTGGGTGGCTCAGTTGGTTAAGCATCCAACTCTTGATTTCAGCTCACGTCATGATCTCGCAGTTCATGAGGTTGAGTCCCCCGTTGGGCTCTGTGCTGATAGCTCAGAACCTGCTTGGGATTCTCTCTCTTTCTCTGTCCCTCCCCTGCCTGCAATCTTTC
Organism: Lynx canadensis; assembly: GCF_007474595.2. Lineage (NCBI taxonomy): Eukaryota > Metazoa > Chordata > Mammalia > Carnivora > Felidae > Lynx > Lynx canadensis. The sequence goes on from NC_044310.1 coordinate 204,372,058, forward strand.
TCTCTCTCCCAAAATAAATAAATAAAATTAAAAAAAAATAAAAAATCAAATAAGATTTTATTCTTGGAAATACAACTCTCACGTCACTTGTTAGAAAAATACCTTACTATGTAAAGTGGATTTCAAATGTTACTTGGTAAGTCAAATTTTATAATCATTTTGTCTTATTTTTGTTTCTGTGTACTCTCTAAATGGAAGAACCTCCTGCTTGTGTGGGAAAAACTAATTTTTCTCGCCATCAAACCTTAGTATTTAGTAGAAACACATCACTGCAAATGCTTCAAGTATAACGGGATGAAATGCAGAAACAATGAGAAAAAAAAATAGCCCTAAGTATCCTATGATATACCTGTGTAAGTTTTTGGGTTATCCAGATTTTGGTTCTTCTTCATTTGTGTGGGTGATGAAGGATAGACTATAATTATATTGAATTCAGTGATGCTGAATTCAATCTTAAGTCCTAGGTCATTAGCTGACTATTAGTGGTTGGCCTTATAAATGCTCTCTACTCTTATAATGGGTTTTCACAGATTCGCTGGAAGCCAGGATTTTTTTAACTTGGGTTTTAAGGATTTGCCTAATACCCTTAGAAAATAAAGATTAATAAAACTTGTCCCTACATAAGATGAATCAAGAGTACTTAACTATATTCATTTTAATAATTCACCTTTATAATAGTCTTCCATAAAAGAAATCAAAAGTACATAGATTTGATTATTAATACATATCTCTACCTCATACATTGCAGATACTGAAAGGTAATTCACTTAAAAAAAAGTATATTCATATGAAACAGTTCTGGAACATCAAAGCAAAACTGTGACAAAACATCAATATCCTTGGAATATTTCTGGCCACCTACATTTGGTCAGAAAATTTTCTGCGCTTTTAAAAAAAAAATTTCTTCACTTGTGCTAGATTGCATATTCAAGGATATTTATCTTCAGTTGCAAAATAGATAATTTAATATCAATGTTTCTGGAAAAATTGTATTACATATTCACTTTTTAATATACGAACCATAAAAGTAAATATTTATTCTTTTTATTAATAGAACACACCCTTTTTAAAAATAGAACATACCCTATTTTCTTCTGTATTAGAAAATTTGAGTCTGAACAGAGCTCATATTCAACGTATTAATAGTTAGTGAATCATTTTGGTTTTTATCATTATGCATGCTTCAAAATAACACTTTCCCCCCCCAACCTATGCTTATCATTTTCATGTTTTTAGCATTTTTAAGATTAATAATATAATTTCAAGATAGATGAAAATTACTGAAGTATATAGTCCGCACTTCTATTTGGTAAATTATATTATAGTCTTAAATATTCTGTTCTCAACCAAAGTACTTGTTTTTAGAAGTCATGCAAGGTCTCTTAAAAGTCAAGCCAGAAGGGGCACCTGGGTGGCTCAGTCTGTTAAGCGTCCAACTTCGGCTCAGGTCATGATCTTGCAGTTCATGAGTTCAAGCCCCGCGTTGGGCTCTGTGCTGACAGCTCGGAGCCTGGAGCCTGCTTTGGATTCGGCGTCTCCTTCTCTCTCTGCCCCTCGCCCACTTGTGCTCTCTCTCTATCAAAAATAAATAAATGTAAAAAAAAATTTTTTTTAAAGTCAAGCCAGAAGATACTGACAGATGTTACCTCCTTTAAGCTTTCAATACTCAGGAACAGATGATATTAACTTCTCCTAGCTTTGAACATTCTATGATTTTGTCCAAGAGTTTTGGCAATTCCTACTGTCTTTAATTGCAGACAACCTTCTGTGTGAACAATGCCTTTTCATTTTGGTTCTATATCCTATAATGATTTTTAAAAGCGATTTTATTTGAAAAATCAAATTTTAATCTTTAGCGAAAATCCAATTGCATGCGGAGCCACCATTGCCAAAAATCTCATTAAGGTGGCAAGAGGAGGAAAGTCATCTCTCTACACAGCTGATCTCACATATGTGCAAAGTTCACTGCTTCATTATTACTCCCTGCTTAGCACTGAGAGTAAGTAACATGCAACCCAATACCATTAATAGTAAAATTCTTTTAAAAAATGGTACTTATATCCCCTGGCAGAAGGATCTCTCTCTCCTACGGTCTCCCTAGTGCATTTTATTTTATGGTTATATATGCATCTGTCTTATTTATTCCACTTGATTGTAGTTGTTGAAGTGTGTATGGAGAACTGTGTTTCTCCAGCCACAGTCAGTCTGGCTCTCTGTGCCAATCTATTCCTGCCAAGCTCTGAGAGTTTCATTAAAATTCATTCAGCACAAATGTATAGGTAATACCACAAGCTACTCTATTAAACTAGCCATCATAGAGTTACTAAACAGAGAAATTAGTAAGAGTTCTTATAATTGCTGGCCCCCTCCACTCAAGAGGAAATCCACTTTCTTGCCTTCCAACATAATCCTAGTGAAGATGTTTTTCATGCCAAAAATGTCCATTCTTCGATTTGAGGACAGGTTATGAAAAAGAGAAGAATCTATATTTTTCTTCATAGTAGCTCATAACAAATGCTCAATTTAGTATCTGCCGAATGAATGGGTATACAAATGATAATATCTATGTATTAGTTACCTATTGCTGCATAACAAATTATGCCCAAATTTAGCAGCCTAAAACAACAAACATTAACACACAGTATCTGTGGGCCAGGAAACCAAACTGGTGCTTAATTAGGTGCCTCTGGTTCAAGGTCCCTGATGACGTTGCAGTCAAGCTGTCTTTTGAGACTGTATTCAATCGAAGACTCAAATGAGGCTGAAGAATCTGCTTCCAAGCTCCCTAATGTGGTTCATTGTCAGGCTTCAGATGGACTTGGGGCCTCAATTCTCATCATGCCTTGTAAGATTCTCACAACATGACAGTTCACTTCCCTCAACATGAATGACCCCGGGAGAGAAAAAGAGAGACAGAGAGGAGGTGAGGGGGAGGGAAACAGGTAGGGATACAGCCTTTCAAGGAGTGGAGAAAATGTCTCTATTTCCATTGAAATGGGTGTGCAGATGGTGATGGGAAGGCTTTTTGGCCATTAGACCATCTACCACACTCTTTTCTTTAGTCACAATATGTCATATGTCTTCCACATACAAAACATATTCACCCTTTCTCAAGACCCCACTCCTCATAATCTCGTATCATTATGGCATCAAGCATGAAGTCCACAATTTTGCTAACTGCCCCAAATCTGGCTTCACATGAAGCTCCTGGGGATAGCTCTTCAGGTTTGGTTGCTCTTAATCCAAAGACTTGTGAACTAAAAAGATGAACTGGTTGCGATTCATGCAGCTCATATACACAGTGAGACAGTGACGGGTCGATTATAATAAACACTGCTGGCCAGAAGGAGAGGAACAAAAGGCACACGAGCACGGACAGTCCGAGACAGGCTCACTCATGTGCTTGGCAATTGACTCCAGTTCTTGGCCAAGCCAAGAACTCTTTCTCAGGGCAGTTGATTGGGCTCCTGCACCGCATGGTTGCCGGATGCCAAGAAAGCAAGAGAGAAAACCACCAGGTCTGTTGCGGTCTGGGTTCCAAAGTCACATATCATTCTTGCCACGTTCTGCTGGGCAGTGCAAATCACAAGTTAAACCTAAATTTAAGAAAATGGGAAATTTGGGGAAGGAATCACTGGAACCATCTTTGCAAATTATTGACCAAAGAGGCCACTGGCCATCCCCGCCACAATTGAGTGCTTACAACATGAAATAAAATTTAGATTTTACTTTAGACATTTCTATCAATCAAGTATCTATCTTCATGGAATTTCAACATATAAATTAGCCCAATACTTTTCTCCATTGGGGAGTAGGCACAATCCCCTGTGCGAGAGACAGGATATAAGATTTCAAAACACGTAGTAGAAAGAGAGATCTGGAAGTGAATATTGACCCTAGCTTACCATTTCATCTGACAGACCTTGTCAATGGGTTGTTGACCGCCATACCGGAGGATGCTTTAGACTCAGAACGTGGAAGCAGAAGAAATTGGTTTTTGATTGTAATACCTTACCAGAAAGAGCTGACTGCAATCTGGAAGTCAAAAGGAATAAAGGAAATGTGGCTTAGCACCCCAAATATCATGAAAAGGCTGTCATGTAGGCTAACACAGGTTCCTGGGTTTGTTCATAATTATTATTGATTATTGTTGAGGGCAAAAATCCACAACGAAGACATTTTAACAGTCTCAATGTTAGGCGTGACTTCTGCCTTTTTTCCCCCCAAATCTTTCACTTGATGATTTAGTAGAAATCTAAATACTCACTGATAATAAGATGCATAGAAGAAACTCCAGTGTCACAAATATTTTCAGTGATTAATCATGAGAGATCATTTGATGCAGTATCTTAAAAAGTCAAGGAACAAAAGAGAACTATTATCTTCTTTGTATACAACATTTTTTTCTTCAACTTTTAAAAAATTTATTTGAGTACATCTCAATGTGAAACAGAAAAAAAAGAACGTCCTACTTCAACTGTTTGGCGTGTTTTTATTAATTGAAATATCAACACAATAGAAACAACCAGAATATTTTTTACAGTTGCCAATTTTTTGAGATCTTGGAATTATCTACTGTGCATTCAGGCCTGAAAATAGCTTTTAAAGAGAATCCCTAAGAACACAGAATAATGGAGAGTGTGGAAATCGTTCTTCCTAGGAAAGCCTGAAATTCATTGGGGAGGAGCAAATTCCGATAACATGGAAGTCAAACCCTCCCTCCACTCCCCATCCCCACCTGGTAGGCAGTACGGTTTTCTGGAAGAGAATGGGGAAAACATTCAGCAATAGCTCTGAACTATAACCAGCAAAGGGCGGGAAAGGGAGGCACGTAGAAATACAAAGCAGGACATTGCAAGCTCAGAGCATAGAGCCTGGTAAAGACCCAAGCGATTACTCAAAACATGGCCTCCATTTTAGGTGGGGAAAAAAATGGACACCGAGAAAGTTGCTCAAGGTCACACGCAAGTTAATGTCAAAGCGGCCAGCAAGTAGAAACGCCTTCACTTTCCAGTATTCTCCACCGTGTTCCCACCCCACTCTGCTTCTGCTTTTATCTATGCCAACCTCTCAAGACCTGAGAATTTATGAACTTGATGACAAAGTAATTCCTTTAAAAAATGCAGAAGTGGAGCATGCATTGATTTATACCTCCACATCTTTCCAGGAAGCGAAAACATGCAGGTGATGTTTGACAGTCCTTCCCTGAGTCTGCAGATTGCCCCAATAGATAGCCACCGGATAGCCACCATATGGCCAGCTTGACAATGGACATTGGGGAAGGGGAAGGGCATGTCCAGTGTCCTTCTCACAGCAGGTTGCTGGCTCTTTGTTTACTTTCTCCTCTTCCTTCTGCCCTCTTTTTCTCCAATTTGCTTTCTTTCTATTCATTCAGTATTGATTGATTGATCACCTCCCATGCTTCTCAAGAAGGAGAAATTCTGGTCCAGTTGGTTTGAAACTCATATTTCATGGAGACCTTACAGCAGTCTATAAGAGCTCTGGATCTAGAGTAGTCAGGTTCAAATCCAGGATCAGCCTCCACTATTAGCTGTGCAAAGAACGGTACTACCTCAGAGGGCTGCTGTGGGGACTAAACAAGTATGTAAAAGCTTTTAATAGGGCCTATGAAGAGCTAGCTCTTCTAATTGGTCTATTATCACCAATCCCCCTCCAGACTGAGACAATCTCTAGAGCTGGGGAGGGACACAGACCTGAGCTGAGTAGATCACTGGCTGAAATTAGAACCCCGAATAACAAAATAAAAACTATGTTGACTAACTTTACCTAGAAGTGAAAAAAAAAAAAAAACAAATGTCATTTTCTGTACTTAGGAGGGCATAGAGACCTGAGCGAGAAATTCAAGTGAGTTGTAGGGATCTGTTTTGAAATTAGAGTTTTGTTGTCTGAGTGTGTGAATTGTGAAAATATCATATCCCCTACCATATAACTACAACAGTATGTATCACAACTTTAACTGGGGGCAGAGTAAAGAGGTTGTGAGGCAGAAGAGAAAACTTCTTTAGGGAAGGTATACCTTTGTTGAAACCATAAAAGACTAGGGAAAGACACGTGGCAGGTGATCAAGGTAAAGGAGACCCCTTTTGTTCAGGCCAAGAAGTAAGAGCGATTGGTGATCCCCAAATGGACATATGTTAGCAAGGCTGGAAGCCTCAAGGAGGTCTGTTAACAAAGGAAAGACTCATTCGTAACTAATAGAGAAAGATATTTCTGTGAGGTTGTGTGTGTGTGTGTGTGTTGTGTGTGTGCGTAATGAGAAGAACACAACCCTGGTTTTTACATTTCCACTCCTGCTCAACCAGTGATTTCTATGGAAAGGCAAGCACGCTTCGGTTTTTTGCCAGAAACAACTCCAGGGGAGCTATTGCTAGAAAGAACTGAGAGAAAGAGCTCACGTCCTCTATAAAAGAGTGCAGAGAAATAAAAGAAGGTAGCAAGAGAGAAGGAAGCATTCTGCCCTTATTCCCCAGTGAATTTCCTCTTCCAGCTTTGACTTGTTTTTCATTCTCTCTTATTCTTCTTCTCAAGATACACACACATCATATATATATATATATATATATATGCACCAAGCATCTGTAAAACATTTGGTTACCGGGAGATTCAAACACATTGAGTCAAGTGATTGCCAAACAGCTTTATTTTTGCTCTCATATTCTATCAGAAGACCTTGTGATCATTCTGGGATGATGAAGAGAGACAGAAGGATTTGGGACCAAAAATGAAGCTGTCTCTTAACCCTTGAGCCATTTCTTACTCTATTTTTGAAATAGATGGAAATGAATCTCTTTAGAAAGGGCTAAAATGATCTCTGGCAAATATATAAGGAGGTGGAAACGGATATTCAAAACATATCTGTTCAGTTTACATTTCGTGTGCTTTTCAAAGGGACAGAAAAAAATCCTTTGAAAGAGAGCGAAGCATTCAAATATAGTCAATAGTGATACAATTTTATTATCAAACTTGGCTGTCTCAGAAAGCATGGAAACCCATGTGCTAGAAGAGGGGGAGTTTGAGAGCCTCTTTTCCTCGGTAATAATACCCAAGACAAAGACCTGTGAAAATCAGTTGTGTTACATTAAATACCCATTTAAAATGTAAAGAATGCCACTGATACTATCTTAATGTTATTTTTAAAATTTGGAATATAAAAATTATCCCTCATGTCTACTTATCCATCTATTTATTATCTATTTGTAGGAATTTTCAAAGTTTCCAGTTTAACCAAACTCCCCCAACCCTAATTTGTCCATAAAGTTTGATATTACTCTACCTTAGGTCTCCAACCAAAATTGATATGAGGCGTTTAACTTACTCTAGACGGCTTTGTAAACACTCTCAAGGATTTCATGAGTGTTCCAGTCAACCTGATTGTGGTTTAAGTGTGTTAGAACTGAAGAGAGTTGTCTAGTTTTCAAATTTCTTTTCTCCCCTAGACACAATGTTATGTGGAATATCAATACAATCGATGTAACGACACATAAATATTTCATTGCTTTTTCTGAACTGGGGAGAAAAGACTAAAAGTCTGGTATTGACCCTCAACATCCTCATCCTCATCTATCAAAGACATTTTGCACACTGAGACAATCCTGTGGGAATGTGGACCCTTGAGAAAGCCCCAACGTGTTTCAACCCACTCATCGTATTGATGAGGAACCTGTGATCCGAAGAAGCAAGTTGACCTGAGCAACATCACAGATTGAGTGGCCACCCAAACTAAGACTTTGACTCAGGAGTTCTAATTCTAAATCGTGGCTCTTTCAAGTATAAGGCTTTTGGATTTTCAAACTGTGTTTTGTTTATTTTCATTTCCCTTCCTCCTTCAAATAAAATTGTGTCTGACATGGGGTATTCATTAATTAGTTGGGTATAACTAGCAAGTCAGAGCAGAGCTGAGTGAGCCATTAGAGAATCGGAGATTTAGGGTTTCAGTAAACAACAAAGGTCCACAGTAATGGAAAAGGAAAATGGAGCCTTAAGTAAGAGATGGGCTGGTGGCAAAATTGTCCACTGACATATCTTGGAATAGTACTAGCATTGTCTAGATGTGTGATGATCCATTAAATTCCAAGTAAAATAGGTTTTGAAATGTTATATTACTCATTCTAAGCTACTTTGTAATATGACTTAATTATATGACTTGCAATAGTGAGAATGCCAATAATGTCAGACATACCCATATCCAAAAATAAATACAAAATATTTTTAAGTCAAGTACACATGCCTTTTGGATTATCTACTATTTTTGGATTATCCTCACATTATTTCTACTCATTAGCACTAATGATGAAGGACTAATGGTGGAATTAGCTGAAGGAAAGTCATCATATGTCAAAATAAATTCTTTCCATCCTTCGTAACAAAGAGCACACTTGAATGTTAACTCATTGAAAAATAGGAATTATAGAAAGCCACAATTACATTTCACCAAAAAAGGAATGTAAATATTCATCTTTTGCACATCTAAGTCCAAGTGTTTTAAAAAGGTCATACATAAATAAATTTTGAAACTTCAATTTTAAAACATAGTATTATACACTATTTCTGCCCCAAATAATTTTTTTTTATCTAACATTTTCAGGTGTCGTAATTGCAAGTGTTTTGCAATCATCATGGCACCATTTGGAAATCAATTTGGATTATCACTATTGGGGCCATATGTTTTGGATTGTCAAGAAAAGTCCTGCCTTCTAGGGCGGTTCTGACTGCCAATATCCCTTCCTGTTATTAGGCCACGTGTTCCATGAATTTTCACAATTTTTGGTGAGGAAAATATTCACCAAGAACCTACTTAAGCAGTTCTGATAATAGGTCATCATTCCCATTCTCCCATCTTGGAAGACCACTCAAGCAGAGTTTATTCCAAAACTCAGATGCTTTCCCCCAGCCTGTCTGGGGGACAACCTGAACATTCCAGTCTGTGTGGGGGAAATATGAGGCATCTTTTTCAAACTATAACAACCTCAGAGATTCAGAATTCCACAGGGTGAGAATAGCAGGCGCAGAGCCATTTTCAAACCAAAGCTTGCCCTTGTCCAAAGCTAAGTTGTCAGTATAGCTTTGGTCTTTCACTGACCCAAATCCCTGGGATGGTGCTAGAAGTCATTTGGGTCCTCCTAGGGGAGGCTTATTAGTGCTTCACTCCCTCCCCTCTCTTACTCAAATTGCATAAAGAGGCTGCAGATTCCAAACTCTATTGTTTGATGAATGTAGTGCAGATGGAAAGCATAAGAGAGGTCAGAGTCGGTTGCCATTGGGCTAAGGGTGTCCTATTTTCATGCAAGCAAAAAAGATGACTCAGAAAATACAAAACTATTGTTCATGCGGAACCAATGTTAAACTAACAAAACTTCTTTAATAAATAACAGAACTTGTCAATGGTAAGAGTCTCATCTAGCAGTTCACATGACTTTAAATACTGTGCAGCCACCCACATGTCATATATAATATCAGTTAAACGTGAAAAATTGTGGCATCTGTTTTTCTTAATACGTGTGTGTGTGTGTGTGTGTGTGTGTGTGTGTGTGTGACTGTGTTGAGTCCATTTAGAAACTAACAGGTATAAACTTACTATGAATAAATACATTCAAATATATTATTATTATTATTAAAATTTATTTATTTGTAAATCCCACCTGACCACACGTTGGGAAATCAACAACGCCAAAATTCAAATGCTTACTTTATTTTTCAGTTGTTTTAAAAATACTTTGGCTTGATGCATATCATATAGGGGCAATGTCTTTGGCTGGGATCCCGGTGGATGAATAGTTACTTTTTCCATGAGTTAGACATCCTCAAAGGTACTCTAACTGCGGTGGAATCCTCAAGTACCCATTTAATAAACTTTCACAAGTGGTCTCATGATCAAAAAGCCTTAGGACCCAATAAACACGATTTATCCTAGACTGTGGCAATGCAGCTGGCTACACAGCTGGGAAACTGGATGAAACAACAGTCAATCAATTTATTTTGGCCATTTCCGTGATTACCAGTAATTGTTCCAGCTGCACTGATGTGTGGTGATCAATATTCATTGTAACGATGGCAAAAATGGCCTGCACGCATGCCCCTTTGTCTTTCCATTTCACACATGTTGACCTGGCCATATTAGGGCAGAATAATTCATTCAACTGGCAGCATCTAGCTTCTAACTCTCCCGTTACAGAATGCCACAGTAGCAAATGACTATTAAAAACAAAGCAAAACAAAATATTCTAGCAACTGGGTGCCTCAATTAGTGCAAAGAACAGTTTGGGGGAGAGAGGTGGGTGGATAGATGGAGAGAATGGCAAAATGCCAATGTTCCAACATCTGAGGCATTTGGATGCTCAAAGCTGCATCCCAGGAGGGCCAGTTGAGTCCTCTCTCTCTCTCTCTCTCTCTCTCAAAAATAAATAAACATTAATTTAAAAAAATTAAAAAAAAAAGAAAATGAGCTCCAAGGGGGAGTCCAGGAAATCCCAAATGCCACAGGACAATACGAGATGCCAGTTTGCCCTCATCCTTGTCCTTCTATCAGGCTACATTCCTGAGTCTAATTACATTCCATACATACATAACCACTGCCCTTCTTCTGTGGTCCCATTGTCCACACTGAACAAATTACTCAGAGTTGACTCCTAAGAGTCTGTGTGAGATGCCAGCCTCTAAAATTTGGAAGCCTGCTGAAGCCATTGTCAGACCACTCAGAGACTTTAGATCTATCTATTATCTATCTATCTATCATCTATCTATCTATCTATCTATCATCATCTACCTATCATCTGTCTTTTATTTATTTAGTCAAAAAGGGAAGATCTCCTTGGCATCCTTGAACTATGCCTGGAAACTGGAGTATCTTTTATTCTCCCGTTGGGAAAACCTACAGGTTCTTCAAATGCAACTCACCGTCTCTTATTTAAGAACTCCAGGGTGTTGAATGGAAGACTATATTTCTCAGAGAAGACTTTTAGAAGTTAGACGAAGGGTAGACGGAATGAACACTAGGCATAAGTGTAACAAAGGGTATGTCTCTCTATAGGGAGAAATAGAACTAAAAACTCCTCTTTTAAAATCAAAGGTGAATTTCAGTTAAAAGTCCTAAGTGTATTCTAGACAGCTAAAAGCGCCTAGTTATGCCAAGCTAACCTCCCTTTTTTCTAAACTGCCTTCAGTTTCCAATATTCAGTTGCTAATACGTTTTTTTCCCCCTAACTGGGAAGAGTTCTTCATCAACATTAGGTTTAAGTGACTTTTACCTAGACCCAGTATGTGTTCTGAGATGGTCACTCTATCACCCTGGGCTTTAGTTATTTCACTAATAACAAAGGTTAAACCTGGTCTTCTCCAGATGCTGGGAGACTTTACACCAGAAATTGCTAATAAGATGGGGGGCAGTAATTCATTTTGTGTTAAGAGTTCTCAAGACATGGCTTTTCTCAGCTCTCTCTCTCTCCTCTTCATACTGGAATTTTCTCCTACCATAGAATGGAAGTCTTGTAACACCAGGTATTTTCAGCAAATTGTTATCTGATTAAACTTGACAAGCATGCAATCGATAATAAGAGAAATGCATAATATTAACCCTCGTTATGACGTAAGATTTTTTCTCTTAAGGGTTGCTTGCACATACATTATCACATTTTTATTCTCACAAAGCCTTATAACCCAGCTGATTAGGTAATGCTCTGTGATTCTTGGCTTTCAATGACACGAGCTGGCTCGGGTTCTCTCTGTCACATTTTCTTCAGTTTGGTATGTTCAGAAAAGTTGGTATTTGGCTCCAGTCTTCCCCCCAAGAGAAGCGGCAGAACATACGCTAAGGACAGAGGTCAGCAGGGATTGGGGCTAGCACTGGACCCAGATTCTGTTCCCAGTACCACCTCTGGAGAGATGTGGAGGGAAACTGAACTCTTCTATCCAGGGTTTAGTTTTCTCAGCATTAGAATGAAGGTGTCTTGGGACGCCTGGGTGGCTCAGTTGGTTAAGCGTCTGTCTTCGGCTCAGGTCATGACTTCACAGTTCATGGGTTCAAGACCCGTGTTGGGCTCAAGACCCGCGTTGGCTCTGTGCTGACATCTCAGAGCCTGGAGACCGATTCAGATTCTCTGTCTCCCTCTCGCTTTCTGCCCCTCCCCCGCCCATGCCTCCCCCCCACCTCTCTCTCAAAAATAAACATTAAAATTTTTTTTAAAAAAATGAAGGTGTCTTCCCATAATCCAGGACTCCCTTCCAGCTCCGTGATTCTTCGTAACTGATAGCGTGGCATTATTTCAATTCTGGGTCCTGGATTTTCAAATTATTTCAGAGAATGCTGATTATATTTCATGTTTAAATTAATATTAATATTAATATTAATATTAATATCTCTCATTGTGTCTGAGTCCTGGGTTTGCTCCATGCAACTACAGCTGGAGAAGTAAAGGGAGAACCAGGGAGTCTGAGCAGTGTTTGCCAGAATGTAGAAAGGTCTTTTGGTTAAAAAGCTCTTAATTGCTATTAATTATGGCTGGAGGTATGGCACTTACACTGTGTGGAACACAAAGCTAAATATTTCATCCACCATATCTCATTTAATTCTTCAGATAACTCTCTGATGTTCTCATTAATATTTCCATTTTACATAGGAGGAACCGAGGTTCGGAGAATTTAGGTTACTCGACCAAAGCACACTGCTAATGGGTCATAGGTCTAGGGTTCACACTTGTATGTAACTGCTTCCAGAGTTGATGTTCTTGATGCTTACCAGAGATTGCCTCCTAAGAAACTGAATGGCATGCACACACGCACGCACACGCATATACGTACACACATACAACTTGTCTGCATAAGAGTGAATAAAGGCCTGAGTGAGAAGCGGATTGCATAGATGTATGCAGGTGCATGTGTTCCTATAGGCGAACAGACCTACACTGGTTCCAAATTGTCTGAACCAAGTATCACAGACAAGAGGCCGGTTTCTAGATGCTTAGGAGTCATTCCAGGTCAGCTTGGTCGACAAAAAAGTTCTGATTAACTGCCAGTGTCAAGTTTGTGTTATTTGTTAACATCCTTTGCCTCCATGCAACAGCACACACACACAGTAAGTGGGGAGAAACACGGTCAATAGTACCTTTTGCAAATGTCTGCCATGCCTCAGAACGCACACGATGGTGCAACATGGGGGTCAGAATGTAACAAGTGTCACTTTGAGAGCGTTGCATACAGATTGGTAACCACTTTTGCTTACAATCTGCTAACTTCACTAAAAGTAGAAGCTCCTTTTCAAATGAAGACTCCCTGTTCAGTAGAAATGGGGGTATTCTTTAGTACTTCTGCACGAATACTATCATTGCAGAGTTATGAGCCCAAGATTTGATTGTTCAGGGAACTGGACTACAGCAATTAGACTGCCTTTAGAAATTTAGGCATCATACTGGGGCACCTGGGTGGCTCAGTCGGTTAAGCGTCTGACTTCGACTTAGGTCATGATCTCGCAGTTCACGCGTTTGAGCCCCGCACCGGGCTCTGTGCTGAAGGTTCAGAGCCTGGAGCCTGCTTCTGATTCTGTGTGTCTCTCTCTATCTGCCCCTTCCCTGCTGGTGCTCTCTCTTTCTTTCTCTCTCTCTCTCTCTCTCAAAAATAAATTAAAAAAAAAAAGAATTTAAAAAAAAAATTTAAAAAGTTTATGCATCACAGTGAAATTTCCCTAGAATATATTCCCTACACAAAACAGTTATGAGCCACAGATAGACCAGAAACATATCTATCTTTCTGTCTTGTGACATGGCTACCATTTCTGTTCTTTAAGAAGAAAGCCTCATTTCATTTGGAAGTTATTACCCCTTAGATGACCAAACTCTGCCCCAAGATGCCTAATATTTACTTTGTCTTTGAAGCGTAATAGTTAAAGTTATTTCTCCATCTGTGTGATTTGAAAAAAAAAAAAAAAAACAACAAAGCAGAAACTTCTTAAACCCTGTCTGGTTGTGACAGAGACCAAGATTCCATAATGTAAATGTGCCTCATTAATCAACTCTATTATTTGGGGGAGTAATGAACATTTTGCTATTTGACATCTGGTAGTGATTTACAGTAACAGAAACAGGAATTTCTAGTTTACAAAAGCGCACATGTATGATTTGATTTCTTTTGGTGTGTATATATAAATCCCCCTGCTGCTTTTCTTAACCGGCACACACAGACACACACACACACACACGCAGACACACACACATATACACACAAAACAAAACAGTGCAACACAATACAAAAAAAAAAATCCCCAAACAACAAAACACCCAAAATCGTGAGAGCAGGCGAACTGTCTGGGCGGGGTTAGACTATAAACTGTATGTAGATTTACAACTAACTAACTAGCTTAGAGCAAAATGTTGTGTGAGCTATGTAATGTGTAAAATCTGGTGTTTATGTAGCTTGCAGGCTGGCTCAATACCAGTTACTAGCGAGTGATATCTAAACATAAAATAATTTCTACATAAACTGTGGGTTTGTAAAAATGTAAGCACTATATTTTTGTGTAGTCTGAAAGAAGGTATTCTTTGAAATAGATTATTAGTGTAGGGCATGATTCCACCCACTGTATTTCTGTGAGTTTTTCTTTCCTTTTTTTTTTTTCTTTCTTGGAAGACTGATTAGGGACTTGGGCCTCTACCAAAAAGTCAACATGTACTTATAAAAATCTTGATATGTGATACACTCACTAAAGTGAAGTTTATGATTTACTTCAAGTCGACTTTGCTACTGTGCAATGAAAGCTTTAAATGAATGCATAATCATTGGGAACGTGCAGCCTCCAACTAAGCCATTAGTGCACAGGCAGTTTTCTTGGTGGTATTACCTTACAAACAACACTGATGCTATGTTAATGACTAAATATATGGAAGAAAAAAATCGCTGGGCTGGAGGCGGAAAGACAAATAAGATTAGAAAAGATTTTCAAATCATGGCAATTAAGCATTAATGGGTGGTTGTTTAGATTGAAGAAATGCAATCCTCTCTTCAACAGTGGGCTATGAAATTAGGTATTTACCCCTTTTAACCAGATCCACATGGCATACATGAACACGTCAGAGGTGTAGTTATGCTCTTACGAAAAGCGCTTTCAAGGCTTTCTTTGCATATTCAAACCTCTTCACGATCTTCTTGTCTGGGTCGCTATTAGCTGTTCAAAGAGGTCTTCGGCATCTAGAGAAAGTCCAGTTGAAACCAGAAGGAGAAAGTCGGGATGGGTGGTTGCGTGGTGTTGGTGAAAAGAGGGGCCACCCAGACACGATCCGAGGTTTGAATCCGAAGCAGACATCCGGCAGGTTCTCCAGAATTCCTATGCACGTTCTACGAAATGACGCCAAAGCTGGCAAGACACTTCCTGGTGATTAGCGTACTGGAAAGAGAATGGTTTCCTGCTATATTAGGTGTGGCTGTTTCTGTTGCAAATGACGGAATCCCACCTAAAACTGACTGAAGAAAAGAAACACGAGATACGGTCTCCCCAAATGAAAATTCCAGATGTATACCTGGCCTCAGGTGTGACGGGACGTGGAATTGAGACGTTTCCACCATGGATCAGTTCCTCGCCATCAGTTCCCTGTCCCTCCTGCTGGGCTGGCTTCATCTTCAAGCTTTACGCGAAGGTTGTCAATCGTTCCGGGTTCACGTCCCATACCCCTTCCACCCAGGCAGGCTTGGGCTCCGGTCTTGCCCGCGTGCTTTCATGGGCCCAGATATCACAGACACGAGAAATCGAACTTTATCAAAGACACAGGGAGCTTTTATCACTTTAATTTTTTTTAAATTTTTTTTTAACGTTTATTTATTTTTTTGAGACAGACAGAGACAGAGCATGAACAGGGGAGGAGCAGAGAGAGAGGGAGACACGGAATCCGAAGCAGGCTCCAGGCTCCGAGCCGTCAGCACAGAGCCGGACGCGGGGCTCGAACTCACGGACGGTGAGATCATGACCTGAGCCAAAGTCGGACGCTTAACCGACCAAGCCACCCAGGAGCCCCTATCACTTTAATTTTTTAATATTTGTTTATTTTTGGAGAGAGAGACAGAGACAGAGTATGAGCAGGGGAGGGGCAGAGAGAGAGGGAGACACAAAACACAAAGCACGCAGGCTCCGGGCTCTGAGCTGTCAGCACAAGAGCCCAATGAGGGGCCCGAACCGCAGACTGTGAGATCATGACCTGAGCCCAGGTCGGACGCTCAACCGACTGAGCCACTCAGGCGCCCCTCTCGCTGGCGGTTCTGAACTTCGCCCTTGGGCGGTGCAACCTGTAACCTAAACATCTGCTCTTGTGACTCAGTGTCCTCAGACCCC
Organism: Lynx canadensis; assembly: GCF_007474595.2. Taxonomy (NCBI): domain Eukaryota; kingdom Metazoa; phylum Chordata; class Mammalia; order Carnivora; family Felidae; genus Lynx; species Lynx canadensis. Next base: position 204,388,385 of record NC_044310.1, read on the forward strand.
AGGGAAATGCTTTCCCCTCTCACTTCAAAATAATCCGCAGTTGCTTCCAAAGGCAGTGAGGCCGGTGGGTCGCCAGGGGGCTGCTGACACAGGAAGCGGGCAAGGCTTTGGGGCACGGGGACTGCCTGAGCAGTGGGAGTACTTAGGCAAGAGAAGAGAGGAGAAAAATTCATTAACTTGTCAAATCCCCTCGGAGAGCAGGAATGCAGGAGCTTCTCCCATCACGCCGCGTCCTTTGGAGGTGGTGCTGAGTGCCTGTTTTCTCGCTCGTCCATACTCCCGTCCTTGGCTTTGCAAGAACACATGAATTCAGCACAGTATTTACAACAGTGGAACCCAGTGGCCGAGAACTCTTTTGCAATATTCAGCAATTCAATTATTCTTAAATGCGTTCATGTTCAGGTTGGGACAAACCATAAATGCAGCATGATAAACATTCTTTACATTGGCAACCGGGTGGACATTGAATGACAGGGTAATGAATGGCTTCCTATTTAGGAAAATACTGAAAGATTTAACTCTTTCAAAAACTAAAAGTTTTGTTGAAACCCACTCATTTAAAAATCGTGCCCAAGTTAACTACAATTCATTTATTATCCCTTAATTTTGATAGATATTTTCAATATTTTAGAGAAAAAAAAATCGGGATGTATAATAAAATTATTTACTTTTTAAAGTTTAGAACTTACTTTTAGTTTTTTTTTTTTTTTAATTTAGTTTATTTATTTTAAGAGAGAGAGAGAGTGCAGGAGGGGCAGAGAGAGAGGGAGAGAAAGAGAGAATCCCAAGCAGGCTCTGCACTGTCAGCACAGAGCCCGATGCAGGGCTCGAACCCACAAACTGTGAGGTCATGACCTGCGCCCAAACCAAAAGTCAGACACTTACCCCACTGAGCCATCCAGACACCCCTTTACTTTAATTTGTATTTACCTTAATTTATATTTTTGATGAAACTATACTCAATAAAATATATGATGTACTTTAATATATTTTGATTAAGGTATATTTTGATTACAGTTACCTTGTATTCTTAACCTTTTTTATTACTGAGAATAAGTTGAAATGATATTTTATTTTTTAGATATGTAAAAACACTAGCACAGACATATTTTTAAATTTGTCATTATGAAAGTATCTTGGTTAAGATAGGTGCCTAACACATTTTATTTAATCATCTATTACATTACAATGTTGGTTTATTTTTTAATGTTTCTTTATTTTTAAGAGAGAGAGAGAAGGAGATAGAGCATGAGCAGAGGAGGGACAGAGAGAGAGGGAGGCACAGAATCTGAAGCAGGCTCCAGGCTCCGAGCTGTCAGCACAGAGCCTGATGCGGGTCTCGAACTCACGAGCTGTGAGATCATGACCTGAGCCAAAGTTGGATGCTTAACTGACGGAGCCACCCAGGTGCCTCTAGTTTATTCTTTTAAATATTTATTTATTTGGGGGAGAGAGAGAGACAGAGTGCAAGCAGGGGAGGGGCAGAGCGAGAAGGAGACACAGAATCTGAAGCAGGCTCCAGTCCCCGAGCTGTCAGCACAGAACCTGACATGAGGCTCAAACCCACGAAGTATGGGATCATGACCTGGACTGAAGTCGGACGCTTAACCAACTGAGCCATCCAGGCGCCCCATTACAGTATCACTTTAAAATGTGTCTCCAATGGAATACTATGTGGCAATGAGAAAGAATGAAATACGGCCTTTTGTAGCAACATGGATGGAACTGGAGAGTGTTATGCTAAGTGACATAAGTCATAAAGAGAAGGACAGACTCCATATGTTTTCACTTCTATGTGGATCCTGAGAAACTTAACAGAAGACCATGGGGGAGAGGGAGGAAAAAAAAGGTTAGAGAGGGAGGGAGCCAAAACGTAAGAGACTGTTAAAAAACTGAGAACAAACTGAGGGTTGATGGGGGGTGGGAGGGAAGGGAAAGCGGGGGATGGGCATCGAGGAGGGCACCTGTTGGGATGAGCACTGGGTGTTGTATGGAAACCAGTTTGACAATAAATTTCATAATAATAATTAAAAAAAGATAAAATGTGTCTAATGTGTGAGTGTCCAGTTGTATTCTTAGCCCAGGCCCTGCAGGTGTTCAGGGACGGTCCACTCGCACAGTTTAACCAACAAGTGCAATGGAAGAAGTGACCACAGGAAGGAGTGGAAGAAGTTCTGTTCAAACACAAAGTCCTGAAATTGAGTCTATTTATTTATTTAATTGAACTAATCTAGTCTAATCCCTGTTAATGTATAATTGTTGAAGACCTGAGAAATATTGTAGTGAGAATGAGTGAATCAATAGCTTTAAAATTTTTTCAAGTTTTATAAACTGAGGAAAATGTGGAGGTTTAGAATATGATTACAGACAACATAAATTTGGCTGAAAGGCAGTGAAACGGACGTTGAACTTTCCTTATAGGCCACACGTTCAGAGATTTATTTTCAGTTTAAGAAGTTTGCTTCTTGGTATGCAAAGGTAGAAATAAATACTAAGAACAACAAAAAACTAGAAATGTTTCTCATACTTCAGTGGTATCAGTGCTCTTGTGTAGGCACAGAACCCATAGTTTGATGTTGACATTACTGCACGCATAATTATATTAACTCTAAGCATAAAAATGGACAATCATTTAGAAACACAATCCAGCAAGATATCTGATCTCAAATACTATGCAATTAAGCCAGTCTCAAAGGGCTCAACATCCAGTAGAAAATAACTAATAATTATAATACCATATTACATTTTTTGAAACTTTTGCATACTTTCAAAATGCTTTAACGCCCATCATCTTACTTGATGACTAATTTGGACAATGTGTTCAACCGAACTGACTTGTTTTCCTTTTCAATTAAAGGATAATGTCCCAGGCAAGATGGTGGGAGTTGTCCATAACTTCCTCTACAGCTTTTACCTTTGTGAATGTTTATAAACGTTTTGATCTACACGTATGTGTTACACATGGATATATGGTAGGAGTTGAGGTGGTTTTAGCAAGAATGCTGTGTTATTTATCTCATCTATGTAACCAGCCATACCCTCTTCAATGAAGAGACAAACATCGGTACCTAAACTGACCAGCTTAGCCAGTAATAAGGAGAAATAATAGTTTCCCTACTAAGCAAAAGTTTCATAATTTTATATTCTAACAGGGCATCATTTCCATTTCCATTACACTGAATTGACCAGAAATTGATCAAAAGCGAGACGAAATTTATCATTTTTATTGATGACATCAAAATGTTTGTTTTTCATCTTTGGTCATTTGTAGTGTCATTGAAGATTAACTAGATGGAAGTTAAAAAGAGCTTTTTTTTTTTTTTTTTTTTTTAAATTTTTTTTTTTTCAACGTTTATTTATTTTTGGGACAGAGAGAGACAGAGCATGAACGGGGGAGGGGCAGAGAGAGAGGGAGACACAGAATCGGAAACAGGCTCCAGGCTCTGAGCCATCAGCCCAGAGCCCGACGCGGGGCTTGAACTCCCGGACCGCGAGATCGTGACCTGGCTGAAGTCAGACGCTTAACCGACTGCGCCACCCAGGCGCCCCAAAAAGAGCTTTGAAAAGACAACTTACTCGAGGTTGTTAGTACGGACTATCACAGACGACTTGGCATCATGTGACTAACATCAGTCTTCCAGAGTAACAGATAACCAGGTTGAGGTTATCTTTGCCTCCAAGTCTATCAAGGGACATACTCCCAATAACTGTAGGTGGTGATAACTCTTTAATGTAACTGAGTTATGTGGATATCCTCTCCTTCAGATTGAAAGTGCACTTGTTCTGATGATCACCGGATATTGTACCGAAGTGTTGAATCACTAAATTGTACACCTGAAACTAATATTACACTCCATGTTAACTGACCGGAATTTAAATTTTAAAAATTACCTTCTACATTTATAAAAGATTGTTTCTTTGTGGGCAAACAGCAGTGGATTCATTCATTTATTTACTCATTCTCTCAAGAAATCTTTATTGGGTAGCATTCCCTCCTGCTAAAGCCATCTTTCCTCAAGTAACCCGTACAGGCTAAAGCTAGGTCTATAGGGATATTTGCCCATATCCAAACTCTAGCCTGGAGAAGGAAGCAGACTTGGGCTGAAACTAGTCACAGAAAGTGTTGTTGAAGATGAAACTTTGTTGGTGGGTTAGGGTTCACACCACTGTCACAGACGCTCTTTCCAACTCACCTTCCACCTCCTTTTTGATCATTCCAAAAAGAGGATTCTGGAGATGCTTACAAGTCTCACACTGAGAAGGTGCTCTAGGCCATTTTCGTCCTACGACACAGTTAGCCAACTACCAACATGATTTTTAGGTGAAAGGGAAAAAATGTAATTGGTCTTAAGCTTCAAATATAGTTTACTATTTAAATTAAAATATTGTAACTGGATATTTCATAGAATAACTCAAGGAAGATGCACTCTTTAGCTAATGTATTTATTTTTTATTAATTTCTTGGTCTGTTATATTTTCCGCTGATCGTGGAAACCATTCAGCCCTCAGTTCCTTAACATAATTGCTATAAAGGTAAGTCTCAGAATGATTACCAATTGTGTACCCATCACTCAGCTGGAGCCAGATATGGAAATTTGCCTTTGGACTCTGTAACAGAAAGTAATAAACCAAGAGTTCATTATTAAACCACAAAAGGGTTTATGAAAAGGATATGGTGATACAAGCATAAGCCTCAAATGGCATTTATAAAGTAGGTGACCTCATACCAAGATATTTCCTCTCTCAGATGGTTCTCGGTTATTGCCTACACACTACCAGCCTCCTGCACCCATGTGTCTAGAGGAGTGTGGAGTTTGGATGTGTGTGGGCACAAGGCTTGTCACAACAGAGACACGGCTGAGCAACTACCTGAGAGGTGGGGCCACCCTCAGTAGACGGTTCTGAAGGATGGGTCCTATTGATTTGCTCATTGGTAAAAGGTTATCCTGAAGCTCTTCCAAGATACTTTTAGTGTGTGAGAAGATGATCCCCTTCCCTCGAGAAAATTTAGAGTGAAATTCCCTGTCAATTAATTGGATTTATCTCATAATGTAAGAATGTGACTTCTGGGTCAAAGTTTACCAGTTGTAGTCAATCTATGACATCACAAAGCCTCTGGCATTTTGCCTTGCTCACAATAGCTGTTGAACTGATCGCTGTTCTCATGACTGTTGTTAGGGGAAGAAACAGACTGGGACGTCATCACTGGTTTCAGGGGAATTGGGTGGGTATAATTCATAAAACGTGGATGGAATGGGGAAAAGGGACTATTTCTTTTGGCTTAATTACATTCCAATTTGTAGGATAGATCTAGGTTTATTTTTGAAGTCTCAGTCCTTTCTCAGGTGGTCCCTTTGCCTATTACAGTTACATTCATCCCATAACACACATCCACTTATTCCTCCCTCATACACACACACACACACACACACACACACACACACACACACACACCACTACCAGCACCACCACCACCACCACCACAAACACTTACCTGGCTAAACTCTATCAGCTCAAGTCAAATTAATCACTCTTAGCTCTTCTTGGAACCAGAGGATGTCCCTAGACTCTTTCAGTCTCCTGGGATAGTCTTAAGAGCATCACATTCCAGGGAGCTTGGGTGGCTGAGCCCATTAAGCATCTGACTCTTGATCTCAGCTCAGGTCATGATCTCACGGTTTGTGAGTTTGAGCCCCATGTCAGGGTCTGCTTGAGATTCTGTCTCTCTGTCCCACGTCTGTGCTCTCTCTTTCTCAAGATAAATAAATAAACTTAAAAAAAAAAAGAGCATCTCATTCCCAAAGTATCCCCAGGGTTGCATAACCTCACCCTTGCATACTCTGTCAGGTAATCCCACTGTCCCCGAGCATGCTAGAATTGCATGGAGCAAGTTTAGATCAACACCCTAGATTTTCAAACAGATTTACACAACTTGTAGAAAACAAAAGGCCCTTTCTTTAATATCTGTAGACACATAACTAGGGAATTGTTTTTTCAAGAATGTGAACCTCTGACCTATTTAGGCAGAAGATAAGTAAACAGAAGATGAAAGAAAAGTCTTCGGCTTCTCCTCCAGGCCATAGGGATGTCCCCAGAGTGAGAAGTCCGTTTGAGGGTCTGAGATCTGTGTGTGCTGCCTATGGAAGAAGAGGTGGGGGAAGGGAGAAGGGGGAACTTGGGAGGGGGGTGTTCCTCACCTTGTACTAGGTGTTGGAGTCTTGGCATTGGTTTTGACTTTGTTCTGATGTTTTGGGTTCACTTACGGGCCCGATTCATCCCAGCCTCCATCAGCTGCAGATCAATTTCTAAATTGTTCTGGGAAAGCCACATAATGAAAACTTGTCAGTGAAGAAAAATGAGTAGCGTCAGTTGTAGCCTGACTCATGACCAGTTACTGGTGGGGGCTTAATGTTCACCGGGTCTCCCTTCGTGGAATATTATATACACCACCTTCCTAATGTGCATGGTGGTGTGAATTAGCTTTTTGAAACTGCAGGAGAGCCGATAATTTAGGGACTCAGGGCCATGACCACAGCAAAGAAAAGGATTAGGGTCAAAAACAGAATAGTTCAAAAATAACATTGGAAGCATTGCTACCTGGTAGGAAGCTTTTGCCAAAGAAAGGGCAGCCAGTATGCTCTTCACACCTCCTTAGAGAACGCTAAATTCAGAAGTACGGTTTTGGGTTTGTCAATATGATACAGAAAACCCAACATTCTATGGCTATAATCAAATCACTTTAAAACCTCGATCTGAAGCACAATGACACTTGCATCAAATAATTTTGTTCTGAGCAAAGGATATGAACAGTTTAAGAGCAGATATTTGGAAAATCTGGGTTTGAGGTCACTGATAAGTTCTGCTGGTAGACAGGTACATTTTTTAAAGGTGAAATTCCATTGTATGCAAATGAAGGTGTTTCTAACCCCACCTAAACAGGTAACTAGAAAATGGTGAAGGACGCTACGTAAATCCTACGGGAATGTGTTTCATACACCTGCTCTCATTATTAGTAAAACATATTGTGAACATCAAATCAGTTGTTTGCATGTTTCCATGATAGCGGAGGCAGGAGGCAGTGTTGGAAGACTTAACTACCTTCCTGTTTGAAGAAAGGCCACAAAGTTAGGGTCCTCTACTGAAGGAAAAGGAATGCTAAAAGTCTATGCATTGGATTGTAATCGGACTGGAAAAAAATATAAGACTCTCTAGGTAATGGCCTCTGGTTCCCTGATTTTTTTGGACCTGGTTATACCTACTGGTTACATCATACTAAAATTCATTGAAATTCTGTGTTTAGGAGTTAACCCAGGCTATGCATATCAATAGCCTTCTAACTGGCTTTGCAATATTTCCTCTCACTCCAATGGTTTTTCCACATGGAAATAAATCAGATCAAAACTGGTTCCTGCTCAACACCATCCGACCTCCTTATCTTGGCCTTGTAGTACCTGATCTGGCCCTTTCCCACTTCTCTGAGGTTATCTCCCATCCCCCTCCTCCTCAGTCCCTGGTCAGCCATCTTGGCCCTTGAGATGTCCCTAACAGATGTCACAATATTTTGCACTTGCTTTTCCCAGTGCTTGGAATGTGCTTCCTCAAGCATTTCTGCATGGCTTTCTTACTGCATCTAAATCTTGGCCTGGTTGTTATTTTCTCACAGATGCTTTACTTGACTTCCTTATAGGAAGAGCCACCCTTCCACTTTCCCTCACTTTCTAATACTTTACCTTTTTTTAACTTTCTTTACAGTATTTATCACTACTGCATGTTAACTAATAAATAATATTATCTCCATCTCCATTAGAATGGTAACTTGTGGAAGGGAGTTATCCTCTCTTTTTTAAAACTTCATTTCTATATTCTTACCACCCAGAATGGTAATGGATCAATAAACATTTGTTGAAATGGAGAAGGTAGGTGAAGAGTGGAGGAAGGAGAATTCTGAAAGAGATAGGTATAAGCAAGTCTTTGCTGAGGGTCACATTGAGCTGCGAGCTGCTTCAGGGATGTCCTTAGGAGTCAACGTGATGGCGAAAGATGTCAAGACCAAAATCAAGAACTACAAGACTTCCCCTTTTGACAGCTACTTTCCCAACAAGCACCAAAGAACTGCTAGCAGAACGAGCAGTTTCTAGCGGTGGACTTTCACCACTGTGAAAAGTCAATGATTGCTAAAGGGGTGGACGTTTCCATGCGTGAATGGTACCAGCGTGCGTACAAATCTCTCTGCCCCATATCCTGGGTGTCAGCCTGGTAGACAGATGGTGTGTTTCCTGGGAAGATCTGAACTGGCTTCACCCACCTCTCCTCTGTCCCGCATCCTCCTCCAAAGGTGGTGAGGGGGGACCTGGGTGCATGGTGGTCCCCACCCTGGGACCCTGAATCATGGCTTACCTAATAATAAATACTCATTGAAAAAGCGCAAGACTGTGTATATGTAAAAACCTGGATGATCAGGCAAAGAGCTGGGGTGAAATTAGTACTGTGACGAGCAAGAGGGACATCAGGGTGATTTTCTGTTTTGTTTTGTTTTATGTTATTAAACTGACTACCTTCTCTATACTAGATAGTAGAGTGAATGATTACATAAAATAGCTTCAAGCCACTGTATGTGCTAAAATTTATCTGTATATCCCTCCTTTATTATCTAGACAGTTTCAAAAAAATTTTTTTATGTAATTTCTGAACCACATAAAAATATAATAAAAACCCCTGTGTATCCCCACAAAAAAGAAAGAAATAGGTGTAAGCAGAAATATTCATAAGTATAATGCCTTCAATTTAGTAGCTCCCAAATTCACAAAATCATAAAAATCATTTCAGTTGTTTAACACACACACACACACACACACACATTCTTAAGAGTCATCTCAGATTTAGGAACTTAGGAACTCCAGAGGAAGGCCCCCTGTCTTAGTTTGCTTAGGCTATCATAACAAGACACCACAGTTTGGACAACAGAAACTTATTTTCTCACAGTTCCAGAGGCTGGAAGTCCCAAATCAAAGTGCCTGCTGATTCTGTTTTTAGTGAAGGCTTTTGTTCTGGCTTCTAGAAGACTATCTTCTTGCTGTACCCATGTGGCCTCTTCCTAGTGCCTGTGCAGAAAGAGAGATCTTTGGTGTCTCTTTCTTTTCCTATAAGGACACCAGTTCTATCAAATTAGAGCCTCACTGTTACTTCATTTAACCTTACTTTCCTCCCTAAAGGTCCATCTCCACATACAATCACATTGTGGGTTAGAACTTCAACATATTAACTTTGAGGAAACACAATTCAGTCCATAACACCCTCAGAAACTATATTAATAACAACATTTAAAGTGCCTAAGTAATTCTTACAGCCGGGAAAGTCAAGGAAGCAGTACTTAACAGTGAAGATAACTCCTCCTGGCTATATGGAGACAGAGGCCCTGTGGTCCTTGGTTGAATCATGTTGATAATATGAGGGGAAAATTCACTAGGAAAATATTTTGATAATAAGCTAAGGTTTTGAGTATGTTGAAGAACTACAAAGATATGGAGGAAAATAACAAATCCTAATGAAGCGTTCTGTCGTTGTTGTCGTTTGTGTGTTTAATTTATAAGTTTTTTTGTAGAGTCAAAACTGTCCCTCCGTCTTACTGAGAGCTTGTAGTAAAGTCCAGGCATTAAGGAGGTTGGTCAAGTCCTTGACAGCTTAAAACTCGAATAACACGTTCAATTTGAAGCATACCCACTCTGAACTTCTGGATTTGCAGAGGGGAGAGGTTGTGTTTGCCCTTCCCTTGCTTTTCCTTCACTCAGTTATTTATTTATTTATGTTTTAGCTCCTCGGGGTTAGTAAGGGAGTAGAGAAGATTAAAAGGAACACAACTATTTTTATTAAGTGGATGTTGTTGGTCGTGGCTATCAATGCCTTTCTACGTGACCATAGCTTATGTTCTACCTGCCTTGGAGGGACGTAAGTGAATAATGTAAGAGGCACCTTGGGCGGGATCTCTCTACTTCACAGTTATCTACTGGAGACATATTCTGTTTTTGTTTTTTTTTTTAATTTTTTTTCAACGTTTTTAATTTATTTTGGGACAGAGAGAGACAGAGCATGAACGGGGGAGGGACAGAGAGAGAGGGAGACACAGAATCGGAAACAGGCTCCAGGCTCCGAGCCATCAGCCCAGAGCCCGACGCGGGGCTCGAACTCACGGACCGCGAGATCGTGACCTGGCTGAAGTCGGACACTTAACCGACTGTGCCACCCAGGCGCCCCGACATATTCTGTTTTGATCTCCTTTGGAATTTCTTTAGCTTCCTCCCCTGCTATGGAACTACTCTATGCCTCTTGTTATGAGGGTCTCTTGGCCTGTCTTCCACAGTATCTCAACGATTGATGGAAAATGCAGGCAACACATAGGCCAGATGACGGTAGTTCAGGACGTTTTTCCCCTAGGAATTTTCTGTCTGTCTCTTCTCTCTTTCTCTCATTGCCTTTCCCACCTGCTTCCCACAGCAAGTGTGCCATCCAAGCCGAAGTCCAACCAGGAAATGATATGCCAGCCTCCCTCGATTGTGTCAGTGATTTCTCATCCTCCTGAGTGCTGCCTCCTGAGGGCTGTTCCCCCAATCAGGGGGGAAATTCTCTGTTCATAAAACAGTCTCAGAATTCCCTCTGTCTCCTGAGTCATTTAATTATGTGGTTCTAGCAAAAGAAGAAGCACGTAGTAGGGATGACTGGCCACGTGACCAAAGGCCCAGGATAGACCTATGAAGATAGTTAAGAGTGTTGTTTTACCTTAAACCTTTAGCTACAGTTCTGAACCAATGGTAGAAGTTTCCATTCATATCCACCTTCAAAAATTGTAACAAGATTTACATTTTTGACGCACTGTTTCAAGGTTCTGCCGAAGCAGCCTTTGTATATATCATGGATCTTGTGTCACTGAAGTAATTCTGGAAGCTTCAGATGGACCTCCTAATGACAGAGTGTATTTTTTCTTTTTTCTTTACAGAGTAAATAAATCCCCTTTGTAGACTAACATTTTTAAATTCATTATTAACTCCCTCCAGCTTTTGTAGATTATTTTCTCCTAATTATTCTCTCCCCTGCGAAATTTTAATTTCACAGACATACTGTATAACTCTTCATGGACTGAGATTTTTCCACTCCTCTCTCAAGAACGGATTTTCAGCCCCTTGAGGGCAATATTGGACCCATTGGGAATGCATGGGGAGTAATTATTGAAAGAGCAGATTTCAGAGTACTCAAGTATATTAGTGCTTTGGAAACCTCCAGTATCATACGTTTTATCCCATGTAGTTAAACCGATTGAAATAAACTCTCCAAGTCTTTTCTGCAGCATTCTTCCAGATTACACTGCAAGTTCTTAGGTTGGCGGGGAAAACAAAACAAAACAAAACAAAACCAGCAAACTGGGTCCCTAGCACAGACATATCTCCATCACCTGGACACGTTCATAGATTTTTCCCCCTCAACTTCCATTTTTAGCAATCTCAAAACCTTTCCAACAATCCTAAGTCCTTACCATCCACAGATGCCTTCTTTACAGACTTTGGACTTCATTCAAATTTCACCTTTGAAGACAATGCCAGCTCTCTGTTTCTTTTGATATGTAAGTGCTACCCTTTGTCAAAGACTAGTTCTCACTCCAGGCTGGAGTCTGTTATGTCAGAGAGGGGCATAATGTGTGATTTTCTGCTTTCACCTTAACTGTAAAGGCGAACTTCAAATTTCAATTAGAAGTAATAGTCTATAAACCACCACATAAAAATGTACAATTTTCATTCTCAATACTTAGTCTTATTCTTTCTCATTAGAGAGCCATATTGAACAATGAAGCTTTGCTTGCACTCGTTAATGAAAGTGCCATGCCTGAAAAGAGTCATAAAATGGGAGCCCAAAACAAAAGGCTGGAGAAATTTATATAAAGATTTTGGCTTTTATTGTAATCCCCCTGAAATAATGCTATACACAGTTCCTTTTAAATCTGTGCCGTGATTGTGGAAAGGAAAATTGGGAAATAATAGACTCTTCTTGTATTCACACACTCTCTTTACCTCCCCTCACCACTACACCACCCAATCTAGTCAGCAAAGAATTCAATTGTGACAATAATTACAAAATTAGGAGTTAGAATTGGGACTTTTATAGAGTAGTTATATTTTCTGTAAAAGACTTTCACTGGAAGAAAATACAAAAAGCTGAATAAAAGATAACAATAGAAAATTAAGAGGGAGGGAGGAAAATGCCAGAAGTAATATTCACATTTTTATTACAGATTACATTCAGCTACAAGCAACAGAAAATTCCAATAGTTTAAGTAAAGGAAAATCCTACAGATGCAGCATGGTATGGCAAACATCTCAATAATATCCTCGAGGACTCAGGTTCCTTCCTTTCTCTGTTCCATCTCTTGTCCTCAAAGTTACGTCCCTCTTGGTTACAAGTTGGCTGCAGGACTTCCAGGCATCCCATCCAGATCTACAAAGGAAAGGTCAGGTTTCTTTTCTTGTATGTGTGGGGGGGTCAGAGGGCAGGTATTAAAATCAGTCAGGAAAACTTTTCCTAGAAGGCCCCTAGCCAACTTCTCTTTTTTTCTCCCTGGCTAGGTTGGTATCAGATATCCACGCCTGGAACAGTGACTAGCCAAAGAAAACAGGATCATGATGAGTATGTTAGAGAAGTTCCCCTGGGGCTGCCAATGGAGCCAACTGCCTAATGAAACCAAATTTTGAGCAGAGGAGAATGGGAACCTGAATAATTTCAGGGCTCTGTCAGGGTGAACGAGAGGCAGAGGAGGGTAGTGTGGGGAATAGGAGATGCACTGGGAGATACCAGGGTCTGTTCCATAGTTCTAATTATCTTTAACAGAAGTAGGTTTCATTTCTTCTCTGATGGGTTTTGAGATCCAACTTCTAGAGCTATTTTATCAGTTGTTGTTGAATATCATAAAGACGCAGCCCTAATTCACTTACTAACGAAGTTCAGTGTCGTCCACTGTCAGTATCTTGGTGGATGTTGAAGGAGTTTCTATTTATTTATTTATTTATTTATTTATTTAAAGCTTATATTTAGAGAGAGAGAAAGAGAGAATCCCAAGCAGGCTCTACCTTATCAGCGCAGAGCCTGATGCCGGGCTTGAACTCAGGAACCGTGAGATCATGACCTGAGCCGAAGTCGAGAGTTGGACGCTTAATGGACTGAGCCACTCAGGCACCCCAGGAGCTTCAGTTTAGTCCTTCTAGCCAAATATACCTGTTTTCTCCAGACCTGAAACACACCTTGAGCTATATGGCAGTTTTCACTGCCGATGTTCCCCTCCAATTCCCCTCAATTTTCCTGAAATTCTCCCTTCTCTTAGTATTTGTGACCATTCTCCTCCATTCTCCTTTTTTCTTTCTTTGGTTCCACTTCACCAATCTATGATTATCTCCTGAAATCCAAGCCCTTTGATCCTATTCCACTGTGTACGTTTCCTCATTTGTAAATATCATCTGCTTTTAGGGCCTGAATGCCTAGGTCTACACAGCATAGCTTAGAAATGTATGTTTTATATTTCCTTAGGGAAATTCTTTCAAATTCAACATGGCCAAAAGTTATCACCAAATCTTTCCCCTGACACTGACTGGCTTTCTGAATTCAATGGCATCATCATGTGGCAGAATTCAAACTCAAAATTTTTTATCACGGGGTGCCTGGGTGGCTCAGTCCATTAAGTATCCAACTTCGGCTCAGGCCATGATCTCGTGGTCTGTTTAGTTCGAGCCCCGTGTTGGGCTCTGTGAAGACAGCTCAGAGCCTGGAGCCTGCTTCCGATTCTGTGTCTCCCTCTCTCTCTGACCCTCTCCCACTTGTGCTGTGTCTCTCTTTCTCAAACATAAATAAACATTAACAATAAAAAAAAACACCTTTTTAATCACGATTGGCTTGTTTTAACATTACTTTTGTATTATCCAGCATGACCTGCTGATTTAATTTTTTCTATGGAGATGTCTCTTACATGGCATGTAAATGACACAGTGCTTATATAATACTTAATATAGTGTTAGCCAGAAAGTAAGAAATAAATGCATGTTTGTTCCTATTGTTGTGGTTACAATAGTACAGAATATCACCATTGAACTTACTGCAAAAAAATCCTTCTAATTGTTGTTATCTTATTTAATTTTTCTCTAAATTCATATGTCACATTCCCAACACTTACACCATGTTCATTACCTTACTTACGATTTTTTGATTCTTTAATAACTATCTGATTTACTCTAACATCAACAAGGCTTCACATAATCTTATATCCAAGGTTATCACATTGACTTCTCAGTACAAATCTCTCCTTCCATTATTTTTTTTTTTTAATTTTTTTTTTTTTTCAACGTTTATTTATTTTTGGGACAGAGAGAGACAGAGCATGAACGGGGGAGGGGCAGAGAGAGAGGGAGACACAGAATCGGAAACAGGCTCCAGGCTCCGAGCCATCAGCCCAGAGCCCGACGCGGGGCTCGAACTCACGGACCGCGAGATCGTGACCTGGCTGAAGTCGGACGCTTAACCGACTGCGCCACCCAGGCGCCCCTCTCCTTCCATTAAATCAATCAACTTTTTATTTCTTCTTCTTGCTCATCTTGCCTTTATAACCCTACATCAGGTTTTAGTGTAAACTTAGGGCATTTAATTCAAATCCCTCATTGTGTTGATGTGAAAATCTAAGCATCGAGGACTTTTCTGGGGTCAGATGACCAATGAAGGAGAGGCAGAGCCTGGGCTCAAACTCTGTCTCCCCATTCAAAGCTTTTCCTAGTTAAAAAAAAAATTAAAAAAAAAACGGGGCGCCTGGGTGGCTCAGTCAGTTAAGCGGCTGACCTCGGCTCAGGTCATGATCTTGCGGTCCGTGAGTTCGAGCCCCGCGTCGGGCTCTGTGCTGACAGCTCAGAGCCTGGAGCCTGTTTCAGATTCTGTGTCTCCCTCTCGCTGACCCTCCCCTGTTCATGCTCTGTCTCTGTCTCAAAAATAAATAAAACGTTAAAAAAATTTAAAAAAAAAAAGCTTTTCCTAGTTCGTCAAAACTATTAATGCATTGCAGTATTGCTGTTGGCTTACATTAAATTCATCCTTAACTAACCTTTCTGTTCACATTTTTCATGTAAGTGAGTATCAATTCACTCGTACTGATGTCCTTGAACTTTTGACCTGAAATAGTAAATATTAACAGAGCTTCAATAATTTTTTTTTTAATTGTTTGTATCTCAGCGTTCTGGTCGAACGCGATCACATTTTTATCACCATTATTTGTATTTCTACAGCTCTTTGAATCAAAATGCAATGGTAGACAACACAGTTCTAGGAAATGAGTAGTAATCATTAACTACCTGCTAACCTAATGCTCACCAGAGCACAGATTGAGAGGTCCCTATTAGTTAGCCATAGATGATACAATTTTATTGCATTTTTATTTAAGCCAAACCAGTAAATCTGGTCTCACACTGGGGGGTCAGAATTCTGTTAAATGTGGCAGGTAGTCATATAAACAGTTCCAAAGGTACTTTGACAATGATTCTATTTTGTAAGCTGGGAGAGAGGGAAGGGAAGAGAAATGATAAACAACGAAAGACTTTACCTGCAAGCTAGAACATGCTTATCAATACCTCCGCGTTCAGAATGATGCCTCTATAGCTTTGACCTTTTGTCTTTCCTAAAATGTGGCAAAGGCCGATAATTAGGCCCCTATTACCTGAGTCTGTATTTCTCTACCAACTTTCTCATTTACATCAAACTCTTCCCACGAGGGAATAGAAGGGGAGCATCAGTTTGACTCTCAGGGCCAGAGAACAAGGGAGAGGGCGAAATGAGTTAAGCAAACTGGCAGGAAGAGCATGAACGATCTTTGTTTTAAAAAGCTTGACGTTTTAGAACATCCGTATAAATTCGGAGCCTGTATATGACCCTCTGTCAGCTCCTAATACCTCCAAACAAGAGACAGGAGATAGAAGCCTTTCCGAATGGAATCAATATCCAATAAAGTAGACACAAGAGAGGAAAGAGCAGGAAGACGTAAATGAAATGACATCTCTATGTTTGGTTCCCCGTGGCAGTGTCTACAGCACAGAACTACTTCTTAGCAGTCTTCAATAGTTGTGCATACGTGTCAGCATTGAGGACATGTTTGGGGATAAGACTGAGAGTGGCCTTAGTGAATCATCAAGGAGCAAATAGCATTATGTCGAAACTGTGATTAGCAAAATACAAATACGATTGCCCTAGAGTGCTGCCGAGTGCAAACTTGGTTTACGGAAGAAAAATTAGCTGTTCTTAAACCTAGAAGACAATACAAATTAGCCATTAGCCCACACATTCGGACTGCATTATGCTGTTCTGCTGATGCGCTCAGTAGCATGTGGACAAAGTTCCAGTACCCTCGTGTAAGTCTTCATACATTTATCTGACTTCGTTCTCCCTTCATTTGTTTGGGAATATTTGGCCGCTAATGAAAACAAAACTGTCCCCGGAGACAGGAATTGTTTTCAAACAATCTCTGAGCTGACTCTGAATTTTTCTAACTGCCTCTTCTGTTATTCATACCTCTGACCTATTTTGTTTAAGTGCATCATTGCCCGGGGGGAATTACTCTCTTTTATTATGACATGAGACCCAATTATCCAATGAGTCAGTATCACCTAGGAGATAACATATATGTTTGCCCCTTGAGTGTTTCTTTAGGAAGAATGAGTTAGTTTTCTCTTTTGAAGAGTCCCATAAGATTCTCTTATCAAAGCAATCATTTATAGCATAATTAATTTCTCATTCAAATTCTACCCTGATGTATCACGTGTTCATTTAGTATAAAGAAGTTATTGATCAATTTTTTATATGATTAAGAGCATTTCAGCTTCCCCAAATATAATGATAAACTTTAGATGATAATGATGAACTACTAAAATCAGCTGTGTTTTATTTTTTATAATCCTTAACTTCCTAAATATAAAGAATCCATTAGCTTTAGATTAAGTTCAACAGAAAATAATCTATTTTTGTCATCCTATCTAAGGTTGCAATATTTATTTTCCATCCCTGGGAAAATAGTATCATTCTGATCATTTAAATACAAATAAGTATCTTAATTTTCATCCTAGAAATGGGTCCTCACATCATCTAACTCTAACAGCCATCAGGCTTGCATTCACAAGTACCACAGAACTTGTAGCAAACAAAGAAACAGCTTTTAATGGCACAAAATTACCCCTCCCTCCACCACCGTGACCAGAGACCTGGACCCAACACAGAGGAAGCAAGCAAAAATGTCTCTCTCTCACTTTCTCCCTGGAAGGGCCTTAACCACATACTTTCCCAGCAACTGCCTGGGATTCTAGTTTTTAATCAGCTTGCTAGATACTAATTGCAATCTTCCTCTTTGGGACACTGATGGATCTCGGCACAATCTCAAGTTCTGGGAGCCACTGAGGACACAGAAGGAGGCTTGGACAATACAAAAGTTTGAGAGACAGTTAGCATCTCAGGCTTTACTGATCAATAGGCTTACTTTTCTACAGAAGTCCACTCGGTCAAGAATGAAAGAGTTATCTGTTTTTCTAATGTACAGAGACCAATACAGAGAGTCAAGGAAAATGAAGAAACAGAGGAATATGTTTGAAACAAAAGAACAAGATAAATACCCAGAAATTAATCTTAATCAAACAAAGATAAATATTTCATCCGGTAGAGAGTCCAAAATAGCGGTCATAAAACTGTTCATGTAGGTCGGGAGAGCAATGGATAAGCGAAGTGAGAATTTCAACAAATTGAAAATATTAAAAAGTATCAAACAGAAATCATGAAGTTGAAGAATACAATAACTGAAATGAAAAATTCAATAGCAGGGCTCAAAGGCAGACTAAATTAATGGAAGTAGGGATCAGTGGACTCAGAGAGGGCAATGGAATTCATTCAATCAGAGGAATAAAAATGGGAAAAAATGAAATACAGTGAAGATAGCTTAGAGGACCTATGGGATACCATCAAATGGACCTATGATATATGAATATGAATTGTATGTAAACGTATATGGGATGTGTGTATATGCATATGTATATGTAATGACTTATGAAATATGAATATGAATATAAAATGTGAATATGATTATGAATATTATATGTATATATGTATGGGATATGTGTGTGTGTGTATATATGTATATTATATATATATGGGATACCATCAAGTGGACCTACGAAATATGAATATATATAATAGATATGTATATATAGATACATGTAGATATAGATATAGATATAAATATAGATATAGATATATTATACAGGTCCCAGAAGGAGAAAAGAGAAAGGAAAAGAAAAAGAAAGCTTATCCAAAGAAATAATGACTGAAAACTTCTCTACCTTGGGGAAAGGAACAGGAATCCAGATCCAAAAGCCCTGAGAAACACTATAATTAAATTATCAAAAGTTAAAGACAAGAAGAGAATCTTAAAAGTAGTAAGAGAAAAACAACTTGTTGTATGCAAAGGAATGCCCATAAGACTACCAGCATATTTTCAGCAGAAAATATTTAGCATGACATATTCAAAGTATTGAAAGAAAGAACTACCAAGCAAGCATACTCCATATGGCAAAAGTGTTCTTAAGAATTGAAGGAGATGAAGAGTTTTCTAGACAGACAAAAGCTGAAGTTGCTCATCACCACTAGACTGGCCTTACAAAAATGTTTTAAAAAATGCCTTCCAGCTGAAAGAAAAAAGACACTGATTAGCAATATGAAAACACATTAAAGTTTAAAACCAACAGGTAAACATAAATATATATTTAAATTCAGAACACTGTTCTAATTGGCAGTGAATCACTTATAGCCCTAGTATGAAAGTTAAAAGAAAGTTTTTTTTGTTTTGTTTTGTTTGTGTGTTTTTAATTTTTTTAATGTTTATATTTGAGAGAGAGAGAGAGCAAGGGAGGGGCAGAAAGAGAGGAAGAGACAGAATCTGAAACAGGCTCCAGACTCTGAGCTGTCAGCACAGAGCCCAATGTGGGGCTGGAACTCATGAACCGTGAGATCATGACCTGAGCTGAAGTCGAATGCTTAACCAACTGAGCCACCCAGGGCACCCCAAAAGACAAAAGTATTTAAAGTGACTGTAATGACAGTAATTAGCAGACATACATGTAAAAGATGTAAGTTGTGACATCAAAAGCATAAAATATGGGGGTGGGGTAGCTTTGCTATGCACTTGAAGTTTTTATTAGCTTACAATAGACTGTTATAAATATTAAATATAAATACTTTATGTAAGCCTTATTGTAACAACAGGGTAAAAGTCTATAGTAGATACACAAAAGATAAAATAAAGTGAGATAACAAAATCAAAGAATACAAGTATAGAAAATCATCACATCACAAAGGAAAAGAGGAAGAGAATAATAAAAGAATTAAAGAATTACAAAACAACCAGAGAACAATTAACAAAATAGCAACAGTAAGTTGCCTGTCAATAATTACCTTAAATGTAAATGGACTAAATTCTCCCAAGTACATAGAGTGGCTAAATGGATCAAAAACCAAGGCCCAACTATATGTTGCTTATAAGAAACTCACCTCAGCTTTAAGGGCATAGAAAGACTGAAAGAGAAGGGATGGAAAAAGATATTCCATGAAAATGGAAAACATATGAAAGCAGAGGTATCTATAGGCATAAAAACAAAAACAAAAAAAAAAAAAGCAAACAAACAAACAAGATTTTAGCCAAGGACTGTGACAAGAGACAAAGAGGGTCATTATATAACAATAGAAGGATCAAACATCAACAGGATATAACGATTGTAACTATTTATGCTTTCAACATAGGAGTACCTAAGTACATAAAGCAAATATTAACAAATCTAAAGCAAGAAATAGACAGCAATACAATAATGGTAGGGATCTTCAATAATCCACTTTCAACAACAGATAGATCATCCAGACAGGAAATCAATAATGAAACATAGGACTTAAACTACACATTATACCAGATGGACTTAAAAGACAAAGAGAAAATTCTGACCAACAGCAACAAAATATACACTCTTGTCAAGTGTACATGGAATATTGTTAGGATAAAATATATGTTAGGCCAAAACACATGACTTAATAGATATAATAAGATGGAAATCAAATAAAGAGTCTTTTCCAATCATAGCAGTATAAAAATAGAAATCAATACAAATAGAAAACTGGGAAACTCACAAATACCTAGAAATTAAACAACGTGTTTCTGCACAACCAATAGGTCAAAGAAGAAAAGAGAAATAAAAAAGTATCTTGAGATAAATGAAAATGAAAACACAGCATACCAAAGCTTGTGGGATGCTGCAAAAATCATTCTAAAAGGAAGTGTATAGCAATAAATACTTACATTAAGAAAAAAAAACTCAAATAAGAAACCTACCTTTACATCACAAAGTACTAGGGAAAGGACACACTAAGCTCAAAGAAGGAAACAGAAGGAAGGAAACAATAAATAAATGTCTGAGTAGAAATAAATGAAATGTAGACTAAAAATACAATAAAAAAGATCAGTAAAATGGAAGACATTTTTTTTTATTTTTTAATGTTTATTTAATTTTTTTTTTAATTTTTTTTAACGTTTATTTATTTTTGAGACAGAGAGAGACAGAGCATGAACGGGGGAGGGTCAGAGAGAGAGGGAGACACAGAATCTGAAACAGGCTCCAGGCTCTGAGCCATCAGCACAGAGCCTGACGCGGGGCTGGAACTCACGGACCATGAGATCATGACCTGAGCCGAAGTCGGACGCTCAACTGACTGAGCCACCCAGGCGCCCCTGTTTATTTTATTTTTGAGAGAGAGAGTGGGGGGGGGGGTGCAGACAGAGAGGGAGACACAGAATCTGAAGCAGTTTCCAGGCTCTGAGCTGTCAGCACAGAGGCTGATGTGGGGCTTTAGCTCATGAGCCGTGAGATCATGACCTGAGAAGAAGTCATCGCTTAACTGACTGAGCCACCCAAGCGTTCCAGAAGACTTATTTTTTAAAAAGATACACATAATTGATAAACCTTTAACTAGATTTACCGAGAAAAATAAAGGATACAAATCAAATTAGAAATGAAAGAAGAGACATTAACAACTGATACCACAGAAATACAGAGGATCATGATAGACTAGTAACTATGACCAATTTTTCACTAACAAATTTGACAACCTAGAAATGATTTCCTAGAAACATACAACCTATCAAGACTGAATTGAGAAGAAATAATAATAAAAAAAAAAACCTGAATGGAAGAGTGGAATTATTAGTAAGAAGATTGAATCATTAATCAAAAACTTCCCAACAAAGAAAAGTGCAGGACCAAATAGCTTCACCAGTGAATTCTCAGAGAAATTTAAAGATTTAATAACAATCCTTCCCCAGAATAGAAGAGGCAGGAACACTTGCAAGCTTATTTGATGAACACACACGCAAAAGTCCTCAACAAAATACTAGGAAACCAAATTCAACAATACAATCAAAGGATAGACACCATGATCAAATGGAACTTTTTCCAGGGATGTAAATACACCCCAATATCTGCAAATCCATGTGATACACCACATTAACAAAATGAAAGTTAAAAATCATGTGATTATTTTAATAGATACAGATAAAGCATTTGACAAAATTTAGCATCCTTTCACAATAAAAGCTCTCAACACACTGGGTATAGAGAAAACATACCAAAACATAACAAAGGCCATATATAAAAAGCCCATGACTAACATCATACTCAGTGGTTAAATGCTGAAAGCTTTTCCTCTAAGTTCAAGCACAGGATAAGGAAGCTTGCTCACCACTTTTATCCAGCAAAGTACTGGAAGTCCTAGCTAGAGCAAGAAAAAAATAAAAGACATCCACATTCAAAAGGAAGAAGTAACACTGTCTCATTTTTAGAAGATATGATGTTATATATAGAAATATGATGTTATTATATAGAATATCCTATAGGCTCCACCAAAAAGCTGCTAGAACTAATAAACGGTTTCAGTAAAGTTGCAGGATATAGTGTACTAAAGTCAGTCGTGTTTCTATGTACCAACAATGAATATCAAAGAGAAATTCAGAAAGAAAGAGAACTAAGAAAAGGAAATTAAGAAAGAGTTCCCATTTATTATAGCACCAAAAAGAATAAAATACTTAGAATAAGTTTAACCAAGGAAGCAAAAGATCTCTACACTAAAAGTTGTAATGCATTGATGGAAGAAACTGGAGAGGAGAAAAATAAACAGTAAGATATTCTGTGTTCAGGGAATATTGGAATAATTCCAATAATTGGAAGAATTAATATTCATACTACTAAAAACAATCTGCAGATTCAATGCAATTTCTGTTAAAATTCCAATGGCCTTTTTCACATAAATAGAATTAGTATGGAACCACCAAAGATCCCAAATATTCAACGCAATCCTGAGAAAAATGAATAAAATTGGAGACATCACACTTTCTGATTTCAAACTATATTAGAAAGCTATCGTAATCAAAACAGTAATCCAAACAGGTACTGACATAAAAACAGACATAGGAAGAGTGGAACAGAATAGAGAACCCTGAAATAAATCCATACATATATGGTCAATTCATTTGTGACAAAGGAGTCAAGAATGTATAATGGGGAAAGGACAATCTCTTCAATTTCATAAATAGTGTTGAGAAAACTGGACAACCATATGCAAAAGAAAGAAACTGGACCCCTATCTTACTCCATAGACAAAAATAAACTCAAAGCAGACTAAAGATTTGAACAGAAGACCTGAAATCATAAAACTCTTAGAGGAAAACATAAGGAATAAGCTTCTTGACATTGGTTTTCGCAATGACTTTTTGGGTGTGACAACAAACACACAAGTAACAAAAGCAAAAATGAACAATTGGGACTACATCAAACTGAGGAACTTCTGCACAGCAAACAACACAACAACAAAAAAGGCAACCTATGGAATGGGAGAAAATATTTTCAAATCACATATCTGATAAGAGGTTAATATCTGAAATATATTTTAAAAAGCTCATATAATTCGGGGAGCCTGGGTGGCTCAGTTGGTTAATCGTCCGACGTCAGCTCAGGTCATGATCTCAAGGATCCTGGGTTGGAGCCCCGGTCGGGCTCTGGGCTGACAGCTTGGAGCCTGGAGCCTGCTTCCGATTCTGTCTCCCTCTCTCTCTCTCTCTCTCTCTCTCTCTCTCTGCCCCTCCTCCACTCGCGCTCTGTCTCCGTCTCAAAAATAAATAAATATTTAAAAAATTAGAAAGAAAAACACACACATACAATTCGATAGCAATAGAATCCAACCCATTCAATTAAAAAATGGACAAAGGAGATGAATAGACATCTTTCCAAAGGAGATACACGCGTGGACAACACGTATGTAAAAAGGTGCTCAACATCGCAAATCATCAGGGAAATGCAAATCAAAACCACGATGAGCTATTACTTCACACCTGTTAGGATTGCTCCTATCGGGAAGACAAAAGAGGATGTAGAGGAATGGAACCCTTGGACACCGTTGGTGGGTAGCTACACTCGTGCAGCCGCTATGGAAAATACTACAGAGCTTTCTCAAGAATTGAAAAGTAGAAAACTACAGTAAGAACCAGCACTACCATCTCTGGGTATATATGCAAAGGGGATGACATTATCGCGAAGAGATGCCTGTGGTTCCATTGGCATAGCACAGTCATTCACAGCAGCCAAGAAATGGAAACAACCTAGTTGTCTGTGGATGGTTGCGTGGATGGGGAAAACGTGATGTGTGCGTATGTATATAACGGAGTATCATCAGCCTAAAAAGAGAAGGAAATTCTGTGATTTGCAACAATGTGGATGAACGTGGAGGGTATTAACTCTAAACGAAATAAGCCAGACAGTGAAAGACTAACATGGCATGGTATCACTTATTTGCGGAACACACACACACACACAAAGTTAGTTGTCAGGATGGGGGGGGGGAGGGGTCGAGGGAACAGAGAGGGGATGTTAAAAAGGTACAACCTTTTGGGGCGCCTGGGTGGCGCAGTCGGTTAAGCATCCGATTTCAGCCAGGTCACGATCTCGCGGTCCGTGAGTTCGAGCCCCGCGTCAGGCTCTGGGCTGATGGCTCAGAGCCTGGAGCCTGTTTCCCATTCTGTGTCTCCCTCTCTCTCTGCCCCTCCCCCGTTCATGCTCTGTCTCTCTCTGTCCCAAAAATAAATAAACGTTGAAAAAAAAATTTAAAAAGGTACAACCTTTTAGTAATAAGATGAATAAAGTCTGAGGATCTAATGCATAACAATGTGACTATAGTTGATAGCATGGTATTATATAATTGAAATTTGCCTAAACTATAACTTAAATGTTCTTACCAAAAAGAGTAAATATGTGAGGTGATAGATATATTAACTAACTCGATGGTGGGAATCCTTTTACAATGTGTGTGTATGTAGGGGTGCCTGGGTGGCTCAGTCGTTTAAGCGTCCGACTTCAGCTCAGGTCATGATCTCACACTCCGTGAGTTCGAGCCCGCGTGGGGCTCTGTGCCGACAGCTCAGAGCCTGGAGCCCCCTTCAGATTCTGTGTCTCCCCCTCTCTCTGCCCCTCCCCTGCTCTTGCTCTGTCTCTCTCTGTCTCAAAAATAAATAAAAAACATTAAAAAAATAAAAAAACAATGTGTGCATATGTAAATATATATATATATATATATATATGTATGTATGTATCTATCTCAAATCGTCACACTGCACACTTTAAATAGCTTACACTTTTATTTGTCAATTAAACCCCAATCAAGCTGGGGAAAAATACGTTCCAGCTCCTCTATTCTTTGAATGATTTATAGTTGCTAATATTATGGCCTGGCTCAGGGTGCCTGTGTTTCTGCATAAAGTTTCTGTTAGTATCCCTATTATGTGATGAATTTAAGTGTCTTTCTGAGTGTGCTACAGAGGATTTACCATGCTCGGGACATTAGCAAGTGAAACAAACACACAAAAAATGCTTTCTTCTATTTACGAGGCCGAGTGAGAATGGACCGAAGGTTAAATCCAAACAACGCTTGGTTCCCTCAGTTTTGAAAACCTACTCGTTGCTCTGCTCTCATGAAATTCATTGTGTTCTCAAGAGCATGTATTGGCCCAGCAGGAATGAAATTTTTATGAGCTTCAATTATGAGGTCTCCAAAGCAGTAGTATGCTGCTATTCAGAAATTGCCCAATATTTTACTTTCTGTTGATTGGTGTGTATAAATGGGTATACGTTATATACTATATATGATATTATATATAGTACATATGGTATATATATTATTGTATATGCATATGTATTCTATGCATGTAATCACAAGTAATTCTATGCTTTATTTATTAGATTGATGTGCCTGCTTTGTTTTTTTATAGATGACTTTATTATCTTTATAATAACTCTCGGAGATAAGTATTTAAGTTCTCACATGACGAATGAGAACCCTGCTTATTCTATTTTGTCCTCGGATGTGCTGTAGAACATAATGTCATACTCGTGCTTCTGGTGGGCATGAGTTTCCAACAGCTTGTTGAAGCCGTATTTCTCCGGAATTGTTTTTGGATTTTCCCACCCTGGTCAGCAGTGCCGTTATGTCTTCCCATTAGCCCTGGCATCCTCTGGGACAAGAACTCAATGATTGTATATTGCATGAATTAATGGATGATTATGTTTGGTTAAACAGAAGCACATAAAACAAGCAAATGAAATTGATGTCCCTTGAAACCCTACAATTAAAACCGGTAAAACAAACTGGGAAATCCATACCATTTCTGAGGTTTCTTTTGATTCCCCAAATGTAACCCCGTGGTAACAAAAGTCTTCGCCATGGAGCCAGTGAGCTAGAAATCTATGGCTAAAACTGCTTCACCCTCCACAGAAACCATCTTTTCCTAGGAGCACCCCAAAAGAGCCGGGCATCTTACAGCATAAATTCTCCTTTCCAATGCAAATAAGAACACCGGCAAACAAACACACTTGAAGCATCCGTGCATCTGTTTACAAAAACACGCATCTCCAGAGCTCTGTGAAATACATTGATACCCCCTTCCTTTTCACACTTTGAGAGTCAATGAATTTTCACCAATAATTTAGACATTATAAGGCCAAATAAATGAACTCTTAGAAGGTGATCCGAGGTAAATCTTGCGTTGCATATTCGTTTTAAGCTTGTATTCTACTTTAAAACTCTCAAGGTAAAATAGTTTCATACGTGAACTCATTAATCTCTTGTAAAGAATGAGCAGAGGGGCGCCTGGGTGGCTCAGTCGGTTAAGCGTCCGACTTCAGCTCGGGTCACGATCTCGCGGTCCGTGAGTTCGAGCCCCGCGTCGGGCTCTGTGCTGACAGCTCAGAGCCTGGAGCCTGTTTCGGATTCTGTGTCTCCCTCTCTCTCTGCCTCTCCCCCGTTCATGCTCTGTCTCTCTCTGTCTCAAAAATAAATAAACGTTAAAAAAAAAAAAAAGAATGAGCAGAAGGCATGATCATCAAGCAAGGCATAAAAAGTAGAGATCTAGTTTTTAAACAAATATATTGACCTTAAGCACGCTCTTTTAGAAGAGATACAGAGTTGCTTCTTAGACTCTTTCGGCAACAATCAACTAACGTTTCAGCTTATTCCAATGAAAATAGATGGTGCAGCAATATAAAAACAACAGTGCCATTAAAGTTAAATGGTTCTGAGCCTCACAATCCTACAATAATAATATTGGCCTTTTGCCTCTGTTATAGCAAATGTATTAAATATTCATGCTGATATTTATTTTCTAAATGTAAAATGGAATTAGGATAACAAATAAAGTCTACCATCTGGTGATAATATTGGTTATATATTATATATTTTTTGTTTCTTGGGCTTTTACATGTTTGATTCAAGGTAGGTTACTGAATAATGCATAAACATCTTTAAAAATGCATTTCAATAGTTGAGATTATAGTTGGTTGTCAGGTTCTCATCTTGAACTAATAACGTGCTGATTTTCTTTTGGTACGGAATAAAACTATGGAGAAGCTAGCCAGTAAAAACCTAATCGGTGTTGAGTCAAAATATTTTTCTGATACAGATTCTCTATCAGTGAGTTCATTTTGTAGAAGAAAATCACAACAATATTCTGTATAAACGTTACATTTCCTGAAGTATCTCCCTAGGAAAGTTTGTGTGTGTGTGATTGGAAGTAATCTCGATATAATCTAACAGTGTGAGAAATAGGCTCTATTTGCAAATCTCCCAATAACTAACTGATGTAAAGCTATGGAAGACAACATATCTATTTGCTATAGCTGTGCCTTTTTGAAGGGATCATTTTTGTCTCTCAACTCATCATAAACTGGTACACATGTATTTATACTTTGAGGCTAAATAGATACTAACGATTTACCTTCTTAGGGCTTTTTTAAGTAGTAACTGTCCATAATATTGCCACATTCATTCTGGGTTCTGATTCTGAGTTCGGAAGATTCAGAAATTTGACTCTATAAACCTTATTGTGACTTTTCATGTTTGGTGGAAAACTGCCTTTAATCAAGCAGATCCACTGAAGATTGACTGATAATGCAAAATCCCATTTTATTAATTTTGAATGAGAAACATAACCACAAATTAGACTCACGACTGGCTACATAACGGGGAGGGCCCATTACAAAATGAAAATATAGGACCCCTTTGCTCAGAATGATTAAGAATTTCAAGACAGCAATGGCAGGGCATTAAACGAAGCGCCAGGCTCTTCTAAGAGCAAAGACCTTGTATAACTGCGCAGGTCACATGCCCATGAAGCTGGACCTAATTAAACTCATATATCTGCCAAAGATTGCTTGAAAGTACAGAATTAGAGTTAAAGGATTTGGACACACACCTGTATTCCTGAGAACACTGGCTGGATTGGTCTTTCCAAACTTAGCCAAGTAGAATGGAAACACATTAGCACTCCCTACTGCTGACTCAACTTCATTTAGCTCATTGCTCTTTTGTTGTAAGACAGGAGCTTTCTTCATCATGTTATAGTCCAGTAGAGCTGCTAAGAGTTTTTGCAAAATATCCTATCTGTTTAATTGGATTTAGTAGATGACCTCGTTGAATCAACTATACTTGCGTTTTTTTTTTTAATTTGTAAAATCATTGCTGTTATTGGGTTTGAAAATTATATTTTTAATATGAAGTTTATTGTCAAATTGGTTTCCATACAACACCCAGTGTTCAGCCCAACAGGTGCTTTCCTCGATGCCCATCACCCACCTTCCCCTCCCTCCCACCCCCCATCAACCCTCAGTTTATTCTCAGTTTTCAAGAGTCTCTTATGGTTTGGGTCCCTCCCTCTCTAACTTTTTTTTCCCTTCCCCTCCCCCATGGTCTTCTGTTAAATTTCTCAGGATCCACATAAGAGTGAAAACATATGGTACCTGTCTTTCTCTGTATGACTTATTTCACTTAGCATAACACTCTCCAGTTCCATCCATGTTGCTACAAAAGGCCATATTTCATTCTTTCTCACTGCCAAGTAGTATTCCATTGTGTATATAAACCACAATTTCTTTATCCATTCGTCAGTTGATGGACATTTAGGCTCTTTCCACAATTTGGCTATTGTTGAGAGTGCTGCTATGAACATTGGGGTACAAGTGCCCCAATGCATCAGCACTCCTGTATCCATTGGGTAAATTCCTAGCAGTGCTATTGCTGAGTCATAGGGTATCCAATGGAAAAAAGACAGTGTCTTTAACAAATGGTGCTGGGAGAACTGGACGGCACCGTGCAGACGAATGAAACTAGGCTGCTTTCTTACACCATTCACAAAAATAAACTCAAAATGGATAAAGGATCTGAATGTGAGACAGGAAACCATCAAAATTCTAGAGGAGAAAGCAGGAAAAAAACCTCTCTGACCTCAGCCGCAGCAGTTTCTTACTTAACACATCTCCAGAGGCAAGGAAATTGAAAGCAAAAATGAACTATTGGGACCTCATGAAGATAAAAACCTTCTGCACTGCAAAGGAAACAATCAACAAAACTAAAAGGCAACTGGCGGAATGGGAAAAGATATTTGCAAATGACATATCAGACAAAGGGCTAGTATCCAAAATCTATAAAGAACTCACCAAACTCCACACCTGAAAAGCATATAATCCAGTGAAGAAATGGGCAGAAGACATGAATAGACACTTCTCTAAAGAAGACATCTAGATGGCCAATAGGCACATGAAAAGATGCTCAACGTCACTCCTCATCAGGGAAATACAAATCAAAACCACACTGAGATATCACCGCACGCCAGTTAGAGTGGCTAAAATGAACAAATCAGGAGACTCTAGATGCTGGCGAGGATGTGGAGAAACGGGAACCCTCTTGCACTGTTGGTGGGAATGCAAACTGGTGCAGCTGCTCTGGAAAACAGTGTGGAGGTTCCTCAAAAAATTAAAAATGGATCAACTATACTTTCAAAACATATGTTGGTGGGCCTTGCATTTTTTTTATTTCTCACCTATGTGATTTATTTTTCTTGAGTTTTTATTCAAATTCATTAGTTAACATACAGTGTAATATTAGTTTCGGGTGTGTGATATTAGAGATTCGACATTGCATTGTATTGTACACATTGTGAGCTGGTTTTTAGTAGTTTCTATTTCAGAGGTGGACCTTTCTTAGCTCCGTTCCTAGACTTTGAAGAAATTTATAACAATCATCTCCACCCTCTAGGCTCTACTCATTCATTCAACACATCTTTATTGAGTGTCTACTATATAAATGATAGGTGTCATTGTGTTTACTATTACAGAACATATATAACATCATGTTATATGAATCATATACATTCAACACATGCTATTTAAGATATGATATTCTGAGAATTAACCCATATATTTGTCCGTTATGTGACTCAGGACACATTTATTTACATTAACAAACCCAACTCAAATTATTCTAAAAATTAAATAAATATATGATTGATAGATACATAGACATATAAAGTGGTTTCAACTGGCTGGATTGTAAAATACACAGTGTCATGAGGACGTCTCCCTCTTCTCCTCTTCATCACCTTCCTCCTTCTCTCCATCCTCTCTGTCTCTTTCTTTCCATTATCCCACTTCCTGTGAGTTGGCTTTATTGTCAAGCAGGATCCCTCCATGTGGTGAAAAAAAAGAAATAGACTCAAATACCCCTGAGCTCTCATGTCAGAGGAGAGAACATCTCCCTTATTTGAGCATCCAAAATGATTCTTTCAAAATACTTTGATTGGCCTTATCTTGGTCATATCACATGCCTACCTTGACCCACTAACTCTGTCATGGGGCCTGGAACAGTTATTAATCATCTGTGAGAACGTGAGTCCCACTGGGAAATGGAGGGGGGGACTTGTAAAAGGAA
Source organism: Lynx canadensis (assembly GCF_007474595.2). Lineage (NCBI taxonomy): Eukaryota > Metazoa > Chordata > Mammalia > Carnivora > Felidae > Lynx > Lynx canadensis. The sequence continues at coordinate 204,418,772 of NC_044310.1, forward strand.
ACGGGAGGCCTTTTGTTACCACAAAAGAAAGAGGAGAGTCTGTGCAGGTAAAAATATATGTCTCCTCCAGCTTTACACAATAGGACTCAATAGTTAAATGTAGAGAGAGCTTGAGATTTAAAGTCTGGAGTAAGGGATGTGCCACTAAAACCTGTTTTCCATGGAAATGTGACTGTCATTGTGATTTCCAAGGTAAAGCAGGAAGCCAATAGAACTACTGGTTCCACAGTTCTTAGAGGAAAAACTAAAAAGTTTACAAGGCACAATAATCAAGCTATAGATTTTGTCCAATTTTGTTGCATATATAAAAAGATGCCATTTAATTTTTTGAACTTGGTCAAAATGTTTAACCCTTAGGACTTGGATTTCCCAGCTTATAAAATGGGAGGAATCCTCTGATTTTGCAGGCTTTCATCCAAGACAAAGAAATTATGGAGGCCAGCAATTCCAGGTCTGAAGCTGTGCCTCGGGTTTTAATACTCCCAGGAGTTGCATTAACTCTGAAATCTAAATGGACCAAGCTTTTCTCACCTCTTCTGATTCCCAGTGAGGAATGCCAAGAAGCATTTGCATTGTTGCACACCCATCAGAGGGAATTCTTTGCAGAATTAGTATTTCAAAGTACTTGGAGATTATTTTCTTAAACTCTATCTTCTGGAGAGAGGCAATAGTATCATTACATAATGCGATGTGACTTGGCTAGAGATGAACAGCTCATAAACGGAACTGTACACAGGCAATATAATCATCAGTCCCACCATAATTTCATTTCTGCTTCCCTTCACGTAACACAAGGTAGGATGACCACATAAAAGCTGTGGTGCTCCACCCAGAGGAAAGCTGTGTTCTTTTCAGCCTCAAGTCCCACCTTCTCTCTCCACCCACACTCACATCTCCAGAGTCTCACGATGTGACAACACATTGGAGAAACGTTGCTCTTGTGTGTATTCTTTACGTGTGGAGTGATGGGACCCTCCAGCTTGTCTCCCAAACTCCTCGGTTGCATCAGGGGCCACTTCTGGGAGCTCTGGTGACGGTTGGTGCTCAGCCCTTCCAAACAGAGAAAGGGCGGCATGCTTCCTCCTGAAGCTTCGCGGCGATGCTTAAACAGGTCCCACTAGGTATCTGTAATTTTCAGGAGACACGACGGTCACAAAAACCTTGAGATCAGTGAATCACCGAATCCCTAAGAAATCATAAAATGACAGCAACACAACAATCAGAGCGGCACGGGAAGATTCTGCCAGACACAGCATGTTTTGATGAGCACCGTGGTCACTTTCAGCGTGGACTGAGCGCTATTTTCCTAGTGTGGACTCTCAGCCAAGGAGGTGTTTGGGGACCTGGGCTTCTGAGTCACAGGTGACGTGGAAGCATCGGGCTGATGGAAAGGGCTACCTGGGGGACCAGCAGGCAGCACCAGGCCCTTAATGGACAACCAAGCCATTCTCCGAGCGTGGATTTGTCCCAGACATGACACCAAGGTAAAACAAGAGAGAGGGAACTTGTATCATGTGTCTTTTTCTTTTTCTTCTTGTTTAGGCGGTAGAGAGGGGAGAAGAGGAAGGTTAAATAAATGATACAGGCTCAAATTCCAGAAACAAACTAAGGAAAACCAAAAACAGCCAGCTCCCTAAATAGAGCGGAAGGACTGTCTGCAGTGAGGGACCCTGGAGGCTACATCTGCCACGGAATCTACCAATCCTCTCAAAAGTTTTTGTTTGCTCCCTTAATGGATCCTGCCAACAGTTTTTTTAATGTCTATTATTTATTTTTGAGAGAGAGAGAGAGAGAGAGAGAGGAGTGGCAGAGTGAGAGAGGGAGACACAGAATCTGAAACAGGCTCCAGGGTCTGTGCTGACAGCACAGAGCCTACATGGGGCTCGAACCCATAAATTGGGAGATCATGACCTGAGCCAAAGTCCAACACTTAACCGACTGAGCCACCCAGGCGCCCCTCACTTTTTTTTTTTAAGTTTATCTTATTTCCCAATGTGTCCAACTCAAAAATCCTTTCTATCCTGCAAATTCAGACACCGTCTTCCATTAATACTTTTTCCCCCCCTCTCCTTACTCCTTCATTCAAATAACCTACACCTAGGCCAGCTGCTCTAGAAGCCCTGGAGGGCAGGGATGTAGGAGAAACTGAGATAGAAACTCTCTCTCACTGCCAGTCACAGGCTGTGAAACTCTGGACAACTCTTTCACTCTGAGCTTCACTTTTCCCACCTGTAAAATGGAAGAATACTTGCTTCAGAATGTTCCCTCACGCCCAGAGCACTCCACACAGTCCGTCCTAGCTCATCCCTACCTCTGCCTCGCAAATTCTATTCTAGGCCAGTCTCCCTCATTCTGCATCTTCAGGGAGATCTGCCCATATCAACTTGAGAAGTTACTCCCCTCTCCTTCAAAACAGTCCCTTTGTTTCATGAGCACAGTTTGTGACTATCTTATGTCATTTTATCATTTTATGCATCTATTTTATTTTAACTTTTGTGGGGAGGAGGTGTTATTCTGTCTCTCCTACTACACTGTCAGTCCCATTCACAAGGCCAGGGACTATTTCTAGTCTTTCAACACCCTCGCAGAGGACAGGGTACTTGAGACCTGAAAGTCTCAATAAACATTTTGTTTGCAGGGCGCCTGGGTTGCTCAGTCTGTTGAGCGGCTGACTTTGGCTCAGGTCACGATCTTACGGTTTGTGGGTTCCGGCCCCATGTCGGACTCTGTGCTGACAGCTCAGAGCCTGGAGCCTGCTTAGGATTCTGTGGGATCCCTCTCTCTCTGCACTTCCCCCACTCAATCTCTCTCTCTCTCTCTCTCTCTCTCTCTCTCAAAAATAAATAAAACATTAAAAAAAATGGGGCTCCTGGGTGGCTCAGTAGGTTGAGCGTCCAACTTGGGCTCAAGTCATGATCTCACAGCTCATGAGTTCAAGCCCCTGTGCTGATGGCTCAGAGCCTGGAGCCTGCTTCGGATTCTCTGTCTCTCTCTGTCTCTCTCTCTCTGCCCCTCCCCCTCTCTCACTCTGTCTGTCTGAATGTCTCTCAAAATAAATAAACATTAAATTTTTTTCAATTAAACAAAATTTTATTTGCCCTCCAGTAGCATGTATGGAAACAAACTGAGACCACCTCCCGACTCCAAATTAGAACAAATAGATTCTATTTATTCAGACTGTGCTACAGCTGAGGAGTCAGCCACCATTACTTGTGGGGTGATGCGGTAAGGGGAATATGGTAAGTTTTAGGGTAAAAAAAAAAGGAAGATGCTAGTATGCTCTTATTGAAGGTTGTTAGCAGGAGGAATCTGGAGGCAGGCTCTCTAAAAGCAGGGCTTTTAATGATTGGTTTGGGAAGTATATTTGGGTTTCCCTGGCTGGCCCTGAATTAGAAGCGGGGGCAAAAAATGTAGGGATTGGCAGTCACTGACCAAGTCCTATTGTGCTGAACCAATCACTAACCCAGTACACAACTTCCACTTTCAGACAAAGTAAGGAGAGAATACATTAATTAGCTTAAAATAAACTGTTAATAGGAGCGTCTGGGTGGCTCAGTCAGTTATGCGTCCTGCATTGGCTCAGGTCATAATCTCACAGCCCGTGAGTTCGAACCCTGCATCAGGCTCTCTGCTGTCAGCATGGAGCCTGCTTTGGATCCTCTGTCCCCCTCTCTCTGCCCCTCCGCCACTGGTGTGCATGCTCTCCCTCAAAAATAAACATTAAAAAAAGGGGGGGGGGACTGAGCAAGTCATTTAAGTAAGTTCTGAAAAAATAAAATAAGTAAACTGTTAACATATGACAATATCTTGAGCCACACCCATTTCAAAGATAACTGCAGGGGCGCCTGGGTGGCGCAGTCGGTTAAGCGTCCGACTTCAGCCAGGTCACGATCTCGCGGTCCGTGAGTTCGAGCCCCGCGTCAGGCTCTGGGCTGATGGCTCGGAACCTGGAGCCTGTTTCCGATTCTGTGTCTCCCTCTCTCTCTGCCCCTCCCCCGTTCATGCTCTGTCTCTCTCTGTCCCAAAAATAAAATAAAAAACGAAAAAAAAAAAAGATAACTGCATTTATTAGAGCTACTGAGAACTCGAACAAGTGGATGGATACAAACACCAGCAAGGGGACAATGTCGGTGGGCAGAATATTGCATCAGTTATCCTATTCCAATTATACCGCAGGAACAGCTCTGCCTGGTTTTTCTCTTTAAAAGGTACATATAATAAAATGTTAAAATTTTTCAAAGATATTAAGTTCACAAAGGAGAACAATAAGAAGACTCTTCCATCTGGATTTTAGAGAGAGCAAGAAAAAGAGAGCACGAGTGGGGGAAAGGGGCAGAGGGAGAGAGAGAGAGAATCTGAAGCAGGCTCCACACTCAGCATGGAGCCCGATGTGGGATTTGATCCCAGGCCTCTGAGATCATGACCTGAGCCAAAGTCAAGAGTCAGATATTCAACCGACTGAGCCACCCAGGTACCCCCAGTAAAAAGACTTGTGATGCCCATGCATTGATAACGAGACACTATGGACATTTGGGCCTCTGAAGTTCCTTTGCCTGAGTTGCTTTGCTCTTGTCTTCCCTGCTCTAGACCCTGACCTTCAAGATGAGCTCCCAGAGCTGTCCTCCTCCGGGCAGTTATTGCCAAGAATAGGCTCACAGCCCTCCCACTGTCCAAATTCGTAAGTCTCTTATCTGTGTCAGTCAGCTCTTAGTGACACTTTGCAGCGGGCATTTCTTAGGCTGGCGTTCTCACTTACCAACTAAATTGGAAGTTTCTGTCACTTTTGTGTATCTACCAGGGCAACTATAATACATACACACTCAATTCGCTCAGCTGTATAAACACTTTCTTTCACCATAGATAAAAGTAGGCAATCAATAGACATTAAAATTTCAAAGAAAGAAGTAAGAGTATTCTACCCTGGGTGTGGGGATAGTGTTACATGTATTTAGTGATGTGGGCTCCAGATTAGGCTGTGTGGTTCAGACCTAAATTTGATCGTATTCACAAATATCTGCTCTTAAGCAAATTAAAAAAAAAAAATTTTTAATGTTTATTCATTTTTGAGAGACAGAGAGAGGCAGGGTATGAGCGGGGGAAGGGCAGAGAGAGAGGGAGACACAGAATCCGAAGCTGGCTCTGAGCCGTCAGCACAGAGCCCGATGCGGGGCTCAAACTCACAAACTGAGAGATCCTGACCTGAGCCAAAGGTGGACGCTCAACCGCCTGAGCCACCCAGGCTCTCCTACTCTTAAGCAAATTTTTAACAGATGTCTAAGCTTTGGCTCTCTCCTTTATAAAATGAGGATGATATATGTCCTCTATAGAACATATTGTATATAAGTATCGGGGAAGCAATGATAACTTCATTCAGGTGATCAATCATTATTTTTTATTATATTACTGAAAAAGAACCTAAAATTACATGTTAGGACTTATCAGAATCTACAGAATGCATATACTTCTAAAAGTCAGGTTGTTATGAATGTGTTTGGGTTGGTTTTGAAGAAGTTTTAATTGACATGAAGTTTAAATCTATGAAATATATGGAGAATGAATTAGTAATATGATCGTTTACTTCAGTTGAGTGTCAGACCAGAAGAATTATGGTCCAGTTGAAAAAAAGAAAAATAACATACATATGTGTGTATTTCATTAGCATACAAAAAACTAGGTGTGTGACAGTGAAGAAGCATCCTTTCCCTTTATGACCATCTCAGACAATATACTCATCAACTGACTGGATGTTAGTTTAGTTAAGAGAATAAGGGCCACTATGATGGAGTATAGAGCCCTGAACTTGGAATCGGAACTCAGGATTCAAGATCTACCATTTGCTAACTGGGGGTAAACCACACGTAGTCATTAAAATTTTTACCTCATTTAGGGCACCTGCGTGGCTGAGTTGTTAAGGGTCTGACTCTTGGTTTCAGCCCAGGTCTTGACCTCACGGTTTGTGAGTTCAAGACCCATGTCAGGCTCTGCTCTGCCAGTGCTGAGCCTTCTTAGGATACTCTCTCTCCCCTCTCTCTCTCTGCCTCTCTCCTCCTCATGCTGTCTCTCGCTCTCTCAATAAATAAATACATAAACTTTGAAATAAAGAAAGAAACACATAAATAAAATCTTACCTCATTTGTAAAACGCAGGTAAGATATTTAACTTAGGATTAATAAAACACAAATGTGAAGGGACTTGTGTTTCTGGCCATGACTGGCCAGCTTATAACAAGCCCAAATAGCACCAAGGATAACTGGAAAAGTCAGGTAGGATAGATAAATCAAATCTGTGTGGAGACATTGGAAACGTGCCTAGCATTTGGGGGCTAAGATCCCAGGAAGAAATGATAGCCATTAAGACGAGCTGAATGTACACATCCTTCTTTTTCCTTTTGGGGCATTTGTTCATCTTCGATGGAAGTGATTTTGAAGCCAGGCAGAAGATGGCTGCCAGGAGGTAGAGAGGGCAGTGGAGCTTTTGAAAATATCACAGGGCCGGAAGACAAAAACTGGAGTTCAGGCCAATGAGGTGTCAAGGGTTTGAGGAAACAAGATCACGGGAGATAAAGAAGCATAGAGAAATGAGCCTGACATTCTTCGTACACCCCATTCAGCATTTGCCAATTCCTTATTGAGCGGTGTCAGAGGTTAAGAAGCTAAGTAAAAAGCAGCTGAAGAGGAGAAGGGAGTTTTTGGCAATCTCACAGCATTTGGGTAAACAAAAACTGGAATTTAGGACTGCCACGGAAAAGAGGTTCTAGAAAGCACTCCAGTCTTTCAGTCGGGACTGCTGGCAAGCTCTCCTCCAGGAATTGGAGGTGAAAAGTAGACCAAGACTTGACTAGACTCCAAACCTTGGTTGGGTCCCACATTTTCCGGTCGGATTGAGGGAAACTCCCCTTACCTAGCTGCAGGATGGGGTGACTCCTCACCGCAGGGAAAGCCTCATGCAGAATCAATCATACTCGCCATTAACAATGCTTGCCATTCAATGGAAATCACAATAAATAACAATGAACAGCACCCCCAAATCAAAAGGCAACGGAGTCACACATGAACTGGATACGAGGTGTTCAGACCTAGACCTGAAATTGATTTAAATTAACCACTTCAATAAAATAGATGGTGAAATGCAAATTTCAAGAGATCAGAGATCTGTGTTCAATATTCAATAAAAAAAAAAAAAAGTCCAGGCCAATCAAGAGATAGGATAATGTGACTGAAACTAAGGGGAACAAGGACAATAAAACAGGCTCGGGTGGTGCAGATGTTCGAGGTAGCAGACAGGACATTAAATAACTATTCATATTTTCAAGGAAATTACAGAAAAGATGGACAAAATAGATAAAAGTAAGAACTCGAACAGAACAATTGCTTATGAAAGTATTTGCTATTTCATATGAGATTGCCATCTTTGGAATCAGCCACCCTTCCCCTCTACTAGTCAGCAAAGGTGCAGGCTTATTATTTCTCTTCAATCAAGAAGCCATTTGAGGCCATTTTTGCAAAGTTAAGGCTCAGACAACCTCTGGCTGCCTGTGTGTTTGGCACAGAGCCCTCCAGATCAGGTGACTGGGACCCATCTCACACGACTTCAGAATTGAGCAAATGCGTCGAGGGAGAACGTGACTGTGTGTTGGCCGCCCTTCCAGTCCCCACTTTTGTCTTTCCATCTTTATAGAACCACAGAAGGTCTTCCTTGTTTGTCATTTCCCAGTTCTCTTCCCAGGACGGATCCTGGATCCTCAACCTCTTGCCCACACCAAGAACCTTCAGTTCCTCTGGGAACAAAAGCAGCCACGCATGATACACTCGCATTTTCTGCCTTCTCCCCCCTCTGGAATCTTAGCCTTTCTGGTTTCTGTTGTTTCAGTGGCTCTCTGATACTTTTAAACAAATAATTTTTTTCAATGTGTATTTATTTGAGAGAGAGAGAGAGAGCGAGCGAGCACACAAGCCGGGGAGGGCAGAGAGAAACACACACACACACAGAATCCAAAACAGGCTCCAGGCTCTGAGCTGTCAGCACAGAACCAGACACGGGGCTCCAACCCGTGAACTGCAAGATCGTGACCTGAGCCGAAGTCAGTTGCTCAACCAACGGAGCCACCCAGGCACCCCAAGAACAGTTTCAAGTTTTAATGTGTGTGGGTCCCGTTCCCCGGCTCGGAGGGAAGCTATACTTCAACATTTACCAAGGTCAAAATGACCCGGCAGAATCTCAAAACATGGGCTCAATTTCTGCCCCAAGCACACGTTGTACATCTGTTTCATTAATGAAAATAACCAGAAGAAGAGCATTTGGAACACACACACACACACACACACACACACAATAGGAAAAAGGAAGAAACTTCTCTGGTTCCCATAATATTAAAGTCAAACAGCTCTGCCTATACTAGAAACTTAAGGGCTGCAACTTTCTGAAATGTTCTTTGTCTAATAATTTGTAACTTTTCGTGTAAAAAATGTAACCCTACATCAAGTGTTTCCTTACTAGAGCGTTCTCTTCCTTATGAAAACTACACCCAGCTGTCCTAACTTGAACTGCAGTAAAACTCTCTTCCTCTTTCTTTTTTTTGTTTTTGTTTTTGTTTTTTAGACATTCTAAAAGATTTGTTTGAGTCAACACCAGCTACTTAAGAAATACCTTCGTAAGTTCACCAAAAGGCAGGCAGAAAAGCCTCAAAGTAGAAACATCGGAAATGCAGCAGCATAGGTATATAAATTGTATCACATTCATTCAAAAGGAAAACAAACCACAACCATATACAACAGGACTAATCTCACAATGTCTAGCCCAAAAAACAAAAACAGATACAAAGTAACACATGAAGTTTGCAAAAGCGTTGCAAACAGCAAAGCACCACACACTTTGAGAATTATCAATGTTGATAATACCCTAAGAATATGTAGAATATTTCTAAGTTTTGGGAATTTTATTCCGTAGAAACTGAACTCCCAATATGTTTTATGTGACTGCAGTGAAAATCCATGCACTGGTATAAAAAAATGAAGAAAGATGAATGCAAAACTGTATCTCTTGAGCTAAACTTAGTAGTAAGTATCAAGGCACTCCTCACAACACAAGTTGCTTTTTATTCCTCCAAACTAGGAAAAACTGCCAATGTGTTACACATTCCACAGCTTTTATCTCCACTGCTCAAATGGATGGCTGTACATTTTCTTCTTGCTTTGGCCTGATATATGCCTCTCATTTTTGTCACTTATGTCTGAAAGTGCCACATTCTAATTTGGACTGCTATATCTTCAATCTGATATTTGTGGACCTTAAGGAATGTAGTGGGCACATCACATGACTTGTCTCAACTTGTGACAATGATGAGGACATTCTCCAAAAAAACAAATGCCCCTGATCTCCTTCTGTTAGGCATCAGAGCATAGCAGTTTTGCTCTGCACAGTATTACTTTTCCAAAGGGAATATTGTGTGAAGGATCTGAGACAGAAAGACCTTGATTAAATCTAAACAATGCCAAGCATTTACCAGTAGAGTAGTCTTGATATTATAGACTACCTAGACTTGAACAGGTCTCATAAATAAAAGAAATTATATATGAGGCTGGTTTGTCTCAAACATACAAATTCTTGAGTTTAGAAATGTCAGCGTGTTTGGTAAAAGCAACTTGTCTCAACCTCATTTGGGGGCTATTACACACTAGAAGTTAAATATTTTTGCAGCCAGACATTGAACTTACTGCTTAACACATCTGGAATATCACTTCTTAGTTCTAACCGGGCTGATGATATTTTTTAAGAGAAGGAATGTCTTCATGTTGGGTGATTTTTTTTTCTTTTTCATCTAGAACTTTTAAAAATATCTCTTTATTTTTATATAATTTCAGACTCACAGACAGGTTACAGGAATAGTAAAAGGAATTTCTATAGACCCATATACCCATATTTACCCATTATTTACAATAAACTTAACCCCCTCATCTTGCCATGTTCTCTTTCACTTTATCTTCTTTCCTTCTGTGTGTGTGTGTGTGTGTGTGTGTGTGTATGCATGTATGCATGTAGACCATTTGAAAATAAGTTGAAGATATCATTTCCCTTCCCCTTCATGCTTAAATATTTCAGTGGTTATTTCCAGAGAACAAATAATCCATCAGCCCTTTTTGTCCTCCTTGGCCGTGATATTTTTAAATAGTGAAAGCCAATTAGTTTACAGAATATCCCTCAATTTGGATTTGTCTGTGGTTCTTCATGGTTAAATTCAAATCATGCATCAAAAAGGCAGGAACACCATAGAAACAATGTTGTATCCTCATAATGCTGGCTTGTTGCTGATATTAACTCCGATCCTTTGGTTAAGGTACCCAGGTGTCTTCTTCAACTTTTGTCCATTGGTTTTACCTTTCTAAAGGAGATTAGTTCTAGCTTCATCATCCCCTTCCCTAATGGTGAACTGGAATATTCTGCTGTAGGAAAAGGGTTCCATCTCTTCCATTTATAGGTTCATTTGTTAATTTATTTAATTATGTTATTGGGTTATAATACACTTCATATCATCATTGATTTTTATGTGCAAATTATCCAAGATCTGGATGTGCCCTCAAGCTGTCTCGTGTGTGTGTGTGTGTGTGTGCACGCGCACACGTGTATATTTATTTATCTTCTTCATTCTTTGAAGACTTTCTTCCTTCTGGGTCAAAAGTAAGTTCCAGGCCCATTTCTTGCAGTTCCTAAATGAGCTTTTCTCAAAAGAGTCCTGGTATCTTTTTGTGGATCGTGTTCTGGTATGACATTTCTTCTAGGCATCCTCAGCAGACAGAGTTGGAAAAATGCACAAATTTGCCTCTTTATTTTCATATATATCTGCATTTATATATATATATATATATCTATCATATATATATAATATGATATATATATAAATATAAGCATATATTTATATAAGTATAAATATATAAACATAAGCATATATTTATACTTATAAATATAAGCACATATTTATAAGTATAGTATATATAAACATATAAGCATATATTTATATAAGCTTAATATATAAATATTTAAGCATATATTTATATAAGTATAATATACATAAATATATAACTATATATCACAAGGTATATCCTAATCCATCTTTCCATATTTGTAACTCTCCTATCCTGCACTGAGTAAATTTTCTTTTCTTCTTTCTTTCTTGCTTATCTTCTCCCCTTTTTCCTATGCTCTTTTCCTCCCTTCTTTCCAAATGTATTTTTTTCCTTTTTAAAATATACTAGTTATAATATTTCAAATATTTGAAAATGTTAAATTAGTGTTAAGGAAGGCCCAAAAAAGTTGATGTTCTAAACACAATGTGTATTTCCATAAAATTAGTGACTCCGATGTTAAATACTACATTTTGCTTATATATATGTTAGCTCTACCCATTGGATTGTAGGTTTATTTAAAAGTGGTACAAACAGAGCTCTTCTTGGAAAAAAAGACAGGGTTGTAGAGAGTTAAAGAGAAGATAATTTACTTGGCAAACATTTCCATTAATGTGGTAGATGCCAGACAGATATCACTCTGATTTTGTAAAAGTATGATAGGAAATGAACTCTTTTCACTGAAAATGCCAACCAAGATTTTTTGAATAATCATGGCATGCAAGTTCCACATTGTACTGTTTACATCCATCAGATCTGGCAAGAATTACCTAGATTCTCTTTCAAAAGTACTACTCTTCTGGGGCGCCTGGGTGGCTCAGTCGGTTAGGCATCAGGTCTTGATCTCAAGGTTTGTGAGTTCGAGCCCCGCATCGGGCTCTGTGTGACAGCTCAGAGACGAGCCTGCTTCAGATTCTGTGTCTCCCTCTCTCTCTGCCTCTCCCCTGATCACACTCTGTCCATCTGTCTCTCTCTCAAAGATAAATAAATGTTAAAAAAAAAATTACTACCCTTCCATTGACTTTCTCAGAAAATAGACAGATATTACAGCACCAACGTCTGTTTTCAACCCCCTTCTTGAAAGCATAATCCGTAAATAATGGACTGTGGAGATTCTAGAATATTTAAAAGTACCAAATAAAAAACTTCTGCTGTCAAGTAAATGTAAGGTATATTGCACCACACTTGGGAGAAGAGAAATGAGTCTGATAGAGGAGGCAAGAAATTGCTCAGTAAGCACCTAAGTACACAAAGTCATAAATAAGAAAAACAATAAATAAAAACTTAAGGAAAATAAACTTTGGGGTGTGTGTGTGTGTGTGTGTGTGCCTGCGTACCTGCCTTTCAAATAGCACCTGATCTGGAAGTAATTCTTTCTTACCCATAAACCTGGTGTAAAGGCCAGCTGTCCCCTAGAGCACGCAGAGATTAAAGGTAACCCTGGAGACTGAAGAGAAAGAAAAAGACAGAAAGACTTTCTGGACCTACATTTCAGAACAGAATGAAGAAATGTCACGATGAATACTAGGTGTGAGGCCAGAATGTTATTGCAGCGGTTGGTCAGCAAGTCCGAAATGAGCATTTCAACATCTAAGCCACAGGGCCTGGTGCCACTCAGACATCAGCAAGGGTGCTTAGAAGCCTAGAAAGCCTGAGGTCAAAGTTTAGCATCGCCGGGGAGAGAACCATTACCTCGACAGGTAGATGAAAAAATGATGCATGAGTTCATCCAAGAGCAGAAATCAGAGCCTCCAAAAGCTGAACATAGCCCACCAGCCTACAAAGGGCCACACGTTGAAATAAGGGCCATGTCTAGTGTTGTCAGAGCTGGATTTGGGTTCGATTTCATCTTTTTTTTTCTTACTTAGATGGCAAATATTACTATATCTTCTGTATACTGCGGTGCGGGAATGTGCAAATGCCAACAGGTGAAGGGAGAGAAAAATTGAGAAGTGACACCTGTAAACAGCTCCAGGGCAGGAAAGGCGGGCGGCCATGGGTGTGAGTAAGCCCCGCAAGCCCCGCTGGAGAGCATGGGGGAGCCGGGCCCCAGGGCTCTACTGCAGGATGCCGCCCACCCTGACAGATCATTCGGATGATTCAAAAGGACACCAGGGCCGGTGATCTGACAGTCAACCCCTGGCCCTGCTAGGTGCCAGGCTCTTTATTTTATCTTTACAAGCCCACAGGCTAGGGGAGATTACTCCCCATTTTACGGATGAGGAAATTGACGTTACCCTAGCCATGTCTCCCCCATCCCAGGTCTGGCAGGCCTTCCACTTAGCCGTGTTGCTTTGTTTCGAACTTGAAATGTTTACAATTTCCTTAGGGATGGAGGGAATGAAAGGAGACTACATGCATGGAGTTTCATCCGGTGGAGACAGTCTCATATATAGTTCATTCTAAATCACAGAGGTCTTTGGGGCGCCTGGGTGGCTCCGTCGTTTGAGCGTCCGACTTCAGCGCAGGTCATGATCTCGTGGCCCGTGGGTTCGAGCCCTGCGTGGGGTTGTGGGCTGAGATCCCAGAGCCGGGAGCCTGCTTTGGATTCTGTGTCCCCCTCTCTGCCCCTCCCCCGCGAGAAGACAGCTGTCTGTGAGCCAGGGAGCAGGCTCTTACCAGGAAATGAAATCTACCAGCCCCTTGATCATGGTCTTCCAGCCTCCAGAACTGCGAGAAATGAACTAGAATTCTTTAAGCCACCCCATCTATGGTATTCCGTTGCAGCAGCCTGAATGGATTAGCTGCTCTTCTGCAGTCTTGGTGCCTGGCACATAGTTGGAACTCAGTAAACATTTGCAGAATGTTACTGTTTAAAAAATGAATTTAAAATGCAGACTTGTCATTGCCCACGGTCGGAAGTCTATCTGGTTTAAATAGGCCTCACCAGGCAAACCTACAAATACTCTCCGATTAGAATTAACAGACTCTTTCTCCTGTGTAGTGAAACTGTCTCTGGGCAAATTTAAATAGTCTTTTTCTTTTCGTAAATGCATACATGTCACAAAAATAATGTGAGTTAAAATAACCCCGGGGAAAGGCCTGCCTTTATAAAGCTGCATCTCCAAGAATGGCAGGGTGGTGTTTAACTGCAAAATGTATAAATTTCTGGGGCAAATTAAGTGTTCTGTTGTGGACTTATGGACACGCATTTTATATGGTTTATACAAATGAAGACATTGGGTAACTGGATTGAAATTAAATTAAAATGCTACAGCAGTCATGTTTTCTCATGAATCTTACTGACACCCAAGTGCCCTTCCTCCTGCTTCTCATCTCCTCTTTTTCGTCAGGTGGCCTTTACATGGCCCCCAAAGACAACTTCATAAAACGCCAAGCTGACTTTGTCACTCTTCTGCAAAATGCTAGCGCTACTTGCTAAGAGAATAAAGCACAAAGTATTTTTTTTTCAATGTATCTTTTTAGCCTTTATTGGACTCATCCCCAAAGCCTGATATCCCCCTCCCCACTGTTCTGTTAAGCTGATGGGGGTCTTTCTCACACCCTCCTGCTCTGAGTCCCGTTGTACCCTGGGTCACTGCCTGGAATAAACGTCATCCACTATCCTTTTTCCAACTCAGCCCTATTGATCCCTTCAAGGCTCATTAGAGACATCACTTGCTCTGCAAAGCCTTCTCTGACCTTCTCTCCTATTGTAAGGAGATAAAACCACTCTGCCACCTGCATTACTCTGGAACCTTGTCCTTCTCCTATCTCTATTCCACGATTTCTCTACTATAACATAAACAACTTGAGGACAGGCCATTTCCAGCATGCTATTAGATGTGGGAAAACAGACCTCCACGTGGTAAGTGCTCAGTAACATATGTGATGGAGAGAAGGAGGATACAAGTAGGAAAATCAAGAAGGAAGATAGGAAGAGATACCATAAAGAAAAAGCGTGGCTATTCCATCCAATATAACCATCCGTGGGATGGGAAGGAGAGCAGAGAATCATTCGGTTTTCCTTCCACAGATGTAGAAGGAAACTAAAAGATGAGAAACCTAATTTTGATTAATTCAGAATAGATACCTGCCAACTAAAAGTAAGCAGGTAAAACAGGTTTAAAAATAAGGTGGATTTGCTGAGACCTGGAAATTGTTCAGTTTCATAACCCACTCGATTACGGTGCATAAGCAAAGTTAAACATTCAGGTGAAATAAAAATCCCTTTCCTCACCAAGTACGTCCCCCAAATCCAGATGTTTGGCATGCTGATAGACATAATATCTAGATGACAGATTGAATTTTTTATTGGCCACTTACGTGTTTTGACACAACCAGTGATGTTATGAGTCTGGAGTTGCACATAAAAGCTTCTGCACTTACTTATCCTATAATTTATATAGGAAGACATTTACCAGGAAGGATAAAATGCCAACATAGTTAAACAGAAGGAAATATAAACACGATTTTCTTTGAGTAGAGGATATTTGATGTCACTTCTGATTACCGGCATGAGAATTTGTCAAGTTTCCACTGGGCAAGTTTAATAACAAAAGAGAAGATTTGGGGTACAAAGAGTAGTCGAGGCAAACCTCTTTGAATTGCTTGTTTTGTAGTTGTGTAGTTCTGTAGTTTTGGGTTATATGTGTATTTCCAAAAAAACAAACAGTTTGAATTAAGATTCTAGAGTACCCTAATGATAAATTTATTTTCAAAAGATGGCTGCAGCATTATCACCATCCCATATGTTTTTCTCTCATTGTGCCTCTATCACTCCTCTTAAAGAGATGTGGGAGCCATGTTCCCTCTCCTTCCATAAAGGTGACCTTGTAATTACGGCAGAAACAGAGCTTGGTGATTCCTAAGTCTAGATTATGTAAGATGGCATTGGTTTTCTCAGGTCTCTTGATCTTGAGACCCACCCACCATTGAATGAAGCGAACCAAGCAGTCCATGGAAAGGCCCACGTGAAGAGAAATGGGGGCCTTCTGACCAAACTCCAGTAGAGAGCCAGAACCCATGTGCCTACCACGTGAGTGAGCCTTGCTGGAAATAGATTCTTCAGCCCCTCCTTGAGCTGCTGCACTCAGTGCTGCATGGAACAGAGATCAACGTTGTTCGCTGCCAAGTCTTGCCCGATTTGCAAATATGTAAACAAGTAAATAATGGTTGTTATTTGGGGATCATTTGTTACATAGCAACTGATAAATGGGAAAGCTCTCAAGAGGAAACGGCATACACTCCACCTTCCACCTTGACACCAGGGGAAAGTACATTCTTTACTTTAGTTCTGTGCAGAACCATGGCTCCCCCAAGACACCCATATCCTAATCTCTGCAACCTGTGAACATGTTATCTTAAATGGTAAAATGGATTTTGTGATTAAGTCGAGAATTCTTAAGATGGGGAGATTACACTGGTTTATCCAAGTGGAGCCCCAAGGTAATCATAAGGGTCCTGGTAAGTAAAACGGAAGGCAGGAGGGTCAGAATCAGAGAGAATCATAGAGAAGCATATGCTACATTGCTGGCTTTGAAGGTGGAAGAAGGGGACCATAAGCCAAGGTAGGTAGGTGGTTTCTGGAAGCTGGTAAAGAAAACAAATTCTTCTGTGAAGTCAATAAGAAATGCAACCCTTTATTTTAGCCCAATGAGACCTATTTCAGACTTCTGATTTCTAGAGCTTTAAATAAGAATACTTTTTTTTTCTTTTTATTTTTTTAAGGCACTGAGTGTATGGTAATTTGCTATAGCCATAAGAAACTAATAAAAGTAGTTATATTTTTATTGTTTAATGAATTGTTTCCCCTTTCTTGAAAAAAGCCTGGGCCCATGACCAGCTCTAGGCAGAACCTCGACATGGGGTCATACAATAATATAATTTAGTTCTGGATTAGAAAAGGCTTTGGAAATTGGCAGGCTAGTGGTAGTAGTGAGGCCTAGGAAGGATTATTGGCTGTTTTAGAGCCTGGAGATGGTCAGTAGCTGAGCAGACACCAGAACACAACTATATAACTCTAAGGCCCAAACCTTTCTCCTGGATGATTACCGTCAATATTCCTTTAGTCTGGTTTTCTGACATCTGACAGCCTTTTTCTCAGTCTTGTGGTGTCCAACTATCTCCAGCTGGACAGCATATGAGCTCTATTCTAGTTTCTGTTCCTCTAGGGCTCCCCTCTAGGGTTACCAATATCTCCTTTCTCTTCATTCACGTTTTGGTTCTCTAGTTCATTTGTGTTTCCAAAGATTTACGGGTTGTCTTGGTGAGTCTATACACACAAATAATACACATGACAACGTAAAGACAATCGTTTTACGAAAAATAACTAATTTCTAAAATAAAAATAAATGAAAGAGAAGAATGATGTTGCTCTATATTTTTGAAAATCTCTTTGATGTCTAGCTAATAGAAAACAGTTATATTTTTATATGGGTTACTGCACTCAAATTGTTTTGGTTGAAGTATGTGAGGAAAATCCAGCTTCGTACAGATTTGTAGTTGGAAAATGAAGAACTATTGTAATAGATTTTCAATGAATTGTGGATACTCCTGTTGGATACTACACCAAAACTTGACAAGTGATACCTTCTTGAGGGTAGTTGCAAGGTGGAATAACCTATACCATATCGATGCATTTTTCATGCTCATTTACATTAAATACATTGGCCTGCCTTGCCCTTTGCATTTACCCAGCATGATTTATTTTTTTTTACATCACGTGTTGGTCATTTGGAAAATACTGGTTCACTGAGTAATGCACATTTTTCAAATGTTGACACATTTCATGATAGGTTATCAAAGAAAACTACATTCATTAAAACCATTCCTGACATCATCAGAAGAGTTTTTAAGTATTGAGAAGCTGTCAAGCTCACAGCGGTGGGTAAGAGTTTTCCAAAATTTTGATGTTTGTTGGAAAGTTTGAGTTTAACATTGGCAACAAGTGTGGTCAATTGTTTCCCTTGAAGTAACAGACTCATCCAAATTGAAATAAGCATAATCTGTTGCTGTTTTTTTCAAATAAAAATTGTGTTCCATGAAAAATGTGGCTAGTTTAGTTCGCAGCTCGAACAATTGCCCAAATGTTTTATGTGTACCTCCCATCTCATTATATAGATATTACACAGACATTAAGAAGGCATACTTGGTGAATGGATAAAGAAAATTTGGCATATATATGTAATGGAATATTACTCAGCTATAAAAAAGCATGAAATCTTGTCATTTGTAATGACATGGATAGGGCTAGAGAGTATTATGCTAAGTGAAATAAGTCAGTCCAAGAAAGACAAACGCCATATGATTTCACTCATATGTGGAATTTAAGAAAGAAAACAAATGGGCAAAGGGGAAAAGGAGAGAGAGAGAGAAGCAAACCAAGAAACAGACTCTTAGCTATAGAGAACAAACTGATGGTTACCAGAAGGGAGGGGGGTGGGCAGATGGGTTAAATTGGTGATGGGGATTAAGGAGTGCACTTGTGATGAGACCTAGGTGACGTATGGAAGTGTTGAATCACCATATTGTACACCTGAAACAATATTACACTGTATGCACTGTATATTACACCTGAAACTGATATAACACTGTAAGTAAACTGGAATTAAATAAAAAACTTAAAAAAAAGAAGACATGGGGCGCCTGGGTGGCGCAGTCGGTTAAGCGTCCGACTTCAGCCAGGTCACGATCTCGCGGTCCGTGAGTTCGAGCCCCGCGTCAGGCTCTGGGCTGATGGCTCAGAGCCTGGAGCCTGTTTCCGATTCTGTGTCTCCCTCTCTCTCTGCCCCTCCCCCGTTCATGCTCTGTCTCTCTCTGTCCCAAAAATAAATAAACGTTGAAAAAGAAAAAAAAAAAAAAAAGAAGACATGGCCAATAGCTGTGAATTAAAAAAAATAATAATAATTATAATTTTCAGGTCCTTCATCGAGTGCATTCTTATGTGAAATGGGCTTTTCCCTTTATTTTTCTTTAACTGCTAATATATTACAGGGAAAAACGCAACTTACTGTGTAAGTTGGTGCCACAGCATTGACACCCACAAGGTGCCAAGAGTTTTACTCAACGTTGCTTCTGCGCCACCCATGCAAGTGTTAGAGTGAAAAGGGCCAATAACATTTCAGTAGCATTAAGAAAATTGTTTATATCGAAGTAACTCCTATGGGCCAAGGGGACCCACAGATCATTATTTGAGATCGTTGTTTGAGAACTGCTGAATAGCGTCTTACAAACCATAAGGAGTTAGATTTTATTTCAGTTACAATGAGCAGCTCTTCATGAGATTTTAGTTAGGGAAAGATGTGATTTGATCTGCATTTTTAAGAGATGACAGAAAGGTTTTTAACTGAGAACGTGTTTGACAGGGCCATGTACAGAGAGGTGGAGAAGTCTGGTAGGAGGATGTGAATAAAGAAATATTAAAAGTAATTTGAGGCATGATATATTTGCATGGTCTATGAGACATCCAAATGGAAGACTCAGCAGGAAATTGTACTTGTAAGTCTGCAACGTAGAAGTTAGTTCTAGTCTGGGTTTATGTACTTGGGAGTCATTTACAAACAGAGAACTCAAGATTGAGGTGATTGATAAAAAACAGAGTGTAGTGGAGGAAGAGAAACCTGAACCCAACCTTGAACAACTCAAAAATTTAAAAATACATAAAACTAGTAAATCTCTTGGGAGTGGGTCTGGGGACACCAGGGTATGAAGATGAAGGGGATTTATCCTTGCACACTCCATCGCACAACTTCCGGTGAACATATACAGTTCTTTGCACAGTTTATGCTATTTAAAATGCAAAATTAAAGAGGCACCTGGGTGGCGCAGTTGGTTACGTGTCTGACTCTTGATCTTGGCTCAGGTCACGATCTCAAGGTTTGTGAGTTTGAGCCCCACGTTGGGCTCTGCACTGATGGGGAGGAGCCTGCTTGGGTTTCTGTCTCTCCTTCTCTCTGCCCCTCCTCCACTTGTGTGCCCTCTCTCTCTCTCAAAATAAATAAAGCAACTTAAAAAAACACAAAGTGCAAAATTTGTTACTTTGTCATATGTATACACCAGGGAAATATTCGCTGCAATGAAGACAAGCAAATCAAGAAGTTTCCTTGTGATCCTTCATAACCCATGCCTTCCTGCCCACATTCCCCAGGCAACCACTAGCCTACTAGGGTATTGCTCTGTTCAAAAACAAAAAATAGTTTTAAAAAAGAAATCAATCTGATAAAACATCATTTTGCAGGAAAATAAGGTCATGAGAAAAGAAAATCACCCAGTGATCACCCAGTGATAAAGCTTTTTAAGGACAAAAAAGATTAGAATCCGATTTTCTTGACTTCCATTTTTGGAACCTTTTTCACGGCACCAGGCTTCCTGTACTCTTTGACCTACTGTCAAAGTTCATGTTCTTTTCTTACTTGGCTCCTTTTAGACAGTATCCCTTTTGAAGGTATTGGAGGAAGAATTTCTTCTCTGTCGGTTGGAGTCACTACCTGATCTGTTAAGATGCAGAAACTTCAGCTCTAACAGCTACTGTAGACTGCCTCTGAATAGGTGTATTAGGCTTGAGAAATACACCAAAGATACTTCAATCTTCTCTTCTATCAAGAATTCCCCATCGCATTTCACTTTCTTTGTCATAAAACAATTGAACAAACTTTATGTAAACCTGAAGTTTTCAAACCTGCCAGTCTTAGAGCAATACACTGTTTTTTCAACAAGAGCGCTAAGAAGTAGGAGACACTGAATTTCCATATTATTGAAAGTATATTACTTCACAAATTATCCTACATTTTGGTTCCCCCAGAAGCTGAGTCTGAATCGAAGATTTGAATACAAGTCGTTTATTAGACAGGTGATTCCAGAAAGTGCTGGAAGAGGATTGGAGAGTGAAGCAGGGAAGGGACACAAATCCATAAACTATGTATTATCAAGAGAGTATTAAATTTAGGCAAGAGGGTTGGCCTTGCTGGGGGAACTCTAAGAAACACTGTCGATTCCACTTCAAGACTGTCCATCTGAAGGGTGCAGAGGCTGAAGTATTTATCCACCAGTTCTATAGTCACTGGCTGAGGGCATCTCCAAGGAGCACAGACTTCCTGCCATTTCCTGCCCATTCTCCACACACGTGAGGACCGTGAGAAAGCTCTCAGGTGACAAATCATGGGTACTCGCAGTAAGACAGTTTGGCATGTGCTGGACTATTATGTAGCAAGGAGATATGTGCAGGGTACTGACTATGTCCATTAAGAGAACCACACGACAGTTAATTCTGAAAGGGAATCTCAACTCTCTAGATCTAATCATGGGATTTTTGTTCCTCCTGGTAATTTCGCTAATAAAACTATAAGCAAGTTATGATGGTAACTTGCAAGCCCCTGAGAACAAGATCCATATTTTATTTACTACCTTCCAAAGATCCGATCGTAAGTGCTCAACAGATACTTAACAGTGGTTTTATAATCAGTGAGCTGAATTGCTCTGCTGTGAACTAACTTGAGATTAGCTCTGCGATTGTATGTTGCTATGGTGAAGAACACATTGTCTGGAATCAGACCACCGAGGTTATAACCTGGCTCCATCACTTACTAACTATGTGACTTTGGGCAAGATTCTTAACCTCTCTGATTTTTGTGTATCTTCTCTGTTACATGGATATAATCATAATTCCTGTGTAATTTTGTGTTATAAGAATTAAATGAGCTAATTCATGGACAACTGTTATTATACTACCTAACGCTTGTTATATGCACAAGATCTATTAGCTATTAATATCTCTGGTCACTTGAGAAATGGACATTAGGATTGTCCAACATCTAAAGTGACCATATTATGGTTGATGAAATCAAACTTCACACATACGTGTGGCTATTGTAAAATGTTTGTGATCTTGTCCAAGGCAGACTTGTCAAAACTAATCATTGTCCAATAAGACGTAGACATAACTTTACCCTGATTTTTTCACTTTTAACATTGTGTTTTCAAATGTTTAACTTATTTGGGGAAGTACCCCTGTGTTTTGAGTTAGGTAGATATATCAACACAAACCATTTAAGTAAGACAGCTTAAGGTCGGATTTCAAATGCTATTTTCCAACTTTAGAGATAATAGATTTTATTATATATCCAAATACCAATTGTGCTGTCTCTTGGGTTTTATTTATGTAGTTTCCATTTCTGTGAATGGCTCATTTATCTTAGAATTCAAGTTTAGATTTACCTTTTTGCTTTAAACTGTTTGTTAAATTCCTACAAGGTAAGAGGCATCGTGCTGGATGCTTGAGGTCACTTGGGCCATTTTCTCCTTCAGGCACAATACCGAATATATCCTAGGTAGAAGGGAATTTACTCTAGAATGTATGTTCATAGCCATTCTCAAGAATACACTGCCATAATAAATAAGTTTCAGTCTGTGGCATACAGTTTAAGCACATTTCCTTTTCTTCCATCCCCAGTGGAAATAAAAATGCATCAACCTCTGTAAATATACTTGGAAATTATCATTGATTATCTTTATATTGTCGGGGACAAATGGTCTGTGGTTTCTTTCCTTTTGAGGGAAGCAGCAAAAGATTGTTAAAAGATTATTTAGCAAGGGATAAGAAAATCTGAAGTCTGCTTTTAGCTTTGCCTCCAAGGCTTTGATTGAGTGATATCACAGACCTTGCTGATAATATTTTCATGCAGTGATATAACACTGTGGATCAGATCAGGAGTTCGGATGCACCTGAAAAAAATCTAGGTATAGTCTGGGGATATTGGATTAGAAACATGGCCACCAATGGATCTAGTCACAGACAGGGACCTGAAATATAAAGCTAACTAATGTGGACAGGGAAGATCTAAGCAACATTTTTCATATAGGGTCCAAGATCTGGGATTTATATTTAAGCAAAGTTGGGCATATATTGTAGCAAATAAAGACAACAGAAGTCCCTGAAAATCATGTTTTCTTAAGGGTGGTCAAGTAACAGGAGAAAAAACTCCAGGACCCCAGCTTGGTGACTGGGGTTCAATGGAGAAGACACAGGCAAAACAACATGAAACCGTGGAGTGTGGGGTACAGAGAATGTCTCTTCCAGAGACAGAATGGTGGCAGAGGGTGGAAATGTAGTAGCAGGGGCTTGAGAAACCTTCACAGAGCTCCAGAGGCACAACTGGTCCCATAGATTGAACAAGAATGAAGAAATGGTAGTGCCTATTAATTGTCTATTGCTGAGTAACAAATGACCACAAAACTTACTAGCATAAAATAATACACATTTATCATCTCATAGTCTCAAGGGGTCAAGAATATAGACAAAAGGATCCTCTGACTTAGAGTCTCTCACAAGAAGTGTTGTCAGGGCTGGAGTCTCGTCTGAGTTTTCAAATTATAAGAACCTGCTACTGAACTCTATGGTTGTCCGGTTTCGGTTTCTAGAAGGCTCTTGGATTAAGGGTCTCAGCTCCTTGATGACTATGGAAGGGGGGCGCCCTCAATTCCTTGTCATGTGTACCTTTCCATAGCAATCAGAACATGGAAGCTTGCTTCCTCAAAGCCAGCAAGGAAGAATGTCTTCTAGAAAGCTACAAGTTAAAATCTTACACAATCGACAAATGGAAATGAATCTCATCACTTTTACTGAATCCTGTCTGTTAGAAGCAATCACAGGTCCAGCCCACACTGAAGGAGGAAGAAGATTCCACGAGTCATGAATACCTGGAAATGGGGATCATTGGGGGGTCATTTTAAAGTCTGTCCACTACAGGGCACTAACATTTTATCAAGTATCTACCGGGTACCTCACTAGGAATTATAATATGTATTAGTCATTTACTCAGAGGTTCAGCTCTTAAGTTGTATGCACCTTAGAGGCATGGAATCAGGAAGGATAATACAGTAGTTGGAGGAAAAATTGTCCCTTCTTTACTTCAGTTTCTGCAGCTATGGGAAAATGGGGCCTGGATTAACGTCCCATTTGGTTCTTTGATTTCATCTCTTCAGGAGTTTCCATAAACCTGTCACTGAAGCCTTTTTCGGTTCTCTGGATCCCTTTTTAACTGTGGAAACTGACATTGTATCCACTCTTCTGGAAAGGGTCTTTTCGAGTGTAATGGGGTCATAAAAGATTGCTAAAGCCTACAAAATGTACCTCAGCACATACGGCCAGGGCATTTCTGAAAATAGAGCGGAAGCCAAACAGTTGTAAACCAAATATTGTTTCTGTTAATTATGACAATTTACCACAAAAATAAGCCTACCCCCCAAAAATCAAAGTAAAAGAAAGGAAGAGAAGTTCAAAACGAGAAAAAAAGAGGTGAGGGAGAAGAGGCAAGAGGTAGGGGAGAAGTAACTGATGCTTACTGAACACCGCTGTGTGCCAGGCTGGATGCTAAGAGACATTTGACCCTATAACTTTATTTTGAAATGTGAGCAACTGCTTTTTTAAAGGCTGTCTCATATATTCCATATGCATTTCTTGTCTTGTAAGAACTCTGGCATTGTGTGTTTCTAACAGTTTCTCAAAATTTTCAACTATCATCTCATGCCAACCAACTCTTTCCAACCCTTTGAGATTAATTTTGTAGAAAACATATTACATATGCCTTGGGGAGCCAATTCAACATTTTTGCTTCCCTAAGTAGGAGTATCTACTCCCTCCCAGGATACTGAGATTCAAATGTAATCATGAAAACCAACCAGAAATTTGCTGGTTGCAGATTTACATGCTAATGCTGCTTGGAGCTAGAACTGAAATTCAGGCAATGGAGATTATGGTTCTTGTCTTTCACAGATTGGTGAAGGTTCCAATTTGTGTTGGAACAGGTCTTCTCCCCTGGGTCAGCAGCCTGGCTGGATTCAATCACAGTCTCTAGCTGGGTTTGATTCGGTAGCTCACTCTAGACAAGCTTCAGTACATGGTCTTTTACCGTGCTAAGAGCAGTTTTCAAATAAATAACTACCTAAATGGCTTCCAGATGCTAAAATAAAAACTGTACTGATGCAAATATATTACATTTAATTTTAAGGCTGTTTAAGGTTTTTACTGTGCCTAGAGAAGACAGCTATAAAAAATGCACATCACTTTGGTAGAGCATACTTCGTCAATTACTCCATTAACAATAACAATGTGGGAAATAAAGGATGAAATCGAATATAATATAGCAATGAAGAACATGAACATAGACAAAAAGTGGAAATTATCAAGCAATGAATTAATATTGAATCATAGCTACCCAGAGTCCTGCTCAGGTCTTTCTTGAACATTATGAGGGTCCAGTGATCAGTAGGGTCCAGGATGTTGAATCACTTTTCTCAAAATGATGAGGTTTTGAGATTCGTGGGATCATGCTTCTTATAACCCACACTACACACTCCCAAGATGACTCTATGAGGGATTGTAGTCATGGAATAAGGAGCCCTCCTGTCAGTCAGCCCTAAAATATTGGGTTTATGAGCACCACTCAGGCTGTATCTCAGCACTCATAAGAGGGAAGGTGAGACTAGATCAGTCATTCCCAAAGTTATGTGGCTGAATATACAAGTCGGCACACAAAAGAGAAGGTAGGACACAGAGCTGTCCTTATTGTGCCTGAAAATGACATCTAATCAGAATTGCCCAGCCACTTTATTTAGAAATAAATAAATCAACAAAATTAGGTAGCATTGTAAGAAGGTTTTTAGAGATACAGCGTCTCAGGGAAGAAATTAAAGGATGAGGTTCACAAAAAAAAATTAGAGTGATATTTGTTTTATGGAATCCACGACCTTAAAATGACATGATTTCAATCATATGTACGATTTAAAACTTTTAATTCACCATGTTTCTTGGGAAGGTAGAAGGGAGAACTGTGCCATTGAATGGGGCTATAAAAATAAAAAAATAGGACACTGAAAATGACTTCAATTTACTTTTATAGGAGAACAGCAGATCGTAAAGAAGAGAAAAATAATGTAGCTTCATGTGAACTCATTTGGTAAAGCTGAGAATGCTGAGTCATCAACTGTCCCTTTCACAGTGGTCCTTGTAAAGTCACGGATACTGATGGAAACCCCTTGGTTCCTGCCATGTCATTTGGCCAACGTGCAAAAACAAACATGAAGACAGAAGCCCATAAGGTTGAGTGCAGGGAGTGGGAGAGAATAGGAATTTGATTCCCTCTGAGCTGAAGCAGAGAGAATCTCGGAACGGTTGTGTCAGGCTGGTAGTGTGGAGGAGATACCTCTGGGCATGTGCCTATGCCTGGAGGAACTAGATAAAGAGGTGCGGTGGTGCCCATTCATCCTTGTAGGTTTTCAACTCCATGGAGAATCAACACTTAACCTTTCTCTGTCATGGGATTTCCATCTCATTGCTTGTGTATCTGGACGCTCCCACTTTAGCCCGGCTTCGGATTGACAATGCACAGTGTCGCTTTCTTTAATTCAGTAACGTCCAGTTAGCCTCCAGATCTACCCACCTTCTTTAATTTTTGTTATTAAATTCTAGAGACCAGGGACCCCTGCCTCAGTATTCATTAAGGGCTCCTGCGGCTTCTGGTCCTGACTGCAGTCCTCAATTTGTCTGAAAGGAGAGGCCATATATATTCCTGCAGAAACCAATTTGTGAGACCAAATCAGGTTCCCCTGGAAACATGATGATCCCTGAGGTCATAATCCATTGGTACATATCTCTTGGTGGGTGCGTGCATACGGTCTAGCCAGCACATGCTCTCCAACCTCGCACTATATCCCCCCACCCCCTGCCGGACTCCTGGAAAGAATTCAACTCTGGGGGTTGAGGGGAGGGCATGAGCGTGGTGTTAAAGTCACCTGGGCAAGGAGTTAGGCCCGCAGATGCCACCCACTGGCTGTGTGACCTTGAGAAAGATACTTCCTCCTCTAGTTCAGGTGACTCACAAAATAAGCAAGTTAGATGCAGTCAGTAAGTCCCCTTACAGCTCTAACTTCTGACGGATTTTCTCCAAGAACGCGTAGCACTTTGCTGTGTTTAAGATTCTGTGTCTTCCAACTTCTGACGGGATGGATGGAAAATGGTTAAGAACTTAGCTGAAGTTCTAGTGAAAGAATCTTCGTTTGTCTGTAGTTTTCTCTCCCTAACCGTGTTCCCACCACAATCCTAAAATAAAATATCAATGCCTTCCTTTCACATCCATGAAAAAGAACCCTCCTAGAGACTTCCCATTCATGCGTTTAGATTTACTACACTGCAGGCCAGTGGGATCCCCCTGCATTTAGTTAAACTTCTGTCACCATCATGGTGAATACAGCCAGGGGTCTCCCGTGGGCTGCCAGATGAAATGCTGAACGGCACAAAAGTAAACAAAGCAGCGTCTCACTTTCTATTCTCCTGGCTGCACTACTGGTATGTAATGACATAAGAAATACCCAGAAGCTACAGTTAAGTATGAGCATAAATAAAGTGACAATCCAGCAAGCCAGAATGCTCCTATCCCAAATTCTAAAATCAGATTCCTTTTTCTCCAGGCGCCCTTCAAACTGACACTGTATTTCTTTCGCCCTTGCAAAATTTACCTTAAGAGAGGGCTTTTCTGAAATTGAACTGTAGCTCAGTAAACAGCGTACTGCTTTGGGTTGAAGTTGGTCCTACTCCCTCTCCCTCTCCCTCTCCCTCTCCCTCTCCCTCTCCCTCTCCCTCTCCAGGGCCCTTTGGTCCGGAAATGGCCTCTTCCTCCAATTTCTCAGGACCAGAGCATCTTCCTGCTTTCTTATGCCCAGAGCAAGGGAAGTAACCAAGGAATACAGCAGTTCTAAATTTGGAATGCTTTTAACGGCCAGTATGCTTTTGGTATGTGTAGCTTATCAAGGAAGTGTGTGTATACGGAGCCGTCACTATTTGGAAACTCCTGGCAAATTCGCTCAGCTCCTTTGCTTGCGTGACTGGCCACACGACACCTGTGTCCAGCTGATTCAGCATTTCTCCAGAGTGGGGATGTGCAAGCAGTTTGGGCCACGCTTTTGGCCATGCTGCTGCTGCTTTATTTTACTGTCAGGTGCACTAACACAAGCAGAGGGGATGCACGAAGAAGGCATCGATGTGGATGGATGTCAGACCCTTAACTGGGATAGCTACCAGGAGCAAGCAGGCTGTTGTCCACTTGAGATCTGATACAATGGTTGTGGCATTCATTCTATCGCTACCTGGCCCTGCCGGGCTTTGACTGCAGCATTCTGAAAACCCAGAAACCCGAAGCGTATTGCCATGAATCTTCCTGTATGTTCGAATCCGGTTTAAAGCCACAAGAGTACGTACAAGGGATCACCGAGGAGGAGGGCATGGAGGAACAGAGAGCCAAGCGCCATGCACTAGGGCAGTAAGCCCCGAACTCTGTTTTCAAGGAACACTACCCTTCAGGGGGTCGGTACGTTTGTCTCAGCAGCAAATGCAATAAAATAAATTGGTCCACTCTGTTTAGAAAATATGGGCTTGAACAATGCTAACCGGTTTTCTTTACTGCATGACTCCTTATTCTCTCCTCGAATAACGGGCCCAGAAGCTGTAATGCAATGCTTGAGAACACACAATGCAGAAGCTCCGATGCTAGTCCTGCTACCCACAAGGGTATTGATTCTCTTCGTTCTTCAGTTTCCTTGTCTGTAAAAGGCAGGTAATAATCACACCTGCCTCTTAGACTTGTCAGGAGAATTAAATGAGATAATGACCGAAAGGGCTTAGGGAAGTGCTCGAGAAAGCAAACTCAAAAACAAAGACACAAGAGGGCAAATAGAGGGGCGCCTGGGTGGCGCAGTCGGTTAAGCGTCCGACTTCAGCCAGGTCACGATCTCGCGGTCCGCGAGTTCGAGCCCCGCGTCGGACTCTGGGCTGATGGCTCAGAGCCTGGATCCTGCTTCAGATTCTGTGTCTCCCTCTCTCTCTGCCCCTCCCCCGTTCATGCTCTGTCTCTCTCTGTCCCAAAAATAAATAAACGTTGGAAAAAAAAATTAAAAAAAAAATAAATAAAAAAAAAAAAAAAGAGGGCAAATAGCACTGTGTGAAGTGACCTCCCCTAGAACGATTGGGTGTGGGGCGGTTAGGGAAAACATATCCATGGATGAGGATTCTTTCGGACGAAGTTTAGGAAAGTCTGCACTGGACAATATTAGTATTTAGTGGGTGGACGGGGTGGGGGAAAGTCTGTGATAGAGACTAAGTGGTTGGAGGAATGGAAGAAGAATGAGGGTTTGAACTGGTGAGCCACTATGACCCCGTTGGTTCTGATTCAAACCTCAGTGACTTCAGGCAAGCAAGGTCCAAGTCCCAAGAGACGGATGGGGTTTGGGTCCAGAAATCAACAGCGCTTTTGTCCCTATCACTCCTGGTTAACTTTACCCTGTTGGAGGAGTTTCATGGTGGGTAAAGACAACTTAACCATGCATCATGCTTACTCAGTAACTATCCTTATCCCTGCCTGGGAGATCTGAAATCTGTATCAGAATCAGTTTGGTGTCTCCCCAGATTTGCATGGCTTCATCCTGAGCCCTCAGCTGCTTGCTCAAGGACAGGCCTGGCCACTACCGCCAGTGTTTCATCTCAGTGTCCATTTTGGCCTCTGAAAGCTCTGAACCTTTCTATTATTTCTAGACCTAGAGGAAGCACCACCCAGCAGGACATGAGATCTCGCTTCCCTAGTGACCGTCAGGAGGATTCCCAGAAATATAACCTGGAGGTTGAGGAGATCAAAGACAGTGAGGTGAACGTTGACCAGTGAGAGACAAGGCATGAGAAGATGTCAGCTACATTCCTCTGTCTGCCTTCTGCCATGAGGCACAATGATGCTCAAGGAGCAGTGGTTCCATATGGTCTGTCTAGAAACTGGCTCTATACTCTTCAAGTTGTGACCATCTCGATACACTCCATCTTGTATTTCCTTCCCACTCTTCCCCGCCTTGTTCACCTTTTTCACTCACTCCTCCTGCCTTAGGATTGCACGGAAATTTGGCCTCAGGCTCTGTTTTCAGGGATTACAAATCACGTTAGATTCCATATCAAAAATGACGATTATACTTTTTGCTATCATTTGAACTCCATAGATATGACCATATTTCTGGAAGTCTGAGAGGCTGGTCAGAAAGAGAAAGCCCCATAATCATCTTCATTAGTATATTTTTATCTCCTGAAAATGTTCATTAACATATATTTCTCTTCCAGAAAACTTATCTTTCTGATTTCTGAGTAAAGGACTATCGTTTGAATGAGATTGAGATCCTGACAGTTTGAAGTTTCCCTCTCTACTAAGAACATAAGAAAAAGAATAATGTTTATAATTCCTCTCTATTTTTGGCAGTAGATATAAAAACCTTGGCTATTGTAAACATTAAATAAACACTAACTGAATAAATCTTCTTAAAGCTATCTCTTTAAGAAATTTGGGTAATGGGAGAAAAACTTTCTATTCAGTTTACTTTTTATGATAATAAAACTAAAACTCCCAGGTCAACGACTCACAAACCATGATCTATGGACCACTGGCAATCCAAATTCAATTCATTGCTTGGGTGAGGGCTTGTCATGTCCCACAGTAAGCCATATTGTCAAATGATGCTGCCCACAGGAACTTGACATAAAAATGTGTGAGGCTTGTTCAGTATGAACCTTCTCTCCCTATTGGAAAGCCCACTGAGAGAAAAAGTATTATGACAAAACAATAATGAATGTGTGGATACTCAACGATTGAGAGTATCTGGATGTCTCTAATGCAGATAGAATCATGTTAATTTGTCTGAGGCAGTGATTTTCAACCCAATCTAGATTTTAGAATCACAGGGGTAAAACGTGTGGGGTCCCAACCCCCCAAAATTCTAATTCCATTTGTATAAATCTATTATAAGCTAACTTTTTTATGGCACGTTTCACAGAATATTTGAAAGGCAAGTAGCCATTTTCTCTAAAGAAGAGATTGACACGTGTGAATTAGAGACTATCTGGAAGAATTTTAATAGACAAGCTGGTGAGAAGAGCATGAGAATATTT
Organism: Lynx canadensis; assembly: GCF_007474595.2. NCBI lineage: Eukaryota > Metazoa > Chordata > Mammalia > Carnivora > Felidae > Lynx > Lynx canadensis. The sequence continues at coordinate 204,449,579 of NC_044310.1, forward strand.
ACGAACAGCCAGTGGGTGGGTTGGAAAGAGAATTTCTAGAAATGGGGCCAAGAATGAGAAATGGGAGGTAGCATACTCTCTAAACCTCCTCCTTCTTCTTCTTCTTTTTTTTTTTTTTTTTTGGCAAAAGCTGTTGAGACATGAGGATTCACGACAATGATCCCTGATAGAAGAGAAACAATAGCAATAATGATAATGATGATGAATGTGATGAGGAGAATTAATCATTATCAAGCCCCCACTATATAGTAGGAACTGTGTTTTTTTCCTCATTAAATTCTCACAGAAATTTTAGGAAATAGATACCAAGTGAGAAGACCCAGTTTCCAGCACATAGCAGCCATTGAAACTCATTCCCACTCTCTTCTATAAAGACTTTGGGATACTTTGATGTTTAATAAGTTTTGAAACCCAAAGTCATCAAGATGCAAAATTAATGGACTTGGGAATTAAAAGCTGGCCCAATTATAAAAATTATTTTCCAGCCTACAGTTTCGTGAAAAGACGTGACTGAAAGACTGATACACACACACACACACACACACACACACACACACTCGCACACAGAGTCCTCTCTTGAAAACCGTTGACATTGTTATTGTCTTTAGGAAGAAAACAAAAGTGTCTTCCAGAAGTCAAGGAATTATTTTTCTTGTTCCCTGGATTCCAGGTGTTCTCAAAATAAGAAGGATATTCAGCTACACCAAGCATGCAAGGCATTGACCCAATATCATGTGGAACTTGGTGGTCAACCAGAACACTTAGAATGAGGTTCAAATCCAGATGTCAGACTCTATTGGCAAAATGATTCAGTCCTGATACTCTCTATTCCTGCCACGAAGGCTACAGATAACTGCTGCCCTCAAGTCCTATAGCCAGATACCTGTACTTCTTTGAGTTTAGAAAAAGTTATTTTGGTCCACATCCATCTGTCAGTCTCTTTATATAGCTGTTGTAGTAGTTTAAAATTCACAATTATTTTCTGAAAAAAAAAAAACTGTGCCAAGTGAGCAATGCCTAAAAGTTCCTTCATTTGGCTGCTGAATAATACAGACCTTCCACAGATTCCATCTAAGAAATCTTTTTTAATTTTCTCACTTACCACTTTTAAATAGTATAAAACAAATCTGCGCTCAGCTTTTGCCAAGACAATGCGTCGAGGGCTTCCAGTGTTCCCTGGGAATCATTACTATGTTTTGGTTTGCTTGGGTTCAGACCCCTTGAGATGGCCCTTGAGTTTCAGGTTCATTTAAACTGCTGAGTTGGGCCTGGTTTCCATCTGCAACCATAAAATTGCTTTGAATTTCTCCAAACTCAGCCCAGGTTTGCTAAAAATTCATCTAAGAGTTGGCTAGGGTTCACTGAGAGGTTTGCAGATCTATTTGATTATTTAGCTGTTCAGAACCCTGATTTCCAAATTTCCAGGTGAGAATTTTACCTGTTTGGAAATTCTCTCATCTGGAGGCATTTGCTTGCTACTCAAGCCCAAGTCTAAAGGCCATCTTGTGTGTGTGTGTGTGTGTGTGTGTGTGTTAAGGTATCTGAAAGGAGAATGCATGTCTCCAAGTCTCAATATGCCATTTTTATTTTCCCCCAAATGAATACCAAAAGCATTCAGGTATCAAACCCGCCCTGTATATGGCAAGTGCCCCTGTTCTCCATTAGGGTCTCCTTTCTCGTTGGCAGTTACTGAGATTTGTTGTGCAATTGACTCACGTGAATTAAAATTTAGCAAATGTGAATGAACTTGAAAATGCACTGATTTCAATATCAGTTAGAGACTAACCAGTGTGCAGGAGGCAGTGATGGAGTGAGACGTGTCTATGTGCCAGCATGAGCGGATGAATGCAGTTTTATGATTAAAAGTAGAAGAATGGAAAATGGAATGAATTGTTGCATGTTGGAGGGACCTTCAGGGCAGTTGCTAGCAAAGTGCTGTGTCATATGGAAAAAGTTGAGTTCTAAAATTTCAGAAGATTTAATACAATTTAAAAATTTGTCTTTTTTTTTTTTTAATTTTTTTTTTCAATGTTTATTTATTTTTGGGACAGAGAGAGACAGAGCATGAACGGGGGAGGGGCAGAGTGAGAGGGAGACACAGAATCGGAAACAGGCTCCAGGCTCCGAGCCATCAGCCCAGAGCCTGACGTGGGGCTCGAACTCACGGACCGCGAGATCGTGACCTGGCTGAAGTCGGACGCTTAACCGACTGCGCCACCCAGGCGCCCCTAAAAATTTGTCTTTTTAAATAAATTTTAGGAACAGTGGCTAATTTCATTTTTCCTTCCCCTCTATCCTCTGCCAAGCCTTGCTAAATCTAGCTTAAACTCGGGTACTTCAGAATGATTCATACCCAATTTGGAGACATTGTCATCATTATTTTAAAACATATTCTTCACTTGTAATAACTTTGGGAATGTTACTGATCAGCTACTGCTTATCTGTATCCAGAGCCATGCATATGGTTGAAATGAAAACTATCATTAGGATTTAAAATTAGCTTGAAATGATTATGGCTAACATTTTAAAAGATCATATTGATGGATCTCTGGTAAAATTCAGTTTTGATGGTGATACAACCTAGTTTCACTCTGTCACTGAAAGCTCCAATATAGGTGTCACTGCTACAAGTCCCACAGCCCAATGATAATTATACAGAGCAAATGAGGAAATAAGCCCGAAAATCAGAACGCAAGCTAACAATAGACGGATAATAGATTATCTCATTTATTTTTGCTGGCGCCTAGCAACTATTTAGATTTCACTAGCTGTGCTTATAAAACAAAACTGCTGTACATATACGTTTGAAAATTTGCCACTGTCCGTCCTGGTAAATAGTCCAAAGACAACTAGGGACGCCTTTTGGGGGTCTGATAATTTTGCTTATTTTTATTTTCTCCGTGAAGCTTGGGAATGGTTCCTACTTATAATATTAGTCATAGTGATCCAGATGTAAAATTTTACTGATGTCTAATCTGCACACCCTGTATGAAGGAAGCCATTGTTTTCAATGGTAGTTCTGATTCTAGAGAAAAAGTATTTTTCATGGTGTGATTATTTTGTATTTGTCTTCACTACCCGCATCTGGTGGAGGCATCAGGGACTCAACTCCCTGTCTTTGCCAGACAGCAGGATAGTCCGCTGATTTCCTCAGGCACTTTGGACACGAATAGGAGCGAGCTAGTATTTTCATTCTTGATCTGGCTGTTTCTGTCGTTCTGGCTTGCATGAGGCTCTCCCAGATGAACGTAGACATAAGGTCATTTTACCTTTCCCTGGTTTAGCCACTTCTGGTTGTAGGCTGCCCGCAGGACAGGGACTGACAGTGCTCACACTGACAGCCAAACTGTGTTAAAAAAAAAAAAAATTAAATGTGAAATCACTTGTAACAGAAGAGTAGGAAGGAGATATCTGAGATTCAAAATGGCAAAGGCATTATCCTCCCTAGTTGGAAAGTATTTAAGCGAAGAGGAAAGCAACCCACAATATTTGTGTTTGATCTTTTATTCCTGTTTTTGTTACTTCAGGAAAAAAAATAGAATTATATTTAAAAAAATCTATGTAGGGGCGCCTGGGTGGCTCAGTCGGTTCAGCGTCTGACTTCGGCTCAGGTCATGATCTCACGGTTAGTGAGTTCCAGCCCTGCGTCAGGCTCTGTGCTGATGGCTCAGAGCCTGAAGCTTGTTTCAGATTCCGTGTCTCCCTCTCTCTCTGACCCTCCCCCGTTCATGCTCTGTCTCTCTCTGTCTCAAAAATAAATAAGTGTTAAAAAAAATTTAAAAAAAATCTATGTATAAAATTCAGGGTTTCTGAATATGTTTGTCTTAATGATACTACCAGACATTCTAAAAAGAAAAGCAAACAAGTTTATTCTGAAACCAAAGGTTTAATTTAACCTTTTTTTAATTTAAATTTTTTAAGTTTAAATTTTAATTAATTGAATTTGCATATAAAAATTCAAAAAAGTCTCTAGTTTTGTTAACCTTTTTAAGTAGTTCTTTCCTTCCTTCCTTCCTTCCTTCCTTCCTTCCTTCCTTCCTTCTTTCCTTCTTTCTTTTTTTCTTCCTTTCTTTCTTCCTTCCTTCTTTCTTTCTTCTTTCTTTTTTTTTTTTTTTCTTTTTTTTTTTTTTTTCTTTCTTTCTTTCTCCCTCTCTCTCTTCTTCCCTCCCTCCCTCTCTCCCTCCCTTCCTCCCTCCCTCCTTCCTTCATCTGTCTCTGTCTTTCTTCCATCTCTCACTCTCTCTGTCTCTCTATCAAGTACTTATCCATGTGTTCACCCCCTCCCTCCCAACGAAAAATCTGTTTCAAAGTCCTAACCTCCCTTACTTCATAGCGTCCTTACAGAGGTAATCAAGTTAAAATAAGGTCGTTAGGATGGGCCTTATTCCAATATTACCAATGTCCTAATAAGAAGAGGAAATTTGGACACAGACATGTGGAGGGAGAAGACAATGGGGTGAGACACAGGGGGCAAGATGGCCACTTACAAGCCAAGGAGAGAAGCCCGGACCGGCTTCTCCATCACAGCCCTCAGAAGGAACCATCCCTGCTCACATGTTGCTCTCATACTTCCAGCCTCTTGACCTGGAAGAAAACAAATTTAATTAAATGAATACAGTCACTTGACAATGCCTTGGGCAATCAGTTACATTCAAGGTATATGGTTCTCTGTTATAGAAGGAATGCAAAGAAAACTTCCAGAGATGGGGATTCCCGGCACTGATGTACGAAGATGAGGGAATGAAGGGAAAAATGGGGGCGGGGTAGGGAAGGGAAGGGGAGTAACTTGTGTGGGATATCTATGGATGGCCACCCTCTGCGAGTTGCTTGACATGAGTGACCGGGGTAGAACACGCCAGCCAGTGATTGTGAGGGCGTCCCACTAATAGCGGTGAATACAGAGTTTCTCTCCTCTAACCCCCACTGAAGTACAGCAATCCTTGTTATAATCTGTCTCCTTTCCTGGAGAAGGAGGAAGACCTGGGGTGGGGAGGGAAATGCTTAACATGTATTCACCACTGCAGCCATCGTGATTTCCGTACGGAAGCATCTTCCAAGTGGCTGACGGGTCTTGAAGCCGAGCTTGGCTTTTGTGATATACAGGGAGTGTCTTCGAGGTGCTCTCCTCTTTCAGTAATTAAATGATCATGTTGTTCTTCCGACACAGAGAAATCCCTCCATTGACTGTTTTGTTTGTACCCAAAGGCCATTTCAACAAAAAAGGCAGACGATGTCCTTCCTTGCCCACGCGAACTAGATGCCCACCTGACAAATCCATGTGTAGTTGAAGTACAGTCTGGACCCATCTCCAGCATCCTTGGCAACCTTAACTTGTCTTATTTAATTTTATCCATGGGACTCTAAAAATGTTAGTGTTCATAATCTTTTTTTTTTTTAATGTTTCTATTTATTTTTCAGACAGAAAGAGACAGAGCATGAGCAGGGGAGGGGCAGAGAGAGAGGGAGACACGGAATCCAAAGCAGGCTCCAGGTTCCGAGCTGTCAGCACAGGGCCTGACGCGGGGCCCAAACTCAGGGACTGGGAGATCATGACCTGAGCTGAAGTCGGAGGCTCGACCGACTGAGCCACCCAGCCGCCCCGTCATCTTTTTTTTTTTTTCTTTAATTTAAATGTTAGTTCACATGCAGTGCAATATTGTTTTGGTTTCAGGAGAAGAATTCAATGATTCTTCACTTACCCACCACACCCAGTGCTCATCACAAGCGCCCTCCTTAATGCCCATAGTATAGTCTCTTTTATAGGGAAGATCAAGGTCATATTTTAAGTAAACAGCAGAGCCTAGATTCAAACTCAGAACTCTAGGAATTTCCAACCCCTATCCTGCCTCCACCACCCACGAGGGTGAAACATGGATAGAATTCTGGCCATTTAAGTAAGCATAAGTTTCTTGATCCCATGGTAATTTTTACTCTAACAAGATTCTGATAAAATCCCCCAGATCAGTGGGGCTCCACCTTACTGTGCACTAGAATCACCTGAGGAATTTCTAAACACACAGATGCCTAGGATCACACCCCCTACCCCCCCCCCCCCCCCGTAAGTGGGTTTCAGCAGGCGTGAGGTGAGCAGGCATCAGTATGTTTAGAAATTCCCTTGGATATTCTAATAAACAGCCTGTATTGAGAACTACTATCATAAACAGAAACTCTACACTATTGTTGGGGATAAGAATAGGGAATATATTCCATTAGGATTCAAAGCAAATGAAATCTATTAAACGGGATTTGTATAATTAGCCAAAGAGGTTCTACTGATTTAATAGAAATCCCCAAGGAAGTAAAAGAAATCAACATAGACTTGGTCATTTGTTTCTTTGAATATTTAATTTGTAGACATTACTAATTATTGTAACCAATAATAATAAAAAAACCCATTTACTGGGATGCCATGGTGGTTCTTCCACTGGAAGAAAATGCTTAGAAAATAAAAACCCAGTTATCCGTGTTCCATGAATAGCGAAAATATACGTCTCTGTATAAATTTTACTTCTTTAGAAATAACTAAAGGGGCACCTGGGTGGCTCAGACGGTTAAGCATCTGAGTCTTGATCTCAGCTCGGGTCATGATCCCACGGTTCATGAGTTCGAGCCCCGCATTGGGCTCTGTGCTCACAGCGCGGAGCCTGCTTGGGATCCTCTCTCTCCGTCTCTTTCTGCCCCTCCTCCACTTGGGCTGTCTCTCTCTCAAAATAAATAAATAAACTTTAAAAAAAAAAGAGAGAAAGAACTAAAAACCTCTTGTTGAGGATTCTTTACAACCTATCAGGCTATAGTCTATTCTACTGTCCAGCTCCTTCTTGTTGCCTCTGATCCAAGCTATTAATATAATGCTTCACTAAGAACTAAATGTTTTCTTTCTTCTTTCGGCTTAAAAATTGAAGTCGTGGTTTCACTACTTGCAAAATCCAAAATTCAAGCTGAACACGGAGTTTAGTCACACTGCCACGTTTAAGCATTTTTTGATAGAAAATGCTTTATTGCCCCTGATTCAAAGCCACAAACATGCTTTGAATCCAATTCAATATATTTCTTATTTGTTTCTGATTTTCTTTTTTTTCCTTTTAATTATTATTAGAAGGTATAAATTTCCAGAAAAGCTTGGCCCTGACAAGGCTCCATTATTTGCACATGACAAGGTTTATCAAAAACAGTTGGATTTTTCTAAGGAGCCTTTTATGTTTCCTCCATAAAATATAAATAAATGAAAAGGATTAGACTGAGGAAATAGAGTATAATTCATCACCAACGTGAAACATAGTCAACCGGTTGCAGATGAAATGACTGGAGAACTTGGGACACCGCTCCAGGCAAGAAAACCTTGCCTGTGCCAATAAGACATCTTTAACTTTAGTAAAAAGAACAGGGCCCGTTTTGTGGTTTGTGATGTCATCGTAATTTATTAGCCTTCTTTTGTTTTTTAGTGTTTAGTATATGTCTAAAGCTGGTTTTGACTCTTGAAAATTTATTATATTCTAGCATTGACTCAAAACTGCAGCAAAGGCTTCTCTCTCTCACCACCTTCCACTCCGTCTCCCTCCTCCTGCCCCTCTCCTCTCTTTCCCACCCCCGGAGGAACAGAAAAATAAAACAATACCGACTGCTGCAAAGGCAGTGACTCCCAGCTGCATGAAACGCCACGTTTGACAGATTTTGTGTTTCAAAACGAATAATTAGTAATTTAAGCAAACATTCACTTTGTGTGTGTATAAATGCAATTGCTTGCCACCCAGACAAAATCAAATATTTTGGTTAGTTTAAGCGAAAACGTGATAAAATTACCTGGGTTCATATATCTGCCTTTAATTTTGTCCACACCGCTCACCATGGAGCCTCATTCTCAGTGAAATAGAAATTCACGGCACAATTTCCTCCTGAAATCTGTCTGAACTTTCAGAAATAAGAGACTTTTCAACTCCCATATTCTTTCTCTGAACTTTCATTCCTATCTAATAATAATAGAGTGCTTTATAGTATATAAATCACATTTCTGTTTAAAAGTGACCTTCTCCATGACCTTTTTGTCTCTGCCTGTCAGCACGTATTCTTTAGTAATAATAAGCTGTGGCCAGGAACGCGTACTCAAAATTAGACTGATTCCAGGAACCGCCCTTACGAAGGCTGGAATATAGCTCGTTTCGAAGCTAAATAACTTAGCAGTTTTCTCCAAAAGCAGACATGAACTGGATGTGTCATTTGAAAAGGAGAGAAGTCTACTGATGGTTTCGAAAAGGAGGAAAAAAACTATGCCAATAGGTTTGCAGTTTGAGAGTCCTGGGCAAATGGCAGTCCAAGATGCAAACAGCATCATTTTATGTTAAAATCAGAGTGGGGATTTATTATTTCTTTTTAATTCTAGCCTACTTCTGAGAAGCCATAAAAAAAATCCAAACTTACTCTGCTATCTTTTTAACCTGGAATTCTTTTGATCCCAGAATTCTTGATAATCTAAAATACTATACCATGATGATTCATTTTAGCAGAACTCATTATATCGCGAACGAACACGTTGTTCCTGTGTTAACACTCAATTACGAAGCTTTAGGACAAACGCCACAGGCACACAATTTTCTAATTTTAATATTTTCCCAACAAAACAGGCCTGCTTATTGGTTGTCACAACCATATTATTTATTTAGAGAAAAGGGATAAAAGACTGAGTTTTTAGAAGCTATGCCCCAGAAACACTTGAAACTGTCTGATAATAGATGGAGAGGCATTTTTTCCCTTTTCTACTAAATGATTTTCTTTTAAACCACAGGTATAAATGTTATACGAGTTTTATTTCAGAGTGAATCGTAATGAAAAAGCAGCTTTCTTCTATTAGGTCAATTTATGTGTCAACCTATCCTACATTCAAGGTTGACTTTCAACTAAAAGGTAATTGCTTTTGCCTAAATATACAATTAGAGAGTCATGGGAGACTCCGTGTGCCATGGCCCCAAATGTAAATGACTTCTATACTGTGGAAGATCTTTTCCATGGTCCTACCAACAAAGAAGTCAAAGAGGAGCATGGGCTGCCTCCAAGATTACAGAGCCACAAACGATCGGCCCTGTCACACATCCTGGAGACTAGCCACAACAGCATTTCCCAGAGTGCTCCAGGGCATGTAGATAGACCTAGCACAGTGAGAGGGAACCCAGGTCAAAGATCTGGGGAGATCCAACATGCTGTGTCTCCTCTTGGAGGCTCACCTTCCACATCATGAGATCTCACATCTCTTCACTGTGTTAACACTTAATTTCCTAGGGACCATGTCCTGTGGGACACTAATTTGAAACTCATCACTTTAAGAATAATGGAACCAAGTCCAGAGAGATAAAATACCACGCTTCCAGATCTCCTGGAAAGTAACCCTGTGACTCCGGCCTCTTAATGTACACAATCCTTCGAAACAATGCTAATTTACATACTACCTGCACACAGGGGACTTCATTGCTTGTGATCTACCCATATCCTTGTTTTGATGGATTGGGGTTTCCTCAAAAGAGGCAGTTTATCTGGGTACCCATGGGCTACACATGAATGGTCATGGCAACTGTCAAAACACGAGGCTTTCAATACCATCCTGTCCAGTCACACACAAAGACACATGGCTATAGTCACTGGTAAGATGAGTGTAATAGAAGATAAAAGACCCAAACTCATACGCTTAGACCCTGCCTTTAATAAACACTATCCTAACATCTGGTTCATTGGCTGAGTTCCCCTGGGTATCTTCAAGTGAACCCAGGATCTCATTCTTTCCCTGGAGCTTATGACAGTTTGGGAAGCACAGACTGTGGCCAAGATTATTTCTTGTTCCCTAGCTCACATCTGTGTATAACTTGATTTCTCTCAAATAATAGCGAATGAGCTCACAAGTCAAGCCCATTGCTCAAAGCATTGGAAAGCACTGAGATCTAGAAATACTAACTACTGCGTGGGACTCGTCTGTGAGCCAGTTCAAAAGGAACCATGGATGGATTAGACGAACCCTTAAAGGTGAGCAGAAAGAAGCTGCCAGAAGTCATCGGGCCATGATACTCACCCCGGTCCTGGCTGCCCCTTATCAGCAACTTTCATCTGAGGCCTTCGAGTATTCCCAAGGGGCCTGGTGGCGAGATAGCCAGGATCTGTGGAATCTTTAAGGTTGAGTGTAAGAAGGATGAACTGGCAGGTGACAGTTGAGTTATTGAGCTGTACTCCCTCGTCTGTGTCAGGGGCAAGCGATTCTTCTTTGTCTCTGTCTCAGAGACAAACTGCAGGCCCCAGGCCTATCAAAAGCAGTCACGTGGGGCCGTCAACAATTCCGTGGAGGAAGGAGAAACAGTGCTTCTTTTCCTTATGGAAGTGACTGTTGATCAAATCACCGTGTTTGTTTGTTTGTTTTTATTTTAATGTTTGGTTATATTTGAAAGACAGAGAGAAACAGAGCACAAGCAGGGGAGGGGCAGAGAGAGAGGGAGACAGAATCTGCAGCAGGCTCTGAGCTGTCAGCACAAAGCCTGACTCGGGGCTCGAACTCAGGAGCCGTGAGATCATGCCCTGGGTGATAGTGGGCCCCTTAGCCAGCTGAGCCACCCAGGCACCCCTTAAATCAGCACGTTTAAATACCAAGGCAAAACAACACAGATGCAAAAGCTCCTATGGGTCCTTAACCACGTGTGGTACTGTTTCTCTCCAAGGCCAGCTTTAAATTTATGCAGGATGTAGTACTTTTCTTCATTTTTACCTTGGAGTCCAAATGCTAGCACGGTGCTTCTCAGAGTTTAATGTGCATACTAACCCCCTGGGCATCTTGGTAAAACTCAGATTCTTTTTTTTTTTTTTTTTTTTTTTTTTGTGTTTATTTTTGAGACAGAGAGACCGAGCACGAGTGGGGGAGGAGCAGAGAGAGAGGGAGACACCGAATCAGAAGCAGGCTCCAGGCTCTGAGCTGTCAGCACGGAGCCCGACGCGGGGCTCAAACTCACAGATCGTGAGATCATGAGCTGAGCTGATGCCGGTCGCTCAACCGACTGAGCCACCCAGGCGCCCCGGTAAAACTCAGATTCTGATTCAAGAAGGCTGGGCGGGGGCCTGAGCTCTGCATTTCTTCTCTCTCTCTCTTTTTTAATAAGTGTATTTATTTATTTTGAGAGAGAGAGAGAGAGAGCAGGGAGGGGGCAGAGAGAGAGAATCTCAAGCAGGCTCCACGCTGTCTGCACAGAGCCCGATGCAAGGCTTGAACTCACAAAGTGTGAGATCAATGAGCTGAGCCGGAACCAAGAGCAGGAGGCTTCACCAACAGAGCCCCCCTCCCCCCCCCCACCCCCGGCCGCCCCTGAGATCTGCATTTCGACTAAGCTCCTGGGCGGTGCAGATGCTGCAAGCTCACCACCCCAGGTGGAACAGCAAGTCTCCGGGATATTATAACCATGACTGAGTTGCCACAGTTGTCAGTGACACGTCTGGAAGCCAATCAGGGAGCAGCAGATTGAATTTCCAAATAGTTGTTCTGAGTGGGTCTTGAAAATAGCGAAGGTCACTCTTCTAAAGGAGGAAGAATCTTATTGACGACAATTGAATTAATTGAAGACCTTTCGATTCAGTCCTTTCCTTGCATGTATCCTTATAGCTCAGGAGCGTCAACAATCCTCAACTGAAAATGAATGATAAAAAGAAACAAAAACCAGAACATCGCCAGCAGGTCTCAAGCGCCACTTGCTTGAACTTTTGCTCCCCTCTGAAAACCAATACAGATCGTATACCCTAAGGGCGCCTCCAATCTTTTTTTTTTTTTTTTTTTTCAACTTCACCTTTGCCAGACCAGGCCAAATATCGGAAGGGGAATTAGGTCACCCTTCTGATGAGTTTTCGGATATTTTGAAATCGGATCCATTTTTATTCGCTTCAGGCAATACAAAGGTTAAAGTCCGCCTTTGGAAGATACGACTTAATCGTGATTACTTATCCCAGCCAGTCATCTTGCAAATGCATTCCGAGGAGCTCACTCAATCCCTTCGCTGTGAACAACTAAACAGAATTTTCAGAAACCAAACAGAGCCCTGGCTGGTTAAGTCGCCGATGTGCTTCAACTTTTGTAACAGAGAGTAGGAAGGGTGCCAGCCAGCCTGGGCACTTCTAAGGATTAGTGATAAATATGGCCTTGCTCATCCACAAGAAGTCGCCTAAGATTCAAGGGCTTTTTCCTATGTGCCAGTGCGAACTTAATGATTCAAACCCAAGATGACTTTTATGACCTACTTTAATGATGTTTCTGGTCATTTTAGATGGGACCAATCTTTCCTCCCCACTCTCGGGACATTTTAAAGTGGAGTTGGTGTGTACATTTCTGCTGTTTTTCTAGACTTTTAAACTGCTGGAGGTTAGGAAATCCATTTTTCCATCCAGACATCTCTCAGAGAATCTCACATAAAGAAACGACCCCACACATATGTTTATGGAATTGAAGCCCATCCCCAAGGCTATTCTAAAAGTAATCTAAAATAAAGCAAGAAAAATCGAAAACGGTATTCTTTACATAAAATTCTATTGCTTCTTTAGTTTGAAAAGACCTTGTGAGAACTTTGGGTCAGAATAAAACACGGCCCAAGTTGACCCGAAGTGATTTTGAAACGATCAGATGGGGACGTTGGGCTTTTAGGGTGAGGCAAGGACAGCAGGGAAAAGACTGGAACAATTTGCTTCGGGGAGACGCGTGGGTGGCTCAGGGGGATGGGCTTCTGATTTCAGCTCCAGTCGTGAGGTCGCAGTTTGTGAGTTCGAGCCCCGCACTGGGCGGTGTGCTGTCGGCACAGAGCTCGCTTCTGATCTTCTGCACCCTCCTCTTTTTCTGTCCCTCCCCTGCTCATTCTCTCTCTCAAACTAAATAAATAAATAAACTTAAAAACAAAACAAAACAAAACAATTTGGCTTGGGGCCTTGACTACCTAACACTAGGTCAGGGAAATGATAAAAAAGCTATACTGACATCAAGCGCTATGCATGTATGTAATTAGGAAGTATGGTGGTTTTTCTTTTCGATTTCATTATCATCTTTATGAGAATGCTGGATGTGATTATACAGTAAGAGAAGGTTAAAAACACCTGTGACTTTGTTTCCCTTGTTATCCCGCCATAGTGATTCAGGTACAGGATTCTTACCACTATCACCAGCGAGTTCTGTTTAAAAATCACAATCTGTTCAAATACAAAAATTACCCAGTGACTACTGGGTTTCAGCAGAGAACAGCAAGGTTCGTTAGTTTGTTTCAATCAGAGTCATGTTAATCGCATGAGGGTATTTGACACATAAACCTGTGTCTTTAGCTCTTTTCTCTCATTTACTCTGCAACCACAAACAATCAATTCCCCATACACCCCTTTAACTTTGATGAGCCCTCTTGAGTCCCATCCTCCCTCACACTCCTTCCTTCTCTCTTATTATCAAGTAGAGATTCTCCTCTGTCACCTTTTTTTCACTTCAGGAGGGATTCAGCTAGGGGAAGTCAAATTCGGGATTACTTTACGAGGGAACTTTCTGGGCAGTCCCGGTGTAGACACATAAATTCTAATGGCATTTAAGAGAGATTTACATAAAGGTGGTAATTGATAGGCAGAAGCATCAAATGCTATCAATTAACTTTATTATCCTGAACATTTAAAAATCCATTGTGCTTTTTGTGTTTGTATTTGTGGAACCCTTCTGGGAAATGGGGCCAATGTTATATTTTGTTTTGCTGGCAGGTTCATTGCAGTTTATCAAAACACACACGCACACACAGTATCCAACAGTGCAAATAACGTGCTCCTGGCATGTGTATGCTGGATAAAAACTCTTTGTTCTTCTTGTGTCTGGGGACTAGAGCTTATATTTGCTTAATCTCAGGCTATATTACTCCTTTCTCCAATTCTATCAATGGTTTAATGAAGGATTCATCTGCTATCTGCACATAATTTCCTTAGTTCACTACTAAACGAGGGCATTTGCCGTAACATAATTTTAAGTTAGTCTTAAAATTAGGACAAAACCTAGCTTTAAATTCACTCAGACCTTCGACATCTTTGAGGTGTTTGACATGAACAGAGAAACAGAGTGGCAGGAGCACTTCAAATGTCCTAAAAAATTAAAACAAACAAACCCTTAAATAATTCACAGGTTAGATATCCGTAAGGAAACTTACTTCTTGGTAAAGGTATGACCTCAGAGCTATAAACCCTTACCTTCTAAGGGCGTAAAACAAATTATAAAAGGGCTAGGTCTCCTTTCTCAAGGTGTTAAAACAAGTTTATGTCCTCAGAATTGATTTTATTTCTGCACTGGGTCATTAATACAGCCTCGTTTTACCTACTGAGATAGTTCCTCAGTATGAACTGCTTAATGACATCATCATTAACTTAGTTTTCATTTAATCTTTTCAATGTGTTAGTTTTTATAGGGTAAAGGTTATATTTAGAAACATGGCAGTATCAGAACCCACTGATGTTCTTTCTCCCGCAAACCTTGTGGTGAATTTCTCTTTCTATCGGGAGCAAGGAGTCCCTCTTTTTTGCTTTACCTTTTCCTTCTCAGTCTGGAGAGGATAAACAGCTGCCACTTATAAATATTTGTGGCATACGAGTTTACAAAATCTGTCTTAAAAATAAACTAATTGGAAGGTCTTTGAGAAATAATAAAGCTTTGCTCCAAGTCTCGAGTCTAAACCAAGTCGAGGATGATTTACGACTGGCCTCAGTCGACAGCCACTGCTGCTTTGTTGGTTCTCTCTCTTGATCATTTCTTAAAGCTCATATTCATATTCAGACTTGAATAACAAAGCTTGTTAAGATCCTTACATGTATATTTTCCTAGAAGTTGTGCTGAATAACTTATTTAAGTCACTGCCATATTTATTGCACCACTGAAAACCTGGCATTTGTAAATATTTCTTATTTTTATAGGGTGATTATAGGGTGCTATGCCTTACACAAAATTCTCTTACAAGATTTCTCTATTCATTGGCGAATACGTAAAGTATTTGGCATCCTTATTTTTTTTTTCAAAATTCAGAAGATCAAAAGAAAAGAAAAGAAAAGGAACACAAGAACATTTCCAAACTAATATTATACTTGAAATGAAAGTTGCTTTGCTTTTCTAATACCAAAGTCGACTAAATTCTCTTAAAACTGGCAGGATTCCTAGTCCTCTCCCAACTGAAATAGCAAATCCACTAAACAGTTTACTCAAGTTAAAATTCAGTCAAAACATAAAGGATTACCTACTATCTACTGTGAAACACTTTCTGGGATTTCAGTAACTACAAACTCAAGACTTTGACCTCATCTCAAGACAAAGTTTCTAAGAGCGCGCTTTTCAAGCGGAAGAAAGGGTCCTTAATAATGTCTCTAGCAATTTAAGATACTCTAGGATGTGGGCCAGGCACAGATCAGACCAAAGTATATGTACATCATGCTGCATTTATTTATTTACTTCTTTATTTTTAAAGAATTCTTCTTTTTTTTTAAATGTTTATTCATTTTTGACAGAGAGAGACAGAGAGACCGAGACAGAGAAAGAGCGAGAGCGAGCCAGGGAGGGGCAGAGAGAGAGGGAGACACAGAATCCGAAGCAGGCTCCAGGCTCTGAGCTGTCGGCGCAGAGCCTGATGTGGGGCTCGGACCCACGAACCGTGAGATCATGACCTGAGCCGAAGTCGGACGCCTGACTGACCCAGCCACCCGGGTGCCCCAACGTGCTGCACGTATGTAAAACAAATTTTTTTTTCTGGGAATTTCTTTTTTTAAAACATCTATTTCCTTTTTGAGACAACAGTCAGAGAATATTCTTCCCTTGCGTTTTTCGTATTTCACAATTAATGGGTTCATTTTTCCCTTGTTCAACACGTATTTATTGTGGATGAGCTGTCCTCATTTACATCTGTATAAATGCATTTATTTGCATGTACCATTTGTACTACATTAACTGCATGTGTGTGTGTGTGTGCTCAACACTATACATCTTCAATGCAAAGAAAAAGAGCCCGGTTAGGATTTGCTGTGAAATCAGAAAGGGCTAAATGAGAAATACTCTACAAACGGGGAGCAGGTGACTTAGAGAAATGAAAAGCAACTCTATTCCGATTCAATTTTTGACTAAATGTATACTGAAACTCTTCATGTTTTCTCCGCCCTCACCTTCAATTTTCCTTACTAGCCGCGTTCCCCGAAGAAATGAATCGTTCCTCAGGTCCTTGTGTCTTTAAGGGGCTCCTCAATGGTGAACAATAATAATTAAGAAAATGCGGGGATGAATCGAGTCAGTGTATCAGTCAAGTTAGTAGATCAGTCAGTATTCCGCAGGGAAACAGCCTACTCAACTGGGGAGAGCTTAATGAAGGAACAAGTCACGAAAGTGGGGCTGCGATCGAAGACACCCAAAGGAAGGTGAAACCAAGGGCAGGAAGCAACTCCCACCTGGTGGAGACCTGCAAAGGGAAGGGGGAGACAGAACAGGGATGTGGTCAGATCTGCCATGTGCTGGGGGAGGGGCACCCGACAGAAGCCTTGGCCTTCGATGGAGGAACACAGCCATTGTCAGGCTGGCCCACACCAGGAAGGGGAGAAGCCGAGGAAGTGAAGGCCTTTCCTATTCTCCGATGTTCTTGCACTGCTTTCTGAGAACCAAGCCAACCAGCAGCCAGAGGGCAGGAGTGCCCTGTTAATGCAGTCCATGGACTTTAGCTTCTGGGGGTCCGGAACCGAATGGAAAAGAGCAAAGAATGGAATGGGAAGGGCAAATACTACCCAGTACAGTTAGATTGGAAATAATAGTTCCAGGGGCGCCTGAGTGGCTCAGTCAGTTAAGTGTCCGACTCCAGTCATGATCTCACAGTTCACGAATGCCAGCCCCAAGTCGGGCTCTGTGCTGCCAGCTCGAAGCCTGGAGCCCCCTTCGGATTCTGTGTCTCTCCCCGCCCCCCGCCCCCCACACACACCCCTGCTCGCACTCTGTCTCTCTCTCTTTCTCCAAAATAAATAAACATTAAAAAAAGAAAGAAAGAAAGAATAGTTCCAATTAAATAAGTCCTGGCGATGTAATGTACAGCATAGGGACTTACAGTTAATAATATCGTATTGTATACTTGAAAATTGCTAAGCAAGTAGCTCTTAAACGTTCTCGTCACAAGAAAAAAATTGTAACCGCGTGTGGTGATGGATGTTACTCAAGACTTTTTAAGGCGATCATTTTATAATATATACAAATACCAAACCATTACGTTGTACGCCTGAAACAAATATAAGGTTACATGTCAATTATATCTGAATTAAAAAAGGGAGGGTGCCTGGGTGGCTCAGTTGGTTACACGTCTAACTCTTGATTTGGGTTCAGGTCATGATCTCAAAGTTCATGGGATAGAGCCATATGTGGGGCTCCGTGTTGACAGTGCAGAGCCTGCTTGGGATTCTCTCTCTCCCCCCCTCTCTCTCTGCCCCTCCTCTGCTCATGCTCTCTGCTCACTCAAAATAAATATATAAACTTTTATCAAAAAAATAATAAAAGCTTTTAAAAGTAATCGTTCCTATTCACAATAGGCAAATCCATAGAGAAAGGAAGCAGACTGGTAACTTTCAGGGGCTGGGAGACGGGGTGATGGATAGTGACTTTCAGGGTAATACAAAAGTGATGGAATTAGGTAGCAGTTCCAGGAATGTTTGTACAACTTGGTACATGTTGAAATCATTAAAATAGTAACTTTTTTGGTTATGCGTATTTTACCACAATTAAAAAAAAATCTTATAGGACAACTTGAAAAGAGGAAAGTAAGTCCCTTCACCTCAGATGTTAAGAGACAATAATATCTACTATTTGTCTTAAGAATTGAAAACTGGGTTCCTTTGTTTTAAGCTCTTGAGAACAAGAGCATCCACTGAATGAACTGCCAATTAAACTGACATAGAACCAAGGACAATCCTGTTGACCTAGTTAAAAACATTTGCAAATTTGTGCAACCTTTACAGAGAGCTCATGTGCACATTTCCAGCTTAGAGATTGACTTTTAAAAGATAGCTCGTCTTTATAATCTGTACCTTCTCTACCAATTCTCATTGGTGGGGAGCTAATTGTATCACTGAAGTATCGTAAGCCTTCGAATTCAGTAGCTGGTTCCACTGTGGGAACAGAGAGATTAAAAATATTTGAGAGCTAAGCTCCCATTTACATGAACTCAATTGTGGTTTAGAGCAACTAAATAAAAGGACCAAAGTATAAGACTTTTTATGGCTCACATGAGGAAACAATTCCAAACCACTGTTTTCTCTAACAAGGAATTCCTTCCGCGCGTTTTGGAAACAATTCTATAAATGTCAGTATGTTTTATGCTAATTCTTCATATACAATGAATTAATTTTATAGGGATTTAAATCACTAGGTTTTATTAGTTCTTTTACATTGTGTGCTTCTTTGGGAAGAAACATGACTCCTTGATTTATCTTTATACAATGTTTTAATTGTTGACTGGTATAGGGTTTCTAATAGCAGGTCAGGGTCCTTTGGAATTGGGTTTGCTGAAAAGTTCTGTATAGGTGCTAAAACTGAGACACCCCCCCCCCATCAGGGTATATGTATGCCTTCCTTAGATTAATAGTGTCTTCTGGATTGGGGGATGGTTTTAAATGACTTTAAGTTTCCTTCCAGGGCTAACGTTCTATTTTTGACTTATAACTTTGCATTTTATTTATTTTTTTCTTATTTTTTAAAGTTTTTTTTTTGAGAGAGAGACAGAGAGACAGAGAGAGTGAGAAGGGGAGGGGCAGAGAGAGAGGGAGAGAGAATCCCAAGAAGGCTCCACACTGTCAGCATGGAGCCCATTGTGGGGCTCAAACTCACGAACCACAACATCATGACCTGAGCTGAAACCAAGAGTTGGACGTTTAACTGGCTGAGCCACTCAGGTGGCCCCTAACTTTGCATTTTAGATGCTTAAATACACACACATACACACACACACGATCTCATAGACTGCTGAATCCTTACAACACTCCTATAGT
Organism: Lynx canadensis; assembly: GCF_007474595.2. Lineage (NCBI taxonomy): Eukaryota > Metazoa > Chordata > Mammalia > Carnivora > Felidae > Lynx > Lynx canadensis. The sequence goes on from NC_044310.1 coordinate 204,468,590, forward strand.
CCTATAGGCAGTGCAAGTCTTTTCCTTGTTTTGTAGATGAGGAAGTCAAGCCTTTGAGAGATTACGTGATTTGCTCAAAACCAAGCCAGGAATTAAGGCTAGTTCTTTTGATTCTACAACCACCATACTATCAAGTCAGGAATTGTAGCCTGCAAGATGGATAAATCATCTCTATCCGTATTCCAGGGCAGATCTACCTATCATATCTAAAAGGTTCCTTTCAAGCCTTATACTGGATCTAAAGATTAGTTTCGTCTCTTTTATTGCACTAAGTTAAAAGAGACCAGTAGTGTGGGTTTAGTTTTGCCAGTCTCTGTCTCCTACGGATGAATGAAGATTGACGTCAATGAATTATAAAAGCTACGGTCTTCTAACTGTATTGACACAAACATGATTTATTATTTGTTAATAATTGCAAAAACAAAACCCATCGCTGCTTAGATTTTAGTGCATGTCCTTGAATATTAGATCATTTTCTTTTTTATAAAATGTACAATTTGTTTTCACTGGCATAGATCGTAAGACATAGATTGTGAACATTTCCCTTTGACAATACATATTCTCCCGGCATAACTTATGATCATATATTTTTTACAGCGTTTCGTTTCAAAAATGTGCGGTAATTCCCTTAGCCAATTTCCTTTTGTTGGTCATTTTGCTTGCTTTTCTTTATTATTTTTTCAGAGAAACAAATCCTGTTATCAAAATCTTTATATAGTTTAGAAAATTCCTTAGGCTACAGTCTTACAAAGGAAATTACTGGTAAACAAGTTTGTGTGTTTTTAAGAATTTGGAAAAAAATTTGCCACGATTTTCCCCAGAAGTAACATGAAAATTTACACCCTGAAAAACAAGTGCCTGACATGTCCTAATTCCCAGTCTCACTGCCAATAGTTTCAAAATGTTAATATTTGCTTACTTGGTTGTTGAAAATGGTGTCTTTTTATTAGCATGATTTTCAGGGATGCTAATAAGTAATTTTTTCCGAGTCTTTCTACTTTTCCTCGTTTTGTACGTATGTGTTGGTTGTATTTGTCTTTGGGACATACGTTTCTTTTCATTTTTTATGTGACTAGATTGTTTTTATGTTTAGAAAGTTCTTCCCCTATTCTGATAGTGTATAAATATTTATTCCCATTTCCTTTAGTTCTATGATTTTATTTTGATGCACATATAATTTTAATATAGCTGGACTATATCTTGGTGTAGGATATATTTATCATGTTTCTTTCTTTTTAAATATATTTTATGGATTGCAAGGCCAGTATCATCTACTTGAAAAAATCATTTCCCCACAAATTCACAATGCCATATTTATCATCTATTAAATGACTTTATTTAGGCAAGCGTCTGTTCTTTCCTATTAATCACATTGATAATTCTGGACCTACTCTCACCCTGCTCCTAGTTGTTTTATAATATATTTTATTACCTAATGGTAAGAGTCTTCTCGCATTACTTTGCTTTTTAAATTATTCTCTTGGCTACTTTTGCTATTTACTCTTTCAGATAAATTCCAAAACCACCCAGTCGAGTTTCAAGGATGTTCCTTTGGGATACTGATTGGAATGATCTTAAAGTTAAAAACTGATTGGAGAAACAGATTTGATAATCCTCTGTACTAACTAATTTTGTCATATGTTTGCTCATTCATTCATTCACTCACTCAACAAATATTTATTGAGTTTTCTTTTTCATTCTCGCTGGACTATATCTGATAAGGAGGGCAAGAGCCTGGGAACATGGGTTAATTTGCCAAGAATTTTAGGAGAGTCTCTCACATCCGTCAGTAGTTCCCTATGGAGCCTCAGTTTTTAAAACTTCTGAGGCATCGGAATCCCTTAATGAACTTGGTTCCAGGGCCTGCTTCCTTTCAGTGAATCTGGACCTCTTAGGTTTTTTGCTAACTTTCCAGGTGATTCTGAAATACACCCTGGTTTGAGAGCTATTACCTTGAAAATTTTCTAAAATAAACTGCAAGTGGGTTAAAGCAAGTTTCAGGTATCCAAATAGAAATGATAATTAATAATATTTATTGAGCACTCTTATAATTGCTTTACAGAAAATAAAGAATTTAATTCTCACAACCAAATTAGGTGGTAGCTTCGCCATTATTGTCCACATTGCCCAAGGGAGGGCCCCAAGGCTCAACAAGGGAAAGTAATGTGCTTGGGGCAAGTGCCTGGGGAGTGTCCCTGACAGGATGGAAATCCAGGCCACCTCCTTTTCCGTAATCATTCTGGGCTTATGTCACCTCGACTCATCGTCACTTAAGTTTTACATTAGTGCACTTTCTTTTTTTTTTTTAATTTTTTTTTTCAACGTTTATTTATTTTTGGGACAGAGAGAGACAGAGCATGAACGGGGGAGGGGCAGAGAGAGAGGGAGACACAGAATCGGAAACAGGCTCCAGGCTCTGAGCCATCAGCCCAGAGCCCGACGCGGGGCTCGAACTCCCGGACCATGAGATCGTGACCTGGCTGAAGTCGGACGCTTAACCGACTGCGCCACCCAGGCGCCCCCATTAGTGCACTTTCTTAAAGTTTATATACATTTAGTTTTGTAAAAAGCTTTATATCATTAGCATAAATGATTTGCATACCATGCAATGATGCTATAAATGATAGCATAAACATGTCTGATTTGCCAAAAATAGAAAACACCGGTTGACCCTTGAACCAACGTGGGTTTGGACTGCTGGGGTCCACTTATATGCAGTTTTTTCAATAAATACTGTACTGTAAATGTATTTTCTCTTCCTTAGGATTTTCTTAATAACACTTTCCTTTCTCTACTTCACTTTATTGTAAGAATACAGAATACAATACATAGAACATACAAAATACACGTTTATCAACTGCTTATGTTATCAGTAAGGTTTTGGTCAACAGTAAGCTATGAGTAGTCACGTTTTGGGGGAATCAAGAGTTATATGCAGATTTTCAATTGTGTGGGGGTAGGGGCTGGTGCCTCAACAGCCCACATTTTCTCCTCGACTTAATTGCAAGGCTTAAAAGAAAAGGAAAAGAATAAATGCATCCTATCTTCAGGGAAATTTAACTATGTGCTTATATTATGTGAAATTATGTATGTGTCATATATGAGCCATGCTTTGCAGTGACAGTGGATCAATGAGCCAACTAAAAAAATCCACAAACAAAACCGAAAACGAGATGAATATTTGTCTAACATTGGATCAAACGATGACTTTATAAACATGAGAACGATAAAATAAATTATAGAGAAAGTCAATTCGTTTGATTATAAAACGTTTTAGGGGCACCTGGGTGGCTCAGTCGGTCTAGTATCCAGCTGTGATTTTGGCTCAGCTCAGGAGCTCGTGGTTTGTGAATTTGAGCCCCGTGTCAGGCTCTGCACCGACAGCATGGAGCCTGCTTGGGATTTTCTCTTCCCTCTCTCTCTGCCCCTACCCTGTTTGTACTCTTTCTCTCTCTCAAAAAAAAAAAAAAAAAAAAAACTCTTAAAAAATGTTTTAAACAGTGTGTATCCAAAAAAGAAAGAAAAAAAAAGAAGAAAAGAAAAAAAGAAAGTAAATAAATAAGCTGGTAACACAATCAGAAAACATTACTCTCTCTCTCTCACACACACACACACACACACCATATATATATACATATATATATATGTATATATATATAGTATCTTCTAATAGAATGAACTCACACAAATCATTTTAAAAGTACTAAATAATGGAGAGACGAGCAAATCAAAATGTTGACAGTACGTTTTCTCTGGATCACAGTTACTTTTTTTTGCTACATTTCTATATTTTCCAGCTTCATATCTTTTAGCATGTATTGTTTCTATATTCTGAAAAAAATACTTCTTTAATATACATCATTAAAAAAAAACTTCTCTAATAAATATTATTTTTGAAAGAAAGTAGAAATATAAATTAGCTTGTAAACAGAGACCCACAGAGGCAAGATTTATAAAACTAGGAGCTCATCTAGAGATAAGATTAGCTCACCTGTAGTAACTGGAAAGGCAGGAATTATATGTTAAATCTATCAAGTATGGTTTTAAAATATCCATTAATAAAATTTGGTTTCGATAGAAAAGAAATGACATCCAAATTGATAAATCCCTTTGTGTGTCTCTTTGTCTCTCTCTGTGTCTGCCTGTCTTTCTTTGTCTTTGTCTCTATCTCTGTCTCTCTCTCTCTCTCACACACACATGCACATACACACACACACACACACACACACACACACACATTCACACACACAGCACAGTCCTTTATAGAATACCATCTGGTCCATTACAGAAGTTTAACAGAGTTCAAAGGCTTAGCTTCAAAAGCTGACAACAAAAACACGGATACATCTTCCTTGAGTCTCCTAAAATCCCTGAGAAATTGGCTAGGCCATAATCAATATCATCCTGTTTTGCAAATGAAGATTCAAGATCAGTAAGTAATGTGACGTTCTAGTGCTCCCAAACTGAGTGGGCACCTAGAATTACCTCCTAAGGGTGCGTTGCCAAAGCAATACAGGCCTCGCCAATTAATTTAGCATCTTGGGAGAGGTCCATATAATTGATATGTCTTAGAAGTGTCTCGGATATTTTGGGTGTGCAGCCAGGATCAGAAGTAAATGAGCAAAAGTTTGATTTTCTGACTTCAATCCCTGGGCTAATTTTATTGTACCCACTCACAAGGGATATATTATATAAATACACAAGTCTTAAAACATATAGTTTCTTACAAGTGCCTGAGATGTTAAAACTTAAGCTATTTCCCCATGTCTGTAGTGGTACAGATTTAAGGGCTTATGTTTCTTGTTATTACAAATCTCTTAAGAAAATACCAATTTATCTCTAAGCCTAATGAAAGGATGTCTGGTGTCTATACTTTATTTATGCATAAGATATAAAAAAAATGATTAAGAATTTTCATTGTACCTTTCTGTCCAGACTTGAAAAATCAAAAAACAATTGACAAATTTAGCAGCTAAAAGAACTAAAAGTATTTGCCAAAGTTTATTTAAATATGTTGCTTTAATATACTTGATGTATTCCACACTCAATTTGAAGATATTTATTGTTTTAAAGCAAAAATATTTTACATGACTGTTTACTATCCTGCCTTAGGGTTAAATGTTCAAAAATTTTAATAGCTATCAGATATTAATTTTTAATAACTATATTAACAATGAGTTAATGACCACGGTTAATAATTCATACACTAAATTATACATCCAAGCAAGTTTCTTCTTTATACATTTATTAGGCAAGTAATAGTAATATTCACATTATTTTAACATATGTCTTGCCTGGCTAAATTCATGAAGCCCATTTCTAAGCCATTTGGAAACTTTTTGTGGAAGGGTTGATGTTTGCCAATGGTGCTTCATTTCCTTAAATGCTCCATACTACCAATTAATTAGTCTCACAGGGTAGAGACCATAGAATTTATTATGGATGCTTAGAAGACTTTCCTCTCATCAGCAAACTATTAAAGAGGTAACCATCATATTGTTTATGTTGCTAAAAATGTTTCATATAGACTGGTACTCGAGACAGAATTTTCTCTAATACAAAAGGAAAAAAAAAGTTGAGAGAAAAAATATTTCACATAACAAATACTGGGTGAGAATGTAATCTCAGTCCAAAAGTTGAGCAACACTAAATTGATAGGGTACCAAACAGCTTTCTTCTTCTTTTTTTTTTTTTTTTTGATTAAAATGATAATCTTAGATGGAGATTTCAACAGGCAGCATTATCATATTAGCATAGAGAAAGGATTCACATCAGAAGGAGACAATGTTATTTGATAGAAGAAGTACTGAGGTTAGCAAGAGTTAGGTTCCAATCTAGATCGGACATTTTGAGTCAAGTTTTAGCAAGTTTCTTAAAGGCTCTGGACTTCAAGTCCTTAGTTGCCAAATGGAGATAAAAGTCTCTACTTTGATTATTGTCCCGGATTCCAGAGATGCAACACTAAATTGATAGGGTACCAAACAGCTTTCTTCTTTTTTTTTTTTTTTTTTGATTAAAATGATAATCTTAGATGGAGATTTCAACAGGCAGCATTATCATATTAGCATAGAGAAAGGATTCACATCAGAAGGAGACAATGTTATTTGATAGAAGAAGTACTGAGGTTAGCAAGAGTTAGGTTCCAATCTAGATCAGACATTTTGAGTCAACTTTTAGCAACTTTCTTAAAGGCTCTGGACTTCAAGTCCTTAGTTGCCAAATGGAGATAAAAGTCTCTACTTTGATTATTGTCCCGGATTCCAAGAGATGGAAAATGTAGAGCCACCGAGCAGGGTTGAATATGTGTATTTGCTTTTTTTTTTTCTTTGATGTCATGAAATCCTGTGGAATTTAGATCAAATCTGATTATAGTCACATATCATCTTGCATTATATGTGACTGACTTCCCATTTTTTTGAACATGTTGAATGCAGAGGGCATAGGTCATGTTTTAATATACTTTTTTTTACTGTATAACACAATAAAGATGATAAACATTATTGAGCAAATAAAAATATGAGTGTATTTAGTTATATATTTATTGAAAGATTTCTCTTTGTATGGTTTTATTAAGGACAATATGGTGGAAATAATTCTTCAATTATGGTAAAACCTTGGACATATAAGGGAACTAGAGTATGAATTTTGACTTCAAATAGAGAGGCATTTTTGTATCTCTACTGTCTTAGATTCTTAGCTTTGGGTAGTGACTGCCTTTAACCCAATTTAGCCAAGAGTAAACTATAGAAGAGACAGTTTGTTGCTTCCAGGGATCCATTCTCATGGTTGAGAAGTATGCTGTTGTGATAGATTACACGGCTCACTCAGTTTCTCTCCCTTCCGCCTAGACCCACACCATGTGCCAAGCAAATTTGTAGTACTTTCTCACTATGGAGGAGGAGATCGGGAGCCACCCTTTTTCACCAGGGTCAAGCACATGACTTGCTCTGGTCAAAGGGACATTAAGAGACAGGATACCAATAGAAGCTTGAAATGCACTTGCCTTCAGGCTTGCTCTTTTGTGCTTCTGACATTGCTGTGAAAACGTGCCAGGGTTAGCTTGTGGAATGGCAGGGGACACACACGTGGAGCAAAGTAACCCTCTTCCAGAGCTGACAGCCAAATGACACCCGTACATCTGAGGGAGCCCAGCCAGATCCGTACAGCCACCTACCCAGCCTTCAGGTTTCCCCAGACATCTGAACACGAATTAATTTTTGTATACCACTGATGTTTTGTGGCATATATATATATATATGTATATAGTTATATATAGATATCTAGTTATATACTTGTTAGTTACATGTTATATATAATAGAAATTATGGTATATATATACATGATAAAGATATAGAAATATAAAGATAAAGTTAAGGAAATATACATACAGGGGCGCCTGGGTGGCTCAGTCGGTTAAGTGTTGGACTTCCGCTCGAGTCATGATCTCATGATTAGTGAGTTCGAGTCCTGCATTGGCTTTGTGCTGACAGCAGACAGCCTGGAGCCTATTTCCGATTCTGTGTCTCCCTCTCTCTGCCCCTTCCCCCGCTCACGTTCTGTCTCTCTCTCTCTCTCTTTCAAAAATAAATAAACATAAGAAAGAAATAAACATATATACATGAAGAAATGTAATATATATTAAAATATATATTTATATAGATATATAAATATATAATGTATAGGCACATAATATTTATATACTATGTAGATTTGTATACTATACAATATAATATATTAATATATATTATGTCGCATAATATAAATATATTATTTATAGGTGTATGTATTTATAATTATAAATTAATATATATTTATATAATATTTATATATTACATATACATAAAGCCTTATATGGCAGTAGGTAACTGTTACAGGTATCCTTAAAAATTACTCTAAAAAAGAAGAAAAAAGGTGATGTGGTAAACTGAGAAAAAAATCCCCAAAGTAATCTATTATATGCCTGTTGTGGTTTTATTTTATTTTTATTTTATTTTATTTTATTTTACTTTATTTTAATTTACTTTATTTTATTTTACTTTATTTTATTTTACTTTATTTTACTTTATTTTACTTTATTTTATTTATTTTGTTTTTCTAAAAGCTTATAAAGTAAGTATAATAATGCCAGGTTTTAATATCTCATTGTTTCAACAGAGGCCCGAAGGGTGACTCCCGGGGTGGGGGGGTGGGGGTACACCCACTGGATGTGCAGGTTTAATTATCTACACCTGGAACCTGCGCAAACCGCTCCCCAGTGCCCGGATAATCTCACGGCAGTAAGACGAGCCTTCGTGTAAAAGCTAAATAAATATTTTCAAAGGATTAAGTCACATATAGTTAAGCTTCGGGACATGAAACTCTTGAACAGATACTGATGCCAAAGGCATTCTTCTTTCACACGGCTTTTGTAGCTCTAAGTCTTTGTTCCTAAAAATAGCAGCAGATCGATCCATAAATGTTCACATGCTCTCATTACTTTAAATCCCTCCCTTCCCCACAAACGCCAAATCCTGACCACTTGCTCCAACTCCAGACAAATATATTCAACTGCCTGCTAGACATTTCCAACTGGAGGTCTGGCGGGCACCTCTTACTCGACGTAGCCGAAGAGAAAGCGCTATTTTTCACTGAACACTGACGTTTGGATTTCCTGTCTCTCTGACTGGCTTCACCCATCACCAACCCAAACTGGAGAGTCATTCTTCACCCTTCTTTGTCCCCCGCAGCTGCACTCCCCCAAACCTTATCAGGACTAAAGTCCACACACTCCCCAAACCTATTCATCACGATTTGCCTGACTTCCCGGAGCCCAGCCGTTTGTATTTTGGTAATCCATATTGATCGCTGGAATACCAAAGCCATTCATTTTTCACAATAATCTGCTGGAGATTACAGCACAACCCCAGAGCAGAAACACGTGAGGCCTCAGTTTTGAACAATAACGCCCAAACCGTGTTTTTCCTGCATGAGCATTCACATTTATTGGAAACAAATTCAAGTGTGTAACATACAGCCTCAGGGTGTCAGACCTGGTTTATACTTAGAAGAATTTAGCGTATTATTCCTTGACCGTCATGTAAAAAAAAAAAAAAAAAAAAACATTTAAACAAAAAAACAGTTTACCCACTTCTCGCACCTCATCCTCCTCACTTTTGGCAACAACCCTCTGTTCTCTGTATGTGTGAGCTAGGTTTTATGGACCAATTGGTTTATTGATCGATTCCAATGATTGAGTCCAATTGATTGATTCCAAGTTATTGATTGATTCTCCAATGTAAAGGAGATCATACGGTATTTGTCTTTCTCTGATTTATTTCACCTAGCGTAATTCCATGTTGTTGCGAATGGCAAGATTTCATTATTTTTATAGCTAAGTAACTTTATTCCATTATACATTCATGTATATATACACCATAATCTCTTTATCCATTCACCACTGATGGATACTTAGATTGTGTTCATAGCTCAGTTATTGTAAATAATGCTGCGGCGAACATGGGGTGCATCTATCTTTTCAGTTAGTTTTCGTTGTTGCTGTCTTCTGTTTTTGGTTTTGGTTTTTGATAAATACTCAGAATTGGAACTGCTAGATCACGTGGGAGTTCTATTTTTAATTTTTGAAAATCCTCCATAGTATTTTCCATAGTGGCTGCACCAATTCGCATTCCCACCAATAGTGCACAAGCTTTCCCTTTGCTCCATAACTTTGCCAACACTTGTTATTTCTCGTCTTTTTTGACACTAGCCATTCTAACAGGTATGAGGTATCTCATTATAGTTATCCCATGGTGGTTTCTATTTGCACTTTCCTGATGATTAGTGATGTAGAACCTTTCTTTATGTACCTATTGACCATCTATATGTCTTCTTTGGGAGTGTCTATTCAGACCTTTTGCCATTAAAAAAAACCAGATTGGTTCTTTTTTATTTTTATTTATTCATTTGCTATTGAGGTAAATGGGTTCTTTATATATTTTGAATACTAACCCCTTTTCATGTATGTGACTTGCAAATATTTTCTCCCATTCAGTGGATGGCCTTTTCATTCTGTTGGTGGTTTCCTTTACCATGCAGAGACTTTTTAATACTGTAATTCTATTTATTTACTTTTGCTTTTGTTGCTTTTGTTTTCAGTGCTATATTTATTACCACCTGTGTTTTCTTTTTTTTTTTAATTTCTTTTTTAACGTTTTTTTTAATTTTTTTTTTCAACGTTTATTTATTTTTGGGACAGAGAGAGACAGAGCATGAACGGGGGAGGGGCAGAGAGAGAGGGAGACACAGAATCGGAAACAGGCTCCAGGCTCTGAGCCATCAGCCCAGAGCCCGACGTGGGGCTTGAACTCACGGACCGCGAGATCGTGACCTGGCTGAAGTCGGACGCTTAAGCGACTGCGCCACCCAGGCGCCCCTTAACGTTTATTTATTTTTGACACAGAGAGAGACAGAGCATGAACAGGGGAGGGGCAGAGAGAGAGAGAGACACAGAATCGGAAGCAGGCTCCAGGCTCCGAGCCATCAGCCCAGAGCCTGACGCGGGGCTCGAACTCATGGACCGCGAGATCATGACCTGAGCTGAAGTCGGACGCTTAACCGACTGAGCCACCCAGGCGCCCCACCACCTGTGTTTTCTTCTAGGAGTTTTATGGATTCAGGTCTTCCACTCCTGCCTTTAATCCATTTTGAGTCACTTTTTGCGTATTATGTAAGATAATGGTCAAGTTTTATTGTTTTACATGTGACTGGCTTAATTTTTCCAATACCATTTATTAGAGAGACTGTGCTTTAATTACTGTGTATTCTTAGCTCCTTTGTTGTACATTAATTGATCATATATGTGTCGGTTTCTTTCTGGCTCTCTCTCTTCTGTTCCACTGATCTGTGTCTTGTTTGTTTTAAGAATTTTTGCATTCATGTAGTATTTTGAGAAGAGGCCTCCATAGAACCCCAGGAAGGAAAGATTTCCCATCTTCTGTGTCCAACAAATAATCGATCCTTTCAAAAATCAAGTTTTTCAGTGCAAGGGTTAAGGGGAAGAAAGGGGGTTTAAAAGTTAAAACACACCAACGGTTATCTGGCCAAGGTTCTTGAAGAAATTGTTAATGCCTCAATGTTCCATGCTTTTTCATGGCCTGGTGCCTGAACTTAGCAGAACTTCAATAAAAGTCATACAGAAAAAATAAATGGAATGGAATCTAAGGAGCTCAGCAATTATGTTAGAAATGTTTATCTAAGGAGAAAAAAAAAACTAAACATCAATTTTTTAGATCCCTTTTTATTATAAAATATAAAGGGACTGAAGGTTTATCTCTAGATTGCATTGGACAAATGAAATGCATATGTGTTGAATATACACTGATTTTTCCCAAATAATGAATCTGCCATGTGGTTTATTCAACTCTGCTCTTGGTTTGCAATCCTGAGTGCACAGTCTGTATAGCCTTGCAGAGTTCAGGAAGCTGAACATATGAGGGTCTTGACATTGATATACCTTCTTCAAAACAGGTGCCTCTCTGTACATATGAAAAACTTGAAGAAGTACCTAATGGAACTAACAGGCTCAGTTTAACTAATTCACTTTGGATTTATATTGAGCATCAAGCACTCAAACAGGAACAACCTGATCTATTGTAACTGGAGTATTTGTGTGTGTGTGTGTGTGTGTTGGGAGATTAGATACTGAATGAGGATATGCCCATTATTGGGATGTGGGGGGAGGAATATGGTTTTAGTTTGCATATTAATTAAAAAGGTGAAATTCATACACACCCAACCCTGCTGTTTAATCATAAACAAAGCACAGAGGATTCAGAATGGGAGTAGTCAAGACTTTGCAGCATCATAAAAACAATAAAAGGAACTTGTCCCCCAATAATAAGTGATATGAAGGTATTTGTGCCCCAAATACTACAAAAACTGAGCTGTAGATTCTGCATCTAAGGTACAATGCGCATTTATAAAAGTAAAACCTGATAATTTTTTTAACATTTTTTAAATGTTTATTTATTTTTTAGAGATAGACAGAGACAGAGCATGAGCAGGGAAAGATCAGACAGAGGGGGAGACACAGAATCTGAAGCAAGCTGCAGGCTCCGGGCTCTGAGCTGTCGGCACAGAGGCCAATGTGAGGCCCAAACCCATGAACCGTGAGATCATGACCCGAGCTGAAGTTAGACTCTTAACTGACTGAGCCATCCCGGAGCCCCAAGACTGATCATTTTCTTAATGTGATGTTGGTCCAGGTCAAAATAATACAAATTTCAAATCAGAAAATCAGAACAGTTTGGGAACACCTTAAGAAGATCTTCAGCAAGCTTGAGTAATATAGGCAGACCAAGAACCCAGGCAAGATCTGAGTAAAGAGATCTCTAAGAAGAGCTTAAACAAGTGGTTGGTGAGACAACTGAAAATAAAAATCAGACACCACTATTCAGTGTCTGATTTGATGAATTGTGACTAACTGAAAATGGTATCATAAAGTAATGAGGATTAAGCATTAGTATTTAATACCAACTATGGAAAGGACTTAGTGCAGTGTTTGACACTTGGTAAGTACCCAGTTAATGATAAATATTAAATATGCAGTTTCTGTTTCAACATAAAAATTCAATTATTTTCAATAGACCCTTTGGCTGCCTGATAAAATCTTGAGTTTAATAGGAATTATTAATTCGGGTAAACGTAGGTGATGTGTATTAGTTATCTTTTGCTGCATAACAAATTGCCCTAAAATTTAGTGACTTAAAACAACACTGTTTATTATCTCCTAGATTTTGCAGGTCAGGAATCCAAACCCAGCTTAACTGGGGTTCCTGGCTCACGGTCTCTCACAAGACTATAATCACCCAGTTGGTATGGGCTGTCGTCATCTTACCTTAGTTTGGGTTGCTCTTACAAAGCATGACAGGCTGGGAGGCTTCTAAACAACACAAGTTTATTTATCATTCTGGAGGCTGGAAGCACAAGATCATATGCCAGCATGGTCAGGTACTGGTGTGTGTCCTCTTCTGAGTCATAGATGACTAACTTCTCATTGTATTCTTGAATGACAGAAAAAAGCAAGAGGGCACTTGGTGGTCTCTACTTATCAGGGCATTAGTCCCGCTCATGAAGACTTCATGTTCATAACTTAATGACCTCCCGAAGGCCTACCTTCTAATACCATCACATTGGGGATTAGGATTGTAACCGATGAATTTTGAGAAGACGCAAACATTCTGTCCATAATGTGTATCTCAGAAAGAGAGCAAGATGGCTAGCACTCACCGTCTTTTCTTACCTAATCTTGGGAGTGACATTTCATCACTCAGGGGAGGGGATCATGTGAGAATGTGGAGCATCACTAGGAATTAGGTATCACCAGGATCCATCTTAGAAACTGTCAACCATCGGGAAAATTGAAAACACACACCAGTGACAGATCGAAAATCTTGACCTGCCACTCCCAAGCAGTTCAATTTAAACAAGCCCCTTTATGGAGCTTTAGTGCTGTAGTCCAGAGTGGAGGCTATGGCGTAGACCAGTTGAGGTTGAATCAGACTGCACACACTGTGTGACCCCAGAAATGTACTAAACCTCCCTGATGGGCAGATTGTCCGTATATAAAAAATGTCAATCATTTTTTTTTTAATTTTTTAATGCTTTTTTATTTTTGAGTGAGACAGAGCACGAGAGGGTAAGGGGCAGAGAGAGAGGGAGACAAAGAATCTGAAGCAGGCTCCAGGCTCTGAGCTGTCAGCCCAGCGGCTGATGCAGGGCTCGAACCCACAAACCGCGAGATCATGACCCGAGCTGAAGTCGGACGCTTAATCGACTGAGCCACCCAGGCGCCCCCCAAAAATGTGAATAATTTTAACCCACACTTCATGTTGTTTTTGTGAGAACCAAATGAATCTATATGTATAATCACTTAGAAGACTACTGAAGAGGGACACCCGGGTGGATCATTTGGTTGAGCATCCGACTTCGGTTCAGGTGGTGATCTCATAGTTGTGAGTTCAAACCCTGTGTTGGGCTTTGTGCTGACAGCTCGGAGCCTGGACCCTGCTTCGGATTCTGTGTCTCCCTCTCTGTCTACCCCTCCCCTGCTCGTGCTCTGTCTCTGTCTCTCAAAAATAAATAAACGTTAAAAAATTAAAAAGACAAATGAAGACTACTGAAGGATAATAGGAATAATAGTGCCTAGCTATCATGGTTGTTGAGAGGACTAAATGAAATGGTGAATGGAAGTTCTTAGCACAAGGCGTGGCTAGTAAGACATCCAACTCATTGTGTCTGCTATTATTAATGTCCACATTCCCATCCCTGGAGAGAGGAGCCTGCTGTGGGTATTATTTCTCCATCTGCTCTTCCCTGAGGCATCTAGAAGAAGGGTTAACTGATCTATGGAGGTTTGGGTGATTAGCAGGAAAACCTAAGGGCTCCCCACTGTTCATGGCAGTCAACCCATCTCAATGTGGCTATCTGACCCCCAGCGTTTCTAGGCCACTCGGTCAACTGCTGATGAGAAAGTTGGGCAGACATATGCAGCTTCACACAGTAGGTAGAGAAAAGGAGTCCAAAGTGCCTCAGGAAGACGGGAGGGAGCTAGGGTATCAGGCAGGGACATGACACGAGCCGAGGAGCTGCAGAACACTCGGGCTCCTTCAAGGAGAGGCAGCCCTTAGTGCACAATGGGGTGACACCTGTCTCCAACATTCCGGGACGAACGGGGACATTTTGCAAAATTTTGCTTAGGAACCCAGGTTTCAGCCGAGTCCTTTTGATGTCCGTTGGGGGAATATGGTTTCTGAGTGGTCTGGAAAGACAGGAAATGGGGACATTTTTAGAGAGGGAAAATAAACTTGCTTTGTTACTTCCATCCAAATACTAGAATAAATACTAGAATAAATACTAGAATCTAGGGTCCTTTTAAAGGCATTTCAAAGCTGCAGAAAGAAACACAATAAAAGTTGAAAAAGGATTTATGTTACATAGTCACCCACACCAGCAAATGACTGGTAAAAAAGTAGAGTGTGACTATTATAATGTAGGTCACAGACAGTATAAGTATAGGGAAATTCCTGCATAAGGGAACTAGGCCTCTTATATTAAGTGAGGCACACTGGACATTTCATATGGTTTTTACAACCAAAACAGAGGTCTATAAATGAAGGTCCTAAAATGACAGCTGCGGGGGTTGGGGGGCGTTCTGCCTTGCCTTGATTTCCAGGGGGGAATGTGTGTTTTATGGCTTCTTTTAAGCAACAAAAATACCTCTTCTCTCATCTCCCCCAGCTCAAACCACCACCATGAACTCACTGGCGACTTTTGATGTTAGTGACCTGACCTCATAGGTTAACAAGGATGAGAACTGAGTGGCGGCTGGCCGAAAAGAATTTTTTTTTAAATGTTCTTATCATTTATTTTTGAGCGGGAGAGACAGGGCGGGAAAGAGAGAAGGGCAGAGAGATGGAGAGAGAATCTGAAGCAGGTTCCTGGGTCTGAGCGGTCAGCACAGAGCCCGACATGGGACTCAAACTCACACACCGTGAGGTCATGGCCTGAGCCGACTGAGGTACCCAGGTGCCCCAAACCTGGTAAATGTGACCTGCTAAACAAACACATTTGGATAAAACAAAATACCCCATAAAGTGAATTTGACTGGAGAAAAAAATACACACACATGCCACGATACTGCCTCTGAAAGAATAATACTTTTTAATTTTCAGATGAAACACAATTAAGTATGTGTTATAATAAATGGTCGGTAGCCTACGAGTACATTTTAGAATCCTTACAGTGATACCTTTTGACTACCTGAGCTTCAAAAATTTATAAATTTGGATTTTTCGAAGAGTTAAATGGAAAAGGTTAGCAGGTAATAAAAAGAGCAGTTTTTTAAAAATTTAACTTTTATTTATTTTTGAGAGACGAGAGAGAGAGATGGAGCATGAGCAGGGGAGGGACAGAGAGAGAGGGAGACACAGAATCCGAAGCAGGCTCCAGGCTCTGAGCTGTCAACCGAGAGCCCAACGCGGAGCTCGGACTCAGAAGCTGTGAGATCATGACCTGAGCCGAAGTCAGATGCTTACCCGGCTGAGCCACACTGGCGCCCGGGTATATGCCTTTAAATACCGTGAGACTTCTAAAGATTGAGCTAACTTTGACAAATTCTCTCTCTCTCATCCTTAAAAGGGGATAATGAGATGCAGCAGATTTTTTTTTTTTAATTTTATGAGGATTAAACAAAGTGAATATGTGAAAGATTCAAGATAGGACACAGGACATTTAAAGTCTTCCATAAAAAGTAGCCACTATTATCTTTAATTATCTTTGCCTTTTAGATTTGATCCACTTTGTATAATCTCCCCTACTTACAAACATAGTTCCATATAAGCCTCTGATGAATACAGAGAACAATTTTTAGGCAAAAACAATTCTTCCTTATTTATATTTATTTTATTCACACATGCTCACAAGTGTATTGCCACTTGTAGTTGGAATCATTTATTCATACAATCAATCAGTCATTTATTTGCTAAATATTTAGTTTTATTTTAGACAGCGAGAGAGAGAGAGAGAGAGTGGGAGGGGGGCAGAGGGAGAGGGAGAGAGAAAATCTTAAGCAGGCTCCGTGCCCAGGGCAGAGACCGATGCGGGACTCGATCCTATGACCCTGAGATCATGACCTGAGCTGAAACCAAGAGTCAGATGTTCAACCAACTGAGCCACCCAGGCCTTATTTGCTAAGTATTTCTGAGTGGCAACCCATGACAGAGTTAGCTCCTGCTGTATAAAACGTGTTGCCTGGTAGGTGTGATAAACAATAAACAAGACAAAAAAAAATACGCAAATTACTCTAAACTGAGAATCAGAATGAGAGCTGCTGAAGTGAAAGGTACAGTTCCTTGAATGCATTTTGCATGTGAACAGGATGGTTCAGCAGAGCTTTCTTGAGAAACTAGCATCTGCACTGGGACTTAAGGGTGAACTGAAATTAGCTAGGGAATGAACATTCAAGCAGAAACAACTAGGAGCAGGGAGTCTCTGATTTGGGATAGGTGGGAAGGGGTACTTTTGAGGCAACGAGAGGCAGCTAGCTGCAACTCTGTGAGATTCAGGAAAAGATACTAAATGAAGCCACCAAAGTACAGAGGATCCAGAACAGGCAGAGCCTGGGTGGTCATGTTAAGGACCTTAGTTTTGATCCTTAGAGTGAAGGAAAGCCACTGGATGGCGTGAAATAATAAGAAATATATGTCCACTGTCAACAATAGCCAAAGTATGGAAAGAGCCCAAATGTCCATCGATGGATGGACAGATAAAGAAGATGTGGTAGATATATACAATGGAGTATTACTTGGCAATCAAAAAGAATGAAATCTTACCATTTGCAACTGCGTGGATGGAACTGGAGGGTATGATGCTAAGTGAAATTAGTCAGTCAGAGAAAGACAAAACTCATATGACTTCCCTCCTGTGAGGACTTTAAGAGACGAAACAGATGAACATAAGGGAAGGGAAACAAAAATAATATAAAAACGGGGAGGGGGACAAAACAGAAGAGACTCATAAATATGGAGAACAAACTGAGGGTTACGGGAGGGGTTGTGGGAGGGGGGGATGGGCTAAATGGGGGAGGGGCACTAAGGAATCCACTCCTGAAATCATTGTTGCACTATATGCTAACTAATTTGGATGTAAATTTTAAAAAATAAAAAATAGGGGTGCCTGGGTGGCGCAGTCGGCTAAGCGTCCGACTTCAGCCAGGTCACGATCTCGCGGTCCGTGAGTTCGAGCCCCGCGTCAGGCTCTGGGCTGATGGCTCAGAGCCTGGAGCCTGTTTCCGATTCTGTGTCTCCCTCTCTCTCTGCCCCTCCCCCGTTCATGCTCTGTCTCTCTCTGTCCCAAAAATAAATAAAAAACGTTGAAAAAAAAAATTTTTTTTAAATAAAAAATAAAGTTAAAAAAAAAAAAAGAAATATATGTCTGTCCCTGTTCCTGAGACAGTGCTCCTAAAACCCTTGTAGGTAGGGGCACTAAGAGAATCTTTTGTTCTAACATGTGGTCTTTGATCCTGGTTTCTGAAATAAAGTTCCTGAGAACTTTGTAATTTTCTGAATAAAAGGAGCATCTGATACTGAGCTCCTAAATCCCTCAGAATTTTCCGGGTGATAGGAATATATTTTGTTCTAATGAAGTGACTCCTGGCAGGCTTCTTACTGGGGGCTGGTCATCAGAAAGACTGAACCCCGATTAGTAGCTTGGAACTTTCAGCCCCAATCCCTATCCTTCAGGAAGGGGAGAAGCGCTGCAGATTGAGTTAACGATGAATCATGCCTCCATGATGACACTTCTGTAAAAATCCCTGAAGTAGAGGGTTTGGGAAATGTTCCGTTTGCTAAACGCGTCCATTTACCAAGACGGTGGCACACCCCAACTCCAAGGGGACAGAATCCCCTGTGATCGGGAGCCTGTCAGCCCTCACCCTATGAATCTCTTCAACTGACTGTTTATCTGCATACATGATCATATCCTTTATTTCATAATACTCTGGCAAATACAAGCCAATGTTTCTCCGAGTTCTGTGAGCTATTCCAGCCAATGATCCAATCCAAGGAGGGGATTGTGGAAACCTTCATCTTGTAGCCAAGCTGGATAAAAGTTATGGTGAACCAAGGGACCTATTACTTGAGATTGGTGTCTGAAGTGGGGGATAGGCTCGTGGGACTGAGCCCTTAACCTTTGGAGTCTGTGCCAACCCTGATTAGTTTGGGAATGGAATTGAACACTCAGCTGGCGTCACAGAGAGTTGCTTGATGTGGGGGAAACACACACACACACATCTGGTGTCAGAAGTAAATGAGTGAGTAAAGGAGAAACATGGCAGGGCTTTTTTTTTTTTTTTTTTTTTTTTGGTTGTTTGTTTTGTATTGTTTTGTTTTCTGACTCAGAAGGGTCCCAAGCGAGGGGAAAATGTGGACAGTTTTGCATTTAGCAAAATAATTCTGGCTGTTCCGTGGAGAAAAGATTGAAGGCTAATTGGAGTAGACCTTGGAGTACGGTGGTAGTACATTTAAGAAGCAATGGGGAGGCGTTGGTGCTGGTCGTAGATGTGAAAAGAAGTTGATTAACCAAGAAATGTTGGGGAAGCAGAATCCACAGGACCCGGTGATTGGTAGACTCTGGGACTCTGTAGACAAGACATCTTAAGAGAAAGCTATCACGGATAACTAAGAAAATGGCAAAATCCTGGTGAGCGATTGGATAGACCCTGGTGCTCTTTGCTGACGTGGGGAGCACAGAAAAGCAGGCATGGGGTGGGGAAGGTGACAGATATGGTAGGGGTGGTGGGGTCGAGTTAAATAATGAGGAAAGATATAAAGGAAATCCACAACCAACATGAAGACAGCAATGACAAAACGTAAGATGTGATTGATACTTCAGTGGCAGAGCTAGGAAAAGAGCAAAAGCATTCTTCACTGAGAAATGGAGGTGGTGGCTGTTAATGCCATCAAGTGGACGGAGTTTTCTAAAGAGAGGATACTCGCCTGGGAACGAGAGAAAAGCTCCAGAGTTATTTTTAGAACTGCTGGGGAACGATGCTCACTAGAGACCAAAGAAAGTAAAGCCAGTTGTGTTCAGAATGCCCGTTGGATGTTAGATAGAGAGCGAGGTACTTTTCACGTACTGTCTAACGCAATCCCCATGGTAACCTAGTGAGGTGAAACTGTTTTGCAGATGTAGACACGGAGGCTCAGAAAGGACTGGTCGCCCAGCTATTACACAGCAAGCCAGGTGGTTCTGACTCTCCTTTATCATGCTTCTTTTTACTGCAACAGGTGTGCTAAGTGATTTCCAGATGTTCCTATGCCACTATCACCCGTGAAGGTATGGTGATTATTAGGTGATTTTTCACTTGCCTAAGAAACACTTCCCTGTCTTTTGTTGATAGCACCCTTATTTCTATTTGGGTGAAATCCCTTCCCGATGGGAGGGTACTGCCTGATGGAACTGTTCGAGTGCCCTGGACTCCTTATGGCAAGGAGGTAGGAAGCCTGGTGGCCCAAGATAGACTGATACCAGGTTTTATTCCTGGAGTTGGGATTAGAAGCAGCGTGATGCAAAGTCTGAAAACAGTAGGTGCTCAACCAGGCTGTCATATAGTCCCTGCTGCCTTTGTCCCTATGCTTTGAGCCATCCTGTGATCCGGTCAGGCAGCTCACTTTTTCCCAATGATTTCCCTTTTGGCTTACAATAGGCAGATCCAGTTTCTGCTATTTTCAACCCCAAACTGCCCCCTGTAGAAGATCTTCAGGGGGCAGAAGATCAAAGAGCTGCATGGAGGGAGCCATCCCACCCCCCAGCTCTGGCTGCATGTTGTGTTCCGGAGTGCTGAGGGAAGAAGGAAGAGAGGGCACCCTTGGTAACTGACATGAAGTGCATGAAAAAGAGTGTTTAATAAAGTTTCTTAGGAATGGTCATGGGCAGCGTCTCTCCAACTTCCTTAATAAAGAGAAGTTTTCGTAGAGGAAGTTGGATTTGAGCAGAGTTTGGAATGACGTAGTCAAAGAGAAGTGATGGATGGTAGGTAGGACATTGCTTTTTTAAGTACAGAGTTGTAGGAAGTTTCTACGATAGAGATAGACTTTTATTAGGTACAAAGGCAAATGGTCATTTAAATGTACCCATGTCTGGGACACCTGGGTGGCTCAGTTGGTTAGCGTCCCACTCTTGGTTTCTGCTCAGGCCCTAATTGCATGAGTTTGTGAGTTTGAGCCCTGCATTAGGCTCTGTGCTGACAGCACAAAGACTGAGATTCTCTCTCTCTCTCTCTGCCCCTCCCCTGCTCATGCTCTCTCTCTCTCTCTCTCTCTCAAAATGAATAAATAAACTTAAAAAATAAAAATAAATGCAGGGGCGCCTGGGCGGCTCAGTCGGTTGAGTGTCCGACTTCGGCTCAGGTCACGATCTCGTGGTGGATGAGTTCGAGGCCCGCATTGGGCTCTGTGCTGACAGCTCAGAGCCTAGAGCCTGCTTCAGATTCTGTGTCTCCCTCTCTCTCTTCTCCTCCCCTGCTCATGCTCTGTCTCTTTCTGTTTCAAAAATAAGTAAACATTAAAAAATAATAATAATAAATAAATAAATAAATAAATAAATAAAAACTCATAAATGCACCCATGTCTAATGATTACTAACTTGGCCTGGGTTCAAAGCGGATGCTTCATAATAAAACATTTCAAAAGTTTGCACTTATCATAATCTATTGGCTTTTTGAGAAATATTTTTTTTCCCTCAAAAAAGGTATTGTTCTTCAAAGAACTTCATAATCCATAACAAATTAGATCAACCTCAAGCCACGTATTTTTCTGAGTTAATGCCCAGTCTCATTGGGAAGACCAGCCCTACAGCACCCAGTTTTTGAGGCAAGGGACCACTGCACCCTATGTTAAAGAAACGAACAAATGCAAAAATCTTAATGGTGTCCCATTTAGCGCTGCCTAAGGGCTAGAAAAATCTTTCTGCTGCTGCTGGCTGTTTGATACTGGTAGGCCATTCGGGGAATTGGAACAAAAAAGTAGTGATCGCCGTAATAAAGATGTTTCAGAGTGCAGAGAGAGGGGACAATTAATGGAATAATTAATTATGTATTATTAATTATGATGAATAATAAATCATAATTAACAGGTGTATTATAATTACATAATTGCATATGATTTGTGCGTGACATGCGCATATGATTATATTGTAAGATTATGGTACATTTTTAATCTGATATATATAATAAATGGACAAGTAAAAGGAGCTTACTTTTAACAAATAAATGTTTTGAATAACTTATATTTAAGGCACTCTATTAGTCCACCTTCAGGGGACACCCAGGTCCCAAGTCAATATGAAATTAATTTTGCTCTCCAGAACAGTACACTCAGTTTTATACGTAAATGGGGTCAGGGAGGAAGAGAATACAGTAAATGACTGAAAGTGCAGAATAAGGGAGAAGATAGGTACATCTAGAGTTGGAGACCAAAGAAAGCCTCATGGAGAATTTGGCATCTGAGCGTTTCCTTCTAGCTCCTTGCTTGAGAGCTCGGTTCCCTATGCCTTGCGGTAGAGACAAGAAGCCAACTGCTATGGAATGAGGTGACCATTAACATTGGGGAAATATCTGAGAAAGAAGAGGCGTCCCCAGGATGGCACACAGATACAATGTGGGACTTATGCACACTTGGAACAAACCCCCCAAGAAAAGTGAATCTAAGACCGCACCTTGGCCACGTTTGCTCTGGACCTGCCAAAGGAGACACAGCCACTCATGAGGTCGGTGGTTTGTGAGAAGCTCACGTCCAACATGAGTCCTAAAAAGGTGTGAGGTTCCAACTGAGAAGTGGGCTCACAGCAGTTTGAAGCTTCTTTTCTTTTAATATTTATTCATTTATTTTTAGAGAGAAAGAGAGAGAGAGCATGTGCTAGAGCGGGAGAGGGGCAGAGAGAGGGAGAGAGAGAATCGCAAGCAGGCTCCGCACCATCAGCGCAGACCCCGATGTGGGGCTCAGTTCCACCAACCGTGAGGTCGTGACCTGAGCTGAACGCAAGAGCTGGACGCTTAACCCCAGGCGCCCCCATTTTGGGGTTTAAAAGCGGGCACTGCCCTTTCTCCTTTCTACTCATATCTTGCAGTTTGCAACGGTCCATCGGTGGCTTTGTTCTTCGGGGGCATCGTTAAAAGGTGGATTTTCACCTGCTGAGATTTTGGCAAAGTGTTTCAGAAAGTGGGGAGTGCGGTGTTCTCCACCTATGTCAGGGATGCTCTGTTCGGAAGAAAACACACGCAAAATAGAAATAAAGCAAAATGTCACATTTGGACTTTTGCTTGGTTCTGAAGCACACTGCTGTGGGCATAGCGGCAAGAGTTGAAGTTTCACACGGCTTCGATAAAGCTGGTCTCAGAAAGGGGCGGATTGGTCTATTGACCCAAGTTTTGTGCCAGCCTGGGATTCATGTTTGTGAGAGTTTTGTTTGTTTTTTGGTTTTGGTTTTTGTTTTTGTTTTTAAACCACCACATCAGTACATGAGGCTAGCTCACCTCTAGCAAATACTTGGACCCGGAGACCAAGGGATTGAGTTAGTAGTGAGAGCACCATAAAGTCCTCCAGGAGAATGCACAGAACATGAAATCACGGGGCAAGCTCTGCCGACTGATCCCTTAGCAATGGTGCCAGATTTTACAAATCAACGTAGAAGACGTGTAAATACGTGCAGAAAACTAGGGACACATTTATACTAATTTTTTTTCGTCATATATCTGAAATTCAAGTTTATCTGGGCGTCCTGCACTTTATCTGACAACTCTATTCATGAGATAAGGGTTATAACAAAGGAAAGAGTGACTCTGTAGAAGCCAAACTGAAACTAAGCAATTCAGATAAGAAGCAAAGTTGAGTGGGACATAAAGTCACCTTACCAAACATGGTGAGTAGTTGAGGCAGATCTGACTGCAAGGAGTTTGCCCCATAAAGTCTACGTTGAGTATTCCCACTCTACTCTCTTGGTCAGTAATTTTGGCCCATTTTCCCCTTCTTTCCCCCACCCCTGTCCCCTACGTGGCTCGGGGTCCTCATTACTGATGGAGTCTGCTAGGTTTATGCTGAGGGAGGCTGTTGAATTGAAGGGGCTTGTGGGGAACTCCCTCCTTTCTCTTCCCACCACAGATGATTTCCTAAATTCATTGGTAGTTGAATCCTGCCCTCCAGGGACAGGATCAAAGAGTGAGTCAGAGTCAAACACTCCAGAGAGGGAGAAAAGGGAGATTAGAAGGGTGGCGATGATCTCATCCAAACTCAGCCCTGAGATGGAGGGTAGGAGAGAATGAAGAGAAGACTCCTTCTTCTTCCCCGCTGCACCAGGCAAATTTAGTGAGCATCTACTCTGTGGCAAGAAGGGCGTGTGGACGAGGTGTGACAAGACACCAAGGTTTCTACGTTACTTGAGTGGAGTGACAATGAAGTTTCTAGACAGTCTGTCCTAAGAAATTCACTCTCACTTCCAAAGGAAGGGGATAGAGGGGAACAGTGACCACACTGACACTAAATATTGAAGGATATACAGGGCTAGAATTGACTCATTCAAGAAATATTAGTTGGGGAAATCTTACAGGGCTGTTTTCATCCTTTAGGTAGAAAAAACCCACTGCCTAGTACCTAGAAAACATTCAAGATATAAAAAATGTTGGAGACAAGAAAAATGTATTTCCTGGGGTGCCTGGGTAACTCAGTTGTCTGGGCGTCCGACTTCAGCTCAGGTCATGGTCTCGAAGACTGCGAGTTCAAGCCCTGCATCGGGCTCTGTGCTGACAGCTCGGAGCCTGGAGCTTGTCTCAGATTCTGTCTCCAGATCTCTCTGCCTCTTCCTTGCTCGTGCTCTGTCTCTCAAAAAATAAATAAATAAATAAATATTTTTAAAAAAGTATTTTTTGACTCCAAGGCAAAAGAGGAAAACTGTAAAAATTAATATTCAGTGTTTTATCAAATATCTAAAAATGTAACATTATATCAGTTATGCAACAACTTACATAACTACATGAAAAGTTTAAATCAAAAGGATGAACAATACTTTCTTTTCTAAAACTCTCTGAATAATAAAAGTTAAAATCCTGGTAACTTTTTCTGGTAGAAATTATATATAATACAGAATGCGATTATGCTAAGACAAAAAGAAGTTTTTTTTTTTTTTTTAATTACGGTTTTCATATATTTTTTATTGATGCTCCAGGTTTGTTACGTATCTCCTCTTTAAATTTCTCAAATATGGGAATTAAGTCAGATTTCCCCCTCTATTTATTAATTACATATGAACACCTTGTTGATGAGTTGTTCACTACTAGATAATTTTCATTTTATGCTCCTGATTTTAAAATATATTTTATTGGGGCAGCTGGGTGGCTCAGTCGGTTAAGCGTCTGACTTCAGCTCAGGTCATGGTCTCATGGTCTGTGAGCTTGAGCCCCGGATTGGGCTCTGTGCTGACAGCTCGGAGCCTGGAGCCTGCTTAGGATTCTGTGTCTCGCTCTCTCTGCCCTCCCCTACTTGCGCCTCTGTCTCTCTCTCTTTCTCTGTCTAAAGTAAGTAAACATTAAAATTATTTTAAATAAACGAATAAAATATATCTGATTAGCATTTACAGTTGTCATCATAAATACATTAGCTCTGATGGGTCTTTGAGAAATTCTCTGGTACAGTCTCCTCATTTAACAGATGAGAAAATTGAGCCCCAAGTGATCGAGTTGCCCTGGGTCACACACTTAATAAATGACAGATATGGGACTCCAAACTGGGTTTTATCTCCACTTCCAAAGTTTATTTCATCACGGCACACTGACTTTGAAACATTTCCCGAACACTTTCCTCTCCTTTGCAAAATAAAAATGCTGATGGTACATGTAAACTGTTGTCGGCTCATCCCATTAAGATGTAATAGCAATATTATTCTTACCCTTAATTCTCCTGCCCAGGCACACAATTAGCTGTCCTAACTAACCTGAAAGAAAATTATCCATGATGGAGTGAAGATAATCACACTGTTTATTTGCAAACTCTTCTCATGTTCATTCTACATTTAGACTCATGCCAATTGAATTTGGACACGAATACATTCATTACTTCGGTTTGCAATTATTTGAAATTATAAAAGTAGATACTGAAATAAAAGTTCTTCGGGGGGTGACTTCGATACAGTGTATTAATTTTAATTATACCATTCATGATCATAATATGAATTGATCCTTTGCTTCTGAATTTTCTTACACGGAATTCTATTTGTTCAAGAATTTCTATAGAGTCTATAACCAGAGTACTTAGGAGCGCTAAGAGACGGGCAAGATTAGTACAATGATAGCTTTCTTCTCTTTGTAAGAATATTTTAAAGTAGATAAAATGAGAGCACATTAGAACCAGAGTTATTGAGCAGGATTTTTTTCCTTTTTTTTTTTTTTTTTTTTTTTTTGTCTGAGCCTCAGGTAAGCCACTTTCTACTAGAGTCCTTAAAATCTCAAAATCTTAAGTATGAATGCCTCATTAAAATATGTTCTACATCTTTTTAGTCTGTCATGAGGGTCATTTCCTTCCAGGTTTAAATGTGAACTTTTTCCTTTTTTTAATTTGTGCCTCTTTAGCCTTTGTTAGTTACATTTTAAAATATTTACATCTGGGTCCTTCTTTTATATTAATTCAATCAGAAAGATCACATTCTTATTCCCAGAAAATATGCACTTTAAGACATCTCATTTTTTTATTATTTTTTTAAAAAAACATTTAGGCTCTGGGTTGTTTTCAGTATACAAGAACAAATATGAAAACTTAATTTTAGAAAAATCTCCATTTCCTCTCCTACTGACATTTCAAATTCAAAGTCGTTTTAAGAACATTATTAGAATAAGCCTTGGAAGGAATACTTGACAGATGGAGACGAATAAAGGGAAGCCAGCTTTGGAATTCTTCCACTAACTAATCATAAAAGAAATGTCATCTCCTCATTCTTCATTTGTACTCCATTCCTTAAAATTTGCCTCTTATTGGTATTAGATTGTAAAATTCCCTCAGTTAATCCTCATCCTAGTCCTCATTACCCCAGTCTATGTTCTTTCATTATTTAGAACATCCAGGGAATTCCTTTTCAGGGTTGCTGGTGTGCCTTTCTGAGAGCAAACCTGTGCATGCAAAGAAGATATTTTCATTTCTTAATGAAGTCAGCAGATCGCCTGCCACGCAGAGATGTCTGGAAGATTCGCAGGCACCTTGGGAATTAGTAAAATGGTTCGTGCCAGACATGTAGGTTGGGGAGTAACGACAACCAGTTTTATTGTCCAAACATCTATTGATTAGTGATGGATCCCCAGTCTAACAGACTGACCAAGCCCGTACATCTCTGCCCCTTCAGAAGAGAAATAAATAATGGTTTTTTAACAAGTCACCTAGGCCAGATCTCAAATTCCTTTTTGTCCCCTTTCCCTTCTCATCCATTTTTGCTTCCCCGCTCCTTCATGCTGTTTTGTAGAAACATGTAAATTATAGCCATCTTTTGGAGCAAATGCATTTTCCCTTTGACACATTCTCTTTCTAAAGTCAAACCATACGTTGTGGAGATGAGGAGTGTCTTGGTGTGGTGCACTGCAGGGGTTTCCAAACTCTGCTTTGTAGAGTCCTCAAGGTTTCTCGTATCCTCCTAGGGCCATAAGATGTAGAATGCCGATAGACAGATATGACGATGTACGTGTGTGTGTTGGGGGAAGGACGGTCAAACACCGCTTCACTGAAAAGATTATTGGTATTACCAATTAGGGTTGCTTATATCAATTTATTTAAATAATAATTCCATTTTTTAATTAAAATAACAAAATGTTTAGAAGCCAATGGTCTAAGGGGATAAAGACATTGGTCAAAGCACTCTGAGAAGCAAGTTGAAATTTTAACTCCAGCGCTATTGGATCTCAGACCTTGGGTAAATCACTTGATTCTCTTAACTTTCTTCTTTTTTAAATGTCTATTTATTTATTTTGAGAGAGAGTGTGAGCAGGGGAGGGGCAGAGAGAGAAGGAGAGAAAGCATCCCAAGCAGCCGCCATGCTGTCAGCACAGAGCCTGACGGGCGGCTGATCTCATAAACCATGAGATCATGACCTGAGCCGAAATCAAGAGTCAGAAACAACTGACTGAGCCACCCAGGCACCCCTCTCTTAACTTCCAATGCACTTAACCAGCAGTGTAAGGAGGCTAAAGAAATTATTACTAAGTTCCTTCCGGTTCTAGCCTTGACAATTATATGAGAAGTTCAGTAATCTTCCCTTCTAATATATGCATTTTATCAGGTTGCCGTTATTTAAAGGTAAAATCTTTATAAAAGTGCTTCTGAAATCTGGGACCAAGAGTCATTTGCAGAGCTGTTGTCTAGATTTAATAATTTCAAAAGTCCTTCTTGGATCCCAAATTCTAAGATGTTATGGTCTTTTTATATGCCATTATAGGTCTACAGGGATGCATATGGTAAAAGTGGAGTATTTGCAGCCTTTGCTTTCCCTCTGCATGACAATAGACTTTTCTTTTGATTCTCTCATTCTCTTTCCCTTCTTCATTCTTCTAGAAAGTTCTTGAACTTGTAACTAAAAATAAATAAATATAGATATCTCAGGAGGCTTAGATGAAAGCAAAAGAGGTTTTACTGGAAGCGAGTCATTGGAGCAAGATACATGGAAATACCGTGGTGTATGCAAAGAGTCGGTCAGAGAGGAACAATAAAGACACTTAAAAATATTTCTGGGATATATATATGTCTTGAGTTATTTTAAAAGGGTTTCATTGCATGGATTAATGTTCTTTGTGCTGAAATCTACCTTCAGGATTAAACTAAGCACCCAGGGTTCAGGGGCGCCTGGGTGGCTCAGTCAATTAAGTGACTTCTGCTCAGGTCATGATCTCATGGTTCATGAGTTCAAACTTTGCATTGAGCCGTGCATCGAGCTTTCCATTCTCAGTGGACAGAGCCTGCTTTGGATCCTCTGTCTCCCCCTCTCTCTGCCCCTCCCTTATTTCTCCCTCTCTCTCTCTGTCTCTCTCTCTCAAAAAAAAAAAAAAAAAAAAAGCAAAAAACAAAAATCATTAAACTACAGGGTTCGTAACCCTGTAGGTGTTCCAGAAGGCAGTATTGTTTAGTGACAGAAGTATTAGACCAGAGTCTGAACTATAAAATCAGCAAAACCTTTGGGAGTTTCCAAAGCTCACCAGGGACGCCCTTGAACTCGCCCTAAACTCAGTCCGCCAACCCACCCACAGAGGTGGTCACGGCAATCAGAATTAGCCTGTGTCTGGGAGGAACTGAGTCCTTGCCCTCTCATTCTCTGCCTCCCTATCTCCCATCTCTCTAGCTCATGTGTGTACTCTCTCTCCTTCTCCATGAGCCTTGCCTGCTACTCTCTGCATATCTACTCCCTCTCCTCTCTCTCTGCCAAACAGCTTTCACTGGGTCCTTTTGGATACACTTATCTCATAGCGCCTGGGTTTAATATACCCTTAGTTCCAAACACCAGCAAAAAATGAACTGATACCTTTCAGTTGCAATTCCAGATCCACGGCAGAAAGAATTTGGCCAGCCCAGCTCTGTCCAGGTGTTCACTCACACCCAGTGTCAGCCTCAGCCAGGCAGTAAGTGTGTAGAAGTCCCTCCTGAACCGTGATACTCCGAACAAACACGGGGGGCTATTAGTTTTCCTCAATTTTGTAAGGCTACCATTTCTAAAACTCAAGGATCCTGTGATCTTTCCACACAGGTTGAGCATGTCTTCTGCTTCCACAATTCTCCAATTTGCCACCTCGTTAAGAATTACACATAACCCATTACCCCATGAGCAAACACAGGCACACCCTGGAATTGGAAGATCTGGGCACTGAACCATACACTTTCATTGCTTCAGCCCCACTCCACTGACACACATGATAAGACATTATTTACCCCAGACCTCTGTTTCTGGAGGTAGGAATTCTCTAATGACGGTTAAGACTCATCATTGGCCAATCTTTCCCTTTGGGTTTCCTGAGTGTTTTCTGACTGTCTGTCTGCCTGTGTTTTGTTGGTAGCAATGTCAATAAAGCATAGATGGTTTCTGAAAAACCTATGCATGCTCACTGATTATCCCTCCCGGTCTAAAAGCAATGGAGTGTCACTTGACTTTCACAAGAAGCTTTAGCGGCCCCTGTTTTATTTAGCCAGTCATTGTTATAAACTAAATTGGGTGCCCCTCCACCAGATTCATAGATTGAAGCCCCAAGTTCGAGTGTGACTAATTGGAGATGGGGCCTTTAGGGAGGTAATTAAGGTTAAATGAAGTTATAAGATTGGGCCCCTAATCCAATATGATCCGTATCATTATTAAAAGAGGAAGAGATACTAGAAAGCTCTAAATATACACGGAGGAGAGATAATGTAAAGATATAGGGAGAAGGGAGCTGTCTGCAACCCAAGAAAAGAGTTCTCACTGGAAACTAACCTCACAACGTCTTGATCTTGGACTTTCAGCCCCCAGAGCTATGAGAAAATACATCTCTGTTGTTTAATCTGCCCAATCTGTGGTATTCTGTTATGGCAGTCTAAGCTGACTCATACAGTGATGCTATAGACACATGCTCAAAAACAAAAGAATGAATGTTCATCTGTGGCCCCAGCCATCCCCAGAGGGAATGATTAGTTTCTCTCTCTGGGTCAATTTCTCTAGTGGCATTAACATCTGATTTGCACTTAATTGATCTGATCAACTCTGCCCTGATCTGAACTGGTCACCAAGACAAGCGAAAACCCCAAATCGACCCTGCCACTGTCTGCTGTTTTTCAGTTGTCTAGACATAGTCATAAATTGCTGGATGACTGCCCACTGTAAATTTTTAATGAGAGATTTTGAAATTAGAAAAGGAGGGAAGCAATTGCAATTTATGGCCTGGAGTTATTCAATAAGCAGGGACCCACCTGAGAAGCGGGAGCTGGCCATCCATCAGCTGCCTTGTGGCACCAGCCCTCTTGGTTATGCACGCCCAGAGCACAAAGCTGATTTCACTCCCTCCCCTGCTCTTCCCAGAAAAATCCCATGATGCTTCCTCCTGATTCTCAGATTAGGGAATGAGAATTTAAAAATTCTCCAGAAAGCATAACATTCAAATCAAACAAAGGTTGTTTAGGGAATATCCGTCACTCTGATTAAGCAGGGATCAATGACCCCTTTGAAAATATGAAGCAGATATGGCCCTTCTTCCCAGAATATATCTAGGTATTGTAAAGAATTTCAGGAGCAAACAAGTATCTCTAAGCCTGTCTATGTACCTGTAGACTCTAAGTTAATACCCTTACAAGATAACCTGTGTACCAGGTCCCTTCTGTGTCATGAATCTGGGTATTCTGAGCTTTGTTTCTATATAAATGTGATATTCCGAAAGCAATACAACTGGATATATTCTAATAAAATGTGCTTATTGAATTTGGCTATACCATTTTGCCCTCAAAAAACAAGTTTATATCTATACACGGAATGTGTGTGTGTGCGTGTGTGTGTGTGTGTGCTTATGTTTGTGTTTTCTTTCCCTTAGAAAACTTTAGTATAAGACACTATCCATGATGTTAACTGAGGTTTCAACTACGTAAAAATCTTGGTGATGAAACGTGTTTTTCCCTAGTTTCTCCCCATTAGGTTTCTTCATAGAAGCAATAAAAATTATACAACTCAACATGGTTACCTTTTTTCTCGGTTCCCAGAAATCTTATAACTAAATTTTATTGGCCATAGCAATAACCAATTTACTCTAAGTTTTTAGAAATTTTCCTTTAGCTTTAAAAGCTTATTTACTTTTAACTAATTTAAAACAGAACATCTTTTTTGAAATAGTAAACAATTAGTCTCAGCAGCCAGATAAGTGACAATTTTTAATAGAAATTAAGATATGATTGCTTCCAATATTGAGTTGGAAGGGGTGAATGATACTCTCTTCTCAGTGCAAGGATGATACTAGATGTTTGACTATCACTGGGATATTCTTTTACTCTTGCAGCTAACATTCCCAAGAGTGCAATTAGCTACCAAAGACACCACTAGATAGACATTGGAGGAGTGGGTACAAATCAAGCAAGATAAAGTTCTGCCCTTAAGAGACGGATCATTCATAACTTGGGAGACAGACAAATAGACAAAGCTGTGTGGAAAATGCTATGTTGGATGTACACACAGGATGCATCTTTTGTACGGGCTTTTTTTTCAGTAGCTAAGTAGATATAAAACGTCTTTTCCGCCTCTCAGTGGAACAATCTTTGATTTTGTCACAAACTCAATCTTCCTGAAAACTGTACATTCCCTTTTAGTTTCTTTGATCAAGAAGTATAGTTTCAACTTTGCATTCCATGGGAAGAAATACAAATGAACAATAAAACTATTAAGAGGGTTAACTTCCTAAAAATAAAGGATTTAAATAATAATTAGATACCTTTTTTTGGCTACCAATTTTATAAAAAGATCATGATTAAGTACCGGTTAAAGTGTGGATGGGGGAGAAACACCATCACATACTCTCAGCAGGGGCAAAACTGTTAATATATTTCTAAAGACCTAACTTTTTGAATAGCTTTTGAGTCAACATTTTTCATCAAATTTATTCTAAAGAAAATGATCAGTTATATTTGAGACCTAGATGGACAATATTATTTTTAACAATAAACGAATCTAACAAGCTATGATACATAAAATATAATAGCCATTGCAAATGGAACTGCAGAAGCATGTTCATTATCATGCAAAGAGTTTCATGGAATTACTGATTAAAAGAAGGCAGCTTCTAAAACAGAATATCTAATAACAAATCACGCATGTGCACGTGTGTGTGTGTGTGTGCGCACACGCATAAGGTAGGTAGGCAGATGGATAGACACATAGATAGAAATACATAAAGATATATGGATACAAAATCAGGATAATATACTTTGAAACATTGTCTTAGAGGCAATGCTCCTCACATGGGTCCAAGGCCCACTAGTTTAACAACCCTTCAAGGATTTTGTTAAAATGCAGATTACAGGGTCCAAACACTAGTCCTTAAGTCAGAACATCACGGTTGGGGACAAGGATTATATTTTAACAAGCCCCTCGGGTGGTTATTATACTATAGAGACATGCACTCTACAATTAAAAGGGAATGAATGATATTAATGCAAATTTCCAGTAAAAATTGCTTCTGATGCAGGAGGCAACCCAAACAACAATATAAATAATGATAGCATTGGATTGCAACCCACTGACTAAAACATGAATATCCATAAATCCCTATGGATAAAGTTATAGAGTTAAACAAACTCTTCCTTAGGAAATAATTCTAAATAATAAATGGAGAGAGAGAGAAAGAGCAAATCACCATTAGGCAAGTGTCACAGCAAGTACCGTAGAGAAGGTCAAATAGTGGAGCTAAAATTGATGGGTAAAAGTTTGACGGGAAGGAAAGGATGTTTGGATCACTGTAAAGTGTCTCTGCCGGGGTGTTTATTCATTTCAAGGGGAAAGATTATAACTTCCTGAAGAAACTGGCAGATACTACGTCAACCAAGTCATTAAGGTTACCACCAGCCACAAGAAAATTCAGTATCATGAACTCCTTTGATATGATGTACTGAAAAAAAGACAACCTCGTTCTTGCTCCAAAACCTATAATCTCATTATAACACACGAACACATCAGAGAGACACAGATGTGGGGACAAAGCAAGTAACCAGTACTCTCTGAAAGTGTGTTGATTGCAAAGGACAAGGAAACACTGAGGAACGCTGGCAAACGGAGGAGACCAAGGGAGAGAAACTCAAAGAAATATGAGACCCTAGATACAATTCTAGAAGAGAGAAGTGCATTAGTAAAACATACAAACAAGCAAACAAAAAACAACAAACAAACAAAACAAGAACAACAACAACAAAAAACCCGCAAAACTTGTTAAATTCCAATAAGGTGTAGTTTAGTTAGCAGTACAGACCGAGGGAAATTAACCTCGGTTAATGTGTTTTGGTCACCGTGCAGTGGCTACATAAGATGTTAGCATTGGCGGAAGCTGGGTGAGTAACATAAGTGGACTTTATACTGCTCTTTGAAGCTTTTCTGTAATTCTAAACTTCATTCAAATAAAAAGTTGAGGGGTGCCTGGGTGGCTCAGTCGGTTAAGCGTCCGACTTCAGCTCAGGTCATGATCTCGCAATCCGTGAGTTCAAGCCCCACATCGGGCTCTGTGCTGACAGCTCAGAGCCTGGAGCCTGTTTCGGATTCTGTGTCTCCCTCTCTCTCTGACCCTCCCCCATTCATGCTCTGTCTCTCTCTGTCTCAAAAAGAAATAAAAATGTTAAAAAAAAAACAAATAAAAAGTTGAAAACAAACAAACAAACAAACAACCTGGTAAGCACTCCCTTTATTCAGCATCTGTCAATTCTCACTAACATATTTAGAAATCACAAAGGCAATCATGAAACCACCCAAAACTGACCCTCTGGTTCTAGGAATGCCAAATTCTTCAAGGAATTCCCTCCAAATCAGGCTGATGATACTAAACTGAGAAACCCAGTTGGTAGCCAACAAATGCTTAACCAACTGAAAAAGAGAGGGAGCACACAGATAGACCTGAAAGGCGGAAGACCCATCGTCTGCCCCTGGCTCAGAAAGTCAAGGTCTACTGGAGTCCCAAAGCTGCACAACCGTGTTTCCCTGAAGGTGGAGCTTTGTGAGGAGCTTTTTAGTTTGGACAGGCGCTCCTGGGGTCCTCCACTATCTACCTGAAACACAGGGAGGCTTTGGCCCACGGAAGGCTCCAGAGCCTTGGCTGCACCTGTGATGGTGGGGTGACCAGCTCATCAGCTTTTCAGGGCAGAACCCTCAGGGTGGTGATGAAGAGCCTCCGTAAAAGCTTATAGGCAGCCAAGCCTTCAGCATCCAGTATCACCGAAGGGGTGTGAACAGCAGGGAAAAACTCGGCAAAGGCACCAACTTGTCCGTGAGCACACCTGAGACATCTCCAAGGATTCTCAGAAGGGTTGGAAAGTACGAACAATGGTAACGCATGGCAAATGATGGTGACGGCCAGTGGAATATAGTTTATTTCGGTAGCCCCGGCACGAGACTTAATAAATGTTAACCGGTATTTTTATTGTTATCCCATTTGCAATTTCCGGCTGGGGAAACATGATCAAACACTGCTACAACTAGGTCTAAGTTGTTAAAACTCTTTTCCAGATGTGTATGAGCTGAAGGAAGCCGGGGGTGGGGGGCAACCATGAACAGGGGTGCCAACCGGGCTGTTGGTTCCAGATTTGCATTAACTCTGACCGGCAGCTGTTTCTCTCTGAGCCTCTTTTCTGTGTGTGTGGGGGAAGGGAGTCAACAGCAAGACTCCTTTCAGCCTTTGCAGTCTTGTTCTGTAACTCCAAATTCTTCAAATTCTTTCATGTCTCTAATTCTTGGACAGGGTTACACAAGTTCTTGACCCTCTGCTAAATATCAACAGAAAGGAGAATGCACTCATTAGAAATGCAAATTCTCGAACCTGACACCAGCACCTCAGAATCAGAAGCTCCAGATGATTGGGATCCTGGATAAAGCTGGAGAACCACAGTTCTTGAGCAGCCTCTCCATCTCCAAAGAAGAAACGCTGTTGTCCTAGAAAGGGTTGTGAATTGCCTCGAAGGGTGGAATACAGGTTACCGCGGGAGCAAGATCTGAAGTCAGATCTGCCCGCCGCCCCAAAGAGTAACGATGACACGATAGCTAGCATTGAATAAGACCTTCTCATATGTCAGACACTGCTGAATATTCAACGTAGACACCATATTTATCCTCGTACAGACTTTATTAGCTAAACGTTAATTTTTGGATTCAGGTCCTAAACTGGGGGGTGTAGAGGCGAAGCCACTCTCCAGAAGCGAGTTGCAGAGTTGACAGTTGAGGAATCCGAATTGGAGCTGACTTAGCGGTAGTCTGCAGTCTCCACGCTGAACCTTCTCTCAATAGTGGTGACAAATTGTGGTTTTGTCTTTTTTTTTTTTTCTTTAAACTACAACCGTGATTCTTATACTGGCTGTACACATTCCAAGGGAAAACAAACCCAGAAAACAAAACAGCTACTACTCTAAAAGCCACTATGATTGTAACTTTGGCTTGTAACTTGTTTTCTACACATCTAAAGAGACTAATGCATTTAAAAGAACTAGCTTGTGTTGGGGCGCTTGGGTGGCTCAGTCGGTTGAGCGTCCGACTTCGGCTCAGGTCATGATCTCGCGGTCTGTGAGTTCGAGCCCCGCATCGGGCTCTGTGCTGACAGCTCAGAGCCTGGAGCCTGCTTCTGATGCTGTGTCTCCCTCTCTCTGACCCTCCCCCGTTCATGCTCTGTTTCTCTCCATCTCAAAAATAAATAAACGTTAAAAAAAAAATTAAAAAAAAAAAAAGAACTAGCTTCTGTTTTGGGGGCACATCATGTATGAAGATACAATTCTGAGGCATCAATAAGTTGAAAAGGGGTGGGGATGGAACTATAAAGAATCAGAATTTTTGTATATGATTGAAGTTAAGCTGGTAGAAATTCAAATTAGTGTGTTATAACTGTAGGATATTAAGAGTTCTCCCCGTGGTAATGAAAAGAAATGGCTACAGAACATACACAAAAGGGAACAAGAAAGGAATTGAAACATTTGCCACTAAATACTTACATACATACATAGATACATACACACATGCAATACATATATACATGAAAACAGCAACAACAAAACATTAAACACAAAAAGAGATATTAATGCCAGAAATGAGGGCAAACCAGCTATAAGGCATATAGAAAACAAATAGCAAAATGACACAAGTTCCTCCCTATTGGTAATTACTTTCAAAGTAAATGGATTAAACTCTCCAATCAAAAGATGGATATTGGCAGAATAGATAAAACACAGGATCCAACTGTATACCATCCATAAGAGGCTCCCTTTAGACCCAGAGACTCGTAAAGATTGAAAATAAAAGAATAGAAAGATATTCCATGCAAATATAACTTTATATTATGTATATTTTACTATAATAAAAGTTTGGGGGAAAAAACAACAACAACAACAAACTAGAAGAGACTTCTAAAATATTAACGCCCAGGCTCTGCTCCATGACAATTAAACTATAATTCCATAATCCAGTGGTTCTTAGCTCTGGATGAAGAGTAGTATCACCTGGTAAACTTTTATTTTATTTTGCTTTTTAGGTTTATTTATTTTTGAAAGAGAGAGACAGACAGAGCATGAGTGGGAGGGGAGAGGGGCAGAGAGAGAGGGAGACACAGAATCGGAAGCAGGCTCCGGGCTCTGAGCCGTCGGCACAGAGCCTGACGCGGGGCTCGGGGCTCAAACTCAGGAGCCATGAGATCATGACCTGAGCTGAAATCGGACGCTTAACCAACTGAACCACCCAGGTGCCCCTCACCTGGTAAACTTTTAAAACATACAAATGCCTGAGCCCCACCTCTCCAAGATTACCATTCAATTGTTAGGGGTGATGCCTGGGGTTGGGATTAAAAAAAAAAAAAAGCAAAAACAAAAACTCCTTCGTCCCCTTTGTTATTATTTGTGAGTGTTCCGCTTCCAAAATCTCAATTAACCTATTCTACTTTTTGGCCATTTTCTTCTATACTTTCAGCTTATTCCCCTTCATGCCTCCAACCCCAGACCTACTAGGATCTCAAATCCACTGATACCTATCTCCATTGGTACAGATATTGGTATCTCCATCAGCACAACCACCACAGCCATCACCACACACACACACACGCACACACCCCTCTTCACTTTCCTCCCTGCATAACTTAGGGACCATAGGCCATTACAGGCGTACCTTGGAAATATTGTGGGTCCAGTTCCAGCCCACTACAATAAAGTGAGTATCGCAATAAAGTGGACGAAGTAAACGTTTTAGTTTCTCAATGCATATAAAAGTCATGTTGACACTATACCGGAGTCTATTTAGTGTGCAATAGCATTATGGCTTGAAAAATAACGTACCTACCTTAATCGAAAAATACTTCATTGTTCAAAAAATGCTAACCATTATCTGAGCCTTCCGTGAGTTGTAATCATTGATCACAGATCACCGTAACAAATATAAGAATTAAAAAGTTTGAAATGTGAGAATGATCAAAATGCGATAGAGTCTCAAAATGAGCACATGCTGTTGAAGAAACGGTGCTGGTAGACTGGCCAACGTAGGGTTGTCACAAACCTTCAGTTTGTAAAAAAACAAAAAACAAAAGCAATATCTGTGAAGTCCCATAAAACAAATGCAAGAAAATCAGGTATGCCTGCATTATAAATACTCCCATACATTATGATCTATTCCCTGGCTCCTCTCTGCCTGCTTTTCCTGTGTCTAGAAAAACTCCAAGCCTCATTAAATCCAATTGCTTTCGGATTCAACTGCACTCCGAGAGCTGAATATCACTGGAGGAAAATACCAGCCATGTTGACGACTGTTGACGGGCCTCACTTTGTATGCATGATAGCAAATCTCAAGTGGACCTTCAACACTGGCAGGCAGCCCTACAGCTGATTCACTCTCCAGTCTTCAGTCTTCCATATTGCCAGCTAACACTGTTTTCCTTGCCCTTCAAACCCCAAATACACCTTCCGCGCTAGGCACTCTTAGTTGATGACTTGGCTTCTCACTTTCCTGAGAAAATAGAAGCAATCAAAAGAGAATGGTTCCCTGCTCACCCCCAACCTTCCACACGGCCTGCCCCCGTACTGTTCACCCTCTGCCTTTCTTCCTGTCATGGCAGATGAATGGTCGGGACTCGAACGTAAGAACGATATTCTCTTCCACTTGTTCTCTGGGATTCTTCCTATCTTGTCACTCAGGGACTTTATTCTTAGAATTTTCTCCTTTCTCTACAGTGTCACTGATTTCCCTTCCCTTTGGTTCATTGCAATTGGCCCACAAATATGCTGTAGTATTTTTATTAAAAAATAGCTCTTTTGATTCCACATCCTTTTATAGCTACTAAATCATTTCTCGGCTCTGCTGTAAAACAAAGCTTGAAAGTGCCGTCTCTATTGACTTTCTCCCTCATCCTATCTCCCATTCTCTCTCAAAATTACTTATTTGGAACTTCACGCCAACGTCCTCCACTGAAACTCTGTCTAGGTCACCGATGACCCTTACGTTGGCGAACACAATTGCCAATTTTCAGTCTGTTTCTTGATTTCTGAAAAGCATTTTGCAAAGCTGACCATTCTCCTCTTGAAGCATATCTTTCTCTTGGCTTCGGGGAAACCAAAATTCTCTTGTTTTATTTTTACTTCACTTTCCTTTATATCTCAACTATTTTTGCCTGATTCTCCCATCTTCTAACACCTAAATTTTGGAGGCTTTGGGCCTCCTCATGTATCTTCTCTAGTTGCACGTACTCCATGGGTTTGTATACAATGGGGCTAAATGCCATTTACAAGCTCAATGACTCCCACATTTATTTCTCTTTCCTGAACTCCAGACTCCATCTCTAACCACCTCTCTGCGTTGCCTCATAGTTATTATTTTTTGTTTTAATTTTTTTAACATTTATTTATTTTTGAGAGACAGAGCACAAGCAGGGGAGGGGCAGAGAGAGAATGAGACACAGAATCCAAAGCAGGCTCCAGGCTCCGAGCTGTCATCACAGAGCCCAGTGCGGGGCTCGAACCCACGAACTGTGAGATCATGACCTGAGCCGAAGTCGGACACCGAACCGACTGAGCCATCCAGGTGCCCCTTCCTTGGAGTTATTGAAGAAGCATTTCACACTTAGCGTATCCGAGGCGACATGCTTAGCTTTCTCCCATAAATATGTTCTCCCCTAGTACTTTCCAACTTACTTTATGGCCAGCCTATAGCCCAGATGCCCAGATAAAAAATCTATGGAGACATCACTGACCTTTCTCTTGCTCTTGCTCTCTAGATCGAATTCATGAACAAATGCTGCCTCTTCTAGTTTCAAAATATTTCCCAAATGTCCTACCAGTCCGGCTCGTCCTCGGGTCCCGTGGTTCAAAACTGCTTTATCCCCCCATTAGCATCACATCCTGAGCAGTGCTGACGTGGCTTTGGCGTTATCCTGGCCTTACCATTTCCTCCGTGTGCCACCTAAGGCAAGTCACATCACTTCGGGTGATGTATATTTCAATTCTGGAAATTTAACTATTTTGAAATATATAAAATTTATATATTTTTTAAATATATTTTTTAAAATTTATATATTGTATATATATATAAATATATATATTTTGAAATATATAAAATTTATCAAATATATACAATGTATTTAAAATATACACAATCTAAAATGTACTTACAATATATAAAATATATAAAAATTTATTTTTAGCTGTTTAAAATATATAAAAGTATTTTTATTTATTTAAAATATATCAAATTTATAAAATGTATAATTTATATGTGTGTGCATGAATGTATATACATGTATATATATGTAAACATGTATGTGTATACATAAATGTATATTTATATGTATGCATGTGTATATGTGTGTATGAAAGATAGATAGATAGACAGATAGATAAATAGACAGATACGGATAGATCCCAAATATGACTTCTCACCATCTTTACCATTATCCCTCATATTCAATTCACCATCAGCTTTTGTCTAGATAATTGACAAATGCTCTAAATTTGTCTTTCTGCTTCTGCTCCCATCTGCCCCCAACCTTATATTCTGCTTTCCACGAGTAGCCTGAGGAATCCTTTCGAGACACAAGTCCCATTAGCTCTTGCTTCTGCTCAAATCCCTCCATTACTTCCCACCACACCTGGAGTAGTGGCCAACGACCTCAGGGTGCTTTACACAGCACTCCATGACCTTGGCTCTGCCTCTCTTTCCTGCTCCCTCTTCTCCGGCTACCTTGGCCTCTTTTTTGTTCCACAAACTCATCAGGCAAAGCCCTGCCCCTATGCTTTGCAATGGCTGTTCCCTTTGTCTGGAATAGCCTTCTCTCATCAATCTGAATTTCTGAGTACTTCGCTCTATTGCAGTTTCCTCTCAAAGGCCACCTCTTCATAGAAGACTTCTCTGTTTACTGGAGGTATGCTGGAACAGGCTTGTGTCAGATTGCAAGAGCCAATCCATCTCGTCCCACCTCCGCATTCAGTGATGGCGTGTTAGTAGCCTAAATCAGCCATGGTGGGAGTGTTTACGCCACAAAATCAGCAAAGGCTACAAGTCAGGCCCCTTCCTCTTTCTTTTCCCCCTTCAGGGCACACCACGCTATCTAAAATAGCATATCTTGGGGCGCCTGGGTGGCTCAGTCGGTTGAGTGTCCGACTTTCGGCTCAGGTCATGATCTCACAGTTTGTGGGTTCGAGCCCCGCATCAGGCTCTGTGCTGACCTCTTGCTCAGAGCCTGGAACCTGCTTCAGATTCTGTGTCTCCCTCTCTCTCTGCCCCTCCCTGCTCACGCTTTGTCTCACTCTGTTTCTCAAAAATAAATAAATGTAAAAACAAATTAAAAAAATAATAAAATAAAATAAAATAGCATATCTTTTAGCTCATTCCTTGGTTTCGGTTTTCTCTATAACATCTGTAGCATCTGTGACTAACACTTTATTAAAATGGATGTAAATGTTTATTGCTTATTTATCCCACTGGAATGTAAGGTCCCTGAAGGCAGGGGCTTTGTCAATTTTGTTCACTGTTATATCTCCAATGCCTAGCACACTGCATGGCAGGGTCGATATTCAATTGATGTTTGTTGATTGAACAAACGAATGAGTACATCGTGAACGTAATACCTATACTTGAGAGGTTGATATCTGCAAAGTGCTTTCAGTTATATTGTCAACCCTTTTAACTCATTTCTTTCCTTTCCCTCAGTTTCTGTCCTCCCAGGATGGAGTTAATTTTTCTTCTCTTCCAAAGATTCCAATTCCTTGCAAGTCAATTCCTAATGAGCATTCTCAAGGCTGGCCTCCTTGTCTCTCCAACCGAAGCCTGGGATCTTTGCAATCTCGAACATTATCACATCACTTAGTTTTCTGACCTACCTCTTCGTCAGCTGAGTCCCCGCATCGAGCCCAGTCACAATCCTTTGGGACATATTTCTTTTAATCTATATTATGATACAATTCTTAGCCACGAGTTCATGTCTCATGAAACACATAAAAAAGCACCTGCAAAGAGAAAGAAGCAAGGAAGGATGGAGAAGATAGAAAATATTCTAGGAAATTAAAAAGTTTGGGCGGCTCCATTTTGCGGGGGTGGGGGTGGAGGATTGAGTTTCATAATTGAACTTGATGTGTGTTCCTCTTACTTTCCAGCATATGCCTCCCCTATCCAACTTTCTGTATCATCTCTCTGCCTTTCTGGGAAAAGTCCTTGTGTGGTATAGAATCTTTGTTTTAAAAGCCATTGACCTAAAGCTGATGCTCTTGGGCTGTGTCTGTTAATGGACTTGATGCACACAGGGAAGAAGGCAAGGGCACTCACGCTGCTGGGCTTGAGCCCTCTGTTTCCTTGCAGGGGCGTGTAGATAATACAGAGCTGGGCTAAGGTGTATTAAGGTAAATAACAAAGCATGTGTGGATTCCCTCGGATCACGTCAACAGAGACAGAAATTGCTGAGCTTTTCTGAAATGGACACACGTCCGTGACTGAACGCGCAGTCGAAGGAATTTCTTGTCAGAGGCGAAAATGCAGGGAATGGCATTGAAATCAATTCTTTTATCCTGCCTTCCTGCTTTGTTCTAAAAACGGTGACATGTAAGAAATTAGTCTGTTGCGTTTGGTGTAATTTTATAAATACGAAGGGAATGACTTTTATCAATTTTCCTAATTATTTGACAGGAAATGCAGGGGATTCGTTTCCTCCAAACTGAATTGTGAGACAACTCATAAATTGCACTGCCATTTTTTTTTTCTCCCTCCTGTAATCCCTCATATGTCAGGAATGGTCTCAAGATTGAACAGGTGTTTTAATAATAGACTGGAATTTGCTTTAAAAAATACATTCCTGAAGTGTCTTTTCTAGGGATTTAAGCGGAGACCCACACTGTCAGAAAATCAAACTGAAAAGTTGCTGATCTAGAGGAGGCACAGGTGGAACAGGTGATGGCCAGAGGCGGTGGGGGACGGGGGGGGGGTCACAAGAGTGCTGAGAAAGCGCTCCTGTCTCCACCCTGCCCCCCACTTGGCTTGCTAAAAGTCTCAAATTGCCTCCGATGTAAAACTCGGAGATTTCCCCTTGATGTGATGCTCTAAAAATATCTCTAACCAGATAGTTCGCATTCATTCCTGGTGTGTGTTTGTATGTCTAGGTCTCTGTCTATGTGACTCTCGATTGTATGTGTGTATTTTGCGTGGGCGTGTGTATCTGTGCCTTTCCAGGAGGAGTCTTTGATTTTAGGAAACCGGATGAAGGGCCTTGAAGATTTTGCAGTCTGTGTGTGTGTGTGTGTGTGAGTGTGTGTGCACGCACGCATCTGGGCGTGTATACATGTGCCTGTGCATGTGGGTGGATGCGGATATGTGTGTGGTTTATGAGTGTGTCTGTGGATATGTGCGTGTGTGCACGCGTGTGCATGCTGGGTTGTCTGTGACTGCCTGGCTCAGTCCCTTTTCTAGTAGTCGTTTTCAGACCCCAGAAGAGCTTGGCGTCCCGGGCCCTGGGACGTGGATGAGGAACAAAGAGAGCCTCTCAAGGCGGAAAGGTTTTCAGAGCGTGGGCTGGGAAGGGCTGTGCCCCAAAAGGCTTCTCTGATTCCTGCCTTTGCCCACATCAGCCCTGATGGGGTCTTTCACACTCTTTAAGTAGTCAATCTCTAAGCTTCTAGCTTAACATGATTGACTCTTCTTCCTAAGACAGCAAAATCCAAATGAATTAAAAATAATCTAATCAGTAGCTGTGCCTAAAAATTCAGGGTTCCCTATATATGCTTGCTTTATGTTAACTGTCACTTTATGAGAGGCTCCCTTTCTGACCACCCGAGCTCAAACAGCCCCTCACCCCCTTTCCCGCATCCTGCTGCACTTTTCATTCTTCATTATCACTATGTGATATTTGGTTCGTATTTAATTGTATACTAAGAGTGCCTGCCCACCAGCACGTGAGCTCCATGGGGAAGCCCAGTGCCAGGAGGAGCCCTGATGGCACATCCTGGGGACAAAGTTGCCCAACTTTCCTGTCCAATCCTGAGGGCCTGAAAAGGCCCAGGGCCGAGCATTTGGACCAGCAGGGGAGGATTCTTATGAGAGCTACAGGGTGGTCACTTAAAGAGTCGGGGAGTCTAAGAGCTTTTACAGGAGCAGGAGGAAGACAGAGCATGAGGGACACCCTAACACATGCTTTCCCTCTGTGGTCCAGAGGAGACACTTAGAGAGACGGAAGCACCGAAGAGCCTGTTGTATGCTGGGCTGTGCAGTCAGGCTTTCTGGAATTAAATCCTGATGTTTAGGCGATACGACTTTGCACAGGGCTTTTAAGGTCTCTGCCCCTCACTTGTTTAATCTGCAAAATGAGGTAAATATCTTTAAAAAAGAAGAAATAACACCCTTATGCATTAACTCTTAGAAGAGAATGATTTTTTGTATGCACATAAGGTGCCGTGTATATATGCAGATAG
Source organism: Lynx canadensis (assembly GCF_007474595.2). NCBI lineage: Eukaryota > Metazoa > Chordata > Mammalia > Carnivora > Felidae > Lynx > Lynx canadensis. The sequence goes on from NC_044310.1 coordinate 204,512,755, forward strand.
GGGTTAGAATCCATAAGCACTCAACACGGGTGCCATCATTGTCATTATTAGTCTTAGTACCGTTTTCCAATTCTGTACTCTTCATCCTGCTGCTACTCCCATCATGTCCCATAGGCTTCTTGGGCCTAGAGAAATAATTTGTTAGCTTTTTAATCTAATTTATGAACTAGATTGAGGCTCTATTGTACAAGGTACGGAGCTAAATGCTGTGGAAAAAATTGAACATAAAGCAAACATTGCCTGACATCTATTTATGATCCGGTGGGGATGTAAGACATACAAAAATACAAACCAAACCAAAGCATGGCACCATTTGATAAATATTATAGGAGAGATGCAAACAAAGGGCTGTGGGACTACAGAAGACAGAGCATGTTCAGTGGGGAGTTGTTTCTGCGTGTAGACTCAAATTAGGGGGGTGAGAGAGGACCGGTAGGAGCAAAGAGGCAGAAGAAAAGACATTTCAGGGATAGAGTCACTGATCCTTTGTACGGGGTGGGGGGGGGTGGTTGGGGAAACGTCTAGGCTTATGTCTTCAGCCTGGAAATCTAGGAAAAGGTGAACGGGAAATAATAATCACAACCACAAAGCTGAAAAGACTTGCGTGGGGAGAAACGTGATGCTTATTCATCCAGACGGGTGCTGGACCAAACGTTTATAAGCACATTCTCAATGGAACTTCTGCCTTGGCTACATTCTCCCAGACAAGACCATGGAAATATGCGGTCGTATTTGTTTCATATCCACCTCAGCTTCAACATTCACTCATCATTTTGGCACTGATTTTTCTATGTTGATAATACTGCCCATGGGAACAGTCATCAATGAGCGCATTTCCTCGCGATGAGAGCTAACCATGGTTTGTAAATGGAAAAGCAACGTCTGCCACACTTCTCCCTAGCCAAATTCAAACGCATCCATAACCCCACCAAACCCAAGGTAGCCAGTGAGAGATTGTAAAGTCAGTCGTCTAATGCTTGCAGTAGATCAGTCCTGCTACTTAGTAACAGATATTTGTATGGCTGTTATATATTGGGGAAATTTTTGTTCTCGGTGGCTCTTGTAATTCCATGTCCAAATGGTTTATGTGCCGTTGTTGGGCTTTTGGCTTAAAATAGAAAACATATGGGAGAAATACCAGCTTGTTCCTGTGTAAGACACTCCCGTTAACTTTTCTTTAAAAACGTTATTCATCTGGACTAATTATTTTCATGTTCAAAACAAAACAAAGAACACACTGCTAAAAAGAGAAAAGAAACCACACTCATCTTCTGCACATGCCTTTCGGGCTACGGTTAAGGAAAACTGGGGGCCATGGGAGTGTTCACACCCTGTGTGCCAGCCTCATAGGGTATTAGCTCTAGAAGTAAAGCCCCAACCCCACAGTTCATAGATCACAAAATGGGAGGTGGGATGGTGAGATTACTAGCACAAGATATTATTAGTATAAGTGAGTTAGAAGGGGGCGTCTGGGTGGCTCAGTCGGTTAAGCATCCAACTTCAGCTCAGGTCAAGATCTCATAGTTTGTGGGCTCAAACCCTGCATCAGGCTCTGTGCTGACAGCTCAGAGCCTGGAGCCTGCTTTGGATTCTATGTCTCCCTCTCTCTCTGCCCCTCCTCAGTTTGTGCTCTCTCTCTCTCTCTCTCTCTCAATAATAAATAAACCTTAAAAAGCTAAAAACAATCAGTGAGTTAGAGGGGAACACCATGACTACAATCAAGATTTCTTGCACTCTGGAAATATTACTACCACAAGAAAGAAAGAAACATGAAGAAAAGGAAAGCCATGGAGGGGGCGCGGAACAAGGAAGCCAATTATATAGAAAGATCTGTGCTTAGGTACGAGCTGGGCCGGGTTCTGAGCCTGGGTGTGACTGAGACAAGATGGTGACCCCAGAGCACGGAAGACCTCGGGTCGCCTCAGCACGTGGCAGGGTGGGGACCCCCACCAGAATCCTCTGGTAGGCAAACGGTTAGTCTTGTTTTGTGGAGCGAGGAACCTAAGTTAGGAAAACTGACCGAGTGGCTTAGCAGTTTGTCTACCAACTTTTACAGTGTTCCGGGTCCTCTCGAAGCTTGCTTTTCTGAATGCAAGAAAAGGGACTGGCCACTCTGCGGTTTCTCAAATTGAGGCAGCGAATTGGAACTTCTTGGAGTGCCGAATAAAAGACCTCTTCCACCCCCGAATTAATGAAGCTGCGAGAAGTCATGTCAGGGCTCTCTGTCCTCTCCCCTTAGGAGATTAATGCAGAGGCACACATCTGTCCCTGCAGGTAGACCCCCCCCCCCCTGCTTATTCTCCTCACCTCACTCCCATGCCCCTTCCCTCCCTGACCTGTTTAGATTTGGTCTCCAGCATCAGCTTCTAGGGTGTCCCTTCTCTCTCTCTGCAGAGAGAGTGAAGGAGACCAGGAATGAGATGGGAGAAGATAGCCATGTCTACATGTAAATTTCACCAGCGTCCCTGTGTATTATTTTTTTTCCCAGGACCTCTTCATTAACCTCCAAATGATCACGGACATAAAAACCATGTGCGGAGGTACGGTGACCCTCTTTGGGGCACACACGAGCAACATAATAGAACACAGCTGCTAAGTATCAGTATCTGCAAAGACCCAAAAGACCTAACTATTTAAGGATTTGGGGGGTTCGCTGTAAGCATGGTCTCCTGTTATTGAGGAAGACAGCGGTTGCTTTCTCTTTCAGATTAACACCTTCTCATTCCCAGTCTACTTTAGTGTGATGCGCGGGAGATTTTCCGGGATAAATAATTTCTGGAGACATTAACCTACCTTAACATCTCTTCCTGTGATAAAAATGAAACAGCCTATATCTTCACAATGACATTCTTTTGTTAAAGCAGAGCAGAGTAATTTGCTTGGATGCGGATCTTAGTTCCGTTTAAGGGGAAAACCAGACGCGCTGCTTAATTCAAAATCAGGACAATGAAATGGGTCTGTTCTGTCTTCGTGGGGGCAAATTTCCTGTTTATGCCTGTGACTATTCTAGCTGGCCCACTTGATTACTTTCAGGGATGATAGAAGAAGCAAAGGGTAGGTTTGCAGAATTGCCGAGCTCCTCTAATTAAAGATTAAATCAACACGTCAGTCTATTGAAGGTGTACGGATTTTTTATACTTCCCTTTTCTTCTTCATGCTTCTTAAGTCAGAATTCCATGTTATGGCTGTGCTTCCTCACACGGCCTACGAGGATTATAAATACCCTTGAGCTATCAACCCTCCCTTATGGTACATCAGCAAAGGCCACAATTCTTTGTCACTTCTTTCTCGGAAATGGGTCCATTCTCCCATCTTTGAATCCGAGCCTTCTGACTTGCTTTGGCCAACAGAATAAGTAACCTTCAACCTTCTTCCCAGAAATAGCTTCGGCCAGATCCACTCGTTCATTAACTACCTTTTCTTCCACGTTATCACAGGCAACACGTTCCCTATTTGCTACCAGTACATAAATAGCTCCTCTTTTCTCCAACTCCCCAAGACAATTTTCCTGCTGTACTTCTTGCTGTCACCGAGTCTCAAGGCCCTTCCAGCTTCCACTTGCTACTAACCCCCATGCCAATGTCACACATTTTTTTTTTTTTTTTTTTTTTTTTTTTTTTTTGTCACGGCTGCACCATATTTGCAGTACCAACTCTGTTTCTTTCTTTATTGCTGTGGAGCAGGCCACCCTTAAACTTGGCTGCTTAAAAGAACAACTTTTAGGGGCGCCTGGGTGGCACAGTCGGTTAAGCGTCCGACTTCAGCCAGGTCACGATCTCGCGGTCCGTGAGTTCGAGCCCCGCGTCGGGCTCTGGGCTGACGGCTCAGAGCCTGGAGCCTGTTTCCGATTCTGTGTCTCCCTCTCTCTCTGCCCCTCCCCCGTTCATGCTCTGTCTCTCTCTGTCCCAAAAAAAATAAATAAATAAACATTGAAAAAAAATTAAAAAAAAAAAAAAAGAACAACTTTTAAAATTCTCTTTCACAAATCTGTGGGTAGACAGATTCAGTTGGGTGGTTCTTCTGCACCAGGATATCAGATAGGAGCTCGACTGAGCTGGCGACAGCAAGATGCACCTCCTCCCCCCGCCGCCCACACACACGCCCATAGCTGGCAGGTGATGCTGATCGTCAGTTGGGAACTCAGCTGTGATTGTCCCCTGGGACACTTACGTGGGGCCTCTCCATATGGCTTGGGATTCCCCAGCCTGCTGGCTGGGATCCAAGAGCAAGTAACCCAATAATGAGTGTTCTAAGAGGGATCATGTGGAAGATTCCAATGCTCTTAACATGTTAGATCCAGAACTATCCCTCCCACCACATTCTATAGATTGAGGCTTAAAAAAAAATCACAATTTCAGAAGATGGAAAATAAACCCCACTTATTGGTGGAGAATTTGTAGCTGTACTTCAATAGGCTCTAACCTTCAAATGTTATTGTCTTTGTGAGTGCTTTTTCTATTTTTACCATACGCTTCTTTCTGTGCTTGCTCCCCCTTTCTACATTATCAATCCAGACACTTCCCCCCTCCTCCCGCTCCTACTCCTGCCAATGTTCTTGATCAATGTTCTTGATCATTTGGGGAACAGGCTCCCAATGTTCTTGATCATTTGAAAGACTTATATCCTCTGGAAACATCATCAGTCACTGATTTTCTAAAGGTAAGATTACATTAAAATATGTTGGAGATGGATAAACAAAACGGTTGCCAATTGATAACTCTTGAAGCCAGGTAATGGGTGAGGGTGTGTTTGCTCTACGGGCTTCTCTACTTTTGAACATATTATAAATTTTTTAACAGTAAAAATTAAGAGAAGGGACCATATGAGGGACTGGGAGGTACTCTTAAACAATAATCTTAGAGCAGATTCTAGCGGACTGGTAACACTCTTAGTAGCTTAATAACTTTTTTTTTAAACAAGTTCTCAAACCCTTAGAATACCTATAATATAGACTTAGTCTCAGGAAACCTAATTAAGTACATGCATTTACCTGGGTTTGATAATCTAGGACTCACTGAAAGTATATAATCACCAAAACCTTAGGAGGCAGAGCTGTGTGGTTACAGGTAGTAACAGAAATACTTGCAGTAACAAAAAAAAAAAAAAAAAAAGGTCTGATTAAGACTTCATTATAAAGGCTAATCTTTGAGCTATTTTATACTTGGAGACTGAGAGTGACCTTCATAATATGCAAGCTCTGATATGTGTTATTTATCTAATGTGCTTAAGAATACTACCTGGGACACCAGAAGTACCATAATAGCATCATCTATTGTCATTAGCAGCAGCAGCAATGGCAGCAAGCAGTAACCTGGCTGAAACCGGCCAGTGTGACTAGGGTGGGACTCTAATTATTTCTGGATACAGTAGTGGGACAACAGAGGGCACAGAACAAGAGCGGTGACTAAAGAACACCTAGCCTCAAATGAGGACATCCGTGACCCTGGGGATTCCATCCGAGTCACAGGGACAAAGGCTTGGTAAGTAATCACAGACTCGACTGCTATGATTTCTATATGCCAGTTGTAGTCTGTTTAGCTCATAAAACTTACAATGTCAACAGAAGAATTAATTGAAAAGAATCACAGCAATACTGAGAGTCACTGACCTGTGTCTCCAAAGAGCTATATGTCCCTTGGGCCGCTGTTGAGCCATGAAGTTGCCATTGCCCTTGGATGTTTTCCTCTCTTGACTTCATCACCCCTGTGGGTGACTTGATGGAGAACATTATAGTTTTTTTATTTTACGTAGTTGTTTATACATTCTCTCCCCTATTAGAATAGAAGTCCCACGAGGTCAGGACCAATCTCTTCTTTGTTCCCCATTACACCTTCGATACTTAGACCAGTGCCTGACATATTTGCTGAATGACTCTATGAGGAATGACTTATAGCTTATTAATGTTCTGATGTCAAGAAACCACTTTGGGGAACAGGCTCCCAAACTGGATGGTCAAAAGCTACATCCACTCACCGTCTTGATTTCCAGAGTGGATGATGGACGTCATTTTCCAAAATGGTACCTAAACAGGGACCATTTCTATTCGGATACTCTTCACTTACAAAATAATCAAGTAGGGTGGCATCAGTTGAATGGCTTCATAATTTATCCTGGCGTGCGCTTTGCTTATTTTGTAGGGAAATACATTTTTATTTTATGAGAACTCTGCTTAAAATATCTGATCTCAAGATTAGCAAAAATTCACAGTTAATATCTGGTAGATACCCCAAATTAAGTCATGAAAAATGTATTTCAATTTTTCCTCTATCTTTCTACCTTTATTCCTACCACTGAATATTAATTGGTTACCGAAGCAATTGAATAATTAATCTAGGCCTATAGTGAAACACAGCTATGAATATAGTTTGAAAAAGTATAAAAAATCCAAAGTAGAGCATAACCTTTTAAAAACATGCTAGCAATAAATTTTTCTATAATACTGTCATGGCCATTATTTTAGCCTTCCCATAGCTCTTAATACTAACTACGGGTAATATTTTTATAGTGCTTTCTAGTTTGAAAAATACTTTCATACAGTCATTGCCATTCGGTTTTCACAATAACTCCACACCTAACGTATTGTTTCTAGCCTAATAAAACTATACCTAAGGTATAATTGTTTCTATTCTGCAGACGAAAAACCAGAACACTGAGTTTCTTAATTGACTTGTCCTAAATCATGAAGCTATTAGCATTCTTACATATTTAAATGTAAAAGGTTCCCAGGTATCTTAATTACATGTAACACACATTTTATTTTTTTAAATTTTTTTTAACGTTTATTTATTTTTGAGACAGAAGAGAGACAGAGCATGAACGGGGGAGGGGCAGAGAGAGGGAGACACAGAACCCGAAACAGGCTCCAGGCTCCGAGCGGTCAGCACAGAGCCCGACGTGGGGCTTGAACTCACGAACCACGAGATCATCATGACCTGAGCTGAAGTCGGCCGCTTAACCGACTGAGCCACCCAGCGCCCCTGTAACACACATTTTAGAAAGCATTACTCTGTGCATGTTACCGGAGCATCTACGTATCAAGAGAGACAAAAGTGACTTTCAGGTTACGGTCACTGGGAGACCAAGGCCACTGGGACTTAACAGGGTTAAACACACCTTACTCCCTAGAACCTACAGAAGAAGGGAGACCTTCTCTGACTCAGGTTTCTTTTTTTCTGAACGAGTTTTTAATCACCCCACCCCTCCAGATTAATTCACATCTGTTCATGACGTAATGCTGGGGGTCAGCCCGGGCTCTGTCAAAATGAAGGCCGTATTACCAATCCCCAAATTACAGTATGTTTTACTAACCGGTTTTATGGAGTAGACATTTCACTCGGGCAGAAAGGAATTCCCACTGCACTCGAGGGGGTAACAGAGTCTCCAGAACAGGCGACTGGTTCCGCCTGGCTCTGCCCTGCCCACCGCCTCCGTGCACCCCGAAGACAAAGGGGCAGGAGAAACTTGGTGAGAGACGAAGTCATGAAACCGACCGTCTTGATTTTAATTTCCCCTCGTTGGTGGGAAACAGCAAGCTGAGGCCATGACCTTTTACTGTGTCGTAACGAGGAGTTTGAATCTAAAAATAAAACCTTCCTAAGGACAGAAAATTAACATCCTGACAGCAGCGTGGTGAGAACGTACGAAGAAAAGACAGAAAGTCACTTTTCTGTTCTGTTAGGTTTTGTTTAGAGGCCTCTGCTTTATAAAATTCTACAGATGTAATATAAATGTCCTATACAGTTGAACTTACCCATTTTTTTTTTCTTCCCGGCTTTACGTAGCAAAATCGCATCAAAATACGCTATTTCATTTCTCAGACAACCCTGTCGGCTTAGTCACCATTCTGAAGAAATAATTGAAAACCAGTAAGTGAAGCAGAAGGAAATTAAGGGAAGAGGCAAAGCTACCAACATGATACAAAATGCAGGACATGGTCTGGAGCCTATTACAAACATGTTTATTCATGCATTTAAAAATTGCCAGTTGCATTTTTTTCCTGAGCCTGTGTGTATGTTTGTGTGTAATAAGGGTCCGAGAATTATGACCTAACATCTGTAGCTGCTGTAATTTTGTTTGCTCATTCATCTACTTCTTGACACACCCCGCAGTTAGTGCATGGCTACGTTGCGTCGAGTACTTTTCTAGGCACAGGGATGTGGCAGAGGATGAGACGGGAAAATTCTCTGCCTTCCTGCTCCTTATATTCTAGGGCAGGACATGAAAAATTAATAAGCAGACAAGCCGATGTGACACAATTTCAGATAAAAATAGGTGCTACTGGGGCGCCTGGGTGGCTCCGTCAGTCAAGCCTCCGACTTCGGCTCAGGTCATGATCTCTCGGTTTGTGAGTTCGAGCCCCGCGTGGGCTCTGTGCTGACAGCTCAGAGCCTGGAGCCTGCTTCGGATTCTGCGTCTCCCTCTCTCTCTGCCCCTCCCCTGCTCACACTGTGTCTCTCTGTGTCTCCCAATAATAAAATAAAATGTTAAAAAAAAATTTTTTTTTTAAAGTAAGTGCTATGAGAAAAAAATAAAGCACCATTAGAATTTAGACAGCGAGTGGGGTGGGGTGCTGTTGTAGATCAGGCCAGGAAAGGCTTTCTGAACGGAAGACATTTGAGCAGAGGGTGAAGGCTCTGTCTATTTGCTAGAGAACTCCACAGAACTTCATGGTTGGGGCAACAAATGGACACAGCATACTGACATTGACAGCCAGTACCCAGGGCTGGATTCCTTCGTCACTGGGATCTCCCTGGGTACCTCCCCTGGGAGAAGGAATTTGCGAGGAGGGAAATAATCTCTAAGCGTAAAAACTCAGAATACAGGCAGCGGTCGGGATGTGATTGTTGAGCACGGCACGGTGCGCTCACACCTCAAATCCTCTGGCTCTGCTGGCCAAGGACTCAATTATGCCAGAGCGCTTGGGAGACGTGCTACGGAGAGACAGCTAGCCTAGCCATGTCTCTAAAATTTCCTCTTTCACATCCACCTCTGGTAAAAGAAAGCGTCGCTTGTGCAGGGACGTTTTCTTCCATTGCATTGTGTTACCTGGAAAAACTACCTCATTTAACTTCAGACGCATCAAAGGGTGTCATCAGAGCAGCATGGTGGTGGAGACACGTCTGCCCTCTCTGACCCCCTCTTACTCTCCCTCTTCTGTTCACAGGACCCCTTTATTCGGGGAGGCGAACCCATTCCGTGTGGGTCAGCCACGGAAAGTGTGGGCTAAATCCACTTTCTGTAATAGTGGCAATTGTTTGACCCGGTCGGAATGTAGATGCCTCAAACAAAATAATCAGTAAAGGGTGAGCATGTGGTACAAGCCAGACTTGTTAGACTCTTCAGTAGAACGTTTCTGTAGGAGCCATCAGGAAAAAAAATCTACCTTTTTCTAAGACTCAGAAGCCAAAAAGAGAAGTCTGGTGCTGCCACTGGCCATTCATGATGGTCCTTGCAGAGATAGTATAAAGAGAGAGAAAGAGACAGAGTCCTGATGGCATTTGTGAACTCCTCGATCCAGCTATACCTGAAGACTATCTGTTAATACATGTTCCCGGTACACAGATCAATAAATTCCTAGGTTTGTTTCCACAAGTTTGAATTGGGTTACTGTCGTGGACACTTGAAAAAGACCCACGTAAGGGGAATCAGGAAACCAGGGAATTGTGAGCAATGATAAGAAATATGTCGGGGGATCAGCTGCTGGCCAAAGTCAACAAAACGGGGGCGACTGGGTGGCTCGGTCGGTTAAGCATCCAACTCCGGTCACGATCTTGCAGTTCGTGAGTTCGAGGCCACCCCCGTTGGGTTCTGTCCTGACAGCTCAGATTCTGCTTCAGATTCTGTGTCTTCCTTTCTCTCTGCCCCTCCCCCCACTGCACTCTTTCTCTGTCTCTCTCTTAAAAATAAACAAACATTAAAAATGATGACAAATAAAAGTCAACAAAAGGGGCCATGCTGGAGAACAAAAGAAATCCTATAAAAAGGAAGAGAGCTGTGGTTATCTGAATATCTAAATTTATGTGTCAGAGGCCCAAGGAATGTCACGAAAATGACAAGAAATGGTGAGAGACATTCCAGGTGTTCTACTAAGAACCCACCACAGGGTTACTGTAGTTTTGTTGTCTCTGTGAGATTATACTTCCCACACTGGTGGGACCTAGACAACTAGCGTCCACATTATCGCTTAAAGACACTTTTTTTGGTAGCTAACATTTTCAGAGAGGGCCAGCAGCAAGTCATGTGGTATGACCTTCATTCGGCACACGTTTAATGGGTGCCGATTTTGTGCTGGGCTTACTTGAGGCAGGGGTAGGAAAGACGATGATAAGATCGTGGGCTTCCTTTAAAGCTTACCAAAATGGCTGCCAGTACGTCACACAAAGGGTGCGATATTCTGGCAGCCATTTTGGTAAAGTTATCCAGGGGCAATCTGGGCACCGGGAAGTTGCTTTAGAGAAAGTAGGACAAAAGAAATATGAAATGCTTCCTAAAAACTGCATATGAAAGCAAGGAGGTAACTTTGATTCATTGTGTGTGTGTGTTTGCTGGAGTATTTTGAGCACAGGCCGGAGACATCAGCTGTTCACCTTTCTTGCTCCAAAGGCGTTTCCGCCTCACCTCTCATCCATGGCAACATGGCCTCCCCAACATGGAGGAGTAGGGGCAGGTTATCCAGTGCACATTCCTGCCCCTCCTGCTGGGGCAGCTCTGGCTCTCTTTCCTTGATGGAGCGATTGTCCTTTCCTAAGATGTCTTATAATAAAAGACTTTGCTCGAACAATAACACTGGTAATAATAATACATGTGCTTTACATGATGACGCATGAATGTTTCCAGGAGGAGTAGCCAGAGAAACAGAGAATAGACTCTTTGAACTCCCCTCAAATCACTTCCTTTCCCTCACCTCCAGATTTCCTACCTGGAGCTACCACCCTGTTTTGAGTGTGTGGGGATTTGATGTAGAAATCACACGTGGCAAAGCAATGGGCAAAGAAAAATGTGGGGAATGGAATGGGGGGAAATGTGGTAATTTCTTTGGGGATAAACCCACAGTGATTCTGAGGGAAACATCTGGCGTTGAGAGGTTAATTCTGTGAGACAAAGTACCACATACAACTAGGACAGGATTCCCTCAAAAGGGGTACGAATAACCCATATTTGTTTGGATTAGACCTGTCCAACTGTGCCTCTCCTCCCCCCCCCCCTTACAATCTTATACTGTTTCATGATGTTTTTATTGCAACGTTCGAGAGAAATCCTTTAGCTGCTCCTGTTCCAACCAGGAATGTGGTTCCTGGGGTACTTCGG